>NC_135538.1:43846822-44471822 GCF_045843805.1 Urocitellus parryii
GGGGAGGGGAGGGGGGATAGTAGAGAATAGGACAGACAGCAGAATACATCAGACACTAGAAAGGCAATATGTCAATCAATGGAAGGGTAACTGATGTGATACAGCAATCTGTATACGGGGTAATATTGGGAGTTCATAACCCACTTGAATCAAACTGTGAAATATGATGTATTAAGAACTATGTAATGTTTTGAACGACCAACAATAAAAAAAAATAAAGTAAAACAAATACAATAAAAAAAAGAAATATAAAAATAGAAAAAAAAAAAGCAGGAAAGTGAGTCAGTTGAACAGGTGTGAATTGGGCTACAGATATTCAAAGGTGTTTTACTTTCTCTTAGTAGGGCAGTCCTGTAAGTTTGCCCTTAGTGGGGCAACCTTCTGCTCCTGAGCCAGTTTATAAGCATTTAAAGGAACCACGGTATTTTCATGCAAGTGAAACATTGTTCTTTGTGATTATCAAATACCTTAATGTTATTTGAAGACCACCAGGTGTTCTAGGTTCTGAAAAACTAAAGATCACTGACTAGGAGGTCCAGGAGACTCATGTTTTTTTTCTCTTTGATCCTTTTTACTGGACTAGTTGACTCTAGTAGTTAATATGTCAGCCTCTCAAAGTGGGGATGTCTTTTAAAGATAAGCTTTTTGTGGCCTGGGGTTGTGGCTCAGTGGTAGAGTGCTCACCGGAGGCCCTGGGTTCAATCCTCAGCACCACATAAAATAAATAAATAAGTGAAATAAAGGTATAAAAAAAAAGATAAACTTTTTGCCCTGTCAAAGTTGTAATGCTGAGCAAAGGGAAAAACAGAATAACTTTACAAGGGGGAATTTTCAAAATCTCAAGTAGGGTAGTGTTAAAAACAAAATGGTACAGACATTACTGTTGCAATATTATCATAGTTAAAGCTCTACTTATTAACACTGTCAGTATAAATTTCAACCATGGATAATTGACTATCAGAGTTTGCCTTCTCATAGTGAAGCTAAAACAACAGCAATATGGCATCTATCCTGATGACCTCACAAGGCTTTGTTGAAAATGTAATTGAATAATACCTTGAAAAAAACATTGTAGAGTGTCGGGAAATAAATGCATGTTGGGTTTATTCTTAACTTATGGTCGTATTGTCAATATTTGACTGTAAAATAGTCATATACAGATATGGCCCGTGAAAATGAAGGAGTTAAGGACGTGCCATCTCAAAACATGCCACATTATTATATTGGTTATTTCAAGCTGAAATCACCCAAAGAACTGTAACTGCACAAGGGCCATTTGACCTGTTCTTTCCTACATGCAGATTCTTTTGAGAAGGTATGCCCTGCCTTTGCAGGCAAGAAAATAACCTGCATCACAAAGAGACTGGCAATCTGAATAAATAAGCTCTTTGGAATAACCTGATATATCATTCACCCAATATATCTCTCAGTGACATCCCTAGAATTTACTGCCCTCATCCAGTGATCCTTGTATCCTATTATTACTTCACAAATTCGTGGGTCCCTGTTTAAAAAGTATGAAAGTATCTTGCTTTGGTCATTGTGCCAGACTTCATGTCATGTGATCCCCATATACATATGAAATCCATAAAACTTGTCCTTGTATGCTTTTCTCCTGTTAATCAGCCTTATATTAATTTGGTTCCTAAATCCAGCCAGAGAGCTCACATAAGAACTAAGGCAGAGGAGGAAGAGGATCTCTCCTTCCCCTGTAATAAAATTGTAGATTGCTAGAACTAACTTGGTGCTAATGTCCTTTCAGTAGTCTTCAGCTGTTAGGCCATCAATGCCCCTAATCTATTCTCAAGCTGTGTTCTATATTCTTAAGCCAATAAGGGAGATGGTATTGGTAGAACTGACTAGAAATATGGAGTATGCGTCTCCATGAGGTCTGTATAGAATGATGTGGTTTTGTGCTCAAGCTTTTATTGTTTTTCTTTAATTATTATTTTGGATCCAGCATGTAGGGTCAAAACTGAATTTACTCTATAAAATTACATTTACTGGTAAATTATCCATTCTAGAAATTAGAGCTGTGCAATCTATGAGATTTTAAAGTATGTGAGGCAATAAAAGGTTATGTTCTTTTTTAAAGTCCAGCAGGCTAGCTAATGCCTAATTATTATGGTACAAACTCAGTCTGAAGAACTGGGTGCATTCCTGCTATAAACATCCACATAGCCCTGTTTTCTTATTCTTAGGCTATGCTGCTTCTACTAAGTGTCTAACAACTATGGTAACTTTACATCAGTGATTTTCAACCTTCCCAGTACTTTGAAATAATGGAGAAATTAAATATATGTGTGTGTGTGTGTATCCATATATATGTATATATATACATATATATATGTATGTACACACACACACACACACACACACACAAAATATTGCTGCATGCCTCATCCCTTTTCTTCCAATCTGTTTTAACTGATTTGGGGGTTGGGTCCTGGTATTTATTTAAAGTGTCCCTGTTATTCACAATTTGCTGATTCCCCCTCAAAAAGGGAGACCCCCAAATCAGGATCTTTTTCATTCAGTGTCACAAATACAAACACTTGGGACCACTGAGTTCTAACAGCACAAGTTGAGGTAGTGGCCAGAGAATGGAGAAGCAGGAGACCAGTTTCCAGATAAGCTTCTCAACCCACTGGAGATGAAATCATAGATACGGGGCGGGGGAATGAGACAGAAGAACAGGCTAATAAAGGGGAGAAATATTCATGTATTTTCATAGATGGGGATTTTCCAGAGCTCAGGCACAACCCCTTTTTTTTCTCTTTTTATGGTCTCATGCTTCCCATCCTGGTGTGTCACATAGTGTAGAAATTAGATTATAATGATGTGAGAGATTATCTGGTGGTCACTCTCAGCCATCTTAGATCCAACTGGTTAGGTCTAGTCTACTTGAAGGAAAATTTCTGGTCTTCAGGTGTCCTCTCTTCAAAGACAAGCAAGATTAGAAATTCTAATCAAGTAGAGTAGTTCTGCTAGACCAGGTAGGCAGTACACTGGGTAACATCTCAGAGTGTTCTAATAGTCAACAAAGGTGAGGATCACAACTTTAGGGTTAGTATTTATATGCCAAGGAGAGCTTCATTTCTTCCTCACCTTTGAAAACTTTCCACCATCCTTGATGGTCAATTTAATTATTGAACTATAACAATATCAGAAAATTAGTTTGTAAATACTCAACTTTAGGAGAACAATGTTTTTCAAACTTGGACAGTATCTGAGAATTTCTGGAGAGCTTGTTGAAACCTATATTACTATATCCTATACAAAGAGTTTCTGATTTGGTCAGGTTTTAGTAAGGTTTTATAGTTGCTCTTCTAATCAGATCCCCACTAATGCAGAAGCCTCTGCTGCTGCTGCTCCAAGACCACACTTTGAGCAGTATTGTAATAAGAAATGACTGAGTCATCAGCTGGTGGCTCACTCCTCTAACCCCAGCTACTCAGGAGGCTAAGGCAGGAAGATTGCAAGTATAGGGCCAGCTGGGGAACTTAGATCCTATCTCAAGCAAAATTTATGAAGAAAAGACAAGACTGAGTCATCTGCGTTCTTTATATCTTACATGTCTCAGCTGCTCAGTGAGGCAGCTAACTCCACTGTTAGGAGGGTGGTACCAGGGTATATTCTTTTGGTCATTAATTATACTTTTGGTAATGACTATGCAAAGTTTTCACTTAAGTTGAAGCAGTTTGTTGCTTCTTCTGAAAAGCCACTAATTCCGAACCTTAATTACCTTATAATAATTTACATGTTCTTTTTTCCCCTTGTACTTCTTTTTTTTTTTTCAACCTAATGAGACTAGAAAACCAACTTTGAGCCATCCTAGCATAAAGAAAACAAAAAGGTATTTTTAATTAAGAACTTGAGGGTAACTGTTTAAAAGCAAAACCATTTCAATAAAGCCATATTTGTGGCATCAGGCAGAGTAACTTTATTATAAGCAGCAGGGGACCTGGCTCCATAACTTAAGGTACTACAAAAGCCAAAGAAGAGGCAGGGTTTATCTTCCCTCCAGATTAGTAGGAGGAAGCAAAGGCCTCTTCTGAGATCACTTAACCCTCTCACTAAACCTTGGATCACTGTGTCCAGTGATATTGACCAAACTAAAGGCATTTACTTATTGCACGAAGACAGATAGCAACACTTATTTAAATGCTCTTTGTTATAGCCTCCGTTATAAGAGGTAAGCAATGAACGGTTGGAACAGAGAATATTTTGATGTTATTAGTCATGCACTATAATGCAGTTATAGTGAAAAAGTTTCAGGATTCTGAAGTAGCTTCCTTGCTTCTTCCTTCCCAGGTCATGATTGAAGTTAACACCCAGGTAGATGAGATTTTAAAGTATCTTTTTATTCTATGAAAGAAAAAAACAGACCACATCTGCTTCTAAACACTGGCTCTGGGATTCTCATTTCTTCTGCATCTTGCCCTCTGAATTCTACCTGCACAGACATCTTCTGTGCTTGTGACTGGCAAGGGAAGAAAATTGAAATGTGAATGGAGTGGCCTAGTTGATGGATCCCTCAACCATGAATTAGATATTTTAAAATATTTTTCTACACTTACAGAAGCGCCTATATTTTAAGGGTAAAATGTAGCATATGAATAATAAGTGCAGGAATTTGTCAAAGGTGATGTGCAGATAATTGAAAACCAATCTATCCCAAGAAGGTTACTTAAATCCTTTTTTAAAAAATTACTGGTGATATGTGGGAAGTCTGTTAATGCTACCAGAGTTCTAGACCAGAGGCCCAACTCTGCAGGTCCCAACAAATAAGATCTAGCCATTTGCCCCAAAAACCAAGTGGAAAAAATAACAGTAAAAAGCAGGAAAAGAACTTTAATCATAGTGTATCTATTCTAGAAAGACAAAAGGGACCAGCATTTCCAGCCCTGTCTTCCAGGGGTACATCCATGAGCTTCTGAGTTAGATAGATAAAGGGGGAGCCAGTCTTGGTCAGACTGTGATCTGGTTGATCATTCTCTCAGGATTAGTCATCCAAGGCCTCATCTGATACACAAAAGTTGCCATTACCTGGGGTTAGTTTGAATTGAGCACAAGATGTTTATCAATCAGATCTGTTCTTCCTGGAATTCAAGGTGACTGACGAATAGCAAAGAAGATATACAAAATGGAGGCAGAGACGCCAAATGTTTTATCCTGCTTTTAGTTACCCATTGAACATTTGTAGACCCGTGTAAAGAGTCTAAGTTCTTATTACATTAAGAGACCTTCCTCATGCTTCAATTTGGGGCAGATAGAACCTTAGTACAAAGTATATGGGATTGAATTGTTAAGTATGACCACTGCTTTCCCCATAGTATCTAGCACTCTTTAAACAGTTAATTCACTAGGAAATTTTTATATAAAAACAATTATAGGTATTTGAATGCAGTGAACTAAGTTTTTAAAATGCACAGAACTAAGATTTTACAGATTCAGCTTCGTTCACTCTATTCACACAATTGGTAGCAAATCAGCCTTAGCAATTTAAAATTTATGCTGTGTACAGAACTTAGATTAGGGACAAGTCCGAACACATAAATTCATACACCGTCTTTGCAGGCCAGCAATGGAATAATCTCTCCAAGGAATTGACTTCCCCAGGTTTTTAATGAGCCAGCAATCAATTTTCCTGTGATTGATCTCAAGACCAGGCTTCTGTTGTTAGTGTGGGGGCCAACCTTTCAAATATCTAATTAATAAAATTTAAAAGTTTATGAAGTAGTTTGAATAGATATTTGAAAATCAGCCCAGGTATCAAGGCACTTTACCAGCCCTTATAATTGTTAATCATTGTAAATATTCAACTTAATACATTGAATCTGAGTGGGAGTTGGAAGGTCAATATAAAATATTTAGACTACAGCCAATAATTTTTAAAAGCCTCCCAGTCTCAGTGGTACATTAACCACTCCAGGTTTCTTCCTTGTGCTGTAATAGCTATAGTGGATCTCTTCTGGAAAATGGGATGAACAATAATTGATTGCAGTCTCTTATTAACTGGAGAAGGAAAGTGATGGAGCAGTACTAAGAATTAATTGTAATTTACGAATCTGGAAATTAATGTGCAGCTGGGCATGAGTACAGGCAGTGCAATTTGGTGATTTAGCAATCATGACAAATTATCTTCATCTGTAAGGTGGAGAGTTGTTAGAGTTCCTTTATTCAGTTTTTAGTAGCAGACGCAGCTTCAGGAAGACTTTATACGAATGCTCACGTTGCCCTTTGTCCTGAAAATGTCAATTGGAACTTAGTATTATTAATTAAATATCACTTTCCCTCTTTGTCATGTCATGCTATAGTTTTTATAGAACATTTGTACAAAACAGTGATTACTGGTAATTGACCTGCATATGTTGAATAATCTTAAAATGCGACTGAGAGTTTAATGTACCTTGTAAATTGAGAGGCTTCCAATTAAGTCAAGTTCTTAAGATAATCACTTTCAAAACTAATCAAGTAATAGGACATTAGTAAAGTTCTTATTGACTTAATTGTGACAAATTAATAAACAGATCCAGTGCAATTACTACAATGGCTTTATCAGTGAACAGTTTTCCAAAATTTAAGCATAAATCGGTTCTGCACACCCCCCCCCAAGTAAAACAAAAATTAAATAAGCCATTTTAAGATTGGTATAATTTCTAATAGCTGTGTTTGAAAGCTCTTAGAAGTTTGGATTTTTCTGTGCGTTTCTTTTAAAATATCATTACCTTTGTTTATTTCAAAGGTCGGTGAATCTACTTTCTGAGCCCTTAGAGCACATGACTTTACAAGAGACCTTTCAAATGCTTTGGACAAGACTGTTACCTCTTATATGTTCTCTCATCTCGGCTTTTTATGCCCTGTGCCACTGTATTGGTGCATCTTCTCTCTGTTGAGAGCTATAGAATGTCTTCTACTCTCTGTCCCCAAGAGCTATCCCCATGGTATGTTTTTATACCTGGTAGGCACTCTGCAAATAGACATTGGAAAGTGAGTGGATTATGAATTAAGATTTGCCATACTTTTTAAATATTTGACAGTGCCAATTTCCATAACTGGGCTGATTGTATTTAAGAGAGATCAGCAGAAACAAAGGTCAGCAGAAAAAGCAGGGATATAAATCAAAACATATCAAACTCGTGTGTGTGTGTGTGTGTGTATGTGTGTGTGTGTGTAAGATGCTGTTTTATTGAATATAACTTTCTTAAGTGTGATCACAAGTCCTCTCTAAAAATTGGCCCTTATAACTTTGTTAAAGTAGACTTAATAAGTAGTATCAGTTTTACAAATATAATGTTTATGATAGAATCTAGAAATCTGAGGATCTGGAGAGTGAGGTCATTGGGACTCAAAAGAATAGATAGCTGTGTAATTGCAGGCCCCCAGATGGGTCAGTGCCTGCTTGCCACCCCTTTATATCTCCAGAAATCATCATGGAGCATCTTCACCACTTATGATTGAGTCATATGTCAGGATGCATGGATTTTCTAGTAAAGAAGTGTGTGCATGTGCATGTGTGTGTGTATGTGTGTGTGTGTGTGTGTGTGTGTGTAGTGTGTGTGATGTATACACACATTTGTAATTCTAATGGTTCTCTATGTATTCTGTTTATAACGCACAGTCCTCCGCAAACAAGGAAGCATTATAGAGTCCTAGTAGTAATTGTCATCATCTGGGACAACAAAGGAAAGTACACAATGAAGCAACCCAGCTGAAGAAGGATGATTTTAAATTATCAGAATACCCTAAAATGAGACTGAAATAAAGACTAAAGTTACAGCAATTTTCCTAATTATATTTAATTGCAGTTCTTAAATTTATTAGGAAAAAAGAGAATGTTAATACTGTATAAGTGGAGCACTTTTAGCCATTTATTTACATGTGAATCAGTATAACTGGTTTTATGATGATATAGGGATTTGCACCCCACAAATTCATCAAGACCATAAACCAGTGGTTTTTAAACTCTTTTGGTTGCTTTCTCATCAGTATATTTTTGTACACTTCCTGTTAATTTTATATATATATATATATATATATATATAATAAAGTTATATAACTTTATGATATGTGTATTTAAAAAATATATAATTTTATAATATATTTATATATGCATATATAATATACATATATACAGACACATATATATATGCATCATTGTATTAATGTCATGATCATTATAAATAACATTCAAAAATTAAATTATAAATTACAAATTAATAAGATATAGATAAAATGAAATATTTATAAATTATTGAGAGTAGAGGAATATTTTTAGTGAGACCAGCATGAAATATATATTTTTTAAAAGTCATTAAAATTTCAGTTTTGGTAGTGATTCAAAGGTTTTATTCTGTGTTGCTTATGTTAAAACTTTGTTAACATCTGTCCCAGGTAGAAAAGATAACAAAGTTGTGTTGATGAAAGAAGTCCAATATTGACTGACCTTCCTAAAACATGTTTGTTTTAAATGCCACTGTTAAGTTAGACAAAGAATTTTCTTCAAATTCTGGTAGAAAATTTTCATCTTTCATGGTACTATCATTTATTCTTACAAATTAATAGAAAGGTGTTTTGCATGTCTAATTTTAATATATAATTATATACATTTTTAAAATTTTAAATATGTAAGTTGTTTTTATATATATACATGCACACACACACACACACACACACACACACACACTTTGTAAAAATGAATTCAGAAACCCCTGAAATGCCTTCTCTGGAAGACTTTAAAGCAAAGTAGAAAATTTCATGTGTAAGTTTGGTACAAATGTGAGTTTTATAGATGAACCACTTTCACAAATATTTTCATAAACATCCAATTTCAAGGTGATCTTTCCTTAGAATGATTTCTTTCTAAATGCAGATGTTTTATTCATGTTAAATTGTCGCCTTTATCTTGCAGTGCTTGATTGTGTTGTTTTCTTCCTATTCTATTCAAATATTTCATAGGTAGCATACTAATGGACAACCACTTGTCACAGAAAACACAAGCGAGCTAGGAGGCACCTTTCTTTCTGTGAAATGACCACTCTTGATTAAATGCTTGACCTCAAGACAATCAGAAAAGCTCCATTTGATGCAAAATATTATGATGGTCACTTTCCAGCTTGTTAATGAAGTATTGTGATATTGTAATTATTCTCCAGTGTAAAAGTTTTGGAATCTACAATGCATCGAAAGTCACTGGAGGCCATGAAACAAGGGCAGGTTCCATTGCCAAGTTCTAGTTGTGGAGTCTATACTGTAACTTCCTGTATGGAACCTTTCACAGAGGCACCAAGAGTGAGCAGTGTGTATCTGAATATTTAATTTTATAAAGTTTTTTTCCCCACTTTTAAATAAAATATTTAGAAATAGCAGCTTTGATAGCTTCTTCTTACACCCTAATTAAGAGTCTGGCATTCAGCTTCAAAGGCTGCTGCCATAAACAATAAATATCTGAATGTCATCTACCTTTAAGTCCAGACCAATTTCTTATCATTTGGCAGTTCATAATGGGCATATTGTCTCATTATATTAAGTGGGCTTTGATCTTGTTTAGATTATTCTTGAGAACATTTTTTTAAATTGGCTTAGAGGAAAGTTCTAAATTACTTTTAGCTAGATATAAATATTACGAAACTCAATAATCCTATGACACATTCTCTTTTATTTGTATTCATTTTCTCCACTTTAAAGTGGGCCAACTACAGGTGTATGCTCAAAATGATTATTGATTAGATCAAGAGGGTTTTTTCAGATGAAATAGCTCAGAAAGTGCTTAATCACATGAGCCCTTAAATGTTGGGTGAGTAGGCAACAAAATGGTGGAGGGTGTAGGTCAGTAGGGAAAGAGAGATGCTGTAAAATGAACAGCACTTTTGGTGAGAATATCCAAGATTTTTAGTGTATTCATAGGGATTCACATTACAGAATTCACTAATTTCAGCTTCTGAGTGCTATGAGCAATAAATCCACAATATCATATTTATACTTAAAAAGGAGCTTCAAAAATAAAATTCATAGAATTAACATAGCACCATATATAATAATGTAGAACTATAAATTTGCTCTTCAAATGGTGTGATTCTACTTCATGTACAACCAGAGAAGTGAAAAATTCTGTTCCATTTGTATATAGTGAACCAAAGACTTTTCTACTGTCATGTATAACTGATTAGAATTAATTTGAAAAATTATAAAAATTTAAAAAAATAAATAAATTTGCTTTTCAGGTTTTTCTAAGAATGGCAAAACCTAGGTCCCTTTTGAAACTAAAGGTGATGCAAAATATACTTGCTACTGTCTTGATTCTAAAGAAAAGAATGTAGAGGGGAAGAGGAAGGAGTTGGGAGGAATTGTGAGTACACAAACTATGGGCGTCTCAACAAGCCAGTAGTGATGATTTAGGCTTCCACAATTCCCTAGTTTTCAGAGAACTTCCAAATATTTTTATATTTTCAAGGTCTCATTAATTTGATTTCATCTAGTCTGGCATAGACATAATATCTTAATTTTTGAACTCTTGGAACTAAAAGAAATAATTTTATGCTTTAAGATTTCCCAGTACCTGGGGGAAAGATAGGGAAGAGAAAATGATCTTAGCATTTCACTGGGACTGTAAGGTATTACTGTTAATGTATTTAGACCATATTCATCACTAATCAATTCCAAGCTTATTTTAAAGGCTTTCCATGGGTCTGATTGAATTTTACATACTTCCAGAACTAAATTTGACTGGTCAGATTAGGTTCTGCTGTACATGACCTCCTTTTGTTAGCCTCACTCTCACTATTTAAAACTAAAAGTAAATATAAACTTACAGAATCTCCTCTCTGGAGAGTTAAAAATGGGAAACAATTTTCATAGCACCTTTCTTATAGGGATGCCAAAGCTAGAATTATGTAAATCTTTTCTTCATCGTCTCATCCAGAATATGAGACCTGAGTTCTTTTAAATATCTTATTAGAACCAGTTTCCCTTCCTCAGTGCCATCCTTTGCCTCCTGTACTTTCTGCTCTCCCCTCTCTTTGTGATAATGTGATGAGAACTTGAAAGTGTATTCTGGAGGAACCTCAGTGATAAGGGTGAAAGTATTCTCTGCAGATCTATCACTTCCTGATTCCAGACCCTTCATGCGCAGGAGTCCTCTTGGTCTTTCCTCCCCCTTCAGATCTCCAGCTCTCCTCTCTCCACCTTTCACGTTACCCACACAGCACCTCATTCCCCACTCCATAGCGATAATTACCAGACTCCCCGGAAGCTTCTCTAGGTAAAGCATCTCAGTAGTTCTTATGTTTGGGTCCTGAGATTGTACCTGAATCACCTACCATTACTTGCCTGACTCAGAAAGTAGAATCTATTGTCAGTCTTTGTGTTTTTGAAAGAACCCCATTCTCATTTGCCCAGAAGCTTGTTTCCGAGCCCTCTTTCCCTTCCCCACCCTGTCCTTTTTCCTCTTGCTAATACTCATTATTATATATCACAGTATGTTTCTCTGTTCCTTTATACTGTTCTTACTGTTCTTTTCCCTTCAATTCCCTTCAGGCCCTTTATTAGATAAGGTTCTCCAGACATGTTTAACAGAACCAGTAGGAAACACACACGCATTCATGGGAATTGGCTCATCCTACCATTATGGAGGCCAAATAACCCCACAATCTGCCATCTGCAAGGTGGAGACCAAGGAAATCTGGTGATGCAACTTAGTCTGAGATCCAAGAACCAGAAAGCACTGGTTGTAGGTCCTGGTGTTCAAACAGGAGCTCCAGTGCCCAAGAATCTACTCTCTGGAGAGATAAAAATGGTAAAATATTTTCATAACACCCAGATAAAAAGCCAGATAAAAAGATGCCACATAATCTATACTTATGTTATATATATATTATATATATATAACATATATAATTTACATAATTTATAAAATATATAATTTATAAAATATATAGTATAATATATATTTATTTATAATTATATATATTTTTATATTACATATAAAATATATATATAATTTATAAAATATATAACATATAAATATATAGATAGATAGATAATTTTTTAGCGGTATGCAAAAGCTAGGATTAGGTAAATCTTTCCCTTTATCTTTTCTTCCAGAATAAAAAACCTGAGTTCATCTAAATATCTTGTTAGAACCAGTTTTCCTTTCTCAGTGCAATGATGTCCCAGCTAAAGTATAGCAAATTCCCCCTTTGTCCACGTTTTTGTTCTCTCCAGGTTTTAACAGCCTGGATGATACCCAGCCACATTGGTCCTTAGCCAGTCTGATTCAGGTGTTGATCTCTTCTAGAAACACCCTCACAAATACATTCAGAAATATTTTACCAGCTATCTTGACTTCTGCAGTCCAGTCAAGTTGACACATAGAATTAACCATCACACGTCCTTATCATCACTTATTTCAGCCACTACAATAAACTTTAATGCATTTTCTTGCTGGTTTCCATGCCATCTACCTCTCAAAGTCCCACACTGTTGAAACTTTATACACACACACACACACACACACACACACCAGGGATTGAATCCAGAGGCACTTAACCACTGACCCACATCCCCAGCTGCTTTTCTATTTTATTTTGAGACAGTATCTTGCTAGGTTACTTAGAGCCTGGCTAAGTTGCTGAGGCTGGCTTTGAACTCGCAATCCTCCTGCCTCAGCCTTCTGAGCTGCTGGAATTATAGACTTGTACCACTGCCCCTGGCTCTGTTGAAACATTTTTAAAATGAAAATGTCACCATGCCATTTCCTTGTCTCTTCTTTAGTGGCAACTTATTACCTTATATATAAAACCAAAATTAGCCAGATAAAAAGATGCCACATAATCTATACTTATGTTATATACACCTCTACAATATCTCAGTTTTGCCATAATTTCTACTTCCTCTGTTTGCTCTCTTTGTTCTGTCTGGAACAACCTTCACTTCTCCCTTCACCTTCAAGTCTCAGTTTGGGCATAACCATTCTGGAAAGTCTTCCTCACCTGCCCTATTGTGCTCAGTTTCCCTCATTGCCCTTATAGAGTGGCCTTGCTTGTCTCTATCCTGGAATATTCTCCCTCAGTTACAAGTGTCCAGATGCTCCTTTGTGGATCTGGTTGAACCCTCAAAGATGTTGGATAACCTTGTTCCTTCAGGCATTAGTAAAGGACTGTGGCTGTGAGCAATTCCAGGGTGTTAGACACCCTGGCTGCGAGGCACAGACATCTAAAAGATTCCAGGAGTCACTGACCTGGGGAGTAGTTATTCCCAGTACCTGTCACTTCCAGGCATCCAGGTAGATTCAGGTGTAGGTAAGTGAATATATACACCTCTATAGTTGTACTGGCTCTTTCAAACCCTTGCAGGCAAACACATCAGAGTCCCCCTATATTGTAAGACAATAGTCACTTCTTATTCTTAAATTCTTAAATCTCTAGCCCAGTCCTTGCTAGTGAATTTTATCCTTATATCCAGCTGGATGCAAGATAGCCCCGCAACTTAATATGTCAAAAAATCATGTGCATAATGTTAACCCTCAAACAAGTTTTCCTTCCAGACTGACCTTTTGTTATACCAGTAATCTCAGTTCAATGCCTGAGGTCATCTTTAAATTCTTTTCCCTGACAGTCTGTCATCAGATCCAATCTACTACTTTACCATACTATTTTTGACATGTCTCACAGTTGAGTTTCTTTGCCATTCTCACTCCATCACCCTGCTTGGCTCCCATCAGTTCAGTTCTGCTATAAAGCAATATCTTTGGAAATGGTCTTCCTGCTGCCAATTACTCTTTCCTTCCTTTTGACTATGTGCATGCACACACACACACACACACACACACACACACACACACCCATCACAGCTAAATTTATCTTCTCAAAACATATTATTCCTCTGCTCTCTACACTTTCTCCCTTCAGTCCAGAATCTTTAATTGCTTCCCAGAGATGCTGGGCTTTTTTGAAATAGGTATTCTGCTCTTAAATTCCTGTATTCATGCTTATATAGCACCCTTTGTTTAGAAGATCCCTTTTACTTTTTACCTCAAACAACCCTACTATTTTTTTGAGGTGCTAATTTTCTTATAGAAGTTTTACACATTTCACATCCTCGATGCACAATTCAATGACAAGGATTAAAGAAATAAAGGGAAGACAAGGCTTTGTATAAAAAGAGGGGGAAAAAAACCCTTCTGAGATAAAGTGTTAGTTTTCTTTGCAAGAGGGTTGAGAATGAGGATTTGTTAGAGTTGAGAGGACTATATTCTTTTTTTAATTTAATTATTTATTTATTCTAATTTGTTATACATGATGGCAGAATGCAATTCATTTCATATTACACATATAGAGCACAATTTTTCAAGTCACTGATTGTACACAAATATTTTCACACCATTTATATCTTCATACATGTACTTAGAGTAATGATGTCTAACTCATTCCACCATCATTCCTACTCCCCACCCCTTCTTTTCCCCTCCCTCCTCTTTGCCCTATCTAAAGTTCCTCCATTCCTACCATGCTCCCCCCCCCATCACCATTATGAGTTAGCATCCTCATATCAAAAAAAAAAAACAAAACATTCAGCCTTTGGTTGGGGGATTGGCTTGCTTCACTTCACATTATGTTCTCCAACTTCGTCCATTTACCTGCAAATGCCATGATTCAAGCCTGCTATTTTTTTTTATTTATACATAACAGTGGAATGCATTACAATTCTTATTACACATATGGAGCACAATTTTTCATCTCTGGTTGTTGTATGCATAGTATATTCACACCAATTCATGCCTTCATACCTGTACTTTGGATAATAATGATCATCACATTCTACCATCATTAATAACCCCATGCCCTCTCCCTTCTACTCCTACCCATCTGCCCTATCTAGAGCTCATCTCTTCCTCCCATGCTCCCCCTTCCTAGGAATCAGTCTCCTTATATCAAAAAAAGCATTCGGCATTTGTTTTTTTGGGAATGTCTAACTTCACTTAGCATTATCGTCTCTAACTCCATCCATGTACCTACAAATGAATAATATTCCATTGTGTATATATGCCACATTTTTTAATCCATTCATCCACTGAAGGACATCTAGGTTGGTTCCACAGTTTAGCTATTGTGAATTGTGCTGCTATATACATTGATGTGGCTGTATCCCTGTAGTATGTTGTTTTTTAAGTCATTTGTCAACCCTGCTATTTTTAAAGATCCAGTTGTATCACCTCTGTCATGAAAGATTTCTTTAAATCCTTTCTATCATGCCCCCCCCCTTTTTTTTTTTTTGCCTTGGAAAAGCTGACCACCTCCCCCTTTTTTATTCTCCTAACACTCTGTCTCCTACTAGAAATGGAAGCTCTACCACTGAGTTGTGAGATTTCAAAAGTTCTGTGTTGAATCTACAAAGGTGAAAACTTCTGAGCAGATTAAAAATGAATATGTTTATTTCCCCCTAAAATTAAAAAAAAATATATAACTTCTGGTTAATCCCTGTCATGTAAACATGGCACTAGTTATTTAGCAAAAAAACAAAAGCCATGTTTTCATCCAAATGGTATTTTATCTTTTGCTGTTTTTGTTTGACATAGCTACATAGATAAGATATTGAGGCTTCTCCATCATTTGAAAATGGTCTGAATATAATCTTTAAAAACTTATGTACCAGGGCTGGGGATAAAACTCAGTTTACAGTAGAGTGCTTGCCTTATGTGCACAAGGCCATGGGTTCAATCCCCAACACCACTGGGGGGGGGGGGGACACCTTGTGTACCCAGCACAGTGATTTATCTAAATACTGTTTAAATTATTTTATTCTAGCATGATAAGAAAACATTAGTTTTAGAAAAAACTTAAGATGCTTTATTTAAAGGATGGAAGAAGATGTTTTGTTCAGGTAGGATAATTTTAAAGTTGATCCCATGAGGACTTTAGTTAATAATATGTAGTGTGTACTGGAAGTTTTCTGAGAGAAAAATTGAGCTATTTTTACCAGGAAAAAAAAAAAAAGATAATCTGTAGGTGATGGATGTTAATTTGCTTGACTAGAAGAATCATTTCATATGTATTTGTAGTATATCAAAATATGATTTTCTACACCTTAAATTTATACAATAATTTTTTTAAAAATAGAGATGTTACTTTTGGGAAAATACTTTGTAATTTTTCTAATATGAAAACATTCTAATTAGAAGATGGGGAGGAAAGTTAATCATATTAACGATGTGTAAACGTGAGTTCTTTGTCCAGTGTATCTGTAATGAGAAAAGTAGAACATCATCAAGCTCCGTGAATCACAGGCCTCCTTCCCAGTGCTAGCAGTGCTTTCCTCTTGCCCTCAATGAAAACTTCAAAAATACAGTTTTAATAATAAAGAAACTTTTTCCAACCATAATCTCCCTTTTCTTAGCATTCTGATGAGCAGTTTCCAGGGTTAATGACAGGGTAAGATAAATTTCATTAATGCTTTGGCACAAGAAATTAACATGCTCATGCATAGCACATATTTGAGTTCAGTCAAGTCAGTATTACTGCTTATCTCTGTCTCTAGAGCCAGGAAGCACACTGCCAAATCATGGAGAATGCCGTCATCAGCAGAAGGACCACATGGTTCAAGACATGCTTGTGATTGTTATTTGACGCCCAGTTTTTTATTTAAGTCACAGTTGCTACAGCCAGTTTTGTTGTTGTTGTTGTTTGGTTTGTCTTTGTTTTATGGTACTGGGGATTGAACACAGGGCTTCATGCATTGATGCTAGATAAGAGCTCTACCTCTGAGCTCCACTCCCAGCCCTCCTACAGTTATATTAAAGTGAGGTGAGCACAGGCACAGAGAAGCAACCTAGGAAAAGGGGTCAGTGAACTAGACATGTGCTGTAATTGTGAGGAATTCAAGGAACTCGCTAGTTTATTCAGAAAATATCAGGTGAACCCCCTTCTCCTCCTACATCCTGTGCTATGTGCAGGCCGCATCTGGTAGACAAAAACACTTTCTTGGTGACTACCATGGAGTTTACAGTCTAGGGAAGCAACAGACATTAAGTAATCACAAAAGCATATCGTGTTACAGGGAGCTCAGAGATGGCCCTCCAGAAGAACTGAGATCAAAGAGATGTGCAGATAGTATTTAGATAGAGAGAGTAGGTCATCCAGGCCCTGAGGCACATGTTGTATGAAGTATGCTGGAAAAAGTAAGGTAAGGCCAAAAGACTCAACAGGCTGGAAACAGAAGCTGGAACAGAGCTCACATCACTTTTAACTTGGCAGCAGTGGGGGGCTGTTGAAGATTTTCAGGAGGGTGGGCAGCATGGTTGAATTTGAGTTAAGTGAAGTTAGGATTACTGCTCATCTCTGTCTCAAGAGCCAGGAAGCATATGGCCAAATCATGGCAACTATTAGGAACTGATTGTTTTAGATTTCGATATTTACATCTTTGACATTTCTTTTAACTTTTTCCCCCAAACACAAGCCTATGGAGTCCTACATATGGAGTTCACCACTAGTTAGGCTCTTGAAA
Source organism: Urocitellus parryii (assembly GCF_045843805.1). Lineage (NCBI taxonomy): Eukaryota > Metazoa > Chordata > Mammalia > Rodentia > Sciuridae > Urocitellus > Urocitellus parryii. The sequence continues at coordinate 43,864,325 of NC_135538.1, forward strand.
TGCTGGTCATAGTATTTAACCCTGGCTGGCCTTTTGTTCTTGGTTTTGCCATCAGGGAGTAGTCTAGAAGATTTCTATTCATTGTAAGCAATCTCTTGCCATCAGAGTCTTTGATGAGGAAGTCCTAGAAAAACAGGTGAAACCTCTGAGAAAAAGCACATAACGTATATAAATAGAAAGTTTGTATTTAGTTCTGCTCATTTGTTTCAGATAGCCAAAGATGACTAAAAAACAGAAACCTGTTTATTTAATTTGGTGAAGAAAGAATCATGTAAAATGGATTCTGGTTCAGAGTTGCTACAACTTAGGATGAGTCCATTCACCAAAAACTAGACTCAGAAAGTACAAATATGTGTGCTTATTCTTTTAAATATTTTTTGGTTGTCAATGGATCTTTATTTTAGTTATTTATATGCAGTGCAGAGAATCAAACCCAATGCCTCATACATACTAAGCAAGCACTCTCTACTACTGAGCCACACCCCCAGCCCTTGTGCTTATTTCTATCAGCTGATTTTATGTATTTTTAAAATAGAAAAGGAATTACCTAAGTTGGAAACATAATAGAAAAAATAGCAGTGTATAAAACTAACAAAAAAAAACTTCTGAAAAATGGAACATTTTCACAGTGTTGAAGCATTGTTAAGGCATTTAAACTCACAGGACATAAGTATGTGTTATTGATTGTCAATCAGAAATACTAGCAACTCAACTGCGTTTGTTAAATGCAGCATAGTAGAATTTATAGATATTTTCCAAACTGCATTACACAGGATATTATACCCATGAAATATTATTAACTGATCTAAGTGATCCATCAAAAAAATGGAACCCCATGTGTAAATAAATATGTAAACATTAGTTCAAAAAGGTTTACTTACTATAAATGTCTCAAAAGAATTAACTGGCTTACGTGCAATGTACATTGATAATCTCTGGGATGGAGCTTTCTTATAACATTATTTCCAAACTTCTTTCTCCATTGGAACCCCTTTCATATAGGATACCTATTACCTGAATTGTACTTGTTGTCTCTAGAACAGTTTGATACTCCCTGATTCTGATGAATGTTGTTATATATCCTTCAGAAAAGTCATCTTAATGAATATATATTATCCTAGTAATAAACTTCTTGCCCCAAATATATTTGGAAATAATTTGAAGCATATAATTTATTATACATTTATACTAGAATGCCATGTATTAAGTAATATGAAACATTCATCTAAGAAAGTGCTCACTGCAGAAAATTAGTAGTATTGCTTATATATATATATATATACTTCTTTTTAATCAAAAAGGAGGAGGCTTGCAGGTGCCTTCATTGAGAGTATCGAACATACTCTCAGGTATTGGGGAGATGATAGAGTGACACAGAGTCACAGATGACGCTTTGCAAGGAGCCAATAAGAATGCACATATTTGTTATACCTATATTTTGTCATTGATAAGAGGTATAAGATTGGTACAATTAAACTACCATTTTAATTTATGGGTAGGTACCTCATTTGCATCTTTATTTATAAAGATTTTATTATTCCATGTTTTTGTTTGTTTTTTTTGTCTGGTTTGGTTTGGTGCTGGGGATCGAACCTAGGGTCTATGTGCATACAAGGTAAGCATTCTACCAACTGAGCTATATCCCCAGCCCATTCATATTTACTTTTAAAGTTCTTCTGATTCTCAATTTCTAAACCTTGTAGCTAAGAAATTAGGGTTTCTTAAAAACAGTTTTCTAAAAGAGTTTGACCTACTTAATTTTTGTGAAAAATTTAAGATGTGTAGTTGTAAAATTCTATTTTTTTCTGAATGGCAAAATAGGCCTTATTTATTCTGATAACTTATTTACTGGGGAATTGAATTCCAGGTACTTCTTTACCAGAAATGCCACATATGCCACATTCTCAGCCTTTTTTTTTATGTCAGGGTATCATTAAGTTGTATAGGGCCTCAATTAGTTGCTGAGGCTGGCTTTGAAGTTGTCATCCTTCTGCCTAAACCTCCTGAGTCGCTGAGAATACAGGCATGTGCCACCATGGTCAGTTTCTGATGCATATTTAAATGACAAGTAGAGATGGTTGCGTTTCTCAGTAAAACTAAGGTAAAAATTTATTTAAAGATGTTTAAAAATTTTATATATATTTTGATACCACAATAATATGTTTTTGGTATGATCATTTATATTGACTAAAGCTTTGAACTTGTTGTAAATATGAGAATACCAGTAAGGTTGGAATGAAGTTAATCAGATTCTCTGTTCTTGAACTACAGGTAAAACTTTCTTCAATTAAGTTAATAAGGAATAAGAACACAGGTGCACAATCAACAAGTAATTACTACAAACCTATATTACAACAGTCTCTCTGAACCATATCGCTTTCCCAAGTTAATATTTCAACATTGTTTAACTTTTAGTTAAATATGTTGAAGTGAGAACCAGGAAAGCAAACATCTTTGCTTGACTCTTTTTTCATGTATCATTTGAATACCAGAAATGCACCCTTTTAAGTATAAATTTCAGTGAATTTTGACAATCATATACACCTGTGTAAACACCATCACACTTAAGATAGACAAATGTCATCACCCACAGTACCTTCCATATGATCCTTTGCAAACATTCCCTTCTCTTCATCTGACCCCACAGCTGTCACTAAAGATTGGTTTTACCTTCCTAGAATTTTACCCCAAGGGTATCATACATATCATATGTATTCTTTTTGTCGTTTCTTCTTTTCATATTTTATTGGTGCATTATAGTTGTACATAATGGTGGGATTTGCTGTTACATATTCATACATGCACAAAATGTAACAATATAATTTAACCAATATCATTTCCTAGTATTTACCCTTTACCCACCCTGCTCCCTACCCCTGGTCCCTTTTAGTAACTCTACTGATCTCCCTTTGATTTTCATGTAATTCCCTCCATGCCTTTCTTTTTCTTTCTTTTCCTTTCCTACATGTGAGAGAAAACATATGACCCTTGGCTTTTTGAATTTCACTTCTTTCGCATAACAATGTATTCAAATTTCATTTTCCTATTCTTAAGTTCCATTTTCCTGCAAATGACATTATTTCATTCTTCTTTATAGCTGAATAAAAGTCCATTGTGTATATATACCATATTTTCTCTATCCATTTATCCTTTAATGGACACTCTAGTCTGGTTCCCTAGTGTGGCTGTTGTAAATTGTGCTGCTATAAATGTGGGTATGCATGTATCATTATAGTATGAGGACATTAATTCTTTAGGATAAATACCAAGGAGTAGTGTAGCTTGGTCATATGGTGGTTCCATTCCTAGTCTTTTGAGGAATCCCTGTAACTGATTTCCATAGTGGTTGTACTAATTTAGAATCCTACAAACAGCATACATTATTATTTGTATTCTTGATGACTGCCATTCTCACTGGAGTGAGATGAAATCTCAGTATAGTTTTGATTTTCATTTTCCAAATTACTAATGATGTTGAACATTTTTTCATAAAAGTGTTATCCATTTTTATTTCTTCTTTTAAGAAGTGTCTGCTTAATTCATCTGCCCATTTATTAGTTGGGTTATTTGTTTTTGTTTTGGGGGGGGTTTGTGGTTTTTTGTTTGTTTGTTGTTGTTAGGGTTTTTTTTAGTTATTTACATATTCTGGATACTAATCCTCTGTCAAGAATAGCTAGCAAAGATTCTCTCCCATTCTGTAAGTTCTCTCTTCACATTCTTTATTGTTTCTTTGCTTTGCAGAAGCTTTTTAAATTTAGTGTTACTCCACTTGGCATTGTTTCCTTAACTTTAGGGGAACTATTGAAAAAGTCATTGCCTATGCCTATATATTGGAATTATCTTTCTGGTTTCTTTTGACAAAATAGATTGAGGTTCATTAATATTATTATAGTTTATTCTTTTTATTGCTAATTACTATTTAATTTTATGATTAATACAAATTTCATTTCCTGTTCTTAAGTTCCATTATAGGTAAATGAATAGGAATCGAATTTTTTAATCATATCAATTTTTGTTATAAACTGTCTTTTCAGGGATGTTTACACAGTAAACAGCCCTAGGAGATGAGCTAAAATATCACCTTTTAAGGGGGTTGGCAGGATTTTTTGTTTTTGTTTACAAAAAAAATTTTTTTTTTGTTTACAATTTCCAGTGTCCTTAATTCCTTCCTCTAGATCAGAGTTAACATCTACAGTTATTCCCTTCAGCTTAAATATATTCCTCTAGTATTTCTTTTATTGCAGGTCTGCTGGTGACAAATGATCTCAGTGTTCTGCTTATCTGAAAATACCTATTTTCCTTTCACTTTTGGAGGAAAGTTCTATCAGATACTGAATTATCAGTTCTCAGATTCTTTTTCGCAACATTTTAAAGATGCCATCCCGGTGTCTTGTGGCCTCCATTGTTTCTGATACTAGGTCAGCCATTCCTCATGTCATTGTTTCCCCATGTGGAATGTATTCCTTGTTTTCTGGCTGCTTTCAAGATTTTCTCATTACTTATGGCTACCAGAAGTTTGATATACCTATAGCCAGGCATGGTTTTCTTGGTATTTTCCTGCTTGTGTTTGTTGGATTTTTTAAAATTAGTAAATTCATGTTTTCCACAAAATTCAGAGAGTTTTTAACAGTTCTCTTCAGATAGTTTCTCCGCCTCTTTTTTGTTCTCTTTCTGAACTCCAGTTATTCTTTGGTTTGGTCCCTAAGTGTTACTCCACAGGTGTCCGAAACTCTGTTCATTTATATATAATCTGTTTTTTTCCTCTCTCTGTTCTTCAAATACAATCATTTTTGACATTTTCAAGTTTACTACTACTTCTTCTGCTCATTTCCTTAGTATATCTTCCTTTAATTTTTTGATCGTATCTAAATAAGTGCTAGACGTTATTGTTAAATCCAACATTTAGATTCTCAGAGAGTTATTTCCTGCTAAATGTCCTTTGTACAAAGCCCAGGTCACATTCTCCAGTCTCTTTACATGTCTAGTAATTTTGGGTTAAGAACTGGATATTTAAATATGTTTAGCATCTTAGTGTTGTTCTTCTGCGGATTATTTTGTTGTTATTGTTCAGCAAGCAGTTAACTCACCTGGATTCCAACATAAACTGTGTCACCCCTGCAGAATGCACCAGCTGATACTTCTGCTCAGTTTCTGTTTCCAGCTGTTGTTTTTTAACCTGGCCTTCTAGGGATTCTCGTTGTACCTGTGCTATTTGGCATTCAATCGAGGAATTGAGCAAAGTTTGTAGCAGGTCATCTTTAAACTCTGTCCTCTGACATTTCAAGTTGGTTAAGATTTAGCTTTTTGCCTCCAGAGCTGGGTATGGCTTCAGGAGTACCAGAGGTCACTAAAGAGCAACAGACTCACAAATATCATCTAGCACAGTTCTGTCTTTCACAGGTAAATATACCTTTGGTTTCTGTCAGTTTGGGGGTTTTTTGGTTGTTGTTTTGTTTTTTTCTGGTGACTACCCAGTGTCTCCCATGTGCTTTTTTAGGGTTTATCCATGTGTTTGAGACAGAGATTATACTTAGACTTTTGGTCTCATCTTTTCTATGGTTCACTTGTTTCCAAGAGTCCACCTTAAGGGGGCGGAAAGGACAGTAGAATGAGACAGACATTATCACCCTATATGCATGTACGATTACACCAGTGGATGTGATTTTGCACCATGTACAGCCAGAGGAATGAGAAGTCGTGCTCCACTTGTATACAGTATGTCAAAATGCATTCTACTGTCATGTACAATTAATTAGAACATTTAAAATTTTTAAAAATATCTCTAACCACATTAAAAAAAAAAAGTCTACCTTAAATTTTCTGAAACCAGGCAAAAAAAGAAAAAAGAAAAGAAGGAAGGAAGGAAGGAAAGAATGAACAAACAAAGGAAGGAAGGGAAGGAAAGAAAGAAAAGCCCTCTAACTCAAATTCTTACACTTTGCAATTGTCTTCCGTCGTTGGTGCCCTTTTAATCTAGGCCTGCTTTTGGTCACTGCCTGATACCTTTGAATAGTTGGATTTTTTAAAAAGTACATAATATGTCCAGGAGTATTTGCCAAACAATTTCCTTCACCCTTAGTAGAGACAAGAAGCCCTTCCTTTTTTTTTTTAATATCATAAGGACTTTTTTTTTTCAGTAGTCTAAGATGACCTTTAATATATGATATTAAATCTTTGAAGTATGTCATAATTTTTAACCCAGCTTCTGTTGTTAGATATCTAAATTCTTTTCACTTTTTAATAACATAAAGAGTATTATAATATGCAAACCACATATTATTATATAGTTGAGGATGTAAGTAATTATACATGGGGATAAACTCTTAAGTGAAGTATATGGACAGTAGTGCCAGGGAGGGAACTTCCCTTACTGTTTCTCTACCTGCCCTCCTGCCCTGCCTTAAATTAACCCCACCACCAAAACTCCTCTCATGACCTGGCTCTGGTAAGGCCCTATAAAACCCAGAACTTTGTGAGGACCCACTGCCATTTTCCCTCCCCCCAAGATGTGCCCCTCCAGTGCTGAATAAATAAATCATCACCTCTGATCCTCTGAGGTCTGCCTCCATTTTCTTTTTCTTTTTGTATTCTCTCTTTCGTGTGCTTTCAGTAACAATGTCTGTAGAATCAGTTACTGTAAATAAAATTATTAGTGAGTGTGAGTATATTAATACTTTTGGCATGTTTTACCAAACATTCCGGAAGAATGTTTGTACTAGTTATAGGTATGCTACCATGATACGTAAGATTACTTACTTCCTTTTTATTCCGATTACCTTAAATTTATTATGGGATTGAATGTTATTTTGTTTTGCTTTTTGGTAAAAGAATTATTTGGTTTGTAAAGCAAAAAAAATGACTCCTGATTATCCCTTCTTAGTAAGAGTTTTCACATTATGTTTACATTAATAAGAATCACACTTGTAACATTTATGTAATCAAAATAGAATGAGTAGGAGTTTTAGTTTGTTGAGTTTAATAATTGAGCTTTTATTTTAGTAAATAGGAATACACAGAAAAATTGTAATTCTACTCTAGGGAACTAATATGTAGAAGTGGGTTTTATGTTTATTCCTTCCATTGCTTTTTTTTAAATATACTTTATTGAGGTACAATTTAATTCGCATACCTTACAGTTTGCTCACTAAAAGTGCATATTCACTGTTTTTTAGTAGAGTCACAGAGATGTACAACCATCACCACAATCCATTTCCCTTCCTTTTTGAATAATAAAATGAGAGTCCACACGGAATCCTGGCAAGATCAGTGAACTGAGAGGGTATGGGGCAGAGAAGGAAGATCCTGCAGCAAGGAGAACTGGATTTTGTCCTCCCCACTCCCTAATTCTGCCTAATTAGCCATGATATATACTTACATTTTTAAGGTAAATTTGTGCATGTCAAGCTGTAGAAAGCCAGTCATGTTGAACATTTCCTTCGCTAATGTGAAAATGAAATCAAGACAGAACTATTTTTTAAAAGATGAAAGGTACTAATAAATATAAAATATGAACAATAACCAAAAATAAACTGTTTAGGGTAAACTTTTCTATAATACCTTATGCTAGAAATACTATAGCAAAAAATGAATTCTATTAAAAAAATACAGTTCACATTTTGGATGTATAGGGGAAATTTGAATATGAACTAAGTACTAGATAACTTGAGGAAATTATTACTAATACTCTTTGTTGCCAAATTATAATGTGCACATAGCAGAAAATACTACTCTTTGGAGCTGAAATATTTGGTGTCTTGATGTTGGTACTTTCCTAAAAGTAATCCCTGAAAAGCGTGTAAATCAATGAAACAAATATGGCAAAATAAATTTCATATTTGTTAAATCTAGGTGGTAAATGTGTAGGTAAATGTGTTTTTTTGCACTCTTGCTTTACTGTGTCTGAGTGTTTGGAATTCTCATTAAAATAAAGTTTTAAAAGTTAGGTCTCTGGATGTTTTAGGCAAGAAGTGAAAATATTATCTTAATGGTATGTTTTAGTCTTCTAGTATTTATGTAAAATGGAGAGGATATTTATTCATGTTTCTTAGTATATGCAAAAAAATCTTTAGAATGAGATAAAAGAAATTGATTATCTTGGAGAGGGAATAGGAAAAGTTGATGAGATAGGAATTGGAAGTAAAATATTTTTAAATTTTTATACTTTTTTATATTTCAGAATATTTTATTATCTAATAAAATTTTGTATATATGGAGAGAAAGAGAATGAATGAGGAGTCAGAGGATATGGTCTTAAAGTACTAAAAGGATTGAACCTTAAATTATAGGAAAAAAATATTTTATTTTATACCCAAAAGACTTTTTTAGATATTGATAAAGCATCATGCTAGTAAATTTAGTAGCTATCTTTGACCTAGTAACAATATGGTTAGAATTTGGGGGGACTTATTATAAAATTGAACTTGTTTTACTTTATAGCAATATGTTAACATTGTTTCTCTTTTATTATCACTTCATAGCGTTGTTTCACTGGAGACTTGTATTTTAAAAAAAAGAATAAATTATTAGTTGGTTTGTAAATGTTGGTTTCTTGTTTTAATGTCATCTCGTTTAAAATAGATAAATATGGATTGGTGATATCTCACTTTTCAGTGCTAATACTTCCTCTTTGCTGTCCTAGAAAGGAAATTGCCCAGTTTACTGGTAACCTATATCGGAACATGAAAAATGACATTATGTAGTATATGGAAAGAGCAGGGCATGCATCATGGAAACCCACCTGTGCCTGCCACTTAGTGACTAGAACAAGTCACTTGACCTGGCAGAGTCCCAGTTTCCTTTGATAATTAGTAAGATAACATTGCCTACATGGTTATTGTGAAGATTAATTGAGTTATGTGAACAACCTCTCACTTGCAAAACCCTCATTTAAAGAAGACTTGTTTTATGTTTTAAAATATGAATTACCAGTAAGTAAATAAAGGACTTTCAAAATTAATTACATATAGTGCTTTATTTATTTACAGATAATTCTAATAAGAAAGAAGCAGTATTTTACATGCAAATAGAACACTGTATTGATTTTTAATTGAATTAAAATGTAATTAATATCTTTTCAAGGTTGCCAAAAAAAAAAAACAACAACAAATTCCTGACCCCTTTAGAATTAAAAATGTCCTGTTTCATTTAACTCATTTACTGATGACAGAATCTTCAGCTCTAACCAATGTACTTTACAAATATGATATATAATCTATAGTAAAACTATCATAATGAACAAGTTTAGGACTAAGAAAGATTGATCTGCTTTACTTTTGGAAACCATTCTAAAATATTTTTTTACTAATTTCTTATGTATATAGACATTCAAAACTATTTTGTAGGTAATGATTCTCTGTAAGTGTTTATATTTGATTGTTTATAGAAAGGCTATAGTACACCTGTCCCAAACATCCTGATTTCTTTACCTTTTGGAAGAAAATCAATAGACAAGAGTTTCCTAGTCTTTCTAATTAAATTATATAAAGTGTCATCAATTTCTATGGCTACCTATAACTATTCGAAATATTTTTTAAATTACCTTTTTCTAGAAGACTGGTAAGTCATAAAGGAGCTTTCTTAAAATGCTACATATTTGATAATTGTATAGCAATTAAATTGCTTTAAGAAAATTGGCTGTTAACGGTAGCAGTTTGTTACATTTTTAAATCTTGGGAATGCCTCACTTCGTTTCATTACTACTTGTTCTATAATTCTATCTCCAAGTGAACATTTGGTGAATTTATTTTTATTGAGTAGACATCTCTAAAATTGAAGAGAAAAACCAAAAAACAGATTTCTTTTGGTTAGCTAAATGTCAGTTGCTTAATCTAACAAGATAAAAATATTTTTTCTGGCCTAAACCCTGTAGTTTTAGAACACTCTTGTATTTCATCCCATTTGATCCCAACGAAACCCTATAAGGAGGGGTATGCAGGGTTACTTTGTTTTTGTACAATCAGGGAATTACTACCTTAGAGAGTTTAAAGGGCTTGCCCAAGGTCACACCTGAAAATTCTGTAAGCGCAGAAGTAATGCCCATTCTCTGTTTACCTTCAGCCTCTCTATATTTGTCTATATTTTTCTGGATAAAATGCTCTCGTTGTTTAAGTGCAACTTATTTCCCACCCTCTTGATGGGGAAATATTGATGAAACCACTAAGTCTCCATCAAAAGTAAGTAAATCAGTGAAATTTTGCAGTAAAATCAAAAGGAGAAAGAAATGGCTTAGAGAAATTAATTTTAAAATGCTCAACTATTCAATACCATAATTAAGTTATTGGACAGATGAACTTAATGTATATTCTCTTTAAAAAATGTGTCCTATGATATGGAAAATAAAAATATTTATAATTGAAGTATATAAAACTTATGCTTATTTATAAACCATGCTACTATGATTTTTTATTGTTAACCTTAACTAAAAAGAGAAATTATTGCCCAGATTTTTAGGATTTTTAAAACATAAACTTGGGTGAAGGGGGAGAGCCTTTCTAAACTCAAAATACATGCAGTGCAGTAGAAAATATTGAAAATTTTTGCCAAATAAAAATTAGTTTAACAACAACAAAAAAAGACTAAAATCAAGACAACAAATTGGGAAAAAACTACAAAATACAAGATAGATAAAAGGCAGTCTTTCTTAATGTATAAAAACTCTTTGTAAAAGCATTAAGATGAATTTGCATTACTAATGTGACATGATTATAACATTTTTTAAAATTATGAGAGGTTTACCTATTTAGCAATAGAGAATTGGTTTAATAATATGTGATTATCCATTTATTGAATGATATTATACCATTCTTAAAAACAATTAGCCTAGAAAGACATCTGTGATGAGCTGCTAAATAGAGTAGGCATGTTGCTAATTAATGCAAATAATGTAATCCTACTTTATTGAAAATAATATATATATATATATAATATCCACCCTTGAAGATGGATGGATAACAATGGTTAACTAGAATTGGCAGTTGGCAGGTTGGGGATGCAAGAATTGCAGAAGAGTAGGCATACAATGTTAGCATTTCCTAAAGTCATCTTTACATTGTTTAACTCATTATAATGAGTATATATTGCTTACGTGATTTTTTAAATTTATAAAAACAAAAGAAGCAATAACATAAAGATAGAAGTTCATAAACAGGTACTTTTCAGAAAAAGAAGTAGCCATCGAATATTGGAAGCTTTTAACTTAAAATATGCAAGTTGAAACAGCACTAAGACATTATATTTCATCCAGCAGATTCACCAAGTTTTACTAATTTGCTAACTGCTTAGAGAGCAGCTAGACCATTCTCATACATGCTTAAAGGAAGTATGTATTTAATTTAACATAACCCACTACCTTCTGAACATAACCCACTACTCTTCAGAAGGCAGTTGGGTTCTGTTTGTTAATTTTCAATACATTCTCTTTTTTTAATATTTATTTTTTAGAAGTAGTTGGACACAATATCTTTATTTTATTTACTTATTTTTATGTGCTGCTGAGGATCAAACCCAGGGCCTCGCATGTGCTAGATGAGCGCTCTATCACTGAGCCACAATCCCAGCCCCTTCAGTACATTCTTTGCAACCTAAAATTTCACTTGCAGGATTTTATCCTGGAGACCTACTCATGGAACATCATCACTTATGATAGCCAAACTTGAAAAAAAAAAAAAAAGAAAACTGTTAAATAAAGTCAGGGTACACCACTTGCTGGAATAACATGTAGCCATGAAGAAGTACAACAACAAGATACTTGTTGTTGTAATATATTTCAGAAAATTATTAATATATATTAAATATATATTAATATTTATATATATAAATATTATATATAATATATATAAATTATATTTGTATTTTTAAAAATTTCATCTCTTCTGTACATGACCATACACTAGGAAATTTGGGGAGAGATTTCATTAGGTTGTTGATGATATTTACTCTGAAATTACAATAGAATTTGAAGTATAAAGCAGCTGTGTCCTATTACATAATCTTTTGTATCTTCTCAATTTTTTTACCATATGCAAGTTATTTTCATAATCTTTAGATACTTTCTGAAAAGCGATTGCCAAAAAAGTTCCTCAAATTGAACTTTTAGGTCATTACATTTAAAATAAATCCAAATGCTTGCCTAAACCTAAGGTCCTTGTATGATCTGAGCTAGAGTCCCTCACTGTCTCCTCCAGCTACACCAGCCAGCCTTCTGTTCTCCTGCTTTACAGAGTCATGCCCACCTTAGAGTGCTAGCAGGAGCCACTCCCAGATCTGCTATGGTGGGTGCATGTTCATCATTTCCAGTCTCAGCTCTAAATTCTCTATTGCAAAGTGTTTTTCCCAACAAGCCAGTCTTAAAGAAGCCACCCATCAGACTCCATCACATCATCCTGTTTTATTTTTCTTTTTAGCACTTTACATCAAGAGATAATTGTGCCATTTTTCACATTGACATTCTGCTATTAACTGAAGTAGATAATCTGAAATTCTAAGAAAGTACCTTTTATTCATGGGATACAAGAAAGCAATTTTATTTTGAATGAGGGCAGGGGAAGTAGCCCACAAACATTGTTATTATTCTTAAATTTACTTTCAAGGAAGTATATCATTAGAACCATAAGATATATTTTGTACCAAGAGTAGATCCAATCCATGAAACCCTGGAATTCTTCTATTCATTTATTGCTTCATTTCACAACAGCCCATTTCAGAGCAAATCTGCCTGGAAAAGTCATATCTTAGCTTGTACAAAATTCAGCTTCTCCCTTTCCATTCCAGATTCCTCTCTCAGAGACTCTCTTTCACTATATCATCGTTCCCCATCCTCAGTGACTGAAAGCGACAACCTTTGGGGTCTTATTATTACATAAAATTTTCTGTCTGTTTTGCTACAGACCTTGCTCTGCATGGCTAATGCCACATAAAGCTCAGACTCCATTAGCAAAATGTAAAGATGAAAGGCTTTAGTTTTTCTTCCTTTTTCATAAAGGTAGAATGAGGATGGTTATTACACCTAATTTCAAAAATAATATTTTGATGTTTTTATTTTAATAGTTTTATGATGCTTTTTTTTAAAAAACAAACTTAAGTTACTAAAAGCTATAGTTTAAATGTTGACACTCACTAATATTGAGTACTTAAAGGTAAAATAGCAATTATAATTTTTCATTTCAAAATACCATGCATACTGCTGTTTTCATTTTTGCATTAAAAAGCAAATGCATATTGTTTTTATATAAATTTTAGTTATGTCTCTCAACACTCATGTATTTTGAATATTTCTATTAGAAAAGTAGAAGCATTGTTTTACTATCCAGGTTTTACCAGCCAGTTGCTTAGTCCTTTGAAATATTTTTTAAATGTTAATATTATCATTAGAAAGTGACCAAAAGTTCAAAGCATGCAAACTACACATTTGGGTATTCTTACTTTATAAAAGTTGTTGGAGTTTAAGGACATTTTCAATATTTTTTCAGTAATATAATGAACCTTAGTCACTTAAACTCTATAAACACATAGTAAAGTTAAACATACAAATTGACAATACTTATAAAATATTTTAACTATGAGTAATAAACCTTGCTCAGAGTACTTCCTGAATTTTATAGAAATCTTAAAGATTACTACAGAATGTTAGAAATTGATTAATTTCTGCCATGTATAAATGCAACAATTATCAAATTACAGTTCCTACTTCATACATAACTATTTGAGGGTAAGGAGGTAGTAAAAGAAACATATCAGTCTTCTGTCTTTAGATCTTATTCTCCAGGTAGGAAGATAAGCTAAGCATGAAAAACAAGATGCAGAAGACGTCACAAAGTAGCATATAGCTGATCATACACTGACTGTCCTTAGCAATGACTATATTCTATAAAGATATTTATAAGGACCAAACAAGTCAGACATCGATTTCATTGTCATCATTCATGTGCTGTTGAGAAGAATACCTGCCTTTATTGTTGCTCGTTATTCTTCCTCTTTATTCTTCATAATCTTCATTGTTCCTTTGTCATGGCTTTTGTCTAATTTTGTTTTTGAAACTTTAATTGCTAAACTGTATTATAACACAGCTTCTAATAGCCTCCAAACTGTAAGTTGCAGGCAGAACACAGAAACAGAAGAATGAAGTAGTATGGTAGCTTTGTTCCCCAGTATCTGTTGAGAGTAGTCCCAGGATCTGTCTGTTCTTCCTACAAAGCCACACACACTTATTTGTATGTTACTTCTTACATTAAAAATTCAAATCTAAGAAAAGCTACTGATTTAAATTATACAGTAGTTTAATAAACCATCTCAGCTCTTTGGGTATATTAGATTTACATTGTATATTAAGATAATACCTAAGCTTGCATAATGTAGCTTAGAAAGAACACCTTAATTATTGGTCCTGCTTATCTAAACATCATATGTTTTCTTCAACTTTCTTGTTATTAATTCATCATTAGGGAATTTGACTAGCAATTATAGTATTTTAAGTACATTTTCTCACTAAAGATTCCTTAACTTAGCATTCATTTCAATGATCTGCCTTTAAAACAATTTATTACCCACTCTGAAGTATAGTGATAATGTAATTTATTAGGCATCAAGGAATGAATCCTTCTTAATTACTCCCAAGTGGTTTAATAGCTGAAAAAGACCTACAGTAAAGATCTGCTGAATTGGGTAATAAGATATCAATGTGCTTTGTATATCAGTCAGACAAAGTTCACTTTCTTTTATAAAACTTTAATTAGACCCACTTGATTTCATAGCTAAAAAGCTCTGAGGAATACCCACAGAAAGGACAGAAATGGTTCTCCAAAAATTCTGTTTTCTCTGCTCAGCTGCCAGAATAAAAATTTAATTGTAATTAAGACCCCCCAACCCTCCCAAATTTCAGGGCAGACCATCTTTACCTTAAAAATCCTGAGCATATTTCCTACAGAGTTTGCATTGCATGATAACCATTACATAGTAAGCATTCCATGACTTAGAATTGACTGGTTGGCTCAAGTCTTGTTTGCTGAGTTTGGCAAGAAGCATCCCGAAGTGCTTATTTTCTAACCTGTTGAACAGAATCATTTAATAGTGTCCTTCTATACCTCAGTATTTCTGCCAAAGACTGTCATTTGTTTTGACATAATTGATGGTGAACTATTCTTTCCAATAGTAATTGCTTTTTTGCTTTAGTGGTCCCAAGATCAATGATGCCTGGCTTTTAACTGTCACAGACCAACCAGAATCTTCCAAATTATTATGGAGATGCCAGCCTCAGTGAAGTATACAAAACAAAACTTACCTACCATTATTATTTCATTTAAAAAGAAAAAGGATTATCACAAAAATAGGAAGAACATAGATTTAGAATAAAAAATAATCATTATAATGGAATAAAATTTGGCCTGCAGAAGAATTTATCACTCTGTCCTTATTTTCCTCATTTTACCATATCTCAGCTCTTAGAAATCACAACTTCAGACCACTTCAAGTTTGTGATAGTAAACCATATGACCATCTTAAAGGAGAGTGTTTTTCTTAAATTGACTATCAGGGCACATGTATGGTGGCATTGAATATAGGACTGTGTTCTTTAAACACAAATTTGGAGTAGACGTCAATCCTACAATTCTTCTGTTTTTGGTATTTAGTTATATTAGGTTAAGAACATACTGGACAACTTTGTATCTTGGCCAGTATACTTGACTTTAGGATTACCCTGGTGGATAAAGCAGGTTCTCAGACTCTGATAATCTTAGAATCTAGTAGAAGATTGGCCACTAAGATTACAGCAAGAGACAATAGGGCAGATTTGGAGGAATCATTAGAAGCCTGGAGTCCATGCTAATTTCATATAGCTTGGTCCATACATAATTTGCTGACTCATAGAATGAAAGGCAGACAAAGAGATAAACAAACATAGTCCAATTTCAGTGTAGTCTTCGTGTCTTTAGTAAAGTTTTAGAATGGTGTTTATGTGCTAAACTAAGAATAATGGAACAATTGTATAAAAGTAAGGAGGAATTTGAAGGGATTGTCTGGTAAGCTAACTTAATGAATTACCATTTCTGAAGATGGACTATACTATGCGTCTGTTCTATTCTGAGGTTTTTTAGAAAAGTGTCTGGATATAAATGATTATGTATAGTTATTCCATCCCTAGTTTTAAAGGACTTGATGCCATCATTTATAACACGTGAATTAGATATATTAAGAGTTCCCGGAGACTTCTGAATGTGGTGGAACATCACAGGCCCACATTATAAAGAAAAATAACTCTGGAAGTAGTGGGCACTTATGCCTTCAATACATATTAGCAAGTCTGTCCTCTTTATCAGTTTCAATAATTAAACTAACATCTTTCAGCTGGAATCTATGTAGATATTTCTATCTTTTAATAAGCTAGCTTTAAAATGGAACTAATTAGATACACCATTGAATTGTTTATACTGGCAAAAATAAAAATAAATTATCTTTAGTGTTCATCAGTAGGATATATTTAAATAAATGAGAATACATCTAGTCAGACACTATGAACTCAATAATGATGATGTACATTGATTGGCATGAAAACTGTATGAAAAGTGCAGTGTATATGTAAAACAATGTATGATGCTTTTTTTGAAGTAAAATAAATGTGTGTGCATACACATATATATTAAGTGTGTCAAAAGGCTTTCTTATCCATTCTGCTCGCCTTTCCAGTAGTGGTCTTTGAACTTAATGATAAGTTATGCCAGTTTGTCCAATAACTGGGAAAAAAAAAAAAAACTGTGTTCAACTTCTCTATAGTCTGTTGGTAGCAGTTAGCAAAGAGATGTTACCCAAAGTTCAACTGAAAAGAATTACAGTGTCTTGAGACCTCAGGAACAGATTATTTTTATGAAATTTCAGAGGGTTTCTCAGGATCTGAGTCTTTGTAACCCCCAACTTCCTCCACAATTCAAGACAGTCAGATGCAAACACAGAAGTACTGACATCAGAATAAACTAAAATAAGTCTTCAATTTCAACATTGTCTGAGGTAACTATCCCAGACAGGATTGAGCAAGACATGGCTAGTTTCAAGCATTATTTTAGCCCTTGGTTAAGAGTATAAGTGTGGAAATTCCTTAGAAATTTAGCCCACGTGCTGCTGCTCAAAGCAGTAGCTGTGGATTATGAATGAATTCAATCCAATGTCTGTTCTTTATTAGCCACCTTGTCCCTGAGAGGATAGTTCTCCTATAGAATCCCTACAGGATTTCCTATGAATGGTCTGCTGGAGTGTCTTGGCTAGTCTTATTGTGCTAGTTCCCTAGAAGTGTTAGTCCAACTCCTACTGAGATCTTAGAATGTGAACTTGTAAGTTTAGCATTGTGCAGACCTTTTCAGGAAGGAGGCATTTATAAGTGAAGCTGAAATTGCTTTATCTCAGAATCAATTGGCTTTGGGAATACAGCTAAATGAAACAGTCATTCATGAAATTTCTAATTATTCTTCCTTAATTTGTACTAAAATCCAAAAGGAATAATATCAGATTATTCGCTCTTTTGCATTAAATATCCCTGTGTGCCATTCCATTTGCATATGTGAGTAAGGATTTATAATATTAGGATATAGGGGAGTTTTTCTTCAAAAAATGGATAAATTCATCACCCCAAAGAGTAAACTATGCAGTGGACTATGAACTTGAAGGGAGTTTGCTCACTGATCAGTTAATCAGAAATTATGCAGCCAAGAATTCTCAAACAAGAAGTATTTTTTTATTCTTTATATTTTAATAAAATTCTTCATTTCCCATTTTGCACAGAATAGCAAGTGGCAAGGAAGAAGGGTAAATCAAAAGTCATAGCTAATTAGAACTGTATATCTATTCAATGCTTTGTCAATATATTCACCTGGCACCTTTTTAGAATCATTTCAGTTTTTAAAATTCTTTACTTGTAGCATTTCATTATCCCAGTAGCCAGATATATGTGTTAATTATCCAGATTATGTGTGGACAGTCACTGTAACATATACCTTTAGTTACCTCATTTTAAGATTCTTTTGAAAGGACACATCATCCATCCAGAACAATCCTGCAGCTACTTGAATCATTACAGGCTCTAGGGAAGGAGTTAGCTGCTCTCCCATGGGATTCAGCATGAACGGAATAGCACTATTAGTACTATAACTCCTTCCTCTGGCCCCGTTAACCATTCCCAGGAGACAGAAGGAAAAGCATATGAAGTCCATTGCTTATCAGAGCTGTGAGGTCAACAAATTATTATGCTTTCTTGCTTTTGAGTACAGTGGGATGAGGAAGTACATCACAACTGCTAATAAACCACACTCAAATTACAGTCTGTAAAGACACAAAATAGTAATCCACATTCTCTAAAGAATTACAGTGATTCAGTTCTTTTAAGGATGTGTTTCTAAGTTCAGTTGCCAAAAGCAGTTATTTTTGTTGTGACATGTTTTATTTTCAAATAATTATTACCCTTGTAGAATGTTGAAAATTTAACTTAAATTGGAAATTGAAATGTACATATTAAGTAATATTCCAGTTTAAAATGGAAGAACTAGGGATTGGATGAAACAGAAATAAGTGAAACAAGAGTGATACAACAGTTTAAAGTTCTGTTCCAGGATCCTTTGAACCAAAACACTTGGCAGCTCCCCAAATCATGTTAATTGCCTTTTTGTGTATGCATTTCAGTAAGCCAACTCATCGTTTTGGCTCAAGATGTAGTCATTATAACAAGATTGGGAATATTTAAGTATTCCTCCCTTTCATGTCTGTCCTATAGAACTAATAGTTTCTGAACACAGACTGTTATTTTGTGTTAAAAATATTTTCCTAGAATATAATTCATCTTTATAAAACAAACCATATAAAGAATACCACAACTGCCTATAAAAACACTTGTGATTATGGAATTAAAGTTTAAGGCATTTCAAATCCCCTGCTCCCAGAGATGAGAGTCATTTTGGCCCACAGGTCTAGAATTCCTGGCCTTTGGTAACATGGGATATAGACCTACAGACCTCAAGAGCAGAACACGCTATTTACTCAGATCCCTTTTTCACCAGCCCACCTTTGTAGGGTCAAATGCCTACTGTCCATACTTCATAGTAGTGATGGGAGCCTTACAAATATATAGATTCCTCAGGAGACTCAGAATCTGGAGGCAAAAAAAGAAAAAGCCTTATAAATCATTCTGTGCACCCCCTATTCAGGTGAGTGACCAACACTTGGTTTTGACTCAGTGCCTGCTTGCAATGCAAGAGTGGCAGCAGCCATTTCCAGGACACACATGTCAGCTGTGACACCCAGTCGTGTATGTCCTGTGTTCTTCCCAGGTCAACCTGCATGGCTTTGCAAGAAAAGACAAGTGACCTATATAATCTCTAGGTAGAGTTGTGCCCTCTAGAGTTTCTTGAACCACTCCCTGATGTATATTTACGTACAACCATTACAACCACTGATGTTTTTAATAATTTTACTGAAATATCTTAATTCTGTAGGTTGAATGCATAATAACTGGAGCCATAAAAACATACCATATATTCTAAATCCGGCTTTCTTTCTATTAGTATGATGTATGCTTTTAATGTTCTTGCTCCTTATAAACTAAGCGGTGGTAGAAAAAAGGGCTATTTTCCTTCTGATATGCGTATCGGGAGGATGAAGAAAGGACAATGAAGGAAGGACATTAAAATTTAAAATTTTTAACATTAAAAAATTGTCATTAGACCTCTAGTTTCCTCTTGATTCTCTACATTAATAGCAGGGAACAAATGCATGGATACAAAAGAAATTTGAGTTTTATTTGGGACATTGCTATTGCTTAACTGCACATATGAGTGTGCTACTACACACTCTAATCCCCTGGATTGAAAAGAATGAGTCTCTGAAGATCTGGAAGGGGATTGGGCTTCCTCAGCTCCCTGTTATCTTTCTACTTCAGGATGAAGTCACCCCCTCTTACATTGAACCTGTTTTATATTGCTGCTTTGTTTTTAATATTTCACAAAAAATATGGAATTTTTTGTTGTTGTTGTTTTGCTGAATAGGTCATTGACTTTGCTCAGTGATGGAATGCCTGGAATAAAAAAAAATTGATATGTCATGACAACAAATTAATGACCAATTACTATGTGTATTGGCCATATGGTAATAAAATCTGAAAGTAGCTCTTCATTTCATTTGGATGATTGGACATTCCTTTTATCTAAACCAACAATGAAAATAAAAACTGACTCACATAAAAAAACTAATACACATTCCCAGAACCTAAAATTTAGAGCATTTTCTAAAATAAATGACTATGTGATTTTCAAATATCTGATTTATTTCTCTCTACTTTTGTTAGGAGTACTGTACTTCTGTGTTTTAGGGGGAAAAAAATCTGGTGGGTTTTGCGCTAAAAAAGAACAAGAATATGAATGAGTCTATCCCAGAACTTCAGGCGCCAGCCGTCCTCATCGTTCTCCTTCCACATTCTCTCAGCAGCCTGTCTGCAGAGCCAACAACAGGGCTGAAAGGGTTTATCCAAGCAGAGGAGTTCAGTTAGGAAATTGAGGGGACACCATAAAAAAGCATTGAAATGGGATCAATCTGGGAAAGAAAGGAAAGTGAGAATTCTGCAAGCCTCCAAGAACTGGCCTCAGCTTATCCTTAACCCTTCTCTCCCAAGGAGGGCTCCTGAGGGGTGCTCTTCTCATCCTCCTTTTCCTCCATTCACCGGCATCCAGAGCCACCTCAGGTTCCTGGCTAGCCCTTCTGCTTGTGCATTCTCTCCATGTCCAGCACCTTTCACCTTTCCTCACTAAGGCTTATTCTGAGGATTCTCCTGCTTAAAGCAGTCTGTGATACCTAGGACACTGGATTGTGTGTCCTGGCTTTAGATACTTAGGGAAATCTACTCACATTGATCTCGGCATTTGCTGTATCCTATCGGGATTATTTATGCGTAGGCCTTTGTCTTTCATTACACTGTAAAGTCTTTGAGCAAAGAGTGATTCATTATTATAACTATACTTGTAAGCCAATGCTGTGTGCTTAATCCCTGGCAAAACAGTATACAGCAAATGTACATCTCAACTAAAGCCAAAAGGTGCATTTTCATGTACTGGACAGGGAATTTATTGGTCATGAGAATAATTGACTTATTTAAATTACTACATATGTCTTCAAGTTTTAAGTGGTTCTTCAAAAATAAACTGTATCCAGGAGTCTGACCACGTCTCAAGAGTCAATTCATGCATATTTATATACATGTAACCCTTGTAGACTATCTCTTTTATTTTCAAATAGTGATTGCCTGTGTATTTGTGTGCATGTAACCCTGGGCCAGGGATGTAGCTAAATGGTAGTACTCTTGCCCACCATGAATGAGGTCGTGAGTTTTATCCCAGGGTGTGTGCACACATGCACACACACACACACACACACACACACACACACAAATTCTCCAGGATGAGCCATAAGACAATAATGTTTGAGTCTCATGTTTTTAACATCTCCTGTATTTGTTAACAAATTTATTTGGATTCCTGAGCATAGATTAAATAAAGACAAGGAATGTTATTGCCTTAGAAAATAGATAATATAATGTGAAGATAAATGTAAGGAAGGAAATCTAGTAAATGAAGGGAGAAAAGATTGGAAAAGATTGAAATATATAACTAATGAATCTTTGAAATTTATCTTCTATACAAATGGATTTTTGTAAATATTGTGAATGTCTAAAATCCTATAGAATCCATATTAGTCAGCTTTCTGTTATTATAACAAAAAGCCTGAGATGATCAACTTAAAAAGAGGAATAGTTTATTTTAAATCAAAGTTTTGGAGGTTTTAACCCATGCTCAGTTGGTCCTGTGGCTTTTGGGCCTGTGGCAAGGCAATACATCATGGCAGGAGGTTGTGGGCAGAGGAAAGAGAGAAGGAGGAGTCAGGATCCCATTATCCACTTTCAGAATATGCCCCCAATGACTAATACTTCCCACTCTGCCCCACCTCTTAAAGGTTTCTATGATCACTCAATTGCACTAAGCTGGAGAGTCATCCTTAAACACTTGGGCCTTTGGGGAAAATTCAAGATACAAACTATAGCAGAATCTCAGGCTGACATTAATTAAAATGTTTAAGGGTTTGGCATGGGAAGAGTGTTTTCATCTGATTTTGTTTTACATTCTACTTGGAATGGTTGTGCATCTCTGTATTACACCTATATCTTGCTAAATATTTGTCTGTTCATCAATAGCAAGTACACAACCACTTCTTTCTGACTTAAGTAAACACTAATTCTCGATTTGGAGATAAGAAGAAAATCCTAAAGCCAATACTCAAAGAAAGCAATGCTCGGTTTTACAATATTCAGCATGGACTATTAGCTGAAAAGCCACTGCAAAAAGCTGCCTCTTACTTCTACTATGTAGGACTGTGAAAATGGAATTAGTCTAACTCATAATTCTTCAATCTTCTCTTGTTTAGTGGTATTGGAAGGAACTGGCCCTGGGCATCAGGAGGCAGCAGTATTCTGGCAGAATTTGGAACACTGCACTTGGAGTTTATGCACTTGAGTCATTTATCAGGAAACCCCATTTTTGCTGAAAAGGTGAGATTCTCTAGTACAAATTGCATTGCAAAGCAGGTCTTATGAGAAATAATATCCTCTCCTGGGAGACGTGGCAACACTGGATGTGGAAAATAGCCACCAAGGTTCACACAGCTCTTTAGGAAGTTTGGTAATATGTAGCATTTCATTTGACTGTAAACCCTCAGTCTTTCCATGGCACCATCTGACTCAGGAGGAGAAGTCCTGGTTTCCACATTTTCTCTCTGTACTTTAAGTTACTTCATCTGATTTTTTTTTCCTCGTCTAAAATATATAATGTTGCACGGACTATATGAGGCAAGCATGTAAAAGGCTTAATTAAACTCAAAGTGTTATACAACTGTGAGGTAAGACTTGAATGGATTTCTAGTTTTCAGAAAAAAATGCATAGATATTTGGATAAATTCATATCCACCCCCATAACCCTGTCCTTAGCTTCCACTCCACTTTTCTGCTCCCCTTTATAACAATTCCTTGTAAAGCTTTATCTGTTGTCTTCTCTTCTTGTCTCCCACTCTTGAACCCTGTCCACTTGGGCTTTTCTCCCATTGACACTTAACACAGTGACCAATGAGTGCCACATTGTCGAGGCCATTTGTCACTCACCCCTTTGTCTTCCCTGCCCTCTTCAAATTCAGTATAGCTGGTCAGTTCCTTCTTCATCAGGCACACTTTGCCCTTGGCTGCAGGCATAGAAAACTCTACTGGTTTGCCCCTTTCTTTGCTGGGTGCTCCTTCTTGGACTCTTTTCTTGGAACCTACCCTAGCCTGGAAGCATTGGAAAGCACCAGGACTCAAACCTGGGTCTCTTCCTTCTTATATTCCCTTCCTACATTGTCTCATCCACTGTCAGGGCTTTATATACCATCTCTATATTGACCCACTGTTTATCATTCCAGTCCCAGACTGTACCTTGAACTTCGGATTCTGGACACAATATTTATTCAACATCTCCACCAGGAGGCCTAATAGACAAGTCCCACTTAAAATCCCCAGTCCCAGACCCAACCCCAGACAGACTTCTACACCAGTTTACCATTTGGGCAAGTAGCACATCAGTTTATCCAGTGGCTCAGGCCAAAGATGCTGAAGTCATCCTCTTTCTGTAAACCCCAGGTCTACTCCATCAAGAAGCCTCTGGGGGGCTGGGAATGTGGCTCAGGCGGTAGCGCGCTCGTCTGGCATGCGTGCGGCCTGGGTTCGATCCCCAGCACCACATACCAACAAAGATGTTGTGTCCGCCGAGAACTAAGAAATAAATATTTAAAAAAAAAAAAAAAAAAAAAGAAGAAGCCTCTGGCACTATCTTATTGCCTCTGCCGCCCCCCTGGTCCAGGGCCTGTTGTTTCTCACCAGGACTCTGCAGTGGCCACTTTCCACCCTCCCCTCAGTCACACCAGTTCTATAAAACAGTAAGCCTTTGCTGATACTCAAGAGTAATAACAACCCTTATTGTTCCCTGTGAGGCCTGTGTGCCTGGGCACTGCCCACTCTCCCAAGTGCTCACCACCATTCTCCCCTTTACTTCCTCACCTCTGGCCTCAGTGGCCTTACCAAACCCACTCTCCTCTCAGAACTTTTGTATTCATTCCTCCCTCTGATCAAATGCTCTTCCTTCAAATCTCTCCATCTACTCAGACACATCAGCCTTCCTAGACCACCCTGACTAACAGCATACAGCTTCTCCACTTCACTCTGTACTATTACCCTCTGTCTTAGCTCAGGTTTCCTAACACAATGCATAGATTGGGTGCTTTTAAACGACATGAATTTATATCTCACTGCTCTGAAGGCTGTGGAATCCAACATCAAGATGTGAAGGAGGCAGTTTTCATTCTGGGGTCTCTTGACTTACTGTCCTACCACTGTCCTATCATGTGCTCAATTGACTTTTTATTTTTACATAGAAAGAAAGACAGAGACAGAGACCTAGAGAAAGATATCTTGAGTCTCTTTTAAGAGCAATAATTCCATCGAAAAGGCTCTACCTCCTGACCTAATTACCTCCCAAAGCCCTATCTCCATAGAGCCTCAACATATAAATTTGAGAAGGGATGTTATTCATTCCATAGCACCTTTTTAAAATTATTTTTATGAAATTTCTATTGACAGACTATTTTTATTTGCTTTTTTTTCCTGTATCATCCCCATAGTATGTAAAATTCTAAGAGACCAGTGACTTTGTTTACCCACTTATATCCTTAGTTCATAGTATGGGGTCCAAATATGGTAAATAATCAGTGTGATCATAGTCACTACTATTATTTTTGCCACAATAAGCTGATTGATGGCAGTTATTTTTGTTCTAACTTGTCATCATTTAAATCCACTTACTTTTTCTAGAGTGGCAAAATATTCAAGAAAGAACAACATGAAAATTTTTTCTTAATTCATATGTTGAAGCTCTAAGTGTTTCTTAGTAGTAACACTCCATTTTCTGTTGTAGGTGATGAATATTCGAAGAGTCCTGAACAAATTGGAAAAACCAGAAGGCCTTTATCCTAACTATCTGAACCCCAGTAGTGGACAGTGGGGTCAACGTAAGTCAAAAGATTAGCATTCATTTAGCTCTTTGTGGTACCCAGCTCTGTGCTAGGAGCTGAAAGAGGGAATACACCTCTTGTTGAGGAATGTTTAATAAAAAGAGAAAAGAGGAATGGTTCCTTTAATAAACCAGTGTCTATCATAAGACAGATTGTGTTATATGGAAACTGGACAATTGACTTTCCATGTATAACTGTAAGTATGACATATGAGCACATTCAAAAGTATTCTTCAGAAAGGGAAGGCCTGGTGGGGGTGTGTGGCATGTCAGTCCCTAACAAACTGACCACGTGGCTAGAAGGAGAATGTATTCCTCTCTGCTAATGATGAGGGCTTTGCCCAGAGCAGCTCATTCATCCCACTTCATTACGTTCTCTGCCTTTCTGCATGGAGGTGCGAACAGGGTGCTTTTTCTACTTAATTTAAAAGCCACCAGATAAAGATTTCTTGCCAGAAGAGTTACTTTTAATGTGGGAAGAAGCATTATACAAGGACTTGTGATGCCTGAAGCGCTCACTTCAGAGTCTTCAGATAATTTCGAGCAAGTTATAGAGACTTGAGACTAAGTGAAAGAAATGTTCTCAATCTAATTTGGATAAAATGGTGGTAGACTAAGCAGCAGCTGAAAGCAAATAAAGAATATTACATGAGTTGCCTGGCTGTGGTGAGAGTTTGGGCATTGCCTTATAATTTCACTCTAATTTGTGATTTTTCATTATACTTAAATATCTCATTCTTAGATGATTGTGCTTCTCTATTATTTCAGAAGTGCCTCTTTAACGATTAACTAAGTAGGAAAAAAAGTATGCTGAACTCCATATCCATGTTAATAATGATGGATAGTGGTGAAGGTTGCCATTTATTCAGTGTAGTCTACATGTCACAGAAGTCCTAGGGACCCACAAGATCAAGAGCACTCTGATGATATAATATGGAAACTTTCCAGTTTTTCACTGCGCTGACATCTGCACTCAAGTTGCAAGAGCAGCAGTGGCTAGAACTACCAAAACCTCAGTGAGAATCAAGGCAGACACCAAACAATACTAATACTCATTATATTCTTCACCACAGTTTAAAAAGAGAGAGAGAGAGAGAGAGAGAGAGAGACCAGGTTTTTTTTTAATATTCTTTTTCTAAATTTTTTATTTGTTCTTTTTAGTTATATATGACAGTAGAAAGTATTTTGAAATATCATATATACATGGAGAATCATTTCCCATTTTTATGGTTGTACATGATGTAGAGTTTCACTATTCACGTATTCATATATGAACACAGGAAAGGTATGTTCAATTCCCATCCCCCCTTCCTTCTTCCCACTCTACCCTGGCCAATCCAATGAACCGCCCCTTCTCCCTCCTCCTCTCTCCCCCACCCCCACCACCTATTGTGAGTCAGCATCCACATATCAGAGAGAACTTTCACAGCCTTTGGTTTTTGGGGAGTGGTTTATTTCACTAGCACGATAGTCTCCAGTTCCGTGCATTTAATGGCAAATACCATAATTTCGTTCTTCTTTATGCTAAATAAGGTTCCATTGTTTATATATATCACATTTTCTTTATCCATTTTTCTGTTGAAGAGCATGTAGGTTGGTTCCATAGCTTGGCTATGGTGAATTGAACTGCTATAAACAGTGATGTGGCCTTATCACTATAGTATGCTGATTTTAAGTTCTCTGGATATGTATCAAGGAGAGGGATAACTGGGCTAAATGGTTGTTCCATTCCAAGTTTTCTAAGGAATCTCCATACTGCTCTCCAGTATGGAGTGGTTGTGCCAATTTGCAGTTCTACCAGCAATGTACCTTTTTTCCTATATCCTCACCAACATTAATTGTTACTTGTATTTTTGATAATTGCCATTCTGATTGGAATGAGATGACATCTCAGTGTAGTTTTAATTTGCATTTCTCTAATTGCTAGAGATGTTGAGCATTTTTCATATATTTTTTGACCAATCATATTTCTTCTTCTGTGAAGTGTCTCTTCAGTTCCTTTGCCATTTATTCATTGAGTTATTTGGGGTTCTTTTGGTGTTCAGCTTTTTGAGTTCTTTATATATCCTGGATATAAATGCTCTATCTGAGGTGCAGGTGACAAAGATTTTCTCCCATTCTGTAGGATCTCTCTTCATCTTCTTCATTGTCTCCTTTGCTGTGAAGAAGCTTTTTAGTTTGATACCATCCCATTTATTGATTCTTTTACTTCTTGTACTTTAGAAGTCTTGCTGAGGAATTTGTTTCCTAAGCCTACATGATGGAGAGTTGGGCCTACTTTTTCTTCTAGTAGGTACAGGATCTGTGGTCTAATACCTAGGTGCTTGAGCCACTTTGAGTTGAGTTTTGTGCAGGGTAACAGATAGGAGTCTAATTCAATTTTGTTTCATATGGATTTCCAGTTTTCCTAACACCATTTGTCGAAAAGGCTATCTTTTCTCCAATGTATGTTTATGATGATATAATTGTATTTGTGTGGGTTTTTCTAGTGTTTTCTATTTTGTACCATTGGTCTTCATGTCTGTTTTGGTGCCAATATCATGCCAGTTTTATTACTGTAGCTCTGTAGTATAATTTAAAGTCTGGTATTGTGATGCCTCCTGCTTTAATTTTTTCACTGAGGATTGCTTTGGCTATTCAGAGTTTTTTAATTTTCCAAATGAATTTCATGATTGCTTTTTCTATTTCTATGAAGAATGTCATCAGAACCTTATTAGGAATTGCATTAAATCTGTTTAATGCTTTTGGTTAATATGGCCATTTTGATAATATTAATTCTTCCTATCAAAGAACATGGAAGATTTTTCCATCTTCTAAGATCTTCATCAATTTCTTCCTTCAGAGTTCTGTAGTTTTCATTATAGAGGTCTTCTACCTCTTTTATTAGATTGATTCCCAAATATTTTTTGAGGCTATTGTGAATGGGATAGTTTTCCTAATTTCTCTTTCAGTTGACTCATCACTGATGTATAGGAACAAAATTGATTTATGGGTGTTAATTTTATATCCTGCTACTTCGCTAAATTCATTTATGGGTTCTAGAAGTTTTCTAGTGGAGTTTTTTGGGTCTTCTAAATATGGACTCATATAGGGCTGGGATTGTGGCTCAGTGACAGAGTGCTTACCTAGCATGTGTGAGGCACTGGGTTCAATTCTCAGTACCATGTATCAATAAATAAAATAAAGGTCCATTGACAACTAAAAAAAAATTTTTAAATATGGAATCATATAATTGGCAAATCGAGATATTTTGAATTCTTTCTTTCCTATTTATTTCCCTTAAATTTCTTCTAATTGCTCTGGCTAGAGTTTTCAGGACTTTGTTGAATAGAAGTGGTGAAAGAGGGCATCCCTGTCTTGTTCTAGATTTTAGAGGGAATGCTTTCAATTTTTCTCCATTTAGAATTATGTTGGCCTTGTGTTTAGTATTTATAGCTTTTATAAGGTTGAGGCATGTTTTTATGAATATTCTTAATGAAGCAGTATACTAATTATTGATTCTAGTAAATGTCAACTCTTGAGTCCATGTCATGGTAATGTTCTGTATGATGAAATGAATGTCTACAGAAAGTAATTCTGTTATATAATGAAAAATAATAGTTGCAACTCATGTGACTGAGTTGAAAAGTTATTGTTGATTATCTATTATTATTGTTAGTTGCTTTGAGATCATTGTTTCATGGATCACCACCTTTACTTGAAAGAATGGCTGAAAACAAACTGGTTATTCAGGCTTGGGTAATTAGTAGACATGGTCTCAAAAATGAACCTGTCACTTCAAGAAAAAGTGACAGTATTTGTGTCAATGATGATAAAATAAAAATTAGAATTTTGGAAAACTTGTATATGCCCCCATGTGCTTGATACCAATAGTGTTCCTATATGATTAGTGGTAATATTAATAAATAGGTTTTTTTCATATTGTATAATGAAATGTGTCAACACTTGGAAGATCTGCATAACTCAACCAATCAGTATTTTCCAGATGACCAGTGCATGCTATTACAGAACCATGCATGAGAGAAAGATCCACTCAAAGTGAAAAATAGTCTAATAGATTTTTATGTAACAGAGTACAGAAATTCTTCAGTATAATTTCTGATGCTACAGAACAATTAAACTTTAAAAAAAATAAACCTTTAAAACCCGAATGTCAAATTCTATCATGTTATCAAAGAAAAATATCCACAATTATCTGAAAACAATTTTATATATACTATTCTTCCTTTTCCTAACTATGAAGCTCTGCAGCTTACTTTCCTGCACATGTCTTAGCCAAACAACATGTAGCAGTGGATTGAAATTAGAGCAGATGTGAGAACCCACCTGTCTCCTAGGAAGGCAAACGTTAAAATTTGCAAAAATGTAAAACAATGTCAATCTTCCCACTAACTTTTTTGTGGTTGTTTTCTAAAATATCACATTTGCATGAGAATTATTTATGTTTACATAATGGATGTATAATCGTTATTTTTAATGAATCAACCAACAAAAATGCTTTTAATGGGTTTTGATTTGCCAGTATGATAAATATTGACAGATATTACTCACATAAACAAGTTCTTCAGGGTACCCTTTATTTGTAAGAGTGAGTGTAAAGAGTCCTGAGATTAAAACATTTCAGGGCCGCTAGACTGCTGAGATAGATGATGTTCAGCTATAATTCTCTAAATGGGTAACCATTGTTGGAGTCCTCTTCATCGCAGATTTCAAAAGCTGAAGAATAGTCTCCCTGATGTACCATTTTCCTCTCTTTAATTTAGGATATAGAAGTCACTATAAAGAGGGACAGAAAGAGCCAGTTGTGTTGGAACATCCTGGCTTCACCTTCCAGGTCACTCATATACTATATATTTGGCCCTGTTTCCTGATACAGAGTCCTTTATGTTTGGATTGTTTATGGGCCAATTTCCTAATGGGAAAACAAACAGCATTGATGAGTCTCATGTCCTTCTCCTCCCCCATCCTTCATCCTGTGTTTCATCCACAGAGACACACTTTCTTCTTCTTTAACCAAGGCCTGCTTGGCCATATCTACATCTTGTCCTCTTTCTTTAGCCCTTCAGCCTCTCTTCTTCCTCTACTGAGGCCCAGCTTGATTGCCATTCCTTCCAGAAGCCTTCTTCAACACCCGGCTTGGAATTTGAAGCTTCCTTTACCTCTTTCTCTCCTACCCTGGTTCCTTGAACACTTTCCTATAACAATCCTTTTTCCCATGATTCACCTACATGCCCGTCTTCCCAGGGATCCCAGAGCTTTGGATGGTGGCAACCCCGTCTTGTTCATATTTGTCAATCTGGCACACTGTATCTTGCACCTAGTGGAGGTTTACTTAATTGAATTTTGTGAATACTCAAGTGCTTTGTATCTGGTCTTTCCGCCTCTGCTTTTACTAATGATTCTCTTAACAGTTGCCCGCCCTGGGTCCTCAATTGTAGCTGAGAAGCATCTTCCTGTCCTGGCCCCTGATAATATAAACAGGTTTTGTGACCATTGATGGTGGGTGTAGGATTACATGTTTATACACAGAACAATTATCTCACATATAAATAACAACTGTGTGTATATATAACTAATATTGTTGAGGAATGGTTTCAAAATCAAAATTCAGATTCAGATTAAAATCTATAAGCAAATTAAGAAGTAGAGATATTGACTATTTTAATCTTCCTTTGTCTTGCTGCTTTTGTTCTTTGTTTTATCTCCCTTTTTATATTAGAAATATTAGAAAAATATTAGATATTAGAAAAATTATATATTAGAAATTATTTAAAGGGAACTATTCCCATCACAAAGAAAACCGTAACTTACCCCTTCAAAGAAGAACATAATATTTGCATGACTACAGTATACAGTTAGAATAAAAATACCATATATGTTCCTCTAAAAAATGGCAGTATTTTCCTTCTGAAAAATTAGGTGCTTTCTCTCCTACATCCACAAAGATGTTTACACAGTTTGCTAATGCAAACTGTCATCCAGGCCCTGGGGAAGTTTAGTGAGGGGTATGTTAATTATCAGAAAGACATGTTTCACCCTTTATTTTGATTTTTTTAACAAATGTGAAATTTTTATGGGCAAAACATTTTAAAATTTAACTAGCATTTACCAACATCAAAGTAAATATATTATTACACAATCCTTTTTCCTTTTTTAAAAATCTCCCAGTGCCCAAACCTGTTTCTTCCTCCATTACAGAACCATAACCCAAGGGAAAAAATTACCACGCTGCTTCTGGCTGCTGGTTTTCAGCTCTTGTTGCTGTAACTCTGAAGGACACGTCTGGATCATGGCCATCATTCCCCATTACTTCATTTAGGCCTTGTTATTTTGACAGTAACCGGACAGTGATTTGCTTTACCATGCATCACTTGCATTTGTCTCCTACAATCATGTTTATGACAACAGGGCTTATTATTGACGAGATAGTACGTAGTCTATTTAGTTTGTAAATGTCAGAGGTTTCTGCCGTGATTTATTTAGGAAACTGTAAAGGTCACTTCAAACACTGCTTAGTTTGAGAATCAGGCTCACATTTTCCCATTAAGATTAATTAATGTAATTCTGGACTTTCTGCAATAAGGAAGTTGCATATTTCAATACTTAACAATATGGCCCTCATAGCTTGAATGAGAAGTCAATATTTAAGGCTGGCTTAGAATAATTTTGGTTTTCTTGTCAGTTGTTTATTGAGTGCAAGATACTTTGTAGGGGCAAGTGTGGACTGGGAGACATAATGGGCCTGGTTTCTGTTCTCTTGGGTCATGATCTTGTAGGAATGGCAGAAAACAGTTCTACCACATTGTGAAAATACAAGTGTGTGAAATGTGTGTTATCACAAAATTTGTGACAGAGATCCTAGTGGGGACATCAGGGAAGGCTTCTCTGAGGAAGTCTCCTATATATGAAGTATGTGTATTTTGGGCAGAAGCCCTGAAGTGGGATGGAGCCTGATATTTTTGAGGACGGGCCATACAGCAAGTGAATGGAGAGCAAGTGGAACAAGACTGATAATACAGGGAAGATCGAGAGCTTGTAGGAAGCTTCTTGGTCTTCAGAAACACAGAATTGAAGGGCTTCAAGTAATTGGTCAGGATTTCTGCAACATTAGTGTGGGGAATAGGCTGGAGTGGTACTGCTGGTAGAGCCTCCTGCACTTGGTGGCAAGGTTCTGTATCTTTCTTGTCCAGTGTAGTAAGAGTTACATAGAGCTACTGAGCACCACCATGGCTGAGGAACTGAATTTTCTATTGAATTTAAATACATTTCAGTAGACAGAGCACACACTACCAGAATGAAAGCAGGAAATAAAGTAATTGCACATTTCAGAGGCAGAAGTAGGAAGTAGTGGTGGCTTGAACCAGGAAGGTACTGGTGAGGAGAGAGGAGGGTAAATGGATTCAAGAGATAGGTGGGAAGTAAAATTTAGAGGTTGGGAATTCATTGTGTGTAGAAACAAAAGAGAGAAGTAGTAAAGAATGACTACTTGGTTTCTTTTTTGTAGTACCCAGGTCCTCTCATGCTAATCAAGCACTGGACCACTGGGCTATACTCTTAGCCCCATTGACTACCAGATTTCTAAGGGTATAGATGGGAGGATGGAGACCTGGACAGAAGATAAAGCTCAGGAGGAAAAGATAATGAATTCAGTATCTAGTCTCTTTGATTTTAGATGCCCATATAGAATTCCAAGTGGAGTTGTTGGGAAGGCATCAGAACAGTTGCCCCCGGCCCTCTCTCCCTCTCTCCCTCTTTCCCCCTCTCCCTCTCTCCCTCTCTCCCCCTCTTCCTCTCCCTATACTTACCCCCCTCTATGTATATGTATATATGTATGGTTTATTTTGTATAACTATGTCAACAAGTAAGGATCTTTTTTTTTAAGTAGATAAACAAGTTCTGAGTTATAAAACTTAAAAGGCTATCTTGTTTATCTCAAATTCTCTGAATTCTAGAAATGATGTTTTAAATAGGTTGCATTTTTTGGTTTATAAACAAATATGCTTGAAAAATAAAAAAATATTAATTCAAGCCATAGGGAAAAAAACATATATATGTCTTTGATATTCTATGATGTCGAGTAGGCAGATCCTAACATGAGGCCCTGTGTGGGTTGTGTAGTCAGATGGCACTGATCAATGTTGTAGTCTCATTTAGCTTCTCTAAGCCTCAGTTTTCTTGCTTTTAAACTCAAGATATGGGCCTACAGTTATAGAGGGTTGGTTGTATTTCCAGTGTGTCGGGCATAATAAATGGCAGTGGAAGTAGATTGTAAGAATGAAGCTTTAGGAGGAAATACTTCTGCTGCCATCTCTTCTTTCTTACTGTCCCCACCTCATCAGTTTTTAACCTTTCAGATTCATAGCACTAGAAAACTTATCAAATAAATAATAATAATAATAATAATAATAATAAAAGGCAAGAGCCTAAGGAGTGTCTTGTTTTACTAGTCACTTCTTAAGATTTGCTCATACTCATAGGTTTGACAGAATTTTATATTATCCAGAAATAAAACAAATAAAAATTTATTGAAATACATACTGTGAAGCATTTTTAATTTGGTAATTTTAACTAAATTTTTAGAATTAGGTATCATGACATATCTTTTATCATCATGTTTACAAAACTACTCTGGTAATTATTAAGAGCATATCATATTAATTCACAGTCCATCTGCTTATTTCAGAATATCTGAAAATAAGAGATTTGTTGAAATTCAAATGTAACAAGCTGCCGTCGACACGGGGTTTTGCACCCTAGTTGCTAATGTGATTTCGCTGCATTATCTGAATTAAAAGCTGAGTCACTCTGAAATTCACTCCCCTCTTTTTTCAGATCATGTGTCAGTTGGAGGACTTGGAGACAGCTTTTATGAATATTTGCTCAAGGCATGGTTAATGTCTGACAAGAGAGATCTGGA
Organism: Urocitellus parryii; assembly: GCF_045843805.1. Taxonomy (NCBI): domain Eukaryota; kingdom Metazoa; phylum Chordata; class Mammalia; order Rodentia; family Sciuridae; genus Urocitellus; species Urocitellus parryii. The sequence goes on from NC_135538.1 coordinate 43,898,348, forward strand.
AGCTAAGAAGATGTATTTTGATGCTATTCAGGTAACCTGATATTTAAATCATCTTCGCCACTCAGCTCTAACTTATAACTTGCATATTAATCAAGCTTTAATGAAAAAATGAAATACTACATGAGTGGGTTACAAAATTATTTTCTGTGAGGCAGAGTGCAGTGTCTGCCAATATAATTGTAACAATAGTTATCATAGGTGATGTTCTTAGTTCTAATTTTTTTTTTTTTTGGTGTTTTGTTGTTGTTGTTGTTTGTTTGTTTTGGTGGGTTAAACCCAGGGCCTTGTGCATGCTAGGCAAGATATAGCTCTACCAACTGAGCTATATCTCCAGCCCCCATGTCCTTAGTTCTAATAGAGCAGTTGTAGGATTTTAGCATGGTTCAAACCTCATAAGCCATGTGTCTAAAAAAGAGTCATGCATCACGTAACATTTCAGTTAGTGACAGACTGTATAAATGACAGTGAGCCCTGGAAATTATATTGCCTAATGACATCATAGCTTAGTTTGTACACTCCATGATATCCACACAATGAAATCACCTAACTGCACCTTGCTCAGAGTATATCCCCTCATTAAGAAAAGCAAGACTGTATTCTTTCTTCATGAATATGAGTTCCCTTTCTTGAGCTATACATTAAATTATTGGAGAAAATCTTGAATTTATACTCTGAAAATTGACTAACTTAAAATTGCCCAAGATTATACCCAATCTCAAAGCAAACGTGTTTCCAGAGATAAATGGACAGTACTGAAAAGAAATCTACACATAAAAATCTCAACAAACTGGTATTTAAGGAAAGCTCATTAAGAGCTTCAAAAATCATAATATAGGAGGAGTAAGAGGGAACCAGTACGTGTTAAACTGTGTACTGAGCAGTGTGATATGCAGGTGTTTTTAATGAAGTGAGGAGTTAATAGTTTTCTTTCTCATAGTACTTTAAATATTCACCCAAATTTACAGATAAGGTTGTCGAGCCTCAGAGAGGTTATGTGACAACCAAATTCAGACTAAAATTTGTCAACATTTGCCCCTTTTTATTTTACCACTGTGGATTTATATGTGAATAAGAATCCCCATATTATATTTAAGGATTTATTTATAGGCAATAAGTTACTGAGATAAATTAGAAATTACTTAGTATAGTCTATAGGAGGTAGCTAGTAAAAAGTAAACTCAGAAACACTACCAATGAAACACAGGGAGAAAAATTAAAATAAGGTCAGAGTGTAACAGATTCAAGAAAAGAATTATTTTATATAAAATACTTGAACATGTACCCCAGTTTTCAGAAACAAAATTTTTAGCAGGATTGGGACCTTTTGTGATTAGGAATTGTGAATGGTTAATTCACATATATTCTTTAAGTATTAATCGTTATCAAGATTTCTCAATAGTATTATTAAATTGTGGCTAAATCCTCAGAAAATTGATCTTTTTCTTGACTGCTTAGAATTGTTCTTTTTTTTCAATTGATAGTATTAATTCATAGGAAAAAAATGTAAAAGGCCACTAATGTAGCTGCTGTTCTAAATTTGGTCTCTCTGACAAGAGTTTTGGATGATTTTGACATAGGTGGATTTATTGTTTACATATAAATGTAGTTTATATTTATAAATACTTTGATTAAATGGATTGAATATTCTATTGGTAGATCACTGGGAGCTTCACTAAGCAAAGCACATATAGTTAGTTACTCCTTGTACAGGAATCATGAATACCTTAGCTAGAACTTTGGCCTTTATTTGGCCCAGCCTTTATTAAGGACATATGATGTACATCAGAAACAAATTAGGAGCCAGAGAGAAATAGAGACAAAAAATGAACTGGAAAAACTTTCATGGCAAAACTTTGTTCTTGGAGTTATGGTGTTTCCCATAGTTTGATTTTCCAATTGTCATATATTTCAAAAGCCAATGTATTTCTCTGTTCCTCTCCACTAATTTCCATGGGTTTCTGTCACTTACAAGCAATGGGATCCTTATTAATAAACTGTCTTGAGAGGTTGTAAATAAATGCACACATTATTTTGCTTCTTTAAAAAAAAGGGACTTCTCGATTATTAGGAAAAGCTTTTTATTTTTTATTAATTTAGTTATTATTTTGAATCCAAGAAAGATTTATTTTCATATATATATATGAAATATATATATTTCATATATATATATATATATGACAACAGAATGCATTACAATTCTTATTACACATATGGAGTACAATTTTTCATATCTCTGGCTGTTGTATACACAGTATATTCACAAAATTCATGTCTTCATACCTGTACTTTGGATAATAATGATCTTCACATTCTACCATCATTAATAACCCCATGCCCCCTCCCTTCCCCTCCAACCCCTCTGCCCTATTAGAGTTCATCTATTCCTCCCATTGCTCCCGCTAAAATTTATTTTCATAGTCAGCTGGGCTAGGAAGTTTGGTCTTAACAACTTTTTGTCAAACTTACCTGCCTCCCTCCTTCCCTCTCCTGTCCCTCCATCCCTCCCTCCTCCCCCCCCCCATTTCTTTTTCTCTCTTTCTTGTTTTCTTTTGTCTCACTTTGTTGCGCAGCCAGGAAAAGCTTTTTAGATATACAGTACTACCTTTGGGTACTTTCAAAATTGAATTCCCCAAAAAGGAAATCATTGCTGAAATGTTCTGTTTCAAGATGGTTGGGAGAATATAATGGACAATGTAAATACTCATTATATATGTGTTTTTAAACAGTATGCTCGTTTGAGGTATCTCTTCTTTGTACAACACAAATCATGCTGTAAATACTTTTTATATTTTGTGGAAATAAATAAAAATAAAGAAATGATTGTCTTATAACAAAAAAAAATTGGGATATTGCCCATTGCCCATGTGGTCTTACCCTCATTTGGTAACACTAGAAAACTCCTTCCTATGAAGTTTATTTTTCCTCCTTCTTATAGGATTTCAGGTTTTTGTCTAAGGAATTCTTAACATATTATAATTTCTACTATGTCATCTTCTAATTACCATACTGGCAGACATTTTAAATATTCTAATCTTAAGGTGGCCCTCTTAAAATTAGAATCTTAAGATCTCAATATTCCAAGAAGGACAGCTTTAAAATATTCTTTTTTAATATTTTCTTTCAGCTTCTGGAACTCTACCCATGCAACTTTAGTATATTCTGTTTAGACAAATCATTTCCAGGAAAATTCATTAAGAATACATGAAGTCAAAGTGTTTCCTGTTTGTCTTAATAGCAAAAACATTTTCAACCCATTTCATATTTTCAACTTAAGGAGAAAAGATAGAACAACTAAACTTCTGATTTTGAGAAGTACCAATGTCATGTATGACAAAATTTCTTTCTGCTAAATTGTACTTTAAAAGATCATCATACATCTATAGTCCCAACTACTTGGGAATATGAGCCAGGAGGATCTCTTGAGTCCAGGAGTTCAAGGCCAGCCTAGGGAACATAGGAAGACCCTGTCTTTATTAACAAAACAAAACAAAAAAAAAACATCACTATCAAGGGGAGGATGCCTTCCATTATCATTCAGGATAGTTGAGTTACTGAAGATATGGTTACTTCCTTTTAGCTTCCAGTGGATTCTGGAAACCATTTAATCCCAGAAGGATATGTTTTCTTTGGTTGGTTTAACAACAAAATACTTTGAGATTTCAGCAGGTTGTTCTGGCCCTGTTGAGAGGCCACTCTTAAGAATCTACAATAGTGAATGATACCTGGACAGATGCTTTTCAAACATGGAAGGATTAAACCACAGAATAGGTAGTTCCTTTCTAATCAATTCTCCATAGCCTTAATATAAAAATTTATTAGAGTCACTAAAGACTATTTTTCATTCTTTCTTAAAATATTTTTCTAATTATAGATGGATACAACACCTTTATTTTGTTCATCTATTTATTTATTATTTATTAATTGTTCTTTACAATTTATTTTTTATTGATTTTTAAAATAAATGACAGTGGAATGCATTACAATTCTTATTATACTTATACAGCACAATTTTTCATATCTCTGGTTGTATATAAAGTATGTTGACACCGATTCGTGTCTTCTTACATGTACTTTGGATAATGATGTCTATCACATTCCACCATCCTTGCTAATCCCCTGCCCACTCCTTTTTCCTCCCACCCCTCTGCCCCATCTAGCATTCATCTATTCCTCCCATGCTCCCCCTCCTACCCTCCTATGAGTCAGCCTCCTTATATCAGAGAAAACATTCGGCATTTTGGGGGGATTGGCTAACTTCACTTAGCATTATCTTCTCCAACGCCATCGAACCCAGTGCAAGGCAAGTGCTCTACCCGCTAAGCCACAACCCCAGTCCCAACTATTTTTCATTCTTTATACTTACTCACATTTTCCCATTTCCACACAAAACCATTGCTTTGAAGATCTTGGAACTTCATTATAGTTTATTTTAGGGAGTGGCCTAGTTGGTCAGAATCCTGCCAAAAATAATATAGCACTTTATTCAGGATCCATAACAGGGTAATAATGTTTCTCTAATCTATGCTCAAAAGCTATTACTCTTGCCATGTAGAAAGAATAATTTCTTGGGTGATGAACAAGTATCTGCTTGAAGGACTTTATTGCAATTTGCTTTACGAAAAGTGTAAATAGCTAAGATGTTCAGTTGCATTAAATAAGAATGAAATATTAATGTAATAACTAAATCATCAATAAAATTAGCTTAACCACAGTTAATGAGCACAGTAGCATGTTCATTTATTTTGTAACCATCTTGGTTTCATTTGTTTATTTCTAATAAAGGTAGAAAGGTTTTATCTACTTGTGTATTCATTTTAATTCATTCTTCTCTATCTACTATTCCCAAGTATGCTTCCTGAAAATCCTTCTTTGTGTTTGTGTTAAACCTCCTTTCATTTTATTTTATGTTTTAATTTTTTTATTTTTTTCCATATTTTTATCGATGATAGTTGTACATAATGATGGGATTTATTGTTACATATTCATACATGCACACAATATAACAGTATAATTGGCCAGTATCACTCCCCAGAGCTTCCCACCTCTTTCCCCTTCTTCCACCCCTTGGTCCTTTTTCCTCTATTGATCTCTCTTTCATTTTCATATTTTATTCCCCACCTCTCTTTTCCTTTTTCCTCTCTACTTTCTGTTAGAAAACATGGGGCTGGGGATGTGGCTCAAGCGGTAGCATGCTTGCCTGGCATGCATGTGGCCCGGGTTCAATCTTCAGCACCACATAACAAACAAAGATGGTATGTTCGCTGAAAACTTAAAAAATATTAAAATTCTCTCTCTCTCTCTCTCTCTCTCTCTCTCTCTCTCTCTCTCTTAAAAAAAAAAGAAAAAGAAAACATATCTCTTGACCTTCTGAGTTTTACTTATTTCACTTTACATAATGGTCTCTAGTTCCATTCATTTTCCTGCAAGTGGCATAATTTTTTTTATGGTGGAATAAAATGTCATTGGGTATGTATACCACATTTTTTTATTCATCCATTGAAGGACACCCAGGTTGGTTACATAGTTTGGATATTGTGAATTGTTCTACTATAAACATGAGTATGCATGTATCCCTGGGGCACGATGACTTTAATTCTTAACAATAAATACCAAGGAATAAAATCCTTCTTTTTTGATAGTAGTGATAAGTATAGACACAATCATGGCCTGTTTCCCTCTGTGATATAATGGAGGGAACACTTTCTATTAGAGAAAATGGAAACTAATATAAACCAAATACTTTATTTTTGCTTTCTAAAATATAAGGATTATTATATTTCTCTGTCTAGATTTATTTCTATTTTCTTTTTTTCTTCATCTAGTTTTAAAAAATGTCATCAGTCCTTAAGCAGAAGTAAGATATATTTTCTAACTCACTTTTTTTAAATGTTAAGTTGTTGATGGACCTTTATTTATTTATTAATTTTTATGTGGTGCTGAGAATCAAACCCAGTGCCTCACACATGCTAGGCAAGCACTCTACCACTGAGCCACAACCTTAGCCCCTTTCTAATTAATTTCTAATTGGTGTATTATAATTGTGGGTAATAGTAGGATTCATTATTCCATATCTGTACATGCATATAACAATTTGATCAATCTCATTCTTCAGTACCTTCCTTTGGTCTCTCCTCCTCCCTGTAAGTCATTTTTGTAAATGTTAGCATTTCTCTCATATTTAAAGATCTTTATTCTCTTTTAAAATTATCTACTTATTATACACTAATGTGCTTTTCAGTAGAATGATTAGGAAAGAACTTGACTCATCAGTTACCACATTGGAGATATAAATGATGACAAATGACCTTTACCAAATGCCAATTTCAAACTGACTGCTTTATAAATACAATATTTCAGACTCCTCTCAGTAGATAGTATTATTCCCATTATATGAATAAGAACACTGAGATTTAGAGCTATAATGAGCAAATTACCCACCGAGTTCAGAAGAGGTATCCGGGCAAGAATTTGAAGCCAGTTAATCTAACTCTAGAATAGCCTCTCTTTGCATCTCTATTTTGCTACCTTTCCAGGTTGAAGGAAGGAAAGAAAGAGTAATGGCATCAGCCTATATCCTATTAAAAGTATGCTTTATTCGTCATCTCTAGTAAGACCTGGATTTTGAGGTGTTTCACCATTTGTGAACATAAAAATGCCAACCGTCTCTACCACACCCGTGGCCTGTCTTTGAGAAGAGGTTGGATTTTGGGTTTTGAGGATAACATATTATATATTTGGTCACAGAACGAAACAAAATTGACATCACTAGCCCAACCATGTATATTCTAACTAATCAGACTAAAAAGGGCATTAGCTAGAAAAAGCACACCAAAAGCAATGACGTAACATTTATGGTTAAATTGGATTTGTAACACCAAACTCAAACTATATGTCATTTTTTAATTATAGTATAATAATACTGTAGAATTTAGTATAAATTTGAGAAGACATTACACAATGTTAAAACAAGTATTACTTTCAGGCCATTGAGACTCACTTAATCCGCAAGTCTAGCGGGGGACTGACTTACATCGCTGAGTGGAAAGGGGGCCTCCTGGAACACAAGATGGGTCACCTCACCTGCTTTGCTGGAGGCATGTTTGCGCTTGGGGCAGATGGAGCACCTGAAGCCCTGGCCCAACACTACCTTGAACTCGGGGCTGAAATTGCACGTACCTGTCATGAATCTTATAACCGCACCTGTGAGTACATGTTACTCTTCATTTATAATCCATTCCCCCATTCCTTGAGTTCGGTTGGTAAGGAACTTTGTCATTGTGGTCATCAAAAGAATATCCACTGGGCCTGGTGAAACAGATGACCACAATTAATATCTTTATATGTTTACTCTAAAAGGCACTGCTTTTATACTTAAAAGCATATACCCTTAGTTTGCCAAGTAACAAAAATCAAGACCTAAAGACTAAGCCAGCCTAACTTACTGACCTTTGCTTTAGCTCAAAAACATTGAGTAAGGGTCTCTGACCCAGTACAAAAAGAAACCATTTTATAAAGCAGTATTAACACTTTCCACATATCTTTCCCATAAAATAGACTATGAATCTGGCTGGCTTTCTTTTTATAAAACATGAGCTTGAAGCATGAAGATTAAATAACTGGTCTTTTGTGACAAAAATGACAGATTTCTTAGCCAGTGAATTTCCAGCTAACTCGTAAGGTGTATTATGGTGCCTTGTGCTCACCTAATGGATACTCAGTAAATGGGGGTCATATGAAAAAAAAATACAAAATTGTTAATATTTTATGAAGTTGATTCTTTTAGATGACTAAATTTGGAATTGAATATTGTGCATCATATAATGTTTATAACTAATCCAAAAAAATGATTGTTTTGGCAATCTGTCTTGAATGTTGTTAAGTATTTTCTAGTCCTATTGAAGTTATAGACACAAAGCATTGTACAAACAATTATCCTTGTTAACCTGTTGCATGTCCTTCAGTTATGAAACTGGGACCAGAAGCTTTCAGATTTGATGGCGGTGTCGAAGCCATTGCTACAAGGCAAAATGAAAAATACTACATTTTACGACCAGAAGTGATTGAGACTTACATGTATATGTGGCGACTGACTCATGATCCCAAGTACAGGAAATGGGCGTGGGAAGCTGTAGAGGTGAGGCTTTAATTTGCATATTTCTTACAGATCAGTGTCTCAATGAAAAATGTTCACCAGTACCTATAAATGTGGCAACTCAACTTTTCTATGTAAAGCTTTCAACAGTTTTTTTTTTTTTTCCATTTAGTACTGGATATTTCCAGTTAAGTCCCTCCCTCCCTTTGGCTTCAGTTTTGCTTTATAAAACAGTGATATAAGGATACTACTGTTAGACTGGGTATTGACGAAGATATGTAACATTACGTTCCCATGACTACAGAAAAAAAAATGGTCACTTATTTCCAGAAAGGGTTGCTGGCAAGTTGGGGATATTCACCCCTGTTTTGTCTGTTTTAAGAAATTGCACAGATACATGTGTTTTTGAGTTGGTCTTGGGGCTTTAAATGATAGTATACACTTTTACTTCAGAGTAAATTAGCTACTTCAATTAACTTTTAGAAAGAATTTACAGCAGAAATACTTTGGCCAGGCATGGTAGTACACGCCTATGATTCCCAACTATTTGGGAAGGCTGAGGCAAGAGGATGGCAAGTTTGAGGCCAGCCTGGGCAATTTGTGAGATCCTGTCTCAAAATAGAAAAATTGCTTTGTCACAGAGTATTCCTTTACTGTTCGAAGATTTCTCTGAGTATCTGTAAACTTGTCATGTGTTCTTGTGTGTCATTTTAATTGTCTGTCATCTCCTGGGTCTTTTCCTGCTAAATATGGTGTATTTTCTTTCTAAACTAACCTATTGGACATTTTGTGTGCTAGAGGCCAGAGGAGGTGCCCTCCAGGATATGCATCAAACAATGTCTAATTTTAAAAGCTATTATTCTCAAAGAAGTGGGAGGAAATTCAGGGAATAAGAACAAGCAACTGCTTTAATTACAGTCTCATTCTCTAATGCTCTTTGTTAGACAGCTTTCTTTAAAAACTGTCCTTAGGAATAACTTCTCTCAGGAAATCTAAAATGAATACTGGCTTTGTGTGGAATTTAACTAATATCTTGGAAAGCCTTTGATGAATCTTGCTTATTATCCTCTTCACTTACTGTGTCTTATCATGAATCATCAGTCATTTTAAGTAATAACATTTTAAGTAAAAAAATGCAAAGTTCTCTAATTGTGTTCATTCAGTAGTAATTCCAATTTCTTTAAATTCCTGTTTCATTTTTTCTCTGAAAAAAAAAATGTGTTTAAATTGAAGTTCACCTAAGCTTTAGTGATAGGGAATTATATGGTCTTGAATTTACCAGCAACTGAATTATGAATTTAAGTCACATCTTATACTTCATCAAATCTAATACATTATAATTTGTAAAAAAAAAATCATTATTTAATATGCCATTAAGAAAGAGCAAGCAACACTACCGATTACAACATGACACACCAAGTTTATAGAAGTTAAAATGTGAGAAATGTTTGAAAGAGATGTAATCAAAAATGGGAGGAAATAGATCTGTTGCTAGCTGGGCAGGAAGCTTTGGTTTGCTTGATTCTTCAAGGGACTTGTTTGTGCAATAAAAAGGTTGGTTTGGGTGTTAGGATTTTTATCTCATATCAGCTCTTTAGCATAACGTAAGATGCAAAAGTGTTTCCCCATATCATAACACAGGATCCCCCCTGTTTTTGCTTCCAGTAACTTCTGCTGGAACTTGAGATATAATGGTGAGCAAGAAGCCTTAGAAGGCATGGCAGCACTTGCTTTTTTTCTGTGATACATCCCTTTGGTCTTCTGTTCCAGCAGCAGCCCCTGCAGACAGTACCCCTGTATCCTGGCAGCTCCAGACTCAAGCAGCCAGTGCTTCTGAGCTGTTTTTGACCTAGACTCAGTCTGGCTGCCTGGACCTGAAAGACCACATCTGGAAACCATGTTAGAGAAGGAGGAAGAATTTTTTTCCTAAGCAGCTGACTGTCTGGGTTAGATGGGGATGTTAGCCCCAGAAGCAGCCTTCAACCAATAAGGTTTTAATGTTTATGGATAACTGCCCTGGGCTTCCTTCTTTAAAAAATAATTACATGATGTACAAGATCCTGGGTTCAATCCCCAGCACCACAAAAAAAATAAAAAGAATTCTGCAATATTAGTTTCTCGGAGGGTTTTCTGGCAGAAGTGAGCCCCTACCCCATATATTTCATTTGCTCTGCTCCTGTCCCTGTTTCACTCTCTCCACTCACTTCCTGATATCACCTCCTCAACTTCCTGTTTCCAACCTTGTCTCATCTTCCATTTTTAAGGGACCCAAATTAAAACATAGGGAGTCACCTAGTTTGTGTTTCAACGACGACTCCTTGCCATGTCTTTGCCAGACGACTCTTCCTCATCAACTCAAGAAGTTTGCAACAAAGGAGAATGTACTACCTGATAAAGTAATTCATTCTGGTTTTGAATGGCTGAAGGTGTTAAATATTTGCTCCTCTGAAGCCAGAATTTACACTGTTCTGAGCTATGGGTTGGGGGAAGGGGTGGACTCTCTTCTACATCTCAGTTGCTTCATTATCTGAAAACAGCACATTCTTCCATCTCTTTACTTTCTTATCCATTCTCTATGTTCTGGTTTCCAACTGTGGTCCTTCAAATCTGCGCAAAAATGTCCCTCAGCCTGAAGTCAATTGTTCTTTTAGTCCATTTATAAACCCTTGGCCAATCCTAAAATTTTGGTCAAACAACGTTATCTATTCTAGCTACCATTGAGACATCTCTTATGCTCAGTACCTGTTTGGGTTTACTCTTCTTTCACTTTGTGAAGAACCATTCTTCTATCTTCCAAATACTCTTTTCCCAGCCTTCTGTCACTGACACACTTCATAAACCTGATTTGCATGTCTTAATTAAATATCTTAATAACAATGTCAAATAAGATATGAAAAAGTATGTAATACAGCAGGAAAACCCTGGAGACATCCTCCACAGTGAACAGAAATCCACTAATCAAGGTGTCCAAGCTTTTGTGAACTCACAAAAGTAACAGAAGTAACTTCCAAATGATATTTCTTTTGCTTTTTCTCAGTATCATAATAAACTATATTATATTTCTTGCAATTAAACATCTGACAACTTACAGATGAGCTTTATCAGGAATTAATTATCCATGCACATGCATGTAAATTACGAAGTCATGTATGCTGGTCTGTAGTAGAGGATAAAGCCTAAGTAAGGGCCAAGTGCAGTAGTGCACGTCTGTAATCCCAGCGGCTCAGGAGGCTGAGACAGGAAGATCCTGAGTTCAAAGCCAGCCTCAGCAAAAGTGAGGCACTAAGCAACTCAGTGAGACCCTGTCTTTAAATAAAATACAAAAAGAGGCTGAAGATGTGGCTCAGTGGTTGAGTGCCACTGAGTTCAATCCCCTAAGTAAGGCTTTTTCTTTTCTTTCTTTCCTCCTGGTTTTTTTTTTTTTTTCTTTCTCCAGATATTTTTCTGTAGTCACCTGAACCTAACCCTTTCCATGTGGTCATTCTGACTCTCAGTGATTTCGCTTTCCTCTTCCTGCTTCTGCCTCCCCAGGCTCAGTCCCAGTTTCCAAAGTCTTTTTGATATATTCATGCACTTGGATTCTCTGTTTTCTGCCCCTGAGTTTAAACCCAACTCTAGCAGACAGCCTTAGCAGCATTATTTTTTTTTTTAAATCTCCATGGATTAGTTATTCATCTAATCTGGTCAATGAGAGAAAGTGCTCTGTCTTCACAAACATGGTTTCTGACTTAGGATTTAACTGATGCTGCTTGCTGTTTTTTTACCGTGCCCCTCCAAACCCAAAATATGGTAACGTGGGGTCAGATTTGTCTTTTGTATTTTGTTCAGAGATTTAGCCATCTTCCTATATCCCCTTCTCTGTGATTAGCACATCCAAGGCACATATGGTTACCAATAATATAATCATTTACACAAAATCCAAGTGATCCCTGTACCAAAAGCCTGAGTTCCTGCAGCAGACTAGAGAACCCATGATCTGATCACACTGTGCTGAGGCACAAGACTGCTTCCCCTGTGGAGATATGGGTTCAATCTGGCTTGTGATGGAGGCCCAGGAAAGCTCCTTGTCCCCAGCTTCACATTCGTAAATCTTGAAATTTAGACTTTTGATATGAAGGTATTTCATCTCTTCAAAGTTAAGAATGCCTCTTTTGCATTTTCTCTTTTTAAAAATTATTTTTAATTTACTTAAAAGCTTCAAAAACTGAAAATTGCAAGGCTACTTTGACACTGGCACTTCTTCACCTTGTCTTATTCTTACTTATTCTTATAAGCCTGTGCTGATAAGATGTCCATTACTTGATCAGGGAACCTCTGAGGCCAAGTTAGGAAATGCAGAACTGAGGATTTGCTCTCCCCCTTACCCCCAAAGTTGACTGTGTTCTTGATTCTGTGAGGAGTATGGGGGAAAAAGAGTGAACAGGGTGAACTGGAAAGAAAGGCCTCTGAACATTGTCTGCAACCCAAAGCATCTATTTTTCTTCACAAATGAAGGAAGTTAAATATCTATAAACAAGAAGAAGGCTGTTTATCATGCCTGGCTCTCTCATTAGCTAATCACCAAGGAAATTCAAGGGAACAACCCAGAAAAGTCTTTATGGTTGAAAGAGTTTTAAGGAAATATCTGGAAACAGGGATTCATTATGGTATGTAATAAGCTTGCCAGTTTCTTTTAAATCCTGATTTTTTTTTCCTTTACAAATAATTTTTGGCCTATTCCGTGTATCTGATATTTGGCTTTTTATCAAAAAGTTCTTTTCTCAGAAAAAAAAAAAAGGAATGATGGAAAAAAGAAAAAGGACCTAAGAATTTCCATCTTCAGTCTTATCTCTGATTTGTCTTATTGTCTGGATCTTACAATATAATTGAAGCATCTTCTTAGGTTGATTATTCCTTTTTCTGGAGGATTTTAAAAGTACCAAATCATGAGAAATTTTCTTTCTTTATTCATATTACCTGCTAATTAGATTTTCTTTAACCTAATAATTAAATGCTTTTCCTCATGGACTCACATTCTTCCTTCTCTGCAACCAAGATGTGAAAAAATCGATACCCTCATTATCAGTGTCTAAAGACAGAAACTGAGCTCTTGGTGCAGCGTCCCTTCTCATGAGCAGCAAGGGCTGCTCCTTGTCTTCTCTTTCCTTTTTTCTGGATCCTATTCTTAGAGCCTTATTTTCTTCCAAAACCCTTTTCTAGCCAAGGAATTTTTTAAATTAATATGGCAAACTCAATCTGTGCTTTAAAAAAAAAATAGTATATAACTATACATGTAAAAGAGAGAGGGGTGGGGGAGGGAGGTTCAGAGTCATTCAAGGAAACTAAAAGAAAAAATAAAAATAACATGGGATACTAACAGTAAGTTTTTTTATTTTTTTATTTCATAATAAATATTAAAGTTTTAGTTTTAAACTTTGTTATTTGTCTGCATAGTCTAGAACCAAATTTCAGAAAGCAATTTTTGTGCAATGGGAATTTTTGTTTTACCATATAATTAATAGAATTAATAGGATGTAGTGAACAGAAAATAACTTGCCTAAAGGGAAATACGCTTGGGTATCTAGCAAAACCAGCAGTGTCATCTCAAAGTCCAAACAGCACAAAATATGATTTAAAGTGAATTGAAATTTAAATATAAGATCTGAAAAAAATAAAGCTCACAGAAGAAAACATTGGGGAGAAAGCTCCCTGACATTGGTCTTGAATTTTTTTTTTTTCAATTTGACACTGGGGCAAAGGCAACAAAAGCAAAATAAAACACGTGGGCCTACAGCAGATTAAAAGGTTTCCATACAGCAAAGGAGATAATCAACTAAGTGAAAAAGTGACCTAGAGAAAATATTTTTAGCCATATGCAGGATTTGCATCAAGGGTAGACCACATTTATAATGACGGTCACATAGGATGATAGCTCTCTTAGTTTGTGTAAGTACACTCTTAGTGTTCATACAACAATGATATCATCTAACAGTGCAGTTCTTAGAACATATTCCCATTTATTAATTGAGACTTTACTGTATTTGACAAGGATATAATATCCAAAATCTATAAGGAATTCATAAAACAATAATAAAAAAGTAATAATTCAATTAAAAGTGGTCAAAGGACTGAATAGACATTTGTCCAAAGAAGATGTACAAATAGCCAACAGATATATGAAAAGAAGTTCAATATCATTAATGATCAGGGAAATAAATCAAAATTATAGTAAGAATCTACCTTGTTTCTATTATTGGCTACTATCAAAAAATTTAAAATAACTAGTGTTCTCAGTAACGTGAACAAAAGAAAACCCCTCTTCATTTTGGTGATGCACGTTGGTATGACCATCATGAAAAACAGTATGAAGTTTCCTCAAAAAATTAAAAATAAAACTGCTGTAAAATCCAGTCTACTTCTAGGTATATACTTCTAGGAAATCAGAGATATCTGCACTCTCACATTCATTGATTCGCAAAACCCAAAATATTGAAACAGCCCATCATATTGAAACAGTGTCCATCAGCATATTGAAACAGTGTCGATCAACAGATGAATAAATAAAATGTGGTATATATATACACAATGGAATATTATCCAGTCTTAATAAAAAGAGAGAGAGAAGGGAAATACTGCCATTTGCAAGAACATGCATGAACCTGGGAGACATTATGCTAAGCAGAATTAGCTAGTCACAAAAAGACAAATACTGTATGATACCACTTCTATGTAGAACCTAAAAAAAAAAAAAAAAAAAACAGAAGCAGAAAGCACAGTGGTAGTTACAAAGAACTGAAGGGTAGAGAAGAAAGGGAGATATTGATCAATTGGTCAAATGTTACAAAATTTCATTATAGGGTGAATAAGTTGTAGAGATCCAATGTATAGTATGGTAACTATAACAATAATGTATCAATGGATTTCAGGTATTCTCACCACCACACACACAAAAATAAACAAGTGTGTGATACGTGATAGACATGTTGATTTGCTTGATTGTGGTAGTCATTTCACAATGTGTAGATACATCAAAATATCACATTGTACATCTTAAATATATGCAACTCATATTTGTCAATCACACATCCATAAAGTTGGAAGAGGGTGTATATTTTAGAAATAGTTACCAGCCCCATTTTTCTCATGGCCTTCCATTTTTTCTTCTAACCCTGTCATCATTATCATTAATTAGCACCCTATAATCAATTTTTTAAAGAAATAAGATGTGACTACAGTAGCAGCTGTTTGGGGTCCAGTGCACTTTCTCAACTAGTGGTTTATAATCCCAGTTGACATCAATAATCTTTCTGAACCAGGAATCAACAAATTTATTTTGTAAGGCCCAGAGAGTACTGTTTGGGACCATACAGTCCCTGTTGCAACTATTATTTTGTACTACAACCTGCCATTTATCCTGTGATCTTCAGTTTGCCAAATCCTACTCTAGACCATAGGACAAAATGGTGAAAATAAGTGAAAAATCATTCTAAAACTAATAAAAGTATTTCTCATTAGATAAGACATATTGCCTATACGTCCTTTGACTTTTCATATTTTATTTATATTTCTGCGTAATGGTTTTTAATTTTTTTCCCCTGAAACTGTTAACAAGCTTTCATTTAATCTGAATCTTTGTTTTATCAGAATTTAACAACTTAATAATGTAATTTATTGACAGTCATTTACTGAATTTTCCCCTTCTTCTCATAATTCAGGCCCTGGAAAATCACTGCAGAGTGAAGGGAGGCTATTCAGGCTTAAGGGATGTTTATTTCATTTACGAAACTTATGATGACGTGCAGCAGAGTTTCTTCCTGGCAGAGACACTAAAGTAAGTAAAAATTATTCTAAAACTATATGACTGATGTGCCTGACAGAACTTCTTTGTAGGTGTCTTTAGTGAACACTAATTCAAAATGTCATTCTACACACGACAGTAATTGCTTACAGGTGTGTTTCCAGTCATTCCAAAGTTCAGTGACTTGAGACTGCTTTGTGTGATTTCATAGACTGACACCAAAGGACAGAGTAAATTACTCCCTATTAATGAGGATATCCCTCACAGTTCTGATAGGCTTGACTTGTCCATGATGCTTCACAAGATGAGTACAGATGCTGAGGGTGTTTTCACTTTGTCTTTGTGGTTTTACAGCCTGACATGGTCTCTTGGGGCTCATATACTCACATTTTTTCTCTCCAGATATTTGTACTTAATTTTTTCTGATGACGATCTTCTTCCACTGGAGCACTGGATCTTCAATACTGAGGCACATCTTCTTCCTATACTCCGTGAAGATAAAAAAGAAGTTGAAGTCAAAGAGAAATAAAAATATATTTTATATTTTACTCTGCTTCATTCCCTTCACTGCATACCTTAATAATTTCTTTTATGGTATCCAGGCACATGATAAACTTTTATCAATAGGTCTGTGATTATTCTAAGTTCTAAAATTGTTTTGCAGTCTTTTATGTTTATTATCATAGGCATAAATGGACCTAAATTTCTTATTCCTTTATTATCTAGCCAGTAGATCCACACGTTTTGTTTGTATAGTATTTTTTTTCTCTCTTAAGTAACCTCTTATCTCTGCAGTTCATAAAATTGTGATATTATTTTCATTAAATTAATAGAAAGGTATACCAACGACCTCTTAATTACAATTTGATTTGACTGCAAAACTTTTTCCTCCTCTATGAGGAGATGATATCGCTTTAAGCTGTAATGTTTTGCCATGTTGCAAAAAGCCATAATAATAAATTAAATATTAAAAAAAGCTTTTTCCTTTTTGATTTTATGTTAATCTGGTTTGTCTATCCACCAGAGACAGATCTTATAACTGTGACAGCCTCCTTATGCGGGTCTATCGTTCTTTGATAGAATGTCTTCTAAAATACTCATTCACATTGTAATTCAAATTAGAAAGTCATCCCAGAAGAATCATCTCATGTTGACCTCATTTCATGGGAACTGCAATTCCAATTGCAGTATATTTTTGTTGGTTAATTATATTAGTGTTTCCTGAGTTATGAATTTTTTTCTTTACTTTTAATGCCCTGTGTCATCTTTCTGGATCGTGTATTGCTTGATTTCTTCCATACCACATAGCAAGGTGAGCTCTGCTATTAATGAATTATACTTTTTTCAAGGGAAACAATTCAACTATTAATGTTCTAGCTTTTGCTTTTAACTGAATATGTAAAGAAATTTGGTTTTGAAAGAAAGGGTGAGAATTTCGTGTAGCTATTAGTTCATTTGTTTACCTTTGTTTTTTAATTTTTCTCTTAAGAAGAAAGAATTCCATTCTGCTGAAAAGACATGAAAATGGCCCTTTCTCAAATGTAGTAAATTTCTTCATTTCAGTTTATAAAAGTAGGAATGACTTCGTGAAGGAAGCTTTGCCAATTTGTCTATTCACTGTCCATTAAGGAAATTTAATAAACTCTTAGTCAAATAAGAATATTGTGTATCTACTATGGCTAAGTTCTATGTAAAGATTCCAACTTAGAAGCAACATATAGAAAAGGACACTCCCAATTCCCCAAATTTGATCTGCAGCGGATCAAAATAATTATATATTTCTTGTAAACTTTCAAGTGTTGAAACATGAATGGTTTTCTCAAGAACAGAATTTGGTGACATTTTTGTGTTTTCTTATCATATTGGCAGGGTGAATGGGCTAATGTGATGATGCACAACTAAGGTACAAAGGCTTTGACCATCTAAATTTTCAGTTTCAATGATCAGGTAAATCAGTACAACCCCATGAATTAGGCTGAAGGATGTGACATTGCTGCATTTGTAGTTTAAAAACTCTAATATCAGCAATTTCATCTAACTCCAACCTAGTATTTTTAAGAGAATTATTTTCTTAACTCTCAATAGACAATAGTCTTAGCTAATTCAGCTTTTGAAAGTGTTTCCAAAGATTTCCTTTGTCTTACAAAACCACCTTTTATTTTCTTTCAATGTTGCACTTTAGTATATGTCAAAGAACAAATTAGTGAAATTAGTAAATTAAAAAGATTCTTTAGCACATCATTATGACCACATAAATGTGCCTCTGTGACCCAAAATAACTTCCCAGGTCTTCAGCCTGCCTACTGAAATGAGTGGATAACAAAAGTTCTTTTTTCCAAAAGCTTTAAGGTAAAATATTAAAAATCACTGCCAAAATTAGGCCATATGTATTTAGATTATAATTTTCACATCACTGTCCTTGGATCAACCATTTAAATAATTTTTTTCATTTCAATTTTATTTGAAGAAACACACATATTTCTGCAGCAGCAGATAGGATATTAAAATCAGGTTGTGTGTACGAACACTACACTGTACCTTTTGTGTCCTTGTTTAAGTAGACAAGAATCTGTACTCCATGTTGCTGTGCCAATGGCAAGAAGTGTTTTCAGTTCTAGAACTTGGATTTTTTTTAACAGAAGATCCAAAGCACCAAAAATGTATACAAGGAATTAATACTATAATAATGTAATTTAATTAAAATTATACTTTGTATTACTTTAAACAACTGAAGTCTCTAGGTAGACACTGTCCTTCATTCATTCCCAACAAAATTGTGCAGTTGAATTTATATATGTATTCACATCCTTAAAAGATGAACAATTAAAATAACACTTAATTTTGTGTTTATGCAATATGTTTTTGATATATTTTGTGCACTTAATAGTACACATGTAAGTTGTATGCCAATTTACAGAACTCAATGACTTCTTTATCATGACTTTTTCATGTGTATTACCCACTTTTTACATTGTTTTTGATTTGTACATAAATCCATTCTGTCATATACAACTTTATATAAATCTCTAATGTTATGGGAAGCATAATAGATTGACACATAATTTTTAAAAGTTATATTTGTAAGATTTCTCTATTGTGAATAAAGTCTTTTAATATATCTCCTCCTGTATTATATTTTTTCCTTTTAACTAAGTTTTCATATGCTAGGGGTGAATGTATACAGTTGCAAACAGAAATTAGATCCTAATAGCAATTTTGTAAAATACCTAGAAAATCTTTGCAAGGAAACATTTCCCATTAAAAACTTTACATTGCAAATTATTTTGTGTACATAGCCTTTGGCTAATCATGTTCCTTTATTAAGAGTCTAAAGTAGGTTCAATACCAGGACATGAAGGGCAGAGGTAGGGATTAGTGTCAAAAATGGCATAAAGTCTAATGCATGCTCTTAAATTTGCACTCCAAGGAGATCAGTCTAATCCACCCCACCCCTAAAACAAGACAAAACATCTTATAGTTGTGTTATGTTACAAGTTAAATGCTGCTGTACAAATTCAGAGGAGAGAGAGGTTCATAACTTTGGGGTGTTCAGAGAGGCTTAGTAGAAAACAACTTGGGCCACAGGAGGCCCTCCAGGAACTTTTGAAAAAAGCCTAGGTTTTAAATTTTTATTTCTTTTTTTTTTTTTTTTGGTACTGGGGAATGAATCCAGGGGCTCTTACCCACTGAGCCACATCCTCAGATCATTTTTGTATTTTATTTAGAGACAGGGTCTCACTGAGTTACTTAGGGCCTCGAAAAGTTGCTGAGGCTGGCTTTGAACTTGCAATCCTCCTTCCTCAGCCACCCAAGATTCTGGGATTACAGGCATGCACCACCATGCCTTGCTCTAGGTTTTATAATTTTATTTTGTACTTTTTTCAGACATTTTGGTTGCAGTTCTTGCCACCTAGAACTCTCTTTCTCCAATGTAGTATAGCTTATTCTTTTAGGTAGCTAGTCAGCCAGAAGTGAGTGAGCAGGAATAAGATAAGGAAGGCCCACTGGAAACCACGGGGAGCCTTATCTGACACATAAGCACCTGGAAGATGAGGGCCTGATACGTTAAAGCCTCCCCCAGCTAGGTACATGTCCTCCTGAGGAAAAACCATTGTTCCAAGATCAGGTCACCGACTAAGTGTCCTGGACCCTCCCTATCACCAAAACTATCACCGCCCCTCATTCAGTTGGGAAACTGAAAGAAGAGCCCCAGATCATGTACACTCACAAGACACTAATTCAAAACAAAACTGTAAGTAAATAGCAGAAAGATCAGTAGAGTAGAGGGAAGGAAACAGGGAGGGAGGACTGTGGGCAGAAAAGGAAGTGATGGGGACTGAATTAGAACAAAATCATATTCTGTGCTTTTATAATTATGTCAAAATGAATCTTATGTACAACTAAAAAGAACCAATACCAAAAGGAAAAAAAAAAAAAAAGCTTGCTGAGGGTTATTCAAAGGGTAATAAATGGATTTAAGGGGCAGGAAATTGAGGCAAAAACAGGGACTCAATTGCTCTCTGCACCACACCATTGGTCTTCGCATTGGTCCATGCAGTTTCTATGCTGTCAGTCAGAAGGCAGACTTGGGTGGAACTCTGGAACTGCCCTGGGACCCCCCAATAAAACTGTCCCTTCCCTCTCCGAGAGGACCCACTCCCTCTCTTCAGGGCGTCCCTTTTCTCCTTTCCTATCACTTCTAATAAACTCATGTCTGTTACTCTGAAGGACATGTCTGAAATCTTTGTGGTCTGTGAGTGTAAGCATCAGGGTGAAGAGGGGGATCTCCACGCTGCCTCGGTTGTAATGATTTCCTTACCTCATTCAGGTCTGTCTTCAACAGTCACCTTTTCAGAGTGGTTTCTTTGACAAATCAATATCAACAATTTCCCACAACCCTTTTCCCTTGCCCTATTTTATTTTCTACTTAGCATGGCTATATTATGTATTTACCTCCTCACTTGTTCATCGCCTGTCTCACCTCGTATTTAGTGTTTAAGCCCCATGGGAACAAAGACTTTATTTGCCCCCTACCACCACCAACATCTTTTTATTTCCAGTGCTTCCACAGTACCGCAGAACCTAGCACATGGTAGTGATAGGGGACAGACAGATGTGAGTGGCAGGTACAGGAGGTCACAGGAATAATTCTATAAAATGGGCCTATTGTGTTCACCCCCCTCATGCTTTCATTTTTAAAAAAGCAATTTTCCTACAGCCCTGCTGGCTTAAGCCCACAGGATATGTTACGTTCCTCAGCAAACTCCATGTTATCTGCAGGAGAAATGCAGGCCCAGAAACACCAATGACCAGAAGAACACAAGTTACTCTGAAGGGAGTAAGGGGGACTTTTGTGACCCTTACACAGACCAGATCCTGGAGCTCGGGAGATAAGGATAATTCTCCCTAACCATAAAATCTGTAAGAACAGGTTCTGATTAAAATTGGTCAGCATGGGCCAAAGTGACCCACCTAGAGTGGTCATGGCAGCAAGGACTTGAAAGCCTGATGTGATCCTGCTCTCAGTCAAAAGTGAAAAGGTC
Source organism: Urocitellus parryii (assembly GCF_045843805.1). NCBI lineage: Eukaryota > Metazoa > Chordata > Mammalia > Rodentia > Sciuridae > Urocitellus > Urocitellus parryii. Next base: position 43,919,760 of record NC_135538.1, read on the forward strand.
AACCTGGGCAGGACTCTAGAAATTTCTCTGAGACTCCCAATAAAACTAGAGGGCAGGGACACACCATCCCTTTCCTCTCTTTCATTTTCCCCATCCCTTCTAATACACTCATGCCTGTTACTCTGACCGACATGTCTGAAATCTTTCTGACTTCATTGCAAGAATGCAGGTAGAAAGGGAGCCTTCATACTGCCTCAGTTTCCCAAAAGGCCCCAGCCTTGTAGCAGTTTGGTGAATGAATGCATGAATGAATGAGAATGATTTATATTCAGAGACTTTGCTACAAATACTTGCAAATATCTTCATCAGCAGTTTTCTTTTCTATGTTAAAGTAAATTCATATTTGGGACTGGAATCAACTTTCAACTGATTTTTTTTTAAACACTTATATCATTAAGGTATAACTGCGTAAAATAAAAATTTAAAAAAAGAAATTATAAAGTAAATCATGGTTCCTCCCATATAGAGTTTTTCAGTGTTTTTGTTTAAATAACCTACTCTTATTTTGTATGACTGAATCTCACAATCTCTGCCTCATATAGAAATTAAAAAAAAAAAAAAACTTGATGTCATCAAGCAAAATAACAGTTTTCCACCTAACAAAAAGTTAGTCAAATGGGAACCTTCTAGATTCAACTATTTGTAACACATACAGCATTAGTTGTGTTTTCTCTGTTGATGACAAATTTATTAAAATTTATTCTAAGCTTGTTTTTTATTTATACTAAGCATCAGCTATTCCTACAGAAATGGCAATTTGGCAGCCAATATATCTAATTTCTGATAATGATATGTAGACAGTTATTTTGAATTTTAAGAAAAATTAGCAAGATAAAGATTTTCTTCATTCAGGCATGGAGTTTATAACTCTAATTGTCATTCTAGCTCCTTAGGTATTTCCTGAAATGTGCAGGTGGCATAGGGAATCTTCTTAAAACTCCAATTTAATGATCCAAAGGCTGATTTCTGTTTTTTTCCAGGCTCATTCCATTCTCACTAGCCAAGGCCTGAGTCATAATTTTCAAGAAATGTTTGCCAGGCATTGGATATGCATTTAAAGTATTAGAACTACGTGGGAGTCTAGACAGCATTTAGCCCAACTCAGATATGAAAAAAGTAGGAGATTTTCCATAAGTTAGAAACAGTTTTGTATCCCTGTTCTGTGTTCCCAGACACAAGGATGTGATAAGATTTTATGCAATAATAAAGACTGATGTATGAAAACACAGGTGTGTCCAGCTAGCCACTCTAAAAGTACAAATTCAGGGTCCACCCTCAAGAAGGGGTCTACTGCTATCTTTCTCTGTTGAGGTGAGGCTACAGAAAAATTAAGTGGTTTTTTTTTCTATCTTTTTTTTTTTTTTTTTTTTTTGTAGCAGGGATTGAGCTCAGAGGTTCTTAACCACTGAACCCATCCCCAGCCCTTTTTCTTCTTTCTTTGAGAAGTTGCTTAGGGCCTCGCTAAATTACTGAAGATGGCTTTGAACTTGGAATCTTCCTGCCTCAGCCTCTCCAGCCACTGAGATTACAGGCATGTGCCACCAAATCCAGCTCTCTACTAAGTCTTTAAAATATACAGATTCCAGGAGCTGGGGTTGTGGCTCAGTGGTAGAGTGCTTGCCAAGCACGAGCAAGGCCTGGGTTCAATCCTCAGCACCACATAAAATAATTAAATAAAGGTATTGTGTCCAGCTAAAAAATAATTTTAAAAAAAATATAGATTCCAGGTCTTCCCCCAAATTTACCAAATCAGAATTGTGATAAAAGCCCTGTACATCCACATTTAACTAGTTCCTTCTGCTATTCCTATGCATACTAACATGGAGAACCACAATTTTTAAGTTGTATGTAGGTGGAAATCCCAGAACTACTAAATTAATGAATTAATTTGCAAGTCATGACAAGCACATATATGTTTTTCTGTATTTTTTTCCCATCTCAAAAGTTTAAGTACAACTTGACAATTTTGACCACTTTGGAAATAGATTCATTCTTTTACAAATGCATCTCTGAGCAGTAAGCTATACATTTAAACCTTTTAGAAATAGATTCACAGTGGATTTTTAAGCATAATTCTTTATTTGGGGAATCTCTAAAGTATTAACTTCAATCATCCCATTTTTTTAATTCAGCAATTTTCCTTTGCTTTTTTCTTCCCCTAGTTGCTTTTAAAGTCATTTTTCAAACTTTTTTTTTCATGCAGATTTTAACATGATTGTCACTTTCACAGTCTGCACAGAACTCCTAGTTTATCCAGTGTCATACAAATGCATAAAGTGTTCTTGGATACGACCTCTGAAAAGCACCTTCATTTCCTCCACCCCACTGGTGCCCAGGGCTTTCACTTTCATTTTTATGTTATTTGTCAAAAAATTGTTGGCTTGCCACTATTATGATCATTTTGAATCCCCTTAATACATGTCATTACTTACTGAATAAATTAACTTAAATTTGTGTCAGAATTCCATTTAATTCCCCAGTGAATGCAAATTACCATGAAATGTTAGAAAACAGCAATAGATCTATAGATGTAAAAATAAAAATTAAAAATTAAAAATTTTTCCACATACTAGAACATTTTGGCCATAGGCTATGAGCACATATTAATTCACAAGTCTACAAACAGGGCCATAAAATGTACTGATTTTTTCTCAAATATCATTTTCCAAAATAACTGTCACCTCAGAGTTTTCTGTTTGCTTTGTTTTCTTTTGTTGTTTAACTCTCCTAGGAGAAACAAGTGAATAATCCCCATTCCCAGACTCTTTGAGAACTTAGCTTCTCACTTTCCAACTCTTGGAATTCTCAGTGGAAAATAGAAATATATAACTGGGAATCAAATTACCTCTTAAAACATGGAGGGGAGACCTCACGGGATACCACCTTCTTGAGAAAGGCAAAATATTATGATTTCCCTTCATGGATGAGACAGAACCCAAGGATCTATTTGGTTGGTGGCAGAAGGAAAAGCAGACTAAATTTCCTCTTTATTTGCATAAAACCCCCTTACCTACCACTCTGCCATTTAATGTAGCGACTTAACTTCAGTGTAATAAATCCTAAGTGTGTTTGATGGATAGTTGTATTCTTTTTCCATCCTGCTTTTGCCAAATTGATAACTTTGTGATTTATAGAGTCTTCTCCTAAAGCTGCAAAAAATATATACATTTTAAATGTCCCCATTAAGAGTAGCCAGGCGAAGTGGCTCATGCCTGTATTCCCACAGGCTCAGGAGGCTAAAACAGGAGGATCATGAGTTCAAAGCCAGCCTTAGCAACTTAGCAAGGCCCTAAACAACTCAGTGAGACCTTGTTTCTAAATAAAATATAAAGAGGTCTGGGGATGTGGCTCAGTGGTTAAGTGCCCCTGGATTCAATAAAAAACATATATTTTTATTTATTTATAATATATTTATTTATTTTAATATATATTTATTTATATATAAAATATATGTGTGTGCATAAATATATTTTTGTGTGTAAATATATATTTATACGCATATACACATAAATACATGCATAAAGTCCCTTCAGTCTTTTCTGCATGTAATTCAGTGTAGAAGGGGAAAAGAGTGGGTGCAGTTGGGTCGATGGGAGGCCAATTTCACTAGGAATCAAGACAACTGGGTTCCAAACTTAGCTCTGTTATTAACTCCCTGTGTGATTTGGAACAAGCACTTAAAGTCTTCACATATTATTTTCTTCATATGTAAAATAAAAATTGCAATTAGCCCAGGCATAACAGCTAGCACATTGAGTGATATCTGTCATGGATATTCAAGCAAGAAACATCAAGATTATTTATCAATGGACAAGAGGCTACTACCCCCAAATTACAAGCCATTAAAACACTAATATCCTGATCCATAAAATGTAAATAATCACATATACTTCCCAGAGAATTAAAGTGCCTAACTACAATACTAGTTAATCATCCCTAATCCAAAATCCAATATTGAAAATGCTCCAAAATCTAAAACGTTTTGAGTGCCAACATGACATCACAAGTGGAAAATTCCATACCGTGAAACTTTGCTCCATGCACAAAATAATTGAATTTTTTAATAAAATTATCATCAGACTATTTGTACAACGTATATATGATACCTAAATGAATTCAGTGTTTAGATTCAGGTCCCATTCCCAAGATATTTCATTATGTGTATGTAGAAAATTTTGCAAGTATTCCAGGTTCAACAAAATCCTATTCAGTTCTGGTCCCAAGCAATTCAAATAAAGGATACTCAATCTGTGTAATGTAAAAGTTCTTAGACCTATTCCTGACAGATTTATGCTTTCAATCCATGAGTTCCATCTCCCACTTACAGCTCTCAATTTGTGTGAAAGAATCATCTTTCCTCTACCTTGGGAAGCTTCCAGCTTTTTCTGTTATGGCAACACATTTGCTATTATTTTGCTTGCTGTTTCCAACTACCCTAGGCTTTTTTGGATGCCTTCCTTCAATCAGACTGCTTCAAACACATGCTATTACTCATATTCTAAGGTCAAAGTTTGGCTCTTTCTGACATGTGAAGACATAAATAACCAGTTCTTTTTCTTCACACTTGTCTGATGAACTAACTGAATATTTTTCACTTTTTTTTTTAATGAAGAACAGAGTTGTTTGTTTGGTTTTTTTAAACCATTGTAGCAGAAAAGAAATAGGGATCAAACTGCATGACTGATGATGCATCGGCCAGAATACTGTTGTCAATTATGTCACTGGTATATTCAAAAAATCCAGTGAAAATAAGACAGTTACTGAAAGCAGTTAAGAACTTCTTTTAGGTTGAAGGGCAATTTTGTGTCCATCCAAGAACAGCTTTAGAAACCAACAAAATCAATTTTATAAACTAGGAAGTATTACTGAAATAACTCTTTTGAAAGATCCAGTGTTGCTTCCAAAATCAGGTTATATATTTGACAATCACTTACACTGACTTAACTTCCAAAGAAAAATGAATAGAATAATTTTGACTTAAGAGTTCACTTACCCATTTCCCACCACCACATCCCCTCTTAGTTTCTATAGCACTGGGGACATGACTTATACCGATTAACACTTAGTTATATTCTTGCTACTCCCCTCAAAAGGGGCTTGTAGTTCCGCGGGGAGATTCTGCTTCACAAAGGAAGCAACATTCTCAGTGTTCCCTTCCCTCCCCACACACCACATCTGTTGGGTTTCATTCTTCTGCACTCTGCCCTTAAAAGCCCTCCCAGTCAATCTTCTACTCTTCCTGGAAAATGTCTACTCTTGTGCTATAGTTTAGATGTTAAATGCCACCCCAAAAGCCTGTATGTTAGAGACTTGGTCCCCAGCCTGTAGGGGGTAGTTGAACCTTTTAAGAAGGGGGATCTACGGCTTCCTTTCCATGCTTATTGGAAACTGGAGTCTCTTTTCAGTCCCAGACCAAATCGTCATCTCTGTTTCCATGGGGAAGCAGGATTTGAAGGTTTTACTCCTCTTCTAGAAACTGATTTTATATCTGATCTTCTATCTGTTTCCTTTTACTCCATTAACCCAGCCATCCATAATGAGGAAAGGGGGACCAAAGTGTGGCACCAATTTGTAAGGCAAAATAATATAATTCTTCTCTGTCCCACCCACAGGACAAAGTTGAAGGATTTTCCCATAAATGAAAATAGAGAGAGAAAATAACATAAAATAGAAATTGCAGTAATTTGGATGTGAAATGTCCTCCAAATATCCATATATTGGCCTTCAGCCTTAGGTGGTATTAGGAGGTGGTGGAAATTTTAGCAGGTGTGGTCTAATGGAAGGAAGTTAGGTCACTGGGGCATGCTCTGGAAGGGCATCCACTGGGGGAGTCTTAAAACATCACTCCCACAGATATGTCTCAGTTGCATCTTTCCATCCTTCACTAGGAAGGCACTCAGTGAACAACTATTAAGAAAGTGAGCAACTATTAAGAAATGATGAGAGAGTCCCAAAACTTTTGTTCAAAATATAAACACAATTTTCATCTTAAAATTGCCTACAACAGGACACAATCCCTGCTAAGTCCTATTAACTCAAAGTGGCACTTCTATCTGCAAAGTTGAGTACAGTTTCTATTTTTAGTGAATAATCTTGTGTTCACCTTAACTGTGAGATACCTAATTATAAGCTGTCATTAGAAAAATTTCATCACTATATTTGCAAAAGTAAACTCACCAAAAATAGGACCGTTTTCTCATCTTTATTATGTTCAAAACACCAACCATCTTGGGGGAAACCCACAAGAGTCCAAGCAGTATTACTCTCTTGTAATTGCTTTTGGACCACGACTGTCATAAAGATGAATACACACCTCAGCTACTCAACTCCACTGGAGTTTGGTTTATTCATTTTGGAGGGGAGAGGGGTCTGGGGTTGGTTGTTTGACCATTATGATAAAGCCTCTTCATTGGCATGCCTACATATCTGGAACTGACTTTTTCTGATTAATAGAACGCTTAAGGGACACTGTCAGAGCTGTAAATAATAAAAGGCTTCTATGTAGTGACCACAACCTTTTTGTAATCTTCTTCAGTGATGGGACAAAGGATTTTAGGACTAAAGTAAATCTATTAATAATTTTGTTGCTATATTTTTTCAAATAAGTTCAGCTTCCTTCTCCCAAGCTGGCCTTTCTTCAACTATTCTAGCTGGTGACAAAAATGACTGATTAGAATTTCACCCTCAGTCACCTTATCTTCTTGTCTCTAACCTCTAGAGCAGGTGCTAATATAAATGAGCAAAGAACAGAGAGGGAGAAAAACAAAGGATCTCAGAGAGATTAATCAGTCCCTGGAAATCTGAAAGTGACTTTTGTCACTATTATAAATCAATATACAGAATTTCTTTAAACACCAGATAAAAACCATACAGTATGTCAAAACCATGATTAAAAGGTAGATAAGCATAATGAATTTTAAGAAGATCATGAATTTATTTTTGCTGCTTTAAAAAATTATAGAATAGATTGCTTTCTTTTTTCTGGTCTCCTTCACACAATGATGATGACATTAAAGGGGAAGTTTCAAAATTTCCACATTGTATATCTGGGCTTTTAACCTCTTCCAAAGATCAGATAAAAACTGCCAAACCAAGAAAGCATTCTTGGCTCACGTACACAGCTCATTCTTTAAATAGGAGCTTTAGCACATCCAGGCAGGAGCAAAGACTTCTCCAGAGTTTTTACCTATTGATTAACTGTAGAGGATATCCTATTTAAAATAAATCTTGAATACTCTCTAAAATGAACGTTTTATTCTGCTTTAGAGTAAAAGGAATAAAGAAAAAACGAGATAACCAACCCTCCCTCAACCTGCAAATGTATGTTACTTTATATTTTTGCCTATGGTATTTCTATAAAAAGCTAGAAGCAGAAAAAAAAATCCCTTTAGCAAAGAGATTGTACTTTTTTCTCCTGTGATGAAAATCCAAGATCAACTGCCAATTACCACTCCACGGAGCAGAGGTCACATGGTGGCTTCTTAGTACATATTAGAAACTATCTTGAGACTTTAGGTTTAATTGCTCATTGGCCCCATATCTGAAAGAAGGCCAGGAAAACCTCCCTTTTACTGTGATTCTGATGGTTAAGCACACACTAAGATTTCTAGATAGAAGCCTGAGGAGTAGGCATCAATCTGTGAGTTTATGATGGGATTCATTTGAAGTGAGAATTCCTCCATTGCTTTCTTATAGCCATTGTCTTTATCACAAGTGGTATATCAGCCAAGAAAACAGAAACTGAGGAAAACTACTACATTTTCAATAGCCTCAAAAAAAAAAATAAAATAAAATACTTGGGGGGCTGGGGTTGTGGCTCAGTGGTAGCACACTTGTCTAGCATGTGTGAGGAACTGGGTTCGATCCTCAGCACCACATAAAAATAAATAAATAAAGGTATTGTGTCCATCAACAACTAAAAAAAATAATAATTAAAAAAAATACTTGGGAATCAACTTAACGAAAGAGGTGAAAGATCTATATAATGAAAATTACAGAACCCTAAAGAGAGAAATCAAAGAAGACTTTAGAAGATGGAAAGAGCTACCTTGCTCTTGGATAGGCAGAATTAGTATTATCAAAATGACCATACTTCCAAAAGCACTAAACAGATTTAATGCAATGCTGATCAAAATTCCAATATGATATTCCTCATAAAAATAGAAAAAGCAATCATGAAATTCCTCTGGAAAAATAAGAGACCCAGAATAGCTAAAGCAATCTTTATCAGGAAGAGTGAAGCATGTGGCATCACTATACAAGAGCTTAAACTATACTACAGAGCAACAGTAACAAAAAGAGCATGGTATCAGCACCAAAACAGACTGGTAGACCAATAGTACAGAACAGAGGACATAGAGACTAATCCACAAAATTACAATTATCTTACGTTAAACAAAGGTGCCAAAAATGTGCATTGGAGAAAAGATAGCCTCTTCAACAAATGGTACTAGGAAATGTTGGGAGCCAGCGACCACACCCTGAATATGGCACTGGTCTCTGCTTCCGCTTCGTTAGCGGTTAGAGTTGTTAGAAGTAAACAACTCCTTGTAAGGCTGTGGGGCTGGGCTCTGGCCTGCTTCCGCTGCGCTGTACCTATTAGACTTTTCCACGTGGTGCTAGTTCATTGGCGGGGCTGGGTACTTAAGCTAGGGCAGACCGACCGCTCTCTCTCTTGTTCCTGTTTTCTCATCATGCTTCAAGGGTCCTGAATAAACTGCTGAAAGAAGAATCCTGTGTCGTGTTTCCCTTGCTGGCGAGGGGTCGCGACAAGGAAAACTGGAAATCCACATGCAACAAAATGAAATTAAACCCTTCTCTCTCACCAAGCACAAAACTCATCTCAAAATGGATCAAGGACTTAGAAATACAACCAGAGACCCTGCGTCTAATGGAAGAAAAAGTAGGCCCTAATCTCCATCATGTGGGATTAGGCCCCAACTTCCTTAATAAGACTCCTGGGCACAAGAATTAAAATCAAGAATCAATAAATGGGATGGACTCAAACTAAAAAGTTTCTTCTCAGCAAAAAAAAAATCTGTGAGGTGAATAGAGAGCCTACATCTTGGGATCAAATCTTTACCCCTCACACATCAGATAGAACACTAATCACTAGGATATATAAAGAACTCTAAAAGCTAAACACCAAAAAAACCCAAATAACCCAGTCAATAAATGGGCCAAGGACCTGAAGAGACACTTCTCAGAAGATGATGAACAATCAATCAACAAATATATGAAAAAAAAAATGTTCAGCATCATTAGCAATTAGATAAATGAAAATCAAAACTACTCTAAGATATCATCTCACTCCAGTCAGAATGGCAGCTATTATGAAGATAAACAACAATAAGTGTTGGCGAAGATGTGGGGAAAAAAGTACACTCATATACTGCTGATGGGACTGCAAATTGGTGCAGCCAATATGGAAAACAGTATGGATATTTCTTAGAAAATTGGGAGTGGAACCACCGTTTGACCCAGCTATCCCTCTCCTCAGTCTATACCCAAAGGACTTAAAAACAGCATATTACAGGGACACAGCCACATAAATGTTTATAGCAGCACAGTTCACTAGCTAAACTGTGGAACCAACCTAGATGCCCTTCAATAGATAAACGGATAAAAAAAAATGTGGCATATATACACAATGGAATATTATTCACCAATAAAATAGAATAAAATCATGGCATTTGCAAGTAAATGGATGGAGTTAGAGAAGATAATGCTAATATTATTCACTAATAAATGATAATAAAATCATGGCATTTGCAGGTAAATGGATGGAGTTAGAGAAGATAATGCTAAGTGAAGTTAGCCATTCCCAAAAAAACAAATGCTGAATGTTTTCTTTGATATAAGGAGGCTGATTTATAGCAGGGTAGGGAGAGGGAGCATGGGAGGAATAGACGAACTCTAGATAGGGCAGAGGGGTTGGAGGGGAGGAGAGGGGGCATGGTGTTATTAATGATGGTGGAATGTGATGATCATTATTATCCAAAGTGCAGGTATGAAGACACAAATTGGTGTGAATATACTGTGTATACAATCAGAGATATGAAAAACTGTGCTCTATATGTGTAATAAGAATTGTAATGCATTCTGCTGTCATATGTAAACAGAAAAAGAAAAGAAAACCAGGAACTGAACACAGGGAATTGGTTTACAGGTGATAGAGCTAAAAGGCCACAAAGGGGGGTGATGAAGTCTGATGACAATTCAGAAGTCAGGGACAGCAGGACACCACCATCTGGCGAAAGATCTGGAAAAACCCAAAGGTGAGGTGATACTACCACAGATTAGAAATGGGGGCTAGAGTATGAGTTGGATCTACAATGGAGGACTTTCCAGCAGGACCACAGAGGGAAACAATTGTCCATCAGGGGCTATATCCTGAAGGAAATATAGCATTTTGTACAAATAAAGTATTCTGGCTGCTCTCTGTCTCTTGCCTGAAGATCTTCTATTAATGTCTTCCATTGGTTAAAATTATCAGGGAAACATGACAAAGGAATCTGGGAAATGAGATATATAGTATGCTGGGGAAGTGACAGAAAAGAGGTAAATGTCTGGCCAAAGTGGCCATCGTGAGTCACTATTCACCATTGAGATCTCTGCCTAGCTTAAGAGGTCTCCATTGAATTAAACAAGACTCAACACCCCAGCTGCTAGAACCTGATAAATATAGAGACTTGATTGCTGTCATCTACATGTCTTCCTGAGATAACAGCATATTTTTGAGCCAATATGAGCTCCTTCACATCTCAGTGTGAGCTTGCTAGTGAGAAGCCACATCCACCACTCCATGAGAATTCAAAAAAGACCTTTAACAACCACTTTCAAAGAATAAACTTCAAAGAAGAAAATCTGTGAGTTCATGAAGCACTTTTCCCCAGGCCGAGACACAAGGGCAGAAAAGCCTAAAATAAAATCTGCAGAGGGGGGAAAATGGATGGAACTAGAGACCATCATGTTAAACAAAATAGGTCAAACTTAGAAGGTCAAGGATCCTATGTTTTCTCTCAAATGCAGAAGCTAGAGAGGAAAGAGGAAAAGAAAGGTGGGGGTGAATCTCATGAAAATCAAAAGGAGATCAGTAAAGGAAAGGGACCAAGAAGTGGGAGGAGGGCTGGGAAGGGAAGTGCTGGGGAGTGATCTTGGCCAAATTATATTATTATAGTGTGTGCTTGAGAGAATATGAAATAACAAATCCATCATTATGTAAAACTATCATAATACTAAAAACGTGGAAAAAATAAAACCCACAGAGGGCACGACCATCATTTTGAAGATACCAGTGATTAAACTTTGGCCATCCTGCTTTGAATCATAGCTGATCCCAACTCCTAATTTTCATGTGACTGAAAGGAGCACTTTGCTAAGCCCTCGTCCCCAACCCGCATTCATCAGCCTAGTTTTATGTTCTACTCAGTGGATCGTAAAAATGATGCAGCTAAAAGATCATGGCAGAGAGAGAACTTAGATTTTTAAAAGACATTAGTTTAACAGTAGTCACCAGCCTGAATCCTGTGATGTAAAGAAATATATATGAAGATGAGATGTTTTAGAACATTGGTGTTTGCCTCCTCCCTGAGCTTAGATGGCAATGCCTACTCTCTCAAGCCCAGTTCATTCATCACCTCTGAAGATTTCCTTTTCTCCCTCCTTTTTGTTCCGTTAGAATCTAGTATAAGACTTAATGATTATGCTTATTAGATGTTATTGCAATTATTTGTTGCCTGTCTAGCTCTCTCTATAGTGACTTAGATCAAAACAACTTATCGGAAACAATTTAACCTTACAAATTGAACAAATGTAAGTTGGTCAGCACTCTCATTTGGTCAAAAGGAGAATATTCCCAGCCACCGGTACCAGTAAAATGGGATTGGGTTGCAACTGTTAATGAAGCCAGAATTGAAATATTTTTTTTGTCGCTTTTCTGGAAATAGATTTTTCTCATTTCTTCTTAATTGATTTTCAGCTAGTTGTTGCTACCCTGTATTATTTATAATAAGTATAAGTTGAAACAACCAAAATATCCAATTTAGGAGACTGGTTGAAACCAATTTTCAGGAGACAAATTGAGATGACTGTAAAATCCAAAATTGATTGGCTGGAAAACAATATGTAAGTTATGTTTCCCTTTTTATAGAAAAATAATTAAACCTATTCATCTTTGACTTCTGCTCATGATATATAATAAGTATCTAATAAATGAGTAAGACTACAATTTTTGTTCTTTTTCTTTCTGAGTGCACACCATAGATGGCACAATAGTTGGCCCCCACTCTCTCAGGCATTCAACAGATGCCTATGTAATGATTGACCTGAGGTCTTTCTTTGGGTTTCCTTAGATTTTGCATGAATTCACTAGTTCACACTTGATTCTACTAAGCCAAGATGCTATTTTTCAAACTGGGAAATAAATGTTTAATCTCTCTTTTCTCTTCCCTCAGACAGAAGTCTGTTTCTTTAATTTCCAGTTCTCATTTCTCCACTCCTCATCCCCAAATTCTCAGCAGAAGTCTCACTATGTCATAAACCATATGCCAGGACAAAGTTATCCCTTTCATAATTATTTTCTGTCTAAGAATTTTATTTAGACAATATTCTTGAGGTCCCTCCATATTTGCACTATATATTATTGCTAAAGGCACCAGCAAGCTCATCAATTATTCTTCACTAGTTACCTACATCCAAAGACTTGTAATAGGCATTCTTTGTAACCAGTCCTAGTGTTCACTAGCATTATTTCCAGTATATGCTGAAGGAGATGTGAAATCTAATTTGGTATATAATGAACACTAATGGCCTATAATCACTTTATAATAAGAAATCAGTTAAACAAACAAGTAATTGGCTTGCTTAAAATGTAATTAATAGAATTATTAATTCAGGTCTGAATTTAATTGCTTTTGACAAGATCTCCTTTGGAGGTATTTCTAGAAACAAACTCCACAGAGAACAGTGGGAAAATGTTTTGGCTTTTTATTCCACATAATGCAAAGGGCTTTATACATAGTATGCCCCCAAAAGTATCCATCCTGCAGAAAGTACACATACAATGCTTTTTTGACTGAAACAAGCACAAAGAAGCATTTAAATTACGATAATGGAAAGGTCGAATTTTAAAGTATTTTTCATATAATAATTTATCTGCTGCAACATCACTCAACAGCTTTAGTGTTGAATTTTTAAGGAGCCAGTACAAATAATAATAATTTTGATATCCTCACATTTACTTTTTTATGATATGTCTTCACAAGCATTGTTTCCTTTAATCATTCCCATAGAGAGCATGTCATTCATAAATGTAGGAAGTATGTGTTCATGTATGAATGTAAGCAGTACACTCTAGAGTATATCCCAAAGAACATATAAACACAAGAGATTTCTGGCATCATATCAGATGAATGACTGTAACCATAAAGTACATGGATGAAGCCTCAGAAAATGTAAGTGTATGTGTATTTTTCAGGGATGAGGCTCTAAAACTTTAATCAGATTCTCAATCTGGGAGGAGGAGAGTCTGTGATTTGAAAAAGATTAGAAATCAGAAATCACTGTTTTAGATAGATGCTACAATAAGTAAGTAGTAAATATAGATGGTTTAGTGAACACAGGAGCTTCCCACTTGTCCATGTGTTGCACTATTTGGATCTAGAGAATTCTGCTAAAATTGCTCATTTTTCTTACTTGCTCTTAGTTAATATACAGTGAACACTTTTATTCACTTAGGTGCTTATGAGAAACATGAAGAGATGAACGTGTGTACTACTAGACTATGTGAGTTTGTCAATGGTCCATGGACAAACTGCATACTGATAAGCTATTACTCTTGGGAAATTGAGTACAGATGCTCCCTGATTTACAATGCTTTGACTTATCATTTTTCAGCTTTACACCGATACAAAAGTGATACGTATACAATAAAAACCATATTTTGAATTTTGAATTTTGATCTTATCCTGGGCTAGTGACATGGTATAATATTCTCTCATGACAGCTGCAGAAGTGAGCCGCAGCTTCCAGGCAGTCACAGTCAGAGGGGAAACAACCAATACTTTAAAAGGCATTGTGCTACTAAGCTATGACATTCAGTTGGTCAGGAGTATTAAGTGTGTTTTCATCCTATGATAGATTTATTAGGACAGAATCCCACTGTGAGTCAAGGAGCATCAGCATATTCTCTTGAGTCACCAGAGTGTTATTTAAAAGATTTGTTTTATTTACTTGTTAGGTGGCCACCAATTGACAATCTGAACCTTGAGACATGCTTCAAGATCTTCCATTACAAAACAAGTCATGAAGCAAAGACGTATATCCAGTGGGAGTAAAACTAAGAGAATCATCCAGAATTAACTAAAATATTGCCATACACATTCCAAATACTGAGACATTTGCAGACATCAACTTCTTGTGGTGGGAAACCATATAGAAGAGATTTATTTTCATTAAGCCCATTTTCTAAGTGCTGTTCACAAGAACATGCATTGGTTTCCTAAATGTCATCAGCCAAGGCCTGATTTGTGCTTGTGTCCTGATTTTTCTCATCATAATATCCCCCCAATACTCTGCTTTATAGTTATATGTGCAATCGATCTCTATATAGAGATTTATGTCAAAATAGATGCCACAAGCTAGGAAATGCTAAATTAATCCCATTACTCTCTCTTGCAGGAAAGAAATGCTTGTTGTTGACCAAATATCAGCCTCACTGGCTGTTCACTGGCTGGGTTAATATGTTCCAGAATGGTATTCCTGAGCAGTTGGAATGTTCATTAAAGCATTAATTCCCAGGCTATCCTAGAAACACTAACAGTAAGCCAGGAAGTATTAGAATAAATATAAATGTTCCCTTTTACCCAACACCCATACAATGCGTAACTTTTTATTACTAAGCTATTGAGATTACAATGAAAATTGTCCTCAATGCCAACATAAATGAGGTCAACTAATAACAGGAACAAAAACAGGAGAAATAAACAGAAACCAGAACCGCAAGCATAACAAGCAAAAGACCAGGTGAAAGGAAGTTCAAGAGAGAATTTAAACTGAGGAAATTGATTTAGAGCTTAATAGTTAACTGTGTGCAACTTTAAAGCTGATATGCCCTGCCATTTGGTCCAATTCCACCATCATGTATAGGATTCCTTTGCCATGAATTATCTCCATCCCAACCCTAATTAAAAGCAAATAGAATATAACAACGGCATCAGCCCAACCCTAAGTCTCAATGCATTCCTGCCAGAGAGTAGCCACCCCGGCCACTTGGGGTTTCCCTGCTCCACTGGCTTCTCTTACACCATCCCAGGCTCTGTCCAGCCCTGGCATCTCCAGTTCATGTCTGTTTCCCTTTATTATTTCCTAGAGAGCAAATCCTTCAAGCTAAAGCTGGGAGCCTACTCTGGATGTGACAGGTGTCTAACTTGGAAAGATCTCAAGCATGTGTCTTGAGCATCCAGCATGGGTCTAACAGCTTGTGCTGTTTTCAGAAAGGGCTCATTTGGGACACTTCCAAGGACCATAGAGTTTGGTGACCTGTGACTAGGAGCATGCCACTTGGTTGGAACAGCAGGATGCCAGCAGCAGGTCGGCCCATAGAGCAAACCAGTCATGCAGGAAAAACAAGGTGAAGTCCTGGGTTCACAAACATAATATTGGTATCTTTGCTAAGAGGGAGCAGTCTGTTGGAGAAATCTCATTTACACACAGCTCTTGAGCAGTCACCCATGTGCTCCATACCTGCACAGGCCTTAGATTCTGTGGTGGGAAGGCAAGATGACCAGCTTTGACATTTGATCTGCTTCTAATGAGGTCGGAGCTAGGTTGACCTTTCATTAAATTGATTCATCAGCTATTGATTGAGTGCCTACCACATGCCAGTCATAATTCCAGTGCTTGGAAATAAACTGGACAAAAAATAACCACACTTCCTGCCCCTGGGAAGTTTATATTCTAAAAGACAATAAATTACATGAATAAATAAATTATAAAAGTGTTAAGAGACAATAAGAAATTTGGAGCAATTTAAAAGTCGAACAGGATAAGACCATCAGATGTGTCAGGAATGGTGGAGTAAAGGCTATTTGCAATGTAGGATTAAGGGCATATAGTCAGGATGGGCCTCATCAAGAATGAACATTGGAGGAAAGGTGTGAAGGATGTGAAGAATTACTCAAGCAATTAATTTAGGATATTAGGGGAAGAGTGTTGCTGAGAGAGGAACTGACTAAAGCAAAGGATTTAAGACAACACGGTATGGAAAGTCAAGGAACAGTGAGGAGATCAGGGGCAGCAGCAAAAGTGTATAAGCCCAACTCTAAGTCCCAATGCATTCCTGCCAGAGAGTAGCCACCCAGACCACTTAGAGTTTCCCCAAGTGGGGAAACAGAATAAAATAATGAGAGATGAGAACAGCAGGAAGAAGATGAGACCATTCTGACAACAACGGGACCAAGTGCCTCCTCCTGGCCCTCATTTCCTCTTCTGCAAGGGTGTGTGAAAAGGTGACAACAGGTGAGGGCTCCATAATGTCTGTGGTTTTTCTTCCACTCCCTTCACCCCAGATGGGATAAGTAGTACAAAGGAGTCCGAAATTGGGACTGGAAAACTGGAACTGTGCAGAGAGCAAACATTTTTAAACAAGACATTTAAAGATTTGATTTTTTTTTTTTTAACAAATTTGAACTTTCCATGACTCTAGATTTTCAGCTCCAGTCCGCAGTCCGAGCTTGAGGCCACGTCCATTCCTGGCACAGGGTAGAGACTGGACAGCCTACAGAACAAAGGTCAAAGGGGAGAGTCCATGATGGGAGAATGTTCTTCACAAAACATTGCCCTTGTCTCCCCTCACCTTTCCCATCCCCATACTTGTCTCGTCCCTAAACTATGGAGTGAGGTCTTCTCCTGCTGCACAGGGTCCGTCACGTGGCCCTTCTGGCTGTGTGCCAAGAGATACCCACTTACTTCTTTGGGGAGGAAAGTGGGCATAAACTAGCAGGTTCTTGGGAGCAAGGAAGGTACGCCAGGGAGGAGAGAGAGCAACTGGTAGGCCTCCACAGAAGAGGAGCACTTAGCTCCAGAGGCCTGGAGGGCTGCCCCCTTCCAACCTTCTTGGTGAAGGCAAGGGACTTGCAGCCTTCTCCCTCTCCTCTCTCATGACCATTACAAGGAAATCAAGATGGAGGTGTTTCCACTTTCTACCTTGGAAGAAATGAAGGTGCTTTCAATAGGAGCCTACTGCTGCCAGGCTTCCAAAAACATGATTTCTTGTGGCAAATGTCTCTCTCCTTCACACAAAGCCTCCTCACCCAAGGCATGGCCCAACATGGAGAGGTATGTGAATTCCTTCCCAGAAGAACATAGGTTTTGGTTTCCTCTCCAGAGCCCCTAAGAATAGAATAGCCTTGGGGCAAAAATTCAGGGAACTGTGGGCTTTGTGGGTCTGTTCTGCTTGTATGTAAAGGAATTCTGCGAATGCCTCTTCCTACTGTCAGCCAACCACTGGACCACTCCTCTTCCTCTTTCAAGAGCTGGCTGCCTTGTCCCTCTCTGTTCTATAGCAGTTCATGGCTCAGAGCATGAATCTCCTACCTCACAATTCCTAAACCCAGTGGAAACTCCACCCTTGTTCGTATTTTTGCTTTTTGACTTCATATAATATTTTATGTTGTTGTTCTAGTTCTTGTTCTTGTTGGTTTTGGCTTTAGTGCTGGAGATTGAACCTAAAGGGAACTTTACCACTAAGCTACAACCCCAGTTCTTTTTACTTTTTTATTTTGAGACAGGGTCTCATTAAGTTGCTTAGGACCTCACTAAGTTTCTCTGGCTGGCCACCAACTTGCAATTGTCTTGCATCAGCCTCTGGAGTAAATGAGATTATAGGCATGTGTTATTTTTAATTGACCTTTTAATAATTCTACATATTTTGCCTAGCATGTGCAAGTCCCTGGGTTCAATGAGCAGCACTGCAAAAAAAAAAAGTACACATTTATGGGGTATGGTGTGATAATTCAATATATGTATACAATGTATAATGATTAAATTATGGCAATCAGTATTTACCTATACTTAAACATTTTTCACTTGTTTGTTTTGGGAACCTTCAAACTTCTTTCTTCTATTACATATTTATAAAATATAAACTGTTATAAATTCTAGTCACTCTACTGTGCTGTAGAGCACTAGAACTTAAGTCTTCCTATCTGTGTTAGGTACCCCTTATCTGACCTTTCTCTATCTTCCCCAATCTGGAAACCACTATTCTACACTCTACTTTTATGAAATCAACTTTTCTAGCTCCCACACATGAGATCATGCAGTATTTGTCTTTCTGTGCCTGACTTACATTGCTTAACATACTGTCCCTTGTTTCCATCTAGGCTGATGCAAATGACAGGGTTTCATCCTTCTTTATGGCTCAGTAATATTTCATTGTGTATATATATATCACATTTTCTTTATCCATTCATCTCAATACACACCTTGGTGGATTCCATTTCTTGGCTATTGTGAAGAGTGCTATAATAAACATAGGAGTATAGATATTCCCTTGATAGACTGATGCCCTTTATCTGAGCTTACCAAAGTTGGGGTTTAGGGAAAATAATTAGATAGTGACCCTGACCTCAACACATTTTTACGAAGAGTTGGGGGAAGGCAAAACTGACACAAGAGATCAGGGTGAGCTTTGGGAAAGAATGAATAGTGAATTCCAACCAATGCTAAGTACCACTGATGATCAGAAGGGAGGAGAGTCAGGAGACCTAGAAGATTCTATGGAAGATGAGAAAATTCACAAGGGGGCCCAATGGGTGACCAGACTGAGGAAGGGATGTTGAGGACAAGTGCAAAACAACTTGCATAACCAGGGTGGGACCAGACAACGCAGCATGTTGGAAGTCGGGGGGAATGGTTGGAACTCTGCATTTGAGAAATTATCCATTCGGAAACACGGGGTCACCAGAGGTTTCATGTGCTGGGCTGATGTTGGTGATGTGGCAATGAAAGAGCAGCTGCACAGCTGTCTTAGCTTCACATCATGCACAAGGCCAAGAGAGTGGCACCCGCTCAGTTGTCACCAGGAACACAGGCTGCCTGCCCAGTCCCCACGAGTGGCCAGTCTCAGAGAATGTTCTTCTCAAGTGGACTAGATCTCAAGGGACGCTTCCCGACCTGGATACTCCATTTCTGTCAGACAAAGGAGGCTGCCAGGATATGGGAAGCTCTGCATATGAAAATAATGTCAGCCGCCTCTGGAGGGAAGGTTGGAAGCAAAATCACTCTGCAAACTCACAGATGGCAAGCACAGACTGCAATGTTTTGGCACCATCCATTTTTGTTCTTTTATTTTGCATTTCCAGGTTCCAGTCACAGTGGCCTGGGAAACATTTTGTCACAGAGAGCTAGGCTTGGTCGGGGAGAGGGACTGGAAGGACAGGCTGGGTTCGCTACTACCAGACAGAATCCACCCCACCCGCCTGGTAGTTGGTTGCAACACCTCACCTGAAGGCCGCAGGGATCACAGACACCCAGAGCTGACTCCTTGAGCTCCACTTCACAGCCGCTCTTATCTGTATCCCCGTCCAGGGAGGAAGTTGCACTCTCCTCTCCTTGTTCTGTCTGGAAAATGGAAAAGACTTTGCTAAGGTCAAGAACTCTTCCCTCTCTACTAGATCATCGTGGGTCAATCTTAATGGAGGGGACATGGGTGGGGGAGGGATGACAAACTGCAGGAGACAAAATGAAAAGGAAAAAATGAAAAGGCACACCCACTGCATTATCTATATTGTCCTCCCTTCAAAGGGTGGAGGTTGGGGTGGGGAGCATGACTTCTACTGAGAAAAGAACTAGAGATCTTGTCTTGCTTTTAAAATGCTTCTTTACTTCTCTTAAAAGTTATTGATGGTAGGGCTGGGGCTGTAGCTCAGTGGCAGAGGGTTTACCTAGCATGCGTGAGGCACTGGGTTCCATTCTCAGCACCACATAAAAATAAAAATAAATAAAGGCATTCTGACCATCTACAACTACAAAAAAAATTTTTTTAAAGTTATTGATGGTTGAAGTTGCTGATTTCTGTTTCCATAAATAGTTATGGTACACCTACTCCATGGTGTATAACACACGTTATATGCTCATGTTAAGCCAGTAACATTCAAGGTCTCCAGCCAGCATCCACACACTCATCTCTTTTAACAGGGTACAGGATCATGAACCATATCAACTCTTTGGAGAACATCTGGGAAAAGCCAGATACAAGGAATCCATAGCATCTCAAGTTCGACTTGAGTTTTGTCTACCACTCAAGTCATGGCCAAACCCCAACCTCTGCATCTTCTTGTTCTCAAGTGTAGACTAAACTATAGCCAATTGCTTATTAACTATGCAAATGGGTTGAATGTCAGGGAATTAAGAGGGGCTGCAGTAAGACAGGCAGGAAGTCCTAGTGGAAGTGGTAAGAAGCAGTGGTAGCTAGAATGGCATCTATTAAGGCCTGGCCTGGCCATGAAAAGATATATTAAGCATTTGATGAAAGCTGGATGCTGGGCCTGCTTTGAGGTCAATGATCTTGAGGAGACTGTTCCAGGCTCCTACAAGTAGAGCTCTTGCCAGTGCTGAGATCGGCTTTTGGAAAAGATCACTGGCACTTACTAAGGCAAAGGTTAGGCTGGGAGAATTTCCCAACTCTAGTTCTGAGATATATTCTCAAGGTTTTAAAATACTGGCCCCCAGGGCTTAGCTTTCCTGCCTCCAAATGGGAGGTCCCACTCTCTAACACTACTTCCACAAGCCACCGAAGGTACAAAGGTGAGAACTTCAACCTAAACATATAATACACATCACAGAGCCTCAAATGGCTCCCCTTGATATACTCATGGGCTAAATGGATTGTTCCCCTGGCATCTCCAGCCTTTCACAAAAACATGGTGTTGTGTTATGTACCACAATATTCCAGTGCAATTTGGCTCAACATCACATAGTGTTGGCAGAATTTAATAGCCTTGTAAAAAAAATATATTGGCAAGGGTTGTTGGCCATGTGATTATTTTTTTAAATCATAGTGTTTGGGCTACAGTTAAAATGTGTGTATTACTTATTTAAAGTTCATGCTTTTAATTAATAAATGCCTTTTTTAATCCTCCCTCTCATCTATTTCCAAAGAGTTTATTTTATTCTTAAACAACAACAACAAAAAAAAAAATCTCAGAGCAGCAGAACAAACTCGTTGGCTGTGAACTTGGGCATGTGTTAACATTATCGACATCTACCCTCTCCCATTCTTCTTACATTGTCCTTGCCTCTGTGCTCAATTCATGCATAGAGTAGGCAGCTTTTAAACACATTACTCCAATCCCCCCAACTCTCCAAGGACTTCTTTCTGCTGGACCAGCCAAACTCTCAGGGAACTGTAATCTGTGAAATTTCTCGAAGTAGAAGTAGATGCCTGGTGTTCTGACCCTCTTGGCCCCCTTTTGAGCTACATGACCATCTTGAGCACCAACCTGGACCATCAGCTACATCTTACTACGGTGCCACTCAGCCTCTATCCCAGTTTCAACTGGAGACCCTAGGCCAGTGGCAGGAGCAATTACACAGGATTTAGTGCACAGCTGGAGCCCATAACTAGTTTTCAGTCTTAAGTCCCATAGAAATCTCTATTCATCCAAATTTAAAATCTATAGCCACTTAGGTCTTGCTGGGGAAGGACTGCCTCTAGACCAAGAGTCTCTCCTGCTCTGGAAGTTGACATTGCTTATATAATGTACTGGGCTAAAACAATCCTCATCTCCTCTTCTAGTGGAATATCATATCTGAATTCTTTTGTCTTTGATTTTATTTATTCATCTATTTCTTTCTTTTGAGATGAAGTCTTTCTATGTTACTAAGTCTGGCCTCAAATTTGTAATCCTCTCCCCTTAGCCCCTCAAAGTAGCTGGGACTACAGGCATGTTCCACCATGCCTGGCCTATGTGAATATTTTAGACAGCAAAAAGAAAGGATGATCTGCTGCCCCACACTGTGTTTATGTAATCAGCACGTCCTTGAGTTTGTATTAGAGTTCTGAGTACTCTCCAAAGGGTTACCAGAGGCATAAACTCAGGCATTGGTTAGGTCAATAGGTGTTCAGGATGACTGAAAGCTATCATAAAAATGCACTTACCTTTCATCCTTTCCACCCAAAGAGCACTGAATGGAGTCCATCAATCCTGGCCTTTTAAGAGCCCTTCTTTGGCTTTGGCTGCCATAGATGTGTCTGGAGTACCCAGACTTGGGGGGGAGGCGGGATGTAAATTGTTATTCTGTCTGGGATAAAGATGCACTTCAGGAGGTGGTCAGAAGCTAGAAAATAGAAATTATTCAGTCATTTTCTTTAAAAAAAAAAAAGATGGTCAGCAACTAATAGTTGGTACAATATTTACCTTTATCCAGGGTCACTAATGAAAGGCAGAAAATGGCAGTGTTTACTCAAATTTGCTTCCCTGAACAATTTGGGAGAAAAAGAAGAGCTTAGAAGTCTATTCTAAACACACATTTATAAATTGAACTTATATTCAAAATTTTCACTGTAATATTATTTATACTTATGAAAAAAGCCAACCTATGTTGATAAATAATAAGAGAAAATAATTAAAATTACAGAACATCAATAAAGTCAAATATTAATATCCAAAATATACAAGAAAATGAAAAAGCTAAGCACCAGAAAGAATACAATTAAAAAATGGGCTCAAGAGCTGAGTAGATACTTCTCTAAACAACAAACACAAGTGACCAACAAATATATTAAAAATTGCTCAATCTTATCAATCACCAAGGAAAAGCAAATCCACAATAGGATATCATTTCACCCTAGTGAGAATGCTGACAATCAAAAGGTAAAAATAAAAATGTTTGTGAAGATTTAGAGAGAGGGAACTCTTATATGTTGTTGGTAGGAATGTAAATTAGCACAGTCATAATGGAAAACAGAACAGAGATTCCTCAAAAAAATAAAATAAAACTAAAAATAGAACTACCATATGATCCACCAATTCCATTACTGAGTTTTTATTCAAAAGAGATGAAATCGTTTTTTAAATTTATTTGGTTTTTTTAGATATACATGACAGTACAGTGTATTTTGACATATTATATGTATATGGAGTTTAACTTATTCTAACTAGGATCCCATTCTTGTGGTTGTCAGATGTGAGTTTCAATGATTGTATTTTCATATATGAACATAGAAAAGTTATGTCTGATCTGTTCTAGAGAAGAAATCATTACAACAAAAAATCACTTGCAGGGGTTGGGGTTGTGGCTCAGCGGTAGAGTGCTTGCCTAGAATGTGCAGGGCTCTGGGTTCCATCCTCAGCACCACATAAATAAAATAAAGGTATTGTGTCCAACTACAACTAAAAAAATAAATATTAAAAAAGACACTTGCACTCTCATGTTGTAACCATATTCATAATAGCTAAAATATTTAATCAACCTAGATGCCTTTGAGTGAGTGAATGGATAAAGAAACTGTGGTATATATATATACACCATTGATATTATTCAGACATAAAAAAGGATAAAATATTCTGGCATTGGCAGCAATATAGATGGACCTAGAGATCCTTGTGATAAGTGAAATAAGCCAGACACAGAAAGACAAATAACATGTTCTCACTCATTTGTGAAAACTAATATGTTCTTCTTATAGAAGAAAAGAATGAAATAGTGGTCACTAGAGAATGATGACTGTCGTTCTTTCGGGACCCTTAAAGAAGTTCCATAAGGGTCACCAAAACATAGAGAGAAGGAATTAGTTCTTTTTTTATAGCACAGTGGAGTAACTATTGATTAAAACAATCTATAATGTATTTCAAAATAACTTAAAGAGGATAAAATTCCCAACACATAAAAATGATTGCAGAGATGGTGATGCTTATTACCTTATTTGGTTATTACACATTGTAAACATGGATGGAATTACCATAATGTACAAATATTATGTCTCAATAAAAAAAAACTTTTTAAAGTCAGATATTATACAGCCATTAAAATGAATGTCAAGCAAAAAAAATTAATGATGCAAGCAAATAGTCATGATTAAGTAAAAAAGATAAAAAATTATGTAGGCAATATAAATGGGACTATATTAACCACTCTGATTTTGATGTAGGAAGATTCTGTATCATTTTTATTTTCTTCTGTGTCTTCTACAACATGTATAACTTGCATAATCAGAAACACCTGAAGAGAAGACGAAATTTTATGTAAGATAAGCACTTTACATAGGACACATCAAATGTATCTCAAAGTAGTTAGTTCCCCTATTGCATGAAAAAATGATTTATTTTTTACCTATAGCTCATTAATTGAACAAATATTTATTAAGTGCCTACAGCTTTTTAGGTAGTTTATTGACCCATGTGATAAATATATATTAGAGAATGAGCAGGCGGTATAGAAAATAACATAATAGGTCCTGTACCCTCTTGGAACTAGGAATTTACTACAAGTTGGTGATACTGAGATAAAAGACAAAAGTGTCCCCGAAAGCAACTCCATAATCAAAAAGAGAGACAGACAAGTAAATAAAAATTGGTGCCCAACAAATGCTAATACTCTGCTAAATGTACATTGTGGTCTGAGGAGATCTGCAAAGCCAGAAGCATTGAGGGGGAACAGGAGCTGCTGGTCAGGAGACCCGTCCTCAGTCAATGCAGGTCAACTCCTCAGGGTCTCCTTCTTTGGGCTTAAAATAGATCTCATTTCATTATTCCTTCTACCCGAGGGGTTTCAACTGTGTACAAAATAGGATCCTTTTTTTTTAAGTGTCCACTTTTAATTGAAAACAAAAAATATCTGAATTATCCACGTTCATACCCATGCCATCAAGCAGAGGAGTCTCCCATCTTCGCTTATTAAAAACACTATAGAGGGTTGGGGCTGTAGCTCAGTGGCAGAGCACTTGCCTGGCATATGTGAGGCACTGGGATGGATCCTCAGCATCACATAAAAATAAACAAATAAAGGCATTCTGTCCATTTACAACAACAAAAAAAAATTTTTTTTTAAACTGGTTTAACAAAAATGCTTAGATTCAAGGCAAAAACAAAACAAAAATCTGGGGAGGGGCCAACATCTGTCTTCAGACTGTACCTTCTCTTTCTACCTTCTTAATGACTATAAAATACCTTTGGTGACATGCAGACAAGAGAGTCTTATAGGCTAAGATCCCAGAGAGACTAAGTGGGATCCCAAATCTGGTTTCATATGATCAGTGAGAACTGGAGACCACTGCCTACCCATCTGTCCACATAGATGGATGTCTGTGAGAAATTGCTCCTATTTTGTGGTGATGGTTGTTTTGTTACTGTTTGTGTTGTGACTGGAAGGAAGATGGAAACGCAGGGAAAATGAAGAAGAGCAGTAAGTGGAGGAGGAGTCTGACACTGACAAGCGGGGCCTAGCAATCAGGAAAAAGCATATGACTCATGAACATGTCACCCCAGTGTGCCCCCATGCTGGTGGGACTGAAGACACTCAAGTTCCACATATCACCTCTTGGAAGACTTCTCTCCAATCACTGATCCTCGACCTTTGAACTTTCAAGAATCTCAGAGTCATATTTGAAGCTTCATTACAAAACCCCTGTACAACCTCGGAACATATCTTTCCTATCTCACTCTTCTTTTTCTAGTCTTTCAACTGTTCTGTGGAATTTCCTGGTTCCTATTCTTTAATTTACCATTCTTATCTTGTGTGGTATCTGTGGTCCACAGATCAAAATCAAAATCTTGTTTGGTGGGAAACTGAGTACTAGGAAATACATGAAATGTGATCTCCCAAAAAAAACCCTGTGGAGAGCAACCTGTGTTTTGGTTATCCAGATGGGGACACTAAGGTGCCAAGTGTCAAATTGTGTACTGTTGTGTTACCTGTAGTGGTTGTATGTTACAAGAGGGAGGTGCTTACCAGAAGGAGGTGACTTAGAGGAGAATTCCTAACATCGACATCCGTGGAGTAGATCTTTGCTTTCTCCTATAGCAATAAACCTAGGCTTGTCACGGTAACTGATGCCTGTTCTTACTGAAATATTACCTGTCTAGCTAAGTCATGAAAAAAAAATGATGGAGAAAGAACTGTCAGATGATATAGGAAGTAGTGCTTAGTTCCCCCTTGGAAAGGATTACGGCCACAGACAGGAAGATCATCTGCTGGAAGAAAAGAGAAAGGGTTGGGGAGGGGGCAGCTGAACAGTTCTAAATGAAAAATTAAATTAATTTAAAAATCTAATTTAAAGCAAAATGGAGCAGCAGATGTGGAGGGAGTTGAAACTCCTCCTTGGATTGTATCCCCTAAACTTTCCTGTACTTTCATTCAGGCTGAACATCATCCTATTTATACCAAGTAGCAAAACTGGATTAATTAAGAAATAAAGTACTCCAGACAGTTCATTTCTAGGGATTGTTTGTACGCAGCATGTGTGAGAGGAAAGAAATGCTTGCAATTTTAATTTCTTCAGAAAGAAAGACCACCAATGCTTCCTGCCTCAAACTTTAAAAGTATATTTTCCTGTGAGGCTCCTCTACTGACCTTTATGCCCCAGAATTGTATTATTAAAATACATATTTATTTTTGCAACTCATTCATTCTTACAACAAATGCTTATCATTATCCAGCTTCTCTGACTCAGGAGCTGTGCTGGCTTCTCTGCTAGGCAGGTGCTTTTGGAGATTCTTCTGGCTTGGAGACAGTTTGAATGTCAAGCCCCAAACTCAAGTGACAGGCCAGATCGGTTCTGCAAGACTTCTGCATGGTTGTCATCTGCGCAGCAGCTCATATCAAGAACTGAGAGAATAAAACTGCTTTCTTTGTGCTGTCACAGAACAAGTGTAAAAACAGCAGCCACCAAGGAGCCCTGCTATGAATCTTGTGCTTCTCATGAAGTCAACTTCCACTCCCCCCAGAGATGTGTGAATAGCAAATCAGGATGCCATGCTCCACCCCCACCTCTGCCCTCACTGCCGCTGCTGTATCTTGTGCTCGCCACAGATCTGACATCTGCCAGAACACCTTGCAATTTAATCATGGATGTTGTCTGGTTCCCCCTCACCTTGTATAAAACCATTCTTAAATCCCAGGTTTTCTCTTTGGTGATCTTTGTTCAGGATGCTTACATTTTTAAAAATCTAATCAACAGCTGATTAAAACCTACTTTGGTTTATCCCTTTCTGCATATGTGTCAGCATCATAATGAAAACAAAGTTCTAGTAACCAGTAACCATGCAGGATAAACTGGCTGGGACTATCCCTGGTTAAAGGAGTTGATGTTAGGAAAGGTAAGAAACCTCACTTACCAACATCAACAGTAATAATTTTTTTTTTTGGGGGGGGTGGTACTGGGGATTGAACCCAGGAGGGCTTAACCACTGGGCCACATGCCTAACCCTCTTTTGTGTTTTATTTAGAGACAGGGTCTCGCTGAGTTTCTAAGTGCCTCTCCAAGTTGCTGAGGCTGCCTTTGAACTCCCAATCCTCCTGTTTCAGCCTCCCGAGTCACTGGGACTATAGGCGTGCATCACCGTGCCTGGCTCGACAGCAATAATTTTGAACATGCACTGAATGCTTGCCAGGTGCATGCACTGGGTTGCATGCCTCCAAGCTGAATTTGTTTGCTAGGACTGTCATAAAGGACCACCAAATGGGTGGCTTAAATAGGCGAGATGTCTAATGTCAAGGTGTCACCAGAGTTGGTTTCTTCTGAGGACTATGAAGGAGAATCTGTTCCATGCTCTCTCATAGCTTGTGGTAGTTTTTTGGCAATTGTTGGCATTTCTGGCTTGTATACATATCATCTTGATCCCTGCCTTCATCTTTATATGGAGTTCTCCCTGTGTGTATGTCTCTCTGTGTCCAAATTTCCCCTTTTTATAAGGGCATTAGTCTACTGGGTTAGAGCCCTCCTTGATGACGTCATCTCAACCTGATCATCTGCAAAGACACTGTTTCAAGTAAAGTCACCTCACAAGCACTGAAGTTAGGACCTCAGCACAATCAACTCCTAACATAGTTATTATCTCACTTGTTGCCCACACAGACAGGACTATGACTATCAGTATCACACACTGAGATGCTGGGGCTTGGAAAGCTTTGCTTGCATTTTCTGAATTCATCTATCTCACAAATGGTCAACTAGGGTTTATGTGCAGACAGTTTGGCTCAAACTTTCTTAATCACCACATGATTAAGAAGCATGAAGAACTTCACCAACCTTTCAGTTGTTTGTCTGTAAGTTATATACTGTGATCATTCACTACTCAAAGGAAAGCTAGCTGCCTTCACTGAGCACCTATTACGCATAACACATTGTCCTATTTAATCCCCCAGACAAATTTAGAAGCCAGTAGTCTTTATCCCAGTTCACAGGTAAGCAAATTGAGTGGCAAATAAGAGGAGAAGATTTGGTCAAGGTCACAAAACAAGCAAGGGTTGAGCCAGGATACAGTCTCCTCCTGCTACCACCCATCACCACTTGATCCTGAACATGTATTTTCTCCCCTTGTGCTACACTATCTTTCTTACAGAGCTGGGGACTATCAGGCTATCATGCAGTCTCACTTAAAAATAAGAAGCTGAACCAAATCCCTCAGGGCTCTGTTTTAAAAAGCATGCACAGAACAAACCTCAATTCCAAATAATTTCAATCAGTCAACGGAAGGTGTAGGAAAACATCAATATCCGGGAAGCTTTGCCCATGCTATGTAAATGTGTAATGACTAATCAGTCAGGGCAGATGAGGAATTTTTCCATATTTGGGCAGTTTTCATTTGCATCTATGGTTTGCCAAGCTATGTGAAGAGGGGTAAATCTTCTATTTATTTAGCATAATGATGGGCCAAAACAAAAAGAGAAATTATTTCACTTAGATAAGACATTCTTAAACTTCTTTAATTTCTGTGACAATTTCCGTGTTCATAGCAACTGGCAGACTATTTAGGACAGAAACATGCATATATTGGATGCCAAGAGAGACAGAATCAGGTGGTGGGATTGTGTGCTGCAGAGAGTTAATGTTTGACAAGTGTCAAACACAAATGGCCATTGATTAGGAAGAAACCTTAAATAATGTCAAGGTTTTCTGATGGTTGTTGACCATTACCCGTTTTCAGTTTTTTTGACATTCATAAGAACAGGAAAATATAGATCTCGACTCCCTGGGGCTTTGCAGTTTGACAACTTTTGGAGACTATAGGCAGCTTTACAGTGCCACCATGTGGTCACCTCCCAATCTGCTAAAAAATCATGAATGATTCATACATCACTATGACAGCAGCTTGGGAGAAGGTTGCTGGCTACTCATGCATCTGACACAGGACGCAGGGGCAGGAGCCAGGGAGCTGGGTAGGAAAGGTCTGGGGAGGTCCCTGCAGATAGTGAAGGGTGGTAGGAGGAGAATCCATGCAGCAGGACTTAGCCAGATAGACCAGCAGCTACCAGAGAAATAATTTATCCACTAGGGGTTAGGGCCACACTAAAGGACTTGGGTTCACAAAAAGACTAAGTCCTGCGGAGGATTTGGCAGGAGTAAGGGTAGGCCACAATCATGGTGAGGTGGGACTGGGAAATAAAGTAGGAACCAGAGCTGAAACCCAGTAGCAGTCTGGCCTGATCACTGGCTCTTAAGAGAAGTGGCAAGCCACTTCTGTGGCAAGCCCTCGAGGTATACCCAGCTCTGCCTCCAGGAATAAGCTCCCACCAACACCCTCTTCTGTCCCAGCTCTTCTCCTAGCAAAGGAAGAAATCTCGTCTACACAGCACAAACTGAGATTCGGGGTCTTATCACTAGGCAAGGCCCTAAGGTGGGGTGGGTAGAAGAATAAGCAGGTTACATACAGGCTCTGTGGAAGTAAACAAAGATCACCTCAAAGAGGAAAACAAGGCTATTTAATAGTCTGAGCTTGCTATAGCAGGGAGTTGGACACTGCTACTTCTGTTTGGGCAGAAACCCCAATGCAGGCAGAGGAGCCAGAAAGCTCCATGGTGGAAAAGAAAGAACGCTTCAGGTATGCCCTGATTGAAGGCTGCTGGTCTGGGGAAGCTACCAGTGGGCAAACCAGGACCAGCACATCCTGTGGGATCCATTAGGGGCGGGCGCATATTTGGAGTTCTATGATTGGTTCTCATTTGAAAGAGGGGACAAAAATCAAGAGGAGCTGTCAGTTATTAATCAAGTCTGGCCATTTGGAGCTGAGTGTTATGAAAGTTACCGTTTATCTTCCTGGACTGTCACTGGAGAGAACCATTTGGCTTCCTGCAAGTCTTGACTTATAGCAGACTGGCTTCCTGGGTTGTTTATTATAGATAAGGAATCAGTTTCCTGGGCATGTTCCCTGCTGCAAGTTGCAGTTCAAAGTTCTGTCTGTGAAGATACGATCTGGCACATTTGTAGATGCATTCTCTCAACTCTGGGGGACCATGACTGAAGGATCAGCCCAGTAAAAAGTAGTCAGTACCAGGCGGCATCGTCTTCAGTCAAACACTGAGGGGTTGAAATTGGCAAAAGACCTCATCCTACCCTCTCCCTGGTCAGAATCATGTCTTCGAGAGGACAGGACTAGTTGTAACTAGTTTTGTGTATCACGGCTCAGACCAACAGCTAAGATGAAGCCAGGCTAAAATTATCCTGACCAGTGACAGAGGTGTTAGGGTGGCACATTTTGTGAGCATCTGGGAAAAGTAGGTGACATGAAACAGACCATGTCACTTCCCCCAAAGTGTCTGGGACCCTAATCCTGTCCTGTTACAAAGCTATATTTGGTTTTCTAGAAATGCAGTGACCCTCATTTGGAAAGGAGAGGGATACTGCACAGGAAAGTCTGGGGGGACACATCTCTGGAAGGAAACCCTGGGTCAGGCGCTCTTTTCATTTGAACACAGCTGAAAGAGCTCCAATCTGTGCAGCAGGGAGGTTGTGGACTTTCCCTTTCCTATGAGTGATTTTTAACTCTACTTGTACTTTTATAGCATCTCAACTAGGAAAAGTTGAAACAGGAACCCACACAACTCTGATATTAGAAGGGCACTAGTCCCTTATATTTTGACTCTCAAGAGCCCACTGGTGGCACAGAAACCCTAGTTGTAGAAAAACTCATGGTATTGTGAACAGTCTTCTCTAGAAATAGGCAAAATGTGGGTGAGTTAATCAGGAAAGGTGTTTGGGAACAGATGTGCATATATTTAATTGTCTTAATTTATAGCAATCTTATTTGGTATGGACACTTAGGGCTTGTTGAGAGCTAGTATGGAGTATAACCGTGAATTTCAATCATAATTTTGGTCATATCTATACTCATCCTACACAGTTCTCTCATATTTTTCTTTAAATTTATTTATTGTTTTTGTTACATTTATTTTGAAAAGGAAACTACAGTAGTATTGAAAATGGAAAACCAGTTATCACCTGTCATAAATAGAAGGTAATCTTAAATAGAAATACATAAGTAATCTAATAATACTCCTTTGCCCATAGTTGGTCCCCAAATCATCTCCTATTCCCCCAATAGTACTGGAGCCACATTTGGTGGATTATTTATACAATATTTAAGAGCTCTGGTTCTGGTGTTAAAGGCCTGGGTTCAACTTCTAAAACTGGGAGCAAATACTTAGCCTCTCTACATTTGATTTCTCATGTGTAAAACTGAGTGTCTGCTTCATGGAGTTTTTGTTCTTAGGATTTAGTAAGATGATATATAAAAGATTTTTCACAGTGTCTAGCATATGATAAACAACAAATATTAGTTGTCACTAATATTATTATTATTTCTCTTTTGGAGTGGGTTACCCGTGCATAGCTCTTCCTAATGGCTGGTCCTCAAAACACTCACACCTTATCTGTAGTCTGGGATAATGGGTAGAAATGTAGAAGGTGGATGCCTTAAAAGATTTGTAGACCACTGAAAATAAAATGTTAGCCAAGTCAATGGAGCTGTTGGGCCTTTAATGTTAAAAAGCCCAGTCAGCAAGTCAGTGAACCTAAAGTACATCAATCAACTTTTGATTTTGATTTTGATTATTCCTGGTCCTCTCCTAGCCCCCTTGGTTTTCTGGGATAACTTCTGACCTGGCATTCACTGAATCCTTCAGAGTCCCAGCAGGATCAAATGGTCCCAAAGGAGTGATTGAAGAGTTTTTAAAAGGAACTATTTATGGAGGTGTGGGCAAGATTAAAAGAAGCCAGACTTGGGCCTGGGGTTGTGGCTCAGTGGTAGAGAGCTTGCCTAGCATGTGTGAGGCACAGGGTTCGATTATCAGCACCATATTTAAATAAATAAATAAAATAAAGGTCCATCAACAACTAAAAATTAAAAAAAAAAAAAAAGCCAGGCTAGAAAATGAACACCCAGGACCTGGCAACCCCAGGAGGCCATTATACCCCTAAAGCCTAAAAAGGAAGGGAAGGAAGACTGTTGCTGGAGCCCTGGAGGGCACTACCCCCTCCCCCACCAGAGTGGAGGCTTTAGTAAGGTCCAGCGGGGAGGAAGCAGAGAGAATACCTGTGGCAAATGGACTCTCCTTCTTCCTGCCTGTCTCTTGCAGCACCTCCCAGGAACTGAGCTCAGTTGGAAGGTAAAGGACTATGGAAGCACAGGAGCTTAGAGGTCAGTCAAAGGGGCTGGAAGCACACATTTCATTAGAACCATGACATTTATAGGTCTGTGATGCCCCTTTGCATTTCCTAAACTCTCAGTAGAACAAGTTGTAAATGTCCAATAAATCAGACTGTGAATGTGTGTGCCAGCTAGGTGCAAAATACCAAAGGCTCCTTATCTTACGATGGGTCATAAATTACCCATCACTGAGTTGAAAATATGTACATAGAAAATGCATTTAACACATTTGAATTACTGACCATCACAGCTCAGCCTCACCTACCTTAATCGAGTTCAGAATGCTTACCTCCACCAACGGTGGGCATCATGAGAGAATCTACAGTACATTGCTAACCCAGGAAAAGATCAAAAGTCAAAATTTGAAGTAGTTTCAACTGAAAGCATATCTCTTTCACACCATCCTAACAACAACAACAACAAAATCCTAAGTCTAACCACTGTAAATCAGGGACCATCTCTAAAGGAATGTACCACTGTCCTGCAAGGGCTCAGCCCCTGAGAGATTTAGGATCCTGACAAGTGAAGGAAGATGAGAGGCACAATTCAATGTAGACACGCCTTATTTGATGGTGGCAGCAGCCCCTGTCCTCCAGCATCTTTCCATAGGCCTTTTTTATGTTCAGGCCAAAGAAAGAAAGCGCAGTGCTAACAGGTTCCATAAATGAGCACATGCTCACAAGCAGATGTTGATGGTCTTGAGTAAATATGCTGAATCAGGGTGTCTGTGATCTTGACTACATACTAAAACATAACTGCAGAAGTCTCAGCGAGGAAGCCTAAGTAGAGCCATCTTAAGTCTGCCCTACAACCACCCATCTAGAACACTGGGAGACGGCCCCCAGCAGGCCTGAGGCCTCTTCTCATGTGGGAGTTAAAGCCAATGCTGCACCAGTCAGTCAGAGCTCTGCTACCACAAGGCATGATTCTGGAGGTAAAGGAGACAGTTCCTTTGGAGACAGCCTCATGGCTTCCATCTTCACCATAAGCTAGCATAATTCACCTCCAATCAAAGAACAGTTATGTTCCCTAAGTTTTGAAAGCACACAGCACTGTCTCTGAAGCATATGCTGAACACCTGAACCAAACTTCCTCTAATAGCAGTTTGGAATTAATAGTGGCTGAGTGGGTGCTGGAGTTGTGGGCTTCCAGGCCCCAGTGAAGGAAGGTAAGCAATCCCCTTTTTCTGAATGCTCCCCTAGGGTAAAGCCCAGGCAGAAACAGTATTCTCCAGTAAGGAAAATCGCCTGTTCTATTTAGCGGCCTTCTCATAGCCATGACAAGGAAGCCTTGTCCACATCTCTCACTCTCTCTTAATTGTGGTAAAAACACACATACAAAAATTATCATGGGCTGAGGATGTGGCTCAAGCGGTAACGCGCTCGCCTGGCGTGCGCGGGGTGCTGGGTTCGATCCTCAGCACCACATAAACAATAAAATAAAATAAAGATGTTGTGTCCACCAAAAACTAAAAAATAAATATTTAAAAATTCTCTCTCTTCTCTCTCTTTCTCTCTCTCTCAAAAAAAAAAAAAAATTATAAGCATACAGCTGAGTAGTGTTAAGTACATTCATACTGCTATAAAATCAATCTTCGGAACTGTTGTGGTTTAGATGTGATGTGTCCCCCAAAGCTCATGTGTAAAACCATACAAGAAGGTTTAGAGGAGATATGCCTGGGTTATGAGAGCCTTAACATAATCCTCGAATTAATCCCCTGATGGGATTAACTAAGTGTTAACTGAAGGCGGATAGGATGTGTCTAGAGGAGGTGGGTCATCGTGGGGTATGCCTTTTGGGGTGTATATTTGGTGAGCCTCTCTTTGCTTCCTAGTCGTCATGTGACCCCCTTTCCTCCTCACACTTCTTCTGCCATGATGTTCTGCCTCACCTTGAGCCCTGAGGAATGGAGCCTACCGTCTATGAACTGAGAACTCTGAAACTGTGAGCCCCCAAATAAACTTTCCTCCCTCACAGTTGTTCTGGTCAGGTCTTTTAGTCACAGCAGCAAGAAAAGATGACTAAAACAGGAACTCTTTCATCTTATAAAATGGAAATTTGATACCAGATAATTAATTTCCTATTTCCTTTTGGCTTCAATTATTCTATAGGTCCCTCATGTAAATGTGATCATGCCGTATTTGTCTTTTTGTGACTGATTTATTTCACTTATCGTAATATCCCAGTGACTTATCTAAATTGCAGCCATGTCAGAATTTCATTCTTTTTTAAGCCTGAAAAACAGTCCCTTACATGACCACATCTTGTTTATCCATTCATCTGTTTGGGATACTTCAGTTGTTTCTACTTCATGGCTATGGTGAATAATGCTGTGAACATACAGCGTCTCTTTGAGGCCCTGCCTTCAATTCCTTTGGGTATATATCCAGAGGTAGAATTTCTATACATCTCTGGGTAACTGTTTTCAGACATAGAGATCAGTTAATTTTCTAAACAGGCCCATGTAACCCACATCCTGTAAGACAACGTCACGTAGAGAGACAGGTCTAGGACTTGTCATTACAACTCTGGGTTTCAAGTCCCCATTGGAACAGTTTACCTGCTATATAATCTTGGGAAAATTCCCTAAGCATCTCTGAAATCTGTGTTTTCACCCTATAAATGGAATACTCACTTATTAATTTGGTAGGGATGCCATAACAAAGTACTAAAAACTGTGTGGCTTAAAAATGAAGAATTTTTTTCCCCCACAGATCTAGGCACCAAAAATCCAAAATCAAGATGTCATTAGGGTTGGTTCCTTCTTGCAAGATCAGAGGGAGAATGTGTCCCATACTTCTCCTCGGTTTCTGGAGTCCTTGGCTCACTGCTTTATAACTCAGTATCTGCCATCTTTCCCTGGTGTGTCTGTGTCTTCGCTTGGCTTTCTCTTTTCTGTGTGTCTACATTTCCCTCATCTTATAAGGACACCAGTAACTGGATTAGGGCCCGTGCTAATCCAGTGTGACCTCACCTTAACTTGGCTATATCTGCAAAGATCCTATTTCTAAATAAGGTCACATCACAGGCACTGATGTTTAGACTTTAGCATATCCTTTGGGAAGACACAATTCAAGCCAGCATGCTCACCCTCCAGATTTCTGTAGGAATTAAATGCATTTCGTAAATGTTGAAGCCTCATACTGGATGGGAGTAATGGTCACAGCTGAAGTGACATTTAGCTTCTGTATCCTTTTGAATTCAAGAAATTCCTTCTCCCTGTGTTGCTTGATTTAGAGTGTCATGTCCATTCTTGTTTATTGAGTGCCACTCTGGCTCCAACTGGGACTGCATTAAATGTGAGTTGTTAAATGTTCAATGTCATTTTCATCCGCCAGAGGAGGAAGCGCATTAAGGTGAACTTCAGTATACAAAACCTGGCTCCTTAAAGTTTCTTTTCTTTTTTTTTTTTTTTTTTTTTTTGCTTTTAGTGTCTGAAGAACACATTCTCTGCTGCTTTGCATTGCCCTCTTTGTCTTGGAAGAAACTGTGTCCCAGGGAATGAGACCATCAGAACCATTAGGATTGCAAGGTCACCATGTCCTTCCCCCGCCTATTCAAGAGTCACCACATTAAAAAATACCACACACCAGAGAGCCCTGGGCTGCCTAACAGATATATTGTCTTCAGATGTTCGCCCATGTTCTACATAACGTATTCCAAGTTGGGACACACAAAACAGATTTAATGGGAATAGGGGTGGGAATGATTAACTCTCAACAGTTTGTATTGCTGGTAAATGACCTACTTGCCCATGTTTCCTGAACTTGTGAGGAAAACCATTTTCCACATATGACAATCAGCATTTCAAGAAGAGAAAAAATAAGAGAGGCTTATTTGGGTTGACAAAGAACTCATTATGTGATTCCTTCAAGGAGAATATGTAACAACAACAACAACAACAATAATATAAGAGTTCATTTAAACAGTTTTGGAACTTTTCTATTGTAAAAGGGGCTACTGAATACCTATCATGTGACCTCCTTCCAGAGTATGTGACTCGGGGGCCCTGAGATGAACTTTTAATGGAGTTCAGCCACAGCATTCCACTGACCTTCTCTCATTCAACAGCTCGGTAGCCTGCAACCAGCAGCTCAGGTTGTGCAGACTTGCACTAGTCTGTGGAACTGCAGGCAGCTAGAAGAGAGAAGTGACAAGCTCAGTAACACAGACTTCTCAGAGCCATGGACAGGGCTACCTGGTGATTTATTTACAGAGGCAGCTTTGCTTTAAGATCAAAACCAGGGCAATTTGAATAGGCAGGTTGCTAAACCCTAAGGCAAAGTCAGAGTTTTAAAGTGGTTGTTATCTTATGCTCTCTGTGTCTAGTTGGTTTTAATGAGCTGTGGATTTCTAGTGAAAGAATGAAAGAACAATTCTTAACTTGAAAAACTCTAACCAAGGGACTTAGAGACACAAAAGGCCACCTTTCCCTCTGTCCCTGCTACCTACTCTCGACCATATGAAGTATCACTGTCTTGCACACCTCCCAGCAGACAGAACATCGGGGTGGCTTATCTCCAGTTGTAAAAGCCTGCTTAATGCTACTAATAGCACAAGTAATTTTGCTGGAGAGCCTAGGGAGGATTCTTCCATTTATTACCTAGTGAATCAATTCTAGCTTTAATAGAAAAGCCCATAGAACTGCAGTCCACAATAAAGTAACTTATGTAAATCCTAGCAGGGCTTTGATGCCAGGATTCTGAAAGGGAAGGAGAGAGTCTCCCTCACCTCCCTTTCATCCTTTTCCCTCCTTGGGGTATGGGAAAGGAGACACTCTGCTTCTGGTAGGAGTCGCCTCTGTTCTTCCGCTGGTGCCTTTGACACTTGAGAATGTAACTGCAGAGAAGGAAGGTGAGGGAACCAGGCTGCAGGCATTGAGTTGCCAGCAGCTGAAAGGTGTGGATGAGATGATGCTGATTACAAGGACTGAAAGTAGAGGGCGGTGTTTTTGAAAATGTTTGGAAGAAAGAAAGGCCTGTGAGTCCAGGAAAGTGGATATTGCCCACTGGGTGCCTCTCATGCATTTGTCCTTCAAAGATGAGGCTCATTCTGCCGGAGGTTAGTTTTGTTGCTTCTCCCAGGGGCTCTCTCATGAGCAGGGAAAACCGAGAATCATTTCCATTGAAGAAGGAAATCTGACCAGATGACCAAGTAGATAGGAAATTACAAACTTAAAAGACACATGACCAGAAAGTTCATTCTCCTGCCCCTTTCCCAGCACACCCTTGCATCATCGACGTTCTCATCTGTAATGCCCAAGGCATACACTCACAAGGGCAGATTATGCCATTTGCCTTGTCTTCTTGAACATTCTAATAGCCAGACTCCCTCTCAAGCCACACATTTTCAACCATTCCCCACTGCCAGTCCTTAAACCCTTTATCTCCCAGGGCCTTAAGGTCCAAAGTGACCTGGGCAGTCCCAGCCAGGCACAGTGGTATAAGGCTGAAGAGTGAGCACCCAAGATTAAAGCATCTTCAAACCTCCCTTGCATCTCACTGAACTGTGCAGCTATAAGGGTCAATTTTTCACATACTGTAACTGAGTTGGCAGGTTCTTATGTGGAATCAGAAAAATCCTTGTCATTTGCTTGAAGGCAAGAAGAGGGCTTGAACACAACCTTCTTTTCCTCTCAGCTGCTCCTCTACAGGGGCTATGGGGAGAGATTCGTAAAATTTCCGCCTGGACCCTGATGATGAAATGCCAATTAGTTTCATTTTAAATGGGTCACTAAATATCCCCAGTGGTGTTTTTCTCATACCTCAAATATGCAGCTTTATGGGAAAGAGTAATGCTTTCAGGAATTGCTTAGAATCTTTTCCCCTACCAGGAAACAAATTTCATATTTTCTTATTCATCTGAATCTTTTTCCTGTCTCTGTGCTATAAAATGTGTCAGAGTATTCTTTAAAGGGAGCACCTTTTCTTCCCAGTAGTAATCCTGTAGGTAGGAAATATCACTCCACAGAGCTCTCACAGATTTCTGTACCTTAGCTGGAATACTCGGAAAACAGTGTGTCAAGTGTAATAACCAGAAACAACCTGCTGGGTCCTTCTCTCCCCAGCGGCACTGAAAGAGTCTTGCAAACTTGACACTTGACTCCCTAATAAAGAGGAAGCTCTCCAGGGTTCTCTTGAAACCTCTCCGGCACAGAGGAAAAGGACTGATTTCACTTTGGTTGTCCCTGTATTTCAGCCACTTTGCTCCTCATTTGCACAGTGTGAACACAACTGAAAAGAGAGAAGAGAAAACGTGCTTCTGATCATGATTTGGGATATCCATGTGCATGGGGAGGGCAGACGGCACCAGGTGGAGACTCCCAAAGATGCCCACATCCTAACCCTGAGAATCTGTTAGTGCACCACTGTACAGGGCAAAAAGGACACTTCGGATGACATTAAGTGAAAGATCTCCAGATGGGGAGGTTCTTTGGGATTATCCAGGTGGGGCCCAAACATAATCACAAGAATCCTTGTAAGCGAAAGAGAGGAAAGGAGAGTGAGGGGCAGAATGGCATGATGAGAAAAAGACTGAACTGGCTATTGTCAGTTTTGAAGAGAGACAGTAGCCATGAGCCAGGAATGCAGGTGGCCTCTAGAAGTTGGAAAAGGCAAAGAAATGGATTCACCCCGAGGGCCTCCAGGATGTAGCTCTACAGCTGCTGGGTTTGGGCTCAGTGACAGCCATTTTAGCCTTCTAACCTTCAAATTTCAAGATAATACATTTGTGTCATGTAAAGCCTTAATGTTTGTGAGAAGTTGTTATGATGGCAGCAAAAGGAAACTAATACAGGGAGGAAATTGAGGAAGACTATTCTCTAGAGTTCAAAAAACTACAAATCCCAGAGTACCCATTCACATTTTTGCTAGCTTGCATAGAGCATTTAATCCCATCTAGAATAATCGCCTTAGAATACAAACAATTTTACTAGGAAGTCAGCTTCGAAAGGTCCCAGTCTTTATTTTGTTCTATTTGTTGGGCATCTAGAAACACGTCTAACATAATGTAATTTCTCAATAATTGTTTTTGAGTACACGAATCAGGAAACAACACTATGGACTGGTTAGGCAGATGTAATACAATCTGTAGGCACCGGGGCCTGTTTAAGAAATGACTCACATGTTTATCTCTATTTTTCCCGTCCAATTCTAAACCGTTGTTCTTTGGGGCCACTTCACTGTTTTAGTCAGTTCTTTCACCTCCGTGACCAAAATACCTGACAAGATCAATGTTAGAGGAAAAGTTTATTGGGGGACTAGGGGTTTCAGAAGTTTTAAGTCCAGAGATGGCCTACTCCATGGAGTGAGGTAGAAGGGTGTGCAGGAGGAAAGCAGCTCAGGACATGACAATCGGAGGGCAGAGAGAGCCCTGCCATTCACTGGGGACAAAACATGTACCACACAGGCATACTTCCAGGGACCTACCTCCTCCAGCCACTCCCCACCTGCCTACGGTTATCACCCAGGTAATCCATTCAAGGAATTAATACACTGATTTGGTTAAGGCTTTTATAAGCCAATTGTTTTACCTCTAAACTTTCTTGCATTGTCTCTCACATGAGCTTTTGTGGGATACCTCACCACTGAACGGTAACAGCCACCTCTACTGGTTTCCAGTACTCCCCCATGTTCTAGTATGATCTTTCAAAAACACATGCCCAAGCACGTGCTGTATCCCCACAGGAGCTGGAAGGGAGAACAAACTGTTTTCAGGACATGATGGATGCCTCTGCCTTGCCCAGCCTCATACTGCATCACCACTCTTCCCCATGTACCCAGGCCTCCACCTCAAGGTCTGCACTCCCCCGTTTCTCCCAGATGACTCCTACTCATTCTTAATTTCTCTCCCAAGAGCCATTTCCTCAGGAAAGCCTTCTGCGATCTGTACTGCACAGTCACTCTTACCACCCCAGCTTCATGCTCTTGCAGCATCTTATACTGTGGCCTTCAAAGCTCATATCACCGATTTCCCAATATCTAGCACAACACCCACAAGTAAGAAAACTTGTGGCATAATGAACTTACTGAAGTTTAAGTGATTTCCCTAAAGTCACACCGTTTGGAAGTGCTGGAACTAGGAATGGAACACAGGTGCTCTGACTTCCGTGTGTTCCTTCAATTTCACACAATTCCTCCAAGTAATTCCTGTTAGGTGTCTGAAAAATGGAAAGAGGAAACGACAAAGAGGAGAGCACTGAGTGCAGTAGAGATGAACTGCAGAACAGGAATAGACTCTGCAAGCCAGCCTGGCACATGGACATTGGAGATAGGCCCTTGGCCTTGAGCACAGCTCTGCTTGGTCTAGAAGGAGGAGAGGAAGGGCCCAACAGCAGTAATCCCCACAGAGGCTGACAAACCCCTGACAGATGAGGCAGGAAATGGCTGGCACTTACTCACTGGACTTTGAAATCATATTTAAATGGAGAGATGAGAAAACGATCAAAAGTGAAGTAGCAAATCATGAGTCCCATGAATAAAATCATGTCCTACAAGTTTATGTGCTGAAGCCATAAACCACCGAGGTGACTATTTCTAGAAAGAGCCTTTAGGAAGGTAATGAAGATTAAAAATGAGGTCCAATATGACTGTTGTTGGAAGTGAGACTTTTAGGAGGTAATTAAGGTTAAATGAGAGGTCCTAAACTGTTAGGATTTGTCATCTGATAAGAGGAAGAGAGTGGTCTGTATCCACAGACATGCTTTGAGCAAAGACCATATGACGACTCTGGGAGATGGAAGTTGTCCACCAAGAATGCCCTCACCAGAACCCAACTGCTGGAATCCCAATCTACACACCCAGTTTCCAGAACTATGAGAAAATAAATGTCTGCTGTTTAAGCCGTGTAGACCAGCAGACTTGGACAGTGCCTCGATGTTTGTAACATTAATTTATTTTGTACAATGATTCTGAATAAGAATATTACAGCAAAAATAATTTCTGTTAAAGGACATAGAGTGGTTATCTGCTCTTTTGCCAACCCAACCTCAATGTTCTTTCAGTAACAGCACCTTTGGAAAATCTTGCCCCTCACCTGATATGCAACCCTATAGTAGCAGTCTTAGAGAAAATGTCCATTAAAATGTACTTTCCTCTTATCAAGAAATGGTCACATGACCCAAATCAGTCCAGATCATAGCAGGAATTTGAAAGTTGAGCACAATGGCAGACGAATCAAAAAAATAGTGAAGCTAATCTATTTTGATTATTGTACCTAGGGAAAAAAGTACGGACCATTAAGTCCCATTATGTAGATTCCTAGAGCTACTATAATTCCTGCCTTTCAAAGTCTAGTTGCTCAGTTGCTTCTTCACTTTGATAAAACATTCCATATCCTTTCTGGAAATTCTTTTTTTAGTTCCACTCAAATCATACTTGAACTTGGTGGCTTGCAACCAAAGAACTCTCTACGTGATACATGGGTATATCAAATCTATGCTGCTGATTTTTTGTGCCAGTGAATTATTTTTATATAATTATGTAATTAAAATGCATATACATTATTGAAGGTATCTGTGATTTGGCAAGAGTTTTACTTTCTAAAACTTTAGTGATTAGTATGTGCATTAGAAAAAAATGTCTTTATTTCTGGAAATATTCTTTCTACTAAATTTTAATCATCAGAACCCTAGTATTTAAAGCCACTTAGGTAATAGTGAAGTTGCTAAAATTTCTTGTCTGAAACTTTGAATAACAATCAGGAGAATAAAGAAGGCAATGTATATTTCAAGATTAAAATTATGGATGCTACAGACCTGAAAAATAGAATTCACCCAATAAGTCAGTTTTGACTAAATTCTAATTTTTCTCTTGCACAAAGTTGGGATTGGGGCTGCTATTTTAGCTCTTCTCCTGAAATTCCACATCAGAGCTCTGGAGCCAGACAAAGAATCAGTGGACCCAGGCAAATTACTATGCCTTTTAGCATAACATTTTCAAATTAAGGAAACTCCACTCTCTTTTCCAGGCTCGGTACATTTATACTTTTCTATTTTGACAGGGAAGAATGGAGGATGGGGAGATGCTTGATGCATAATGATGAATATTTAAGAACATTCATTGCTCACTGAAATAGCTCTGACATTTTAAATTGTGTCCTTTTTAAAGAACACTTTAATTTTCAATGTTTTTCATTGTGAAGCATATCATTTTTACAAAAGGACTGTATAAATGTCTCAGTAGAGTTTAAAGAATAATAAGCTCTCTATCGAGCTCTTTATATTGAGAAATAGAATCTCAGCAGTTCCTTAAAACCTTTTATGAACCCGTCTCCAATTGCTTCTTGATTGCCTTCCCACAGA
This sequence comes from Urocitellus parryii, assembly GCF_045843805.1. Classification (NCBI taxonomy): domain Eukaryota; kingdom Metazoa; phylum Chordata; class Mammalia; order Rodentia; family Sciuridae; genus Urocitellus; species Urocitellus parryii. Next base: position 43,962,708 of record NC_135538.1, read on the forward strand.
AATAGCCACCATCCTATGTTTTGTATTGATCATTCTCTGGCTTTTCTTTACAGTTTTACTTCATACATATGGCTCTCTAAAAAAATAGATTGAGTCTCTTCCCTCATGACTTGAGTCTTTTGTTCAAGATTGTTTTTCAGATTCCCTAAGGTTGATACATGTACCTGTATGTAGTTCACGGATTTGGGCATTACCGTATAGTATTCCACTTTACAGATATAACGTAATGGTCAGTTTGTGTTACTTCAGTGAAATACCTGAGGCAACTGACTTCATAAAAAGAAAAGATATACTTAGCTCAGAGTTTTGGAGATTCAAGGTCATAGGGCTCAGGCCCCATGGGGGCTATATTACTTCATGGAGCGAAGCCATGGCAGGAGTACTATGGGAAGCCATCATCACATCTCCAACAGGAGCAGAAGGGAACATGAACCAGACCAGGCTTGTTCCTTTTATGATAATCCTCTCTGAAGAACTTAAGGATTCACACCATAATAACCTCCCCCTAAGGACTTACGGACCTCTCAGGAGGCCCCACCTTTCAAAGTCTCCACCACCTCCCAACAGCTTCCCCTTGGGAGCCAAGCCTTTATGACGGGTCCTTATGGGACACAAGTATATTTAATCCATAGCATAGACCATAATTATTTTATCTACTTATAGATTATTTTTGAATTTTTGATCTTTTGATTTAAACTGCTGTGAACATTTTATCCAGTGCACACGTGCAAAGGTGTCTTTAAGGTACTTGATAGGAATGGAGTTTCTGGATCACAGGTTGGGCACAAGTTCAGTTTTTCCAGAAAGCCCACATATTTTTTGGATATGGTTGTGCCAGTTTATAATCCCCCAAGATTATTTCTATTCCCACAGTTTATATGACCACAAAATAGTTTTTCTATTGCTCCACATCCTTGGACTGAGGAGAGACGACTTGGCTTATTAGTCCTCAAGTCTTTCTTTCTCCCCAAAAGGATGGCAAGTGAAGGAGAATCCATACAGCACGGTAACTCCTCTGCCTGCGAGTTATCCTTACAACTATGATGCATGTGACTGTGTCCCTTTCACGATAGGGAGCGAGAGACTTTTTCATTTTTGACAATTTTTCGGATGTGTAATTTTGGTAACTAGCCTCACAGAAGGTTCTCACCTCTTGGTAATCACATCCTTATGAAATACACTCTCACGGTGAACACAGCTGATGGGTGTAAGCAAAAAGATATTAAAGAAATGATGGACTGTGATCTCTGAGGCAAGATCACGAAGGACATCAAAGATCTTAACCATCTTTGGAATCAGTCATCCTGAAAGAAGCCAGCTGTCATGTTATAAAGGTGGACCTGCACTCTCCACCTGGGAACCTCTGACATCAACTTTATATTCTAGATACTAATTTTTTGTCAATAGTACAAGTTGCAAAAACCTATAGACTTTCAGTTTATCTTTTTCATTATCACTATTGTGTCTTCCGATGGCCTGAGTTCCTAATTTTAATATAATTGACTATATAATGCATTAATCTTTTCCCATGTTAGTTTGCACTTCTGTATCTTCTTTAAGAACCCTCCCTTACTCAAGTTCTTGAAGATATTCCCCTATATGCTATTCTAAAATGTTCTGGATTTGCCTTTCACATTAATTCTTTTACAATCTAGATTGAGTTTTGGTTTCAATATAAGATAAAATGTTTTTTGGTTGTTTTTTGTTTTGTTTTATTTTGTTTTGTTTTGTATTTTTCAGGACTGTTGCTACAACCCAGGGCTTCACACATTCTTGGCAAGTGCTCTACCACTGAGCTACATCCCCAGCCCAGACATCATTATTCTTAATTACGAAGTCTAATAAGTTTTCATACCCTTTAAGCACAAGTTTTCCACCATTCTTCCTCCTTGGTCTTTCAATCTTTCACGTAAATTTTCAAATCAGCTTGTCAAACTCCACAAAAGCCACAGTGAAGATTTTTGTTGTATTGAAATTTCACTAAATTCATAGATGAATGTGGAAGAATTTAAATTTTTACAAAACTGTTTTCTATACACAAACATTATCTATCTTTCCAGTCAGGTATTCTTCAATATTTTTTTAAAAGTTTTAATCATTTTCTCCACAAGTCGATTATACATTTTTATATTTATTTTCAATTATTTTCTATTTTAGGCCACTGTAAATGGTATTTTTACATAAAGTTTTTGCATAATCATTGCTAATTTATAGAAATATGACTGACACATACACATATATATTTATTTTGCTTCTAGTGATGCTGACAAACTTTTTTTAATTGTAATTATTTTTAGATTATTTTCATCATAGGCAATCAACAACCTGCAAATCACAGTTGTTTTGCTTCTTCCTTTTAATATTTAAACATTTACTTTTTCATGTCTATCACACAATGCCGAATAGAAGTAGTAATAATGGCCTGATGTCTTTTTATCTTAGGAGGAATACTTTCAACATTTTAATATTTGACATCTGCTATAGGCTGTGTGTACAAACTTCCAAGGCTTGGTCACCAATTAGTGGCGCTATTTTGGAAGTTATAGAGCATTCAAGAGGTGGGGCTAGAGGAAGGAAGTTAGGCCATTAGGGGTGTACTCCTGAAGCTGGTATTGGGACTGGGGCTGCTACTCTCTCTCTCTTTGCTTTCAGAGGACCATGAGGCAAGGGGCTTTGTTCTATCATGCACTCCCTGCCATGAAGCTCCGCCTCACCACAGGCCCAAAAGCAACAGAGTCAAGTGACTATGAACTTGAAACTGTGAAACATAAGTCAAGATTAATCTTTCCTCCTTATAAGTTGATTATTTCAAGTATTTTGTTACAATGATGGAAAGCTGACAAGCACAATAAGTTTTACTAACTACTTCATATGACTCCCCAAAGATTTGACGAGCAGTATTTTTATGATTCAGAATGTAATATTTTCTAATTACTGTAATCTTTTTCTTTGATCCTTAGGTACATGTGGTCTCAGAATATTTAAATATATAGAATTTTTCTATTTGTATTTGTTTAATGACTCCTAATTTGGTTGTGTTGTGGTTAGTGAAGTGATCTAAATGATACCAGTCCTTTGACTTGAAGTAGCTCACTACAAAGTAAATACAAAAGCTCTGGTTATGACAATGTCAGTTTCGAAACATCATATATACTTCAAAAGAATGTGTAGACTCTAATTTGAAGGATTGAGTTTACTAATTTTGTTCTTTAAATCTTCTCTATCCTTATAGATATTTTGTCTGCTTTATCTGTCATTCACTATGATCGATATTTAATATCTCCCATTATGCTTGTAGATTTATCAATGTACGTTTGAAGTAATGCCCAGTTTTGCTTTCTATATTTTGCGATATCATTAAGTATATGCAAGTTTTGATTTGTTATATCATTGTCTTAGTCTGTTCAGTCTTCTATAACAAAATACCATGCAATGAAGTAGTAAATAACAGAAAAACTTTATTTGTAGTTCTGGAAGCTGGAGATCCAAATCAAAGCATCGGCAGAAAACTCTTTGGGAGATTACCTCTTCTAATCTTCTTTCAAAAAATGTCACAGAATATAATTGTTTCTTAAGCTTGAAGGCTTTTAAACACTACTCTTTAAGCTGCTTATTTAGCTCATCTCCTTTTGCTGTCAAGGTATCATGACTGATTGTCAGAGTTCTTTGCTTCTAAAGAAAAAGAAGGAAGAGAAAAAGTTTTAAGCATTTTGGTTATGCTTTGAAGAAATCGTTACAATTTTAGAATTCTAGACAGAGAAACAACAACAAATATCACCAGGGGATTTGTGTCTAAAGAAGGCCCACTTTCTGGTTCACAGATGACACCTTCTCCCTGTGTCATCACACGGTAGGAGGCGCAAGAGAGCCTCTCGGGCTTATTTCATAAATGCCCTAACCCCATTCAGGATAACTCTGTCTTCAGAATATAATCACCTCCCAAAAGTCCCACCTCCCAAAACCATCACTTAAAGGTTAGGATTTCAACATATCATGTTTGGAAAGACACAAATTTTGAGTCCAATCATCCAAATTTAACTTTTTCGTCATGAAGTAATTTCATATTTAACCCATAAACTGTATATTGCTTAATATTAATTTAACCAGTTTTCCTTTAAGGGGAGCATAAACTAATTTTTATTCACATCTTTTTCTCCCAGATTTATTAAACTGTAATTGACAAATTAAAATTACTTGCATGTGTATGTATAAATATTTACGATGCACAATGTGATGTTTTGATGTATGTATACATTTCCAAATGATTACATCAAGATTTTTAACACATCACTTCTCACACTTAAATATTTTGGGGGTGAAAGTATTTAAGATCTATTTTCTTAGCAAATTTCAAACATATATTATTATTAACTACACTCACCACGCTGTATTATAGATCCCCAGAATTTATTCATCTTGATGAAAACTTTATACCTTTTGACCAATATATCCTCTAGGTTTTCTTTAGATGTAGTTTGTGTTATTTTTCTAATCCTTGGTTTTCAATCTTTGTGTTTTTATGTTTAGCTATGTCTCTCATAGAAAGCATGTGGCAGTATTTTATTTCATTTGAAAAAATTTCTCTTTAGCGCAAGTTATTGTGGTTACTGTTGTATGTGGATTTATCTCTAGAACTGTAGCATATACTTTCTATCTATCTTCCTTTCTATTTCTTTTTTATCTTTTTTCCTCAGCTCTCTTGCCCTCATTTAGATTGGCTAAGGCTTTTCTGTTTTGTTTTTCCCATTATGTTTTCATTATTTATTTATTTGCAAGTTATACTATATCTAGCCTTTTAATGGCAACTAAAGCTAGTTTCACATACATACTTTAAAACTACACTTAATCAATATTTTATTTCCATCCTAAATAATATAAAAAACCTTAGGGGCTGGGGATGTGGCTTAAGCGGTAGAGAGCTCGCCTGGCATGTGCGCGGGCGCTGGGTTCGATCCTCAGCACCACATACAAATAAAGATGTTGTGTCCACCGAAAACTAAAAATAAATACTAAAAAATTCTCTCTCTCTCTCTCTCTCTCTCTCTCTCTCTCTCTCTCTTTAAAAAAAAAAATCTTAGAAAATGTTTAACTCTTCTCACCTCTCCCCTGTACAAGCCATTGTTGTCTAATATTTCAGTTTTACCTTGCTTTTCTCCCACAAGTAAAATATTATTATTTTATACAATATACATTTACATTTATCCACAGATTTAGCAATAGTCTTGCTAAATATTGCCATTCCTTCTTGCATCTCAGACCTTCTGATTGGGACAATTTTACCTTCTCCTATGTTATATGGAAACTTCAGAGTTTTCTTTCACAAGAATCATGTAATGGAGACTTTCTCCATTTTTATTTGCATAAAGCCTGTTGTTTTTGCCAGTCATCCAGGGCATCACCAACCTGGGGCCACTTTAAATTATATTCAGCACCTGAAGGTTTTCTGACCACATGGGCAGCACAAATTCAAAATGCTTGCCCATATGAACCCAGCATTGCACCATGAAGTCTCTACAGAATTGAACTTTGTCCTTTCACTTGGTGTCATGGTCAAGACAGACAAGATTTCTCATTGCCTACTCTGTGCTGGGCTTTTTCTTATCACCCTGAGACTGAGGGGTATAGCCTTTTGGGGTCTCATTGGATGTGGATGCCTCTGGTGGATTTGTATTTAGGGCAGGCCCTGGGCTTTGCTTCCTGGCACCATATTCCATGCATGAAGCTAAAGGGGTCCTGGGTCTCTGAGATTTAACAGGAACCCTTAGAGAAACAGGTTTGAACCTTCTTACTTCCAGAGTTCTTCTTTCATCTCTGTGTGGAAAGTCTGCAACCTTACTTTTCTGTCAGAGGACAGTACATTAAAAAAAATAAAAGTTTAAAAACAACTTGCCCAATATTTCAGCGTTTCAAATAGGAAAACCATTCCGGATGACTAATCTACCATACTTCCAAAAGTGGAAATATAAATTTTCCTACATTTTTAATCAGTTAAGATCATTCATAATAAACAGTAAACCAATCTAGAAAAAATAAAACTCACTTGGAAAAGCCTGCGTAGGGACTGAGCTGCGGAATGCAGTTGGCAACAACCAATTAGTAGAGCTTATTTACGTGCCAATTTTTATTTGCCAATTTTTCTCTTCTGAATATGTGCTTCCTCCTGAGAATTTAATAATTCTCAAACCTCTGGTGAAATTATCATTAATTGGTTAGACAGAATATCTGCAAATGGGTATAAACAAGTAAAATCAAACAAGAATTACTATGACTCAGTTCTTCAACTCATTGAGAAATCCCAGACCAGTAATGTTTATGACCAAATCCTGTCTTTATGGCCGCATTGGCTCTTTGTCCTCTGATATTTTCAAGTCTAAGTGTTGATTAAAATGAAAGCAGCATTCTGTGAACATCTGGGTCCCAGTTCAACCCATTCTCTAAGCTCCTCAGCACCAGGGGAAATGTGACCAGTAAGTGAATCTAATGTTCCTGAAATAACAACTTAAAGCCAGAGTAATAAATAGATGTCATCCCAAGTGCCACCATCCAACGTGGTAGCAACTACTTGGATCATTATAGAGGATTAGAGGACTCTCCCCATTCAAAAGAAAAATGAGTTGTGACCCATTAGAGATGTCTCTCTCAGGTTAGTGAGACAAGGCAGAAGTGTGGAGTGGCTAGCAGTATAAGATAACAAGAGATTGAGTAAATAAGAGAAATTTGCAGATAAATGAAAAGCGGTATTTACAATTTTAATTAACTTTTTCTTCAAAAATATAGACCTGATGTGCAGGAATTACTGAGACTCAGATCTGTGCAGCTGTTGTAGCACCAGATGACAATTATAGTGATCTCGTGGGGTTGGAGCTGCATCAGAACCTGAAACAATAGCTCTTGTCCTTTAGCCAAGCCAGCCCAGTAGGAGTGACAGAGTTTGCTGCCAACTAACATTGCAAATTGTACTGTTTTTGCAACCACAGGCTGATAGGACCAAAATTCTTAGCAGAAGGGATAAGGCAAAGGACAAGAACTGATTCTGCAGTTATTAGAGGCTGGCTAACAATGTAAAATTATTCTTTATTATGAGAGTAATGATATTTATTTTGATACTCAGTGTCATTAAATCCTATAGAGAATTTGGCATTTGTTATTTCAAAGGAGAAATAAATAAATAATGTTTTTATGGGGGGAGCAAAATTTTTAATTTTTATTCTCAAAATGAGACATGAGCCAGGCTTGGGAGGCCTGTGACTTGGGAGGCTGTGGGACGACATGGCAAGCTCAAGGCCAAGCTGGATATCTTAGTGAGACTCCATCTGGATATTTTAAAAAAATAAATTAAAAAGGCCAGGGATGTAGCTCAATGGTAGATCCTCGCTGAGTTCAATCCCCAGTACCACAAGAAGAAAAAAGAAAAAAAAAAAAAAACAAGCATGATTATGCTGCAAAAGACATAGAGTCAAGAGTTAGCTAGAAATGAAAGTTTATTCATTTGCATGCTTTACTTGGAAGATTTGACTATAGGTTATCTTTCTCCCTCATAAGTCCTCCTTGCCAAATGTTAGTTTGAAGATAAAGAGTCGTTATCCTCTACACCTAAAACTGTCCTTGCCCCTTGTCTCATCTTCCAATTCTCTACTGTTCTCTTATAATTTATTATTCTTATTATTATTATTTACAGCAGATGAGATTGAACCCAGGAGTGCTTACCCACTGCGTCACATCCCCAGACCCCACCCCCTTTTTATTTTGAGACAGGGTCTCACCAAGGGCCTCACTAAAATGCTATAGCTGGCTTGGAACTTGCCATCCTCCTGCCTCAGACTACCAAGTCACTAGGATTGCAGTCATGCACCACCATACCTGGCTCCTGTATTAAAATGTATCTGTAGCACAAAGCACCATACCCTTTTATGATAGGGTAGATTATGTTATAAGATGCCTAATGGCCCTCCATACAAGTAAACAAACTTTTGAAGAAAGAATATGAAGACTTCTGATTGCAACCAGTCTACCCAGGTTCCTCAGGCAAAAGCTTAGAGAGAGGAATCTTGTTTCCACACTTATCAGGATCTGTTGGGCTTACTGGGCCTTGAAACATTTTTTTTTTAATTGTTGTTTCATTTAATGAATGTAAAACAATAACTTAGGAAAAAAGTTTCAAGTCTGACTAGCTCAGAATCTTTATATATTTAGATGGAGCAAGTTCTGGAGGCAATCCCTTCCACCTTTGATTTAGGAAATACACTGACATCAAAAAATAAAATTCTGGGCATGAGATTGTGGCAAATACCCAATTAGAGTGGACCTTGGGAGAGCAGAGCATTGTTCTGAATTTTTATATGATATTAAAACTAGGGTTTCAGAGACCTGTTCAAAAACCTGCCCATATTGTTAGGATTCTGGTAATGTGATATTTGTTTAAACAAATAAATGTATAAATTTCCACAGTGCAGCAGTATTTATAAGGGGAGGCAGTTTGGTGTTTCCTAAATTAGATTGCTAGTTTTTTTTTTCTTTCATATAATTTAGATTATCAAACAGACTTTCCTGTAAATCAATAAGGTTGCCTTCCTTTTATTTAAAACTGCTTTTTACAGAGATAGAATTATTAAATCCTCCCCTGTGACAATCCATGTAGCTTTTTTTCTTCCTATAATTCTAGTTCTTGACTTTGGGCCAGTTTGCCAGATGTATTTGATACTATGGAAACATCTGTGTCTGATGGCAATGGATTGAGGGCATTTATCTCTGTTCCCTGCAGAAGATCCCCAGGAATCTATCAGTCTTTCATGAAATGCTTATTTCAGAAATAGTACACTGTTTTCTTATGTAGGGAGTCCCTAAAATTTTATTTCTAGAATGGGAAGTCCTCCTTTAATGATAGTCTTCTGATTTTCTTCTGGCTCTAAATAAAGCACATGAATTCTATTTAACAGTTGAAGTGGTTTAATTGAAAAAATTATGATTCATATTCCAAATATTGACAATCTCTAAGTATTCCATCTTTTTTTCTTTAATGTTTAAATCCTTGTAAGCCTCTGTTTTTACATACTGCTGTATATGCTTAAAAACATTCAGTGTATTTCTGCCTTTGTTGGGATATAAGTTTATATAGTTCAGTGGATCTTGCCAAAGGCAAGAGTTATCATCAATACTTACAATGGAAATTCCTCAGCCTCAACCCCCAAAGATTCTGATGTTGTGAATCTGGATCAAGATCAGGGGCTGGACATCTATATACTGACTTTTTTTTCTTAGCACTGGAGATCAAATTCAGGACCTCGCATGTGCTAGGCAAGCGTTCTACCACCTAGTACATCCCCAGCCTTACATACCATATTTTTAAAACTCTCCCTCAGTTCAGTTTTTCTACAAACATAAAATTGCCCTTAAAAATCTATTTTTAATGTAAATAAGTTAAAAATAAAAAATAAATACTCCTTCAGTGCGTTTGGCAATCAGCCTGGTTTGAGAACCCCCAGGAATTTGTCTGTTACTGACAACGTTAAGGTTGAATCTTGTTGGCTACAATGCCTAATCCTTATGGTGCCCTCTAGTGGACTAGAATAAAATGCACTTTCTGAAAGTTATACAATTATGGGTATGAATAACCATAATTGTGAAAAACAATTATGAGATGCATTCTGAAAACAGAAAAGTGCATCCTAGCAAAATCACATAGCATGTTTTTTTTGTGCTGGGTATGGGCCCTCTAATACTGGGAAAGCAGCACCATATCTGCTTCACAATCGGTTTTGCTGATGGGAAGGAGCCTGGGTTGGCAATGTGAGCCACAGGCAGATTTTCCTCTGAGGGTTGCATTCAGGTATCTCTTCCCAGGCACACAGCTCCACTAGGATTTTGTCTGTGATTTCTGAGGACAGAGCAAAATCAATTTTTAGAACACAATACATTTTATGTTATATTCATGTCATTCATTCTACTCAATGCACCTTCCACTAAAAAAGGGGAAATTGAATCTCATTGAATACCCCCTTGTATTCAAGTTAGATAAGCTTGCCATGTGACTCATTGGGTGAATTCCAGAGACATCAAGTTATGAAGCCAAATTTACAGGCATGACTGTCTCCATTAACCTTGCATTACTCCTGAGCCTGGAGGAGTGCAAAAGTTCTTCTGTAGGGATGGATTTTATCCAAATGTGTGCTGCATTCAGGGGTCAGTACAGACTCTTCTATTCCTGCAGTAACTTGAGCCAGAGTAGGGAGAAACCAGTGTGAACACAGTGCTTCTGATTAGCTTCCAGAGGTTCAGGGAGGTCAGCTGCAGAATCAGTTTTTGATGTTTCCAATACAGCTCCCTCACTGAGCAGATAAGAAAACAAGACCCTAAAATCCAGATCTGAACTTTTCTTGGGTACATACTCCCAGTGGGAATGTTCTATCCCAATGGAATAAGTAAATTCTAACAAGTTATAGAAGATTTTCTGTCTTGTTGTACAACCTTGAAGAGCTTGTGAAAGGAGATTGGCACACCTTGAATAGCTGTGTGCATTGCATAAAGGAGCAACTGTAAACTAAAGGACATGTAGATACATTCAGTCCTGTACCTCCTATAACTATACACTACTGTGCAGATGATTTGACTCTCCATGTCTCTTTCAAATCTGCCTTCTTTTCTCCATTCCCATTGACATCTTAGGCCTGGCCTTTAGGAATGGTCTCACTGACTCTAATTCAGCCACCTTATGTACTATTTTTTTTTCAAACTACAGCCAGGATGATTTTTTTTCAGTCCTAGGGATTAAGCCCAGGACCTCATGCATGCTAACAAGTGCTCTACCACTGAGCTACATCCTCAGTCCCCATAGGGTGCTATTTTTAATGTGCCAATCTCTTTAAGTCATTCAAGTTTAAAACTTTTCAACATTTTCCCATTGTGCTTAGAATAAAAAAAAAATCTAAACTCATTAGCATAATTTGTAAGGCTGGCTATGAAACATGTATCAACTCGGGTCAAAATGGCTAATTATAGCTCCTCAAATGTACCTCAGTCATTTAAGTTTCCGCCTCTTCATAAATGTATTTCCTCTGCCTGAAACAGTGTCTTCCTTCTCACACCCACTTCATCTCTTTCCCAGCCTCTTTACCTACTCAAGCATCACTTCCTCAGGAAGGTCCTTGTTCTCAGCTCCCGCCACACTTTATGGTCCCCACTCAGTAATCTTCATCCTCTTACACTCACTTGCCTCTGCTTCTGAAGCTGGAAGGGAAGCAAAGAGCCTATTTTCTTTATCCACTCCAGCAATCCTAGTGCCTAGCACAGAGTTTGGCCCAAAGTAGGTGGTCAATGAATGTGTGTTGAATGAGTGAAAGGAGCAGTGATGCCCTGAGGAGCAATTCTACACTACACATGATGCTTTTTTTTCCCACCTTCCAACTCTGTTATAACATCTTGAGAAGGAAGGAGCAAAGCTTGGTTTGGAAAAGCTGCAAGATGACTTATAGTAACTGTTTTCCTCTAGTTCTTCCTCCTGGCTGAGAATTCCTGATCTATTGGACCCCTACAGCTCCAGACTCAGAGAAATAAACTAATCTGGCCAAGATCACATGGTTGGTTAGTGACAGAAGCAGATTTTCTATACCTTGGGCTAAGTCTCTTTCTATGAGGTTAAATACCAATGACAAATACACAGAATATGCCCTCTCATAGCTTGCATGTGTTTTGATATCTTTTTCTAAAGAGCAGACAACTTGTATCCCCTGCCAGATCTTAGGCCCACTGATCCTTCTCAATGCGCATCTCCACCAGTGTGCATACACCTTTTCCCAGATTTTCAAACACTGAACAAGGTGCTGCTGTAAAGGGATTTTGCACGAGTAAAAAAACCCTACCAGTAAGAAAGTGGCAACGGCAGTCCTACAACCACAAGGAATGAGATCCTGCCGACTACCTGAATAAGCCTGGATGGCTCCAAGCTCCAGACAAGAATCACAGCCCGAACAGCATAATTTCTGTCTTGTGAGACCAAGAAGAGAGAGCCTCACCACATCATGCCCAGATTTCTGACCTATAGAACTGTGAGTTAATAAAGGGCTGTTACGGACCTGGGGATGTGGCTCAAGTAGTAGCACGCTCGCCTGGCATACGTGAAGCACTGTGTTCAATCCTCAGCACCACATAAAAATAAAATAAAGATATTGTGTCCACCTAAAACTAAAAAATAAATATCTAAAAAATTTAAAAATAAAATAAATGGCTGTTACTTTAAGCCATTAAATTTGTGATAATTTATTATGGAGCAATAGAAAATAAATATACACTCTACACTGAAAGTACAACAGATCATATTTAGGAAAATTCTGTAAGTCTGTGGTTGGAGTGCTACTAAGAAAAGTCTCCCAACTGCTGTTTTGCTAATTGATCCTAACAACTTTCCTTGGTGTACACAATGACTCTGAAAAATTCTCCTCACAGAGATCTGACCCACTGACCCACAGTGGAATTAGATCCACTTTTTTTGTGAATGCAAAAGCAATCTGACTGATGTGGGCACAAATTCATGGATATATGGTTTATATGCTAGAAAATGCATGTTCTCCAACCCTGTTCAGCAAATTGGTGTGCCCATCTAGGTTTGTAACCAGCTCTTCAATGAGGGTAAGAAAACAATCTTTAAAAAAGTTAATACTATTTTATGTTCCTGGGCTTGCAGCAAGTGTTAACCATGCCTGCATTGATTGACAGATTAATAAATCCAGCTCAAATCACAGACCAGACTCGTATGCACACTTTTCTGAAAGCTTCAGAAAACTATTCATAGATGCAACTGACTGGATAAGAGTTAAAATGGCTGACAATTAATCCACAACATTGTTGATAAAGATTAACTTATGCTGAGCACCATGGCATACTCCTATAATCCCAGCAGCTCAGGAGGCTGAGACAGGGGGATCGCAAGTTCAAAGCCAGCCTCAGCAATTTAGTGAGGCCCTAAGCAACTCAGTGAAACCCTGACTCTAAAATATATATATATATATATAAGAAAGGACTGGGGATGTGACTCAGTAGTTAAGTGCCCCCGAGTTCAATTCCCAGTACTCCCCAAAAATAGAAAAACTTAAAAATAATACATTTCAAATCACGTTCAAACATTCATAAGATTAGCTTAATCACACTAAATATTTTATGTTTGTAACTAAATGGGAGTCCTATCAAAGGGACTGTGTATCCCTGGGATTTTTATGTAAAATTAAGTATGCACATATGCATTTTCTCAAGGCAAAGTTTTTATCACTTTGGGAAGATACATAGTCCAAAGCAAGCTAAAGCCAACTGTACATTGTAGTTTCTGAGATTGTATCTGCTTGGAATATACAAATTAATAATTGTTACCAAAAATACTTTAAAGATATAAAATAAAATAAACCATTAGAGGCATGGTTTATTTGATCTCCTAATTGGGCTATTAGTTTGTTCATGACTTAATATCTTTTCAAGTACTATTAGATTTGCCAGATGGGGAAAAAAAAAGACCTCTACTACCAGGGCATGACTTACTTTTTATATCCATTTTCATTTAGATAAAGCCCTTGTAAGCAATGATTTCAGCATGACTCATTTTAATAGCATATAAAACCATCATCATTTTAATAGTGTACGAGAAGGCTTTTACACCCCCAGGTAACATCTTATAAATAAATGTAGACTTCTTTAATTATAATTCCAATTACTGGCATAAAGTGCAAGCCAATGGGCTAGTTATGATGGTTATTGCCTTGATTTAAAAATTTAAGAGATGCCATCATAAGTTTCAAAATAACCTAATTCTAAAACTTACATTAAGTGTTTCCAGTCAATAAAATTTGTTGAACTTGTAAGATGAACTTTGATATTATGAAGCTCTTTGCATAGTTAAGATATATAAGGTCTTCTATGCAATTGCTAAGAACTGGAGTAAGAGCAACCCTGCTGGAGTTTGAGTTGTGATTCAAATTCAGAAAATTAAACCAAATGAAAAACAAGATAAAAATTCTTTGAATTAAACAATTCTTGGACTATCATCTTTAATGCCCTGAATGCTAATTATCTAAAATTATGACTATCCAAGGACGTTTTAAATTTAAAACATAAAGTGATCATTTTTAATGTTAATGTTATTAACTAGTCATATGTGGTTGCATAATACTATTTGACAGTAAGTGTGTATGTGGCATGTGCAAAGTGGTATTTTAGGTTGCTTTAGTGTCCCTCAAGGTCCACATGGTAAAGGCTTGGTCTCCAGCATGGCACTATTTGGAGGTGGTAGAACCTTAAGAGATGGAGCTCATTAGGTCTTAGTTCATTGGGTCTTTGAAGTGGATTATGAAATTTAAATCTTCTCTTTTTTTCTCTTTTCAAAAAAATTTTTGGCCACGAGGTGAGCAATTTCCTGCCATGATATACCACCACAGGCACAAAGTAACAGGGTGAATTACACGGGGACTAAAACTGCTAAAACCGTAAGTCAAAATAACAACATTTTTTCTTTTTATAAATTGACTTTCTCAGTATTTGTTATAGTAACTTATGTTACTAACACAGGGGTAGATTCTATAAACATTGGTGTCTGAAGATCTATCTAAGCCTGTATATAAAACTGTAATGTAATCCCACAATCTGAATGTGAGTAATGTAGATGGGATTTAAAATAGAAGGCTGGGGTGCTGCTTAGTGTTGGCCTAGCATACATGAGGCCCCGGATTCCATTCCTAGAACTGCAAAAGGTAAAAATTTTTAAAAACAGCTGTTTTGAGATATATTTCTCTAAGAAAAAGTATAAGACAGATTACATTTATTTCCTAATGTAGCTATCTCTCCAAAGATTCTATGACCCAAACATCGATACACACTCTAAATAGTGTGAGAATAACAATCAATGTGTCAACATAAACAGCAGAGGTTTTTAAAAGAAGTATGTTCTTACTAGGCCAGCAATACCTGAATTTCCCTTGAAGGCCTATCTATGCAAGACATGTTTTAGAGGCATTTTCCGTTTCCCTGGCCACCAAAGCTGAAAGTTCTGGGCATGAGAGGGCTGCCCCTTTGGTGCTTACATAAAGATTGCAATTTTGCCCAGAAAGAGAAGCAGTGCTCCTTAATTCACTCCTAGAGAAGAGTTGCACTAAAAAGTGACAGTCTACTTAGAAAGTATAATAAGTAGAGCTGATTTCCTGTTAAGTACTGCATCGCTTTGCTCAGCAAAGCAGAGTCTGGTAATTCATCCTCAAGTTCAGATCTTTATGCCTTTTTTGAGAAATCACTTTGCCTTGTTCTCAGTCCACTTAGCTTTCTAATCTATCTAGCAAGAAGCCAGGTGCAAAGAAACAGCGGAAACTTAAATACCAAATAATCATTCAACTGATAACAAATATCTTAGAGGTCTGCACTAGAATGTTGATGCTACTAAAATATTTACAAATAAGTATATATGCCACTCCAGATTTTCTGACATTGCTGAGTTTGAATTTCGGGATGATGCAATTTCAAGACTATTAAAAATTAATGAAATGACAC
The DNA here is from genome assembly GCF_045843805.1 of Urocitellus parryii. NCBI lineage: Eukaryota > Metazoa > Chordata > Mammalia > Rodentia > Sciuridae > Urocitellus > Urocitellus parryii. Next base: position 43,978,224 of record NC_135538.1, read on the forward strand.
TCAAACTGAAACATGTGTACTGCTTATATATCTTTAACTTTTTCATTTCACCACCCAAATAGCAATAAGACGCCACTTCGTACTCACAAGCATGGCTTTAAAAAAATAAATGCTGATGACAATTGTTGGTGAAAATAATAGAGAACTTTGAACCCTCATACATTATTGGTGAGATAGTAAAACAGTGCTATCATTTTACCAAACAGTTGGGAAGTTCTTCAAAATGCTAAACACGGTTACCATATGACACAGCAATTCTACTCACAGGCATATACTAAAGAGGATGGAAAACATGAGTCCACACACTTTAATGCTCAATGTTGATAGCAACATACTAGCCAAAAGGTGGAAACAATGAAATGTCATCAACCAGTGAAGGGATAATTAAATAGAATGGAATATTACTTGTCCATAAAAAGAAAAGAAGGACTGAAACATGCTAAAACATGGATGAATCTTGAAAATATGCTAAGTAAAAAACATAAGATACAAAAGACTACACATTATATGATACCATTTTTATCAAATGACCAAAGTAGGCAAACCTGTAGAGAGTAGGTTAATGGTTACCAGGGGCTGAGGGAGCAAGGGAATCATGAATGACAGCTAATGGGTACAGAATATATTTTGTAGTGATAAAATGTTCTAAAACCAGATACTGGTAATGCTTGCACAACTCCCTGATGTACTAAAAAAAATACTGAATTGTACTATTGAAAAGGTTAGATTTTAGGGTTGTGAATTATATCCCAATAAAGATATTGTTTTAAAAACAGCAAAAATTTATAACATGTTAGAGAAATTTCTATGGCCTCTTTTTTCCTTACCTTTAATAGCTGTGGTTAAGTTGAGTTTACATACTTAAAATTTCAAGATTGTGCTGGCTTATTATAAACTTACCAGAAATGCAATTTTAGGGGTATGATGATATTCTCTTGAGATCATTTTCCCCAATGATAAAGGTAACTATTACTGAGTGCTTAATATGAACAGAGCATTATTCTACCTTTTGTATGTATTATCTAATTTAATACTGACAACATTTTTATGAGGTAGATCATTCAATTCTCACACTTTGCACAGAGAAAACCCAAGGTTAAAATAATTTTACTAGTTAGTGAGCAGTGTAGCCATTTGTGTTGTTTTACATTTGTTTCCAGTTTTTCAGAATATAAAATAATAAGAATTATCCTTGATTGCTGAAGACCATATTTCCTCTGCATCTGTGAAGGTTCTGGCTTCATTAATAACCATAAACCAGAACCATCCATGCCTAAAAAAACACATAAAATATTCAGGGAGCAAAGCCTCCATTTTAGGATCTGAGTCATCTTTGATGACACCAAATCTCATCTTGACACTCTGTGACCCAGAATGTTGACTGTCAGGCCTCCTGATGCCTGCTTCTCCTTTCACTGAGTCTCTGACAGTGCTTCTTCCAGGAGACCCCAATCCTGCCATTTTCTCCCAACCCTTTGCTGCCTAAACCTGCACTATGCGGCAGAATCCACAAGGCTGGCTGAACTTGCAGTTTCTAGAATCCTTAGCTAATTAAAGTGATTATGAAAAAAAAAAAGAGGATTTGAGTCCTCATTTCTAACCATGTAAAGAAAATCAACCTCTCTGTGTTTGTGTAGTTATAGGTAAAAAGATAATAATCCTACTGTATACTTCACAGGATGGTTTTAAGGATCAGCTAAAATGAAATCAAGTGCTTCCTGGTTTGTAAACATGTGTAAGGATGAGGTGTTACCTTTGAGTCACAGTCAAGTTCCAAAGCACTTGCATTTGGCAGCAAAAACAGAATTTATACAGCCTTTCAAAGTGACCCTTGTGGAGGAAGCCACCTGGGTGAGGGTGTCTTTATAATCATTGTGCTCAAATAGATTGTGCTACAGAATGGACTGTTTCCAACTTTCTGTGCAAAGAACTAGCAGGAAAGATTGTCAGAGGTATTTCTAATTAAACAATCCTTCAAAGATCTCATTATTTCTTCTTCCCACTTCCCTCTTTTTTCTTTCTCTGTTAAGGGTACCACCATGTTCATGGTTTACCAAAATCAGAAATCTGGTGATCCTATTCAGTTCCTAGTGGGCCAAGTTAGAAATTCCAAGAGTTAATTTCTCATTTTCCTTTGCCTTCATACACAAATTAATGCACAAACTTGGGCTCCTACATCTATATGCCCTCACATCCCCTGGCCTTGATTAAGGTCTTCCTGATTTACCTAGACAATTCCAATAATTTCCCACCTGTTCAAACTTGATGGCTTTACTGGTCACACCCCCTCCAATTCTCCAGCAATCTCTAAAACACAAATGACTTCCTTTTTTTTTTTTAGTACCAGGGATTGAACCCAAGGGTGTTTAATCACTGAACCACATTACCAGCCCTTTTCTTAAGTTTTTTTATTTTAAGACAGGTTCTCACTAAGTTGCTTAGGGCCTTGCTAAGTTGCTAAGGATGGCTTTGAACTTGTGATCCCCCTGTCTCAGTCTCCCTAGTTGCTGGGACTACAGGCATGCACCACAGTGTCTGGCTCCAAATAACGTTTCTAATATGCAAATGTAACCTCATTTTTGAGGCTTTTTCATTTTCCAGGGGATAAATTCTTAATGCTTTGAATGGTTTACAGGCCCCTTCATATTTCTGCACATACAACCACCACACCCAGGTTCCCCTTCTAGCCCTTGCTTCATCTCCAAATGCCTCTTACTCTTTACAGAAGGACTAAAGATTGTTCTCAGAATATACCTACACTTTCACATGTATGTGATTTTCCAAGTACTATCTCTAAGCCTGAAAACTCTTTCTTGCCATCCTCAATCCCTTCTCTGCCTTTTGAGATCTTACCTTCTCTATCCAGTCAATGCCACCTTCATGATGTCTTCCACAGACAGTTGGGCACTTGCTTCTCTGGGATTTCACAGCACTGTAAACAATGATCACCTTGTAATATTGATACTGACTCACCTAATTTTCTAATCCCATACTGAGGTTTGTAATAGTCTGACTCTTTGTTTGATGTCTGACTACTGAAAATTTATAAGCCCCAGAGTAACCCTTTTCCTTTCTGTCCCAACATCTTTTTTTTTAAAAAAAGAAAAGTCAAGTCCATGATGTGATGGTTTGTCCCCTTTGTAGCTGATGGGAGATTCAAATCTCTCTATTTGAATCCAAACAGGTGAACACGTACTCACCCTGGCCCCCACCTAATCACCATAATACCCTAAGACAGTTCCCTTTCTCTGCTCTTGAGGCATTTTTAAACCAGTTTTGGAAATCTGACCTGCCCCACCCTGAAAGCCTCATTACATAAGTAACAATACTTCTCATACTCTGGATGTATGTATGGTATCGTCACTCTTAACATCGGAATCAGACCTCTCCCACTTCCACTGAGTGATTAGAACAGAATTATTAGAAATATGAACTGTATCTTATTTATTTTCCTTTCTTCAGTACCTGCAATAGAACACCTAATGCATAAATGGTTATTGAATGGACTATATCTGAATACAGTCAGAGTATAACAATTCAATTATAGTAGCTGTGGAGTTAATAGTAACTTTATGAATAGTTTAAATATGGCCAGTGGGAAAATGAACACCATCCAAAATATTTTGGAAAAATTAAAAATGTATAAATAATTTGAAACATTGAGTAAACATCTATCAAAAAGTGAAAAAAAAATGGCAAAGGATTTGAATAGATATTTCTCCAAAGAATATATACAAATGACAAAAAAGCACATGTAAAATGATCAAATCTTTTATCATTAGGATGCAAGTCAAAATTATAATGAGATATCACTGCAGAGGCACTATGATTGTTATAACCATAAAGGCAAACAAAAACAAGTATTGGGAAGATGTGGGAAAAGTGGAACCCTCACATACTGCTGGTGGGAATTTAAAGTGGCACAGCAACTTTGGAAAACAGCTTGGCAGTTCCTCAAAAACTTAAACATACAGTTCCCATAGACTTAGCAAGTCCACTCTAAGAGAAATGAGAGTTAATGTCCATGCAAAAATGTGTGTATGTTTACAACAACATTATTCATAATAGCCCAAAGGTGGAAACCCAAATGTCCATCAATTGATGACTGGAGAAACAAAATGTAGTACATCCATCCAAGGGAATATTATTCAACCATAAAAAGAAATGAGGTACTGATTCATGCTACAACATGAATGAGTCTTTATAATATTACAGTAGGTAAAAGAAGAAGCTGACTCAGAAATCATATGTTGTATGATCTGTATATGAAAAGTCCAGAATAGGCAAATCCAGAGATAGAAAGCAGATGAGTAGTTTTCAGGGACTGGAGAGAATGAGAAATGACTGCTAACAAGACCAGAATTTCTTTGGGGGGAAGAATGTTCTGGAATTGGATGATTATATAATTTTGTTCTAAAATCTACTGCATAATGCACTTTCAAAAAGTGAATTTCGTGTATGTGAATTATATTTAATTTTTAAAAATCTACCTAAAGATGTTTGTAAAACATGTAGTAGGGACTGTTCTAAAAGACACATTGAGCAAAAGTAGCTTTCACCTTCTGACAGTTTATGATCTAGCATCAAAGAGACAAATGTGAAATATGGTGAAACACATATGTGCAAATATTTTTTAAATTTAAAGACAATTTTTAAAAATGAAAGTTATTGTCAGTATATACCACAAAATAACTTAAAGATCACTTAATAAACCCTCTTTCATCAACTAAATTAGTTAAACCACTTTAAATTTAAATATTCCCAAATCCATTGTTTCAGACAGTTTGGGCTGTCACAACAAAATACATAGACTGGGTAGTTTAAGAAAGAGATATTTCTCCCAATTCTGGAGATAAAGTCCAAGATGAAGGTACTAACATGTCTGGGTCCTGGTGAAGGCCATCTTCCTGACTAACAGATAATGGCCTTCTCACTGTGTCCCCAGTTGGTGGAGAGAGTGAGCTTTGGTGTTGATTCTTCCTCTTTTTATAAGGGCATAAGCCCCCCTTCACAGCCATATCCTCATGACCTCCTCTCAACCTAATTATATCCCCTGAAGTCCCCATCTCCAAATACCATCACATTGGACGTCAAGATTTCAACATTCAAATGTGGGGGAAGGGAACACAGTTCATCAGCCTTTGAAAACACACGAATCTCAGTTCTATGCCTGGGCAGTAGGAGATAATGAACCACATTCACATGAGGGAAGCTCTAGAAAGCAGCCGCTAAATGGTGAGCTCATTAAGGGTAAAGACCATGTATTTTCCTCTTTCTATTTCCAGTACCAACTTCATATTGGAAAGAAAAAATGAAAAAATGAACCACTTTCAAAGAAATAGCAGTTTCTTGAGCATCAGATAATTGAAAGTTCTCAAAGTGTAGCACTGATCATCAGAATCATAACTCTGGAAAGTGCCTCTAGGCACTTTCTCAGATCCCATGGTTTAGAAATGAAGATTGCTCTTTTCTTGTTATAGTTTAGATATGAGATGTCCCCCAAAAGCTCCTGTGTTGATGCATAAGTGTTCAGAGGTGAAATGATTGGATTGTAAGAGCTATAACCTAATCATTCCATCCTAGTTTGAATGACTAATTGGGTAGTAACTATAGGCAGGTGAGGCATGACTGGAGGAATTGGGTCACTATGGACATGCCCTAGAAGGGTTCATTTTCCCTGTGGACCCTTCCCCTCTCTCTTTGGCAACAAACCTGACTATATTTTGCCTATACCCTCAGATTTTGTGTGTTTGAATTTAAAGGTGATGGACTAATTTATCTGGCAGAGGAAATTTCAAGGCAGCACAGCATTAAGACAATGACATGGATATTGCTGGCAGCTTTTTAGCTAGGTTTAATGTGAGAATCAGGAGCAGAAATCAGAGCTAAAGTATTTTTTTAAACTTTCAGTTTGGCCACAAAAGTGTGTACAAAATGTGGGCCAAGAAGATGTGTTAGTTAAAGAGATTCTAGTCACTAAAGAGATGTTACACACTTTGCACTGGAGGAAATAAGAAAGATGACTCAAGGTTATCTCAGGAATTTGCAAAATCATACCATTACAGGGTCAAGGGAGTAAAAGTGAAAGCTCTTTTAACGGACCATAAGTTCCCTGCTTGCACAGGGAAGCCCAGAGTTTTCCCACCAGGATTTATTTCACCATGCTCAACCACCCAAGCATTCAGAACCAACTGCAGCCTTGGTCCAAGGTGGCCTGACCACTGTTTGAACTGGCAACAGAACTTGGCATACTCCATATGGTGCTGGCTCTATAGGAATACAGGATGCTGGAGTAAGGGGGTCATAGAAGCTTCCACCAAGAATTCAAAGGCAGGTCTGAGAAGCTAGGAAAAGTGTAGTAGGGTCAAAAATTCATGCAGGCTGCTCCTGAGAGGGCAATTCATGAAGTGAATTGATGTGATGGTGATGTTATGGGCCTGGCTAAACAGACTCCATTTTGCTCTGAGACTCCCCTGTCATGTAAGAACTACTTCTCCCATGGGAACACTCCACCTTTGTACCCATGAACAGTTGCTTAGTATACCATGTTTGGCAACACAAAATGGCAATTCTTATACAATGTAAAATTGTTCTCTTTGGGGTTCCCATTTTCCTTGGACAATGAACCCTGTCAGAGATTGATTGTCTAGACATGAGTAGCTATTCTTTAACTTGTACTCAACTAGTGTCATTTTGACCCACTTTCCCTTCTCTTTATGGCTTTAGATCTCATGATGTTTGTTTATGGTTTTGAGTCATAGCAACAGCCACTTACGATTAATGTGGTTTTGGACTTAAATGTGTACTCTAACCCCAGGAGGGGGTCAAAGGGAGTAGACTTGCAGCCTGCCTCTCAGCCGTCAGCTGGCGGATCCAGATTGCTGGCCGGTGAAAAAAGTTTCCATCTCCTGCTTTAAGATCAACTCAGTGATTTATTGCAATCTCACCATAACAGTGAAGCCAAAGCTGGAATGGAGACCCAAGGAATTAAGAGATGCCAGTAATGTGAACTGTCTGACAAGCAAATCTGCCAGCTGCAGAGGGAGCCAGGCTAAATGAGAAGCCATGAATGCAACTAGCAAGACTAAAAGGGGCAGGACTATCCAAGACTTTTGGAGATTATAAGTTGCCACTATGTGTCCTAGATGCTATACAAAGAGTTATAGAACCAGTTTGCCCTGCTAGGTTCAGTCTTATTTTGGTCCTTTCTTTCTGTGTCTCTACTTTTTCCTGTTAGAATAGGAATATTTACTCTGTGCTATTGCATGTTGGATATATGTAACTTGCTTTTAATTTTTACAGGGACTCAAAGCCAAGAGTTTTCCTTTAGTCCAAGATGAGATTTTGGACTTGGACTTTCGGGCAAAGTTAAAATGGTTAAGACCATGGAGACTCTGGAAATAAACTAAATGCATTGTGCATCATGAGATGGATGTGAACTTTAGGGATCAGGAGTGAATGTTATGGTTGGGATATGGTATCCTGCAAAAGCTCCTGTGTTAATGCACAAATGTTCAGAAGTGAAATGATTGGATTGTGACAACTATAACCTAATCAGTCCATTCTCATTTGGATGAACAAACTTTAGTTTGAGTGGATGGTAGCTATGCAAGTGGGCATGAATGGAGGACGTGGGTCACTGAGGGAATGCTCTAGAAGGGCTTATTTTCCCTGTGGCCCCTTCTCTGCTCCCTCTCTGCTTCCTGCCTTCCATAACTGGAGCAGCACTCCTCCTTCCACCATGATGTTCTGTCTCACCTTGGCTTGAGCTCAGATCAATGAAGTAGACTTGACATGGACTGAACCTCTCAAGCTGTGAACCAAAATAAACTTTTCCTCTCTAAGTTGTTCTCATTGGATATTTTGGTCACAACAACAAAAAGTTGATTAAAACATGTCTTTTTCAGGAACTTCTTTCCAGTTCTTTTGTTCAATATAATTAATATATGGACCTTGTAAACACAGGTACATGAAGGATGGTTTCTATCGTGACTCTCCAAACAAATTCAAGAGATACATATACATAAATACAGTTGTAGGCAGAAATTCTTAGCCAACCCAATCCAGCATCATGTTTAAAATAAACAAATTGCCATGGGAATTTTAGTGCATAAGAAGCTTCTGTTGATCCAAGTAAAGACATGATTCTTTAGCAAATGAATACAAAACACAACAAAGAACAATGTTCATCATCCTGGTCTTCTGTATAGAGGGCCTTATGCAATAGGGATCTGGGGCCTTTTTTAATTAAAAAACATAATAGTATAAAAAGACAGTGAAAAAAGAGTTGCCTATGCCAACATAACTATTTTCTTTTTTTGTTTGTTAGATTGTTTGTAGTTCTGGGGATTGAACCCAAGGCCTCCTGCATACTAAGTAAGCAAACTACTCCTGAGCCACATCCCCAGAACTCAACATAACTATTTTCATTTTTCATGTTACTTTAAACCCTTCTTCATAATTAGTACATATTGTCACATTTTAAATTGCAAATTTAGTTGTATGTTCTACTATTTTCACATACAATGTCAGAAATCTTGTCCCTTGTTTATACATAATCCACAAATTTACAATTTTAAGAAATTCATGGTATTCCATTATATTCAAACATCTTTGTTTTCTCATATGGGACAATCATTGGAAGGGGAATGAGGAATGATGTGTGATTTATTTTTATTTTTATTTTGTTTTTCCTTTTAATTGTCACGTTTTTTTTTTCTATGAGTGAAACCTCTCAGCAAAGTGGAAAATTGTCTTCTCCCACATAGCCTCTAATTATTTTGATTGGAATCACAGTCCACCTCAAAAACAAACTCACAATCACTACAAATAGGTTTCATATCTAATTCATCATAGCCAACACTAATCCCTCCTTAAGCCAACAAAGAAAAAGATAGGGAGTGATGGGCAGATAATGCTGTTCTCGGGGGCTTCATTTCTTTACCTTCTGCTCTGTGATATCCAGAGAGCAGAACAACATCCAATAGATCTTTCTAGCCAACCACCAGAAGGACCAATGAGCCAGCATAATGACAAGCCATCTCTTTGTCTGGTCTGCTGCTCCTTCCTCCCTCAGGTGGCAGGTTTTAATTTTCTCTTTATAGAAAGGGTATGCTGAGCTCAAGATGGGCAGTTAATTGCCTTATCCCTCTATAGCAATAGCCCTTCCACTTATTGGTTCATGTTGCCCTGATTGAGATTCATTTATCTGATCATTGTACTTTAAGCATTTATACCAGATATGTACTAGGCCCAGAGAATTATAGTAGGGAACAAGATTCACATACCCATTGTCCCCATGGATCTTTAACTTAAATAGACATCTAAACAAAACATATAAACTGCTATTTGGGAAATTAAAGGGTACTATGATGCAGAATAAGTGGAGGAGTCTACCTTCAGCCTCATTGAGGAAGTATTCTTTCGGGTGAATGCTGAGAGGAGAGAGAGCCAGCCATGCAAAGCCCTGAGAGTTGAGTGTTTAGGCAGAGGACACTACAAGTGATAAGGTAAAAAGGCTACAAAAATCTTGGTTCTTGAAACTACCAGAAAGCTACAATGGCTACAGTACAGTGTTCAAGTGGAGACTGACATGGCTGAGGTAACTGAGGTGGGCAGGGCCACATCCTGCACAGGGCCCATGATCACACCTACATTAGGTCTCATCCCCCTGTCATCAGGGTGACGAGAGATCTGCACAGTAAGACCAAGACCCTGCTTCTCCAGACTTCCCCACTCCTGAGCATTTACACACTCACCAACCCCTGTCAGCCTTGAGTTCTAGCTTTTGTCTCTGTCACCTAAGGGAAGTTCTGCACTCTCCAAACCCCACAAGGCTCTGTGGATCTCCTCTTTTCTTCTTCCTCCCACCCCTCCCCCAATACCTGTAATCTTCCTAGGGTGCCTTTTGAGATTCATAGTCCCTCATCAGCAAAGTCTACTACATTCTCAACCACTTTAGTAAATATTTCTTTGTTTTCTTATCCTCATAAAAATTGGGCTCTCCTCTCCTGCCAGGCCACTTCTTGCCCTACAGTCCTTTCAACTGGTAACTGTTTTCTCCCATATTCCACAGACTGCAGGACCTGAAAGTGGAGCAGGAACTTTTATTGCTGCTGTCAGGCCAATTCTCTTTCCTTTGCTGGAGAACATACCCTCCCTTCCAACCTCCTATCATCAGCTCATATCATCCACTGCCTGACACTGTAGCTGTCATTTCCCCACCTCCAGCTCATTCTTCAAAGGTTTTAGCTGCTTGCTGTCATCCTCTTCTTCCCCAGACTTCCTCCATCAGCAGCCTTATCCCATCTCAGCTGATGAAAATCTGTCCTTCCAGTTTCTCCAGCCAAAATTCTTGGCACCATCCTTGGCCTCCCTCTTTTTCTCCCATCCTTCATCCAATCAACTTCATCCAAGAAATGCTATTCCTTCTGCTTTCAAAATGCATTATCCAGAATCTGACATATCTCCTCACTCCACAGTTACCTACTACCACCATCTGTCACCTGGATTACTGCAAAAGCCTCCTAATAGATGTCTCTGCTTCCTACAGAAGACATAAGCTTTAAAGACATAAGTTAATCATGATATTCATCTGCTCAAATCATTTCAGTAGCTTTCCATTTTACTCAGAGAAAAAGCCAAAGTCCCAAGACTGGCCTACCATGAATGTCCTGGCCCCAAGTTACTCCAGCCTTACTCACTAGGCTCTTCCTGTACTGACCTGCTTTCTGGTCCGTGAAAACACAGGTACATTTCTGCCTTGGAGTATTTAAACTGCCTGGACATTTTTCTGACAGATTTCTGCACAGCAAACTATCTTGACTCATTTAACTCACTAATTAAGTGTCATCTTCTTTCAAACAAAACAACAAATAGATATTATTACTTATCTCCCCCAACATTCCCCAACCCTCCTTATTCTACTCTACTTTTTATTTGTATTGTTGCACTTATCACTTTTGAACCTATTATTAAATTTACTGCTTATTTTATGCTTATTAATTTCTGCTATGGTTTAGCTCTGGAGTATCCCCAAAGTCCCATGTGTTAAATTCTGGGTCCCCATCATGTTGCTATTGGGAGGTGATGGAACTGTTTGGAGCTGGGGCCTAGAAATTTCATCATTGGGGATATGCCCTTAAAGGGGATATTGGGACCCCAGCCCCATCCCCTCTCTCTTGCTTCTCAGCTGCCATGAGAACTGTTTACTGCTGCCATATGCTGCTGCCATGCTGTGCTGTGATGGGTCTAAAGCAACCAGGCCTGGTGACCGGGGAATTAAACCTCAGCAACTGTAAGCCAAAATAAACATTTCCTCCTTCATATTGTTTACCTCCAGAATTTAGCCACAGCGCCAGAAAGCAAACTCAACTTCCTTCTGTTGGCAGAATATAAATTCCATGAGGCAGAAATTATTTCCTGTTCTGTTTGTTTATTTCCCCCCCAAGTGTTTAAGAGCCTTCTATTCTATCACAGAGTACAGATTCAACAGTTTTAGAACCATAACACATGGTGAGGTATTAGGATTATATTAAGTGAAATTAAAGCAATTCTAGTTTTACGTAGATAACTGATGTGATTTGATTGACTTTGGTTGTTACATCACAGAAATTAGAAGGTAATGTGGGAGTACAGATGACGTGCTATCAGTGAAGGTGGAGAATGAATTTAGGGATGTTTTGAAGAAAAAGCTATTGATACTTCTGCCTTTCTTGAATGAGCCTAGTGAAAGAATGAAGAGAACCAAGGAGACGTTGTAGGTACCTGGCTGGAAAAAAAAAAAAACAGCACATTGAATGATGTACAGGTTTACTGAAAAAGGGATTCAGGGGCAGCATATTGAGCCTTTCTTACGTACCTCCTTGGAGGTACCTCCCCTTACATTCTGAACTTTTCCATATGGTATCCTGCCTCCATTGCAACCAGCCACACCCAGGGTCTGTAGTTCCTCCTGTCACTTTGACAGTAGGCAAGGAAATGTGATGGAGCTAAGCATATAAATTTCCTCTGTCCTCTCCACAACAGACACATTATTTCTTCTTCAGTCCTGACCAATAAGTTTTTCTTGACCACTTTCATAAGCACCAAAGCCATGCAAGGAGCCTTCTTATTCTCACCCTGGCACCAAACTATAATGGGCACTTGAGAAGGCTGCAGGAGAACCAATGGTCTCGGGATAGAGTCAGGTTTCTTTTAAAGCAGTGCAGGGGAAGAGTATGGAGGATCCAGAGATATTTGGGGAGAGTTGGGGCCAGGCCACACATGTGAGAGTTTCTTAGTCACAGATCTAGAATTGCAAAAATACAGTAAGAGCTTTTAAAAGGGAAAGGTGAGTCAAATAAGCTGATACTGAATGCCTTAGGAGTGGCCTATGAGAGCTGTGTCCATGCTACAGGAATGGGCAAGGGTCAGACCCCTGCCACACTCATTGGCTAGAGCAGCTCTGGCTCGGGTAGTGTGGATACAGTAGGCAGCAGCTGAGCTGGCAGTCAGCTAAGCTCCCCTCTTCCATGGGCAACAAAAAATAAAATCTCCTCCCTCCTTTCTCAAACAGCTCCACTAAACATTTAGCCTGAGGGAAAAAATTATGATAAATGCCTTTTTATAGCAGTTAATAATTCTATTGCTTTTCCTTGCAGAAATCATTCTATCTCCCCGCACCTCTTTTTTTGCACTGGGAAATAAACACAGGGGCAGTTTACCATTGAGCCACATCCCCAGCTTTTTACTTTTTATTTTGAGACAGGATCTCACTAAGTTGCTTAGGGCCTCTCTAAGTTGCTGAGCCCGGCCTCAAACTTGCAATCCTCCTGCCTCAGCCACCCAAGTCACTGGGTTTACAGGCATATATGCCACACCCAGCTGAACTTGTCTTTTATCTCACACAGACAAGTCTTTCATAGATGGCTTGGATAACTTTTTTTTTCGTCTTTTCTGATATTGTAAGTATTTTTCTCAATTCTGTTTCTATCCTTTAGGAAATGTGTCTATATCAAGTTATGAAAAATGATTGCAGTCTATTTTCTAAATGACTAACATGCAGTTTCTCTCTCAAGTGGTGCCCTTCAGGTATGCCCCTCTTCAGGAGAACAATAGGTAATAGCTGCTGATGCTTAGAATCCGGAGTGCTGGAGTGGATGCCAATTAAATTGAAAGGGGAAAAGGGACTGCTTTACTCTGAAACCCATTAAACTTTCAGGTGCCAGAACACTAAAAATATTATCTTAGAAGAGTCTTTTAAATGAATTAATCATACACTGGATGGCAGTCATTATGAACAGCATGTTCAGTGTGAAATATGACCATTCAGAAGGCCTGAGTAATAGACCATTTCATGGACACGAGAGGTCTCTACCTTGCTTTCTTTCCAGAATAAATAAAATTCATGTGTTATATAATTTGAATAATTAAAATGATATATATGTTTATATATACATATGTATGTATATGTAGACATATTAGAACATAACAAAATAACAAGGAAATCTATATTAAATAATAATAAATATATATGTACGAATGACCTTGTTATTTTGTTACATTCTAATATAACTAAAACTACTAAAATACCATGGCAGTGATTTAAAAATAAAATTCTCTGGGGCTGTTAAATAGTCCAAAAACTATTTCTTATAATGAAAATATTCAGCTCCATGTTACCAAGAAATTACTTTATAGGGAAATATGAATTGCCCACATTACCCTTATTTTCCTCCTTTCTTGAAGTTGAAACTGCCACATGCTTTTTTTGTAGCACATGAAATTGCTGCATCCCAGACATTGCCAACAACAACAGCAGCAGCAGCAAATACTCCATAGTGATTACAACATGACATGCAGTTCATTAACAGGCAAAGCTAGGAGAAACTCAAAAGACTTGGTGCCAATTTATTGCTGCATGATAATATAAACTAAAAAGTACACCTAATTTCTGTATTCTAAGGAATCAGTTTACTCACTTCCCCAGAAGTCTAATATTAAATTATTTCTTATCGTGGTAATATATACATGACATAATCTTTACAATTTTTTAACCATTTGAAAGTGTGCAGTTCTGTGTGTTTAAACACATTCATATTGTTCTGCAACCATCACAGTCAACCATCTCTAAAACATTTTTATCGTCACCAACTGAAACTCTGTACCCATTAAATGCTAATTCTGCATCTCCTCCTCCTCCACTTCTGCCCCCGGCAACCTTCTATTTCCTGCCTCTGCGAATTTTGGGTGTTCTAAGAATCTCTAAGAGTGGAATCATACAGAGTTTGTCGTTTTGTGACTTTCTATGTCACTTAACATAATGTGTTCAAAGTTCATCTATGCCACAGCATAGGTCGAAACCTCCTTCCTTTTTAAAGCTGAATAATATCCTATTGTATCTAGATATACCACACCTTGTATATCCATTAATTGTCAATGGACATTTGAGTTGCATCCACATTGGGATTTTTGTAAATAATGTTGCTATGAACATGGATGTAGGAGCAGGAAATTCAATTTTAAGGAAGTACAAGGCAGCAGAAGTGATAGGATACTCTCACTGCTTTCTTTTCCTTTCTTAGGTCAATACCTTCCAGTTTAGGTGAGGACCAGAGTGAATATCAAGTTTAAACTGCAGGTGGCAGCAAATATCCAAAAACTAAATGTAATGTTTGGCAAAAGCATAGTGGTTTTTACTGTGTGAAATTTTGCCTCTTCAGAGTAGAATCTGCATTTTTCTCCAAAGCTCTGCTCCAGTTTGGATTGGCTTAAGTGTGTCCCTCAAGTGCTCATGTATTAAAATTTAGTCCCATTATGAGGCAGGAAGAAGGTGGGTGGAAATCTAATCCAACTATGGTGTTTAGAGGTGAGGACTTTAGACGGTGATTAGTATTAGATAAAGTCATCAAGGTGGAGCCCCCATGATTGAATACTGGCATCTTTATAAGGAGAGAGAGACCAGAACACACACACACACACACACACACACACACACATATGCATGTTCCTTGTCTCTTGCAATATGATGCCCCGTGACACTTGGGACTCTGTGAGCAAGAAGGCCATCACCAGATGTGGCTCTTTAGCCTTCAACTCTAGTCATGAGCCAAAAATCTCTTTTTTTGTGAAAAATTACCAGTCTAGCATATTGTGTTATTGGCAACAGAAACAGACCAATGCCATCTCCTGTGTTCAATGTAAGGAACATCTAAATATTTATTTGGGTTTAACTAATGAGGTGTATACTTTAATTGTGAAATGGAAGAATAGTGAATCAGTGGGATTAGCATCTGCGTGCTTGAAATTCTGCTCAGAGCTTTTTCAACCTTGCCTAAGTGTCTCAGCTAACCACATAGTGATTATCCTGCCCTCATGAAGAACTGTCTCTGGCTTTTCTGTGTAACAGACACTGCTACTTATCAATCCAATATCCTTCTCACATTCTCTCCTACTAATAAAAAGCCTAATTTTGATTATGGCCACAGTATAACAACAACAAAAAAAAACTATATTTCCTCACCTTCCTCTCAGTCATGACCCTATGACCCAGTTCTGCCCTGGAAATGTAAGCTCAAATCTGCTGGAGATTAAAAGTTTTACTTTCCTGAGAAAGGCTTTCACCCTTCCATTGCAGGTGTTGTTTTAATTCATTTTGTTTTGTTTGCTCCTTCCTTAAAACTTGCAAAGGGGAGGTAGTTGTATTGAAGCAAGGAGAACACCAGGAAAATAAAAGCCACACGTCAAGGACTGGAAAGTAGAAAAAGGAGCCTGGAGCAATAATGATCCAGGTGAGCTGATCCACCATCTCAAGATTACCTCTCTGCTCAGATCCGTACTTTCAAGTAGGACTTCTGACTCAATAGGGGTTCCCTATTGAGAGATCATACTTATATGTTATGGTTTTGGTATTCCAAAAAGTTTATGAAATGCAAGACAATGCAAGAATGTTTAGTGGTAAAAATGATTGAGTTATGAGAACCTTAGCTTAATCAGAGCATTGATGCCCTGATCTGGATTAACTGGGTGATACCTTAGGTGGGTAGGGTGTGGCTGGAGGAGGTAGGTTGATTGGGGTGTGTACTTGGAGTTTCTATTCTGTCCAATGTGAGGGGAGTTTTTTCTCTCTGTTTCCTTGTGCCACATTCTGAACTTCTTTCCTCCACCACACTCTTTCACCATGATGTCCTGCCCTGAGGAATTGGACTGAGACCTCTTAAACCATGAGCCCCCAAATAAATGTTTCCTATAATGATTTTTCTTGTCAGGTCTTTTGGACAAAGAGGCAAAAAAAAAAAAAAAAAGCTAACTAAAACATTAGATTTATGTTAGGTGAAACAGAGCCCAACCCCTAAGAGTGATGGCAGGAATTCTCTAAGATGTAGAAGTATGAAAGGTATGTTTAGAGATAGAAAGAATAAATATACTGTTTTTTTTAATTGAGAAAAGGTGACTAAAACATAGTGGAAAACTATATTTGTTATCAGATGTGGGCTATAAATACCAGGGGAGAAATATACAGTATTTAAAGTAAATATAAACATTTAAAATAGTAGCCTTTAGATAAACTAAGTAATAACCTCTATGAGTGGAAATAAAAGAGAAATACATTTTAAATAATAAAAGAAGAGCCGAGTATCCTAATATTTCTTATAAAATCCTCCTGAACAAAGGAGTCCTTATTCATTAACAGATTCAATTTGTCAGAGTTTACCACATTGCTATCATAACTGATTTATGAAATGCCAGAGTCAAGATAATCTGTACCCTATTATATTTTGTAAGGAAATTTGGAAGTCTGTGTACTAAAATATTCATCCCATGAACATTTATCAACATTCAAAATAAAAGAAAGAGAAAGATTTTCAGAAAAGGTAAAAATGAGAGTTGGAGAAAATATTCCCAAATCAGGGCACCTCCTGGAATGGAACTAAACAGAAGGAGAGCAGGGTGAGGGAGTTGGAGGTTGAAGTGCTAAAACGAGGTCTAAATTGGTAGCTCTAGGTTCTTCTCTATGTTTAGCACAGGTTTCTGCATTTGTAAAGTGATAAATGTGAAATGCCTTGGGACACTTATAATTTAGTCACAGAATTAAAAACAAAGACACATTAACACAAAAGCAAACAGTATGGCACAGTATGTAATTAATGGCTAAATTATATGGTTTGGAAGACAAGTAAGACAGAAATTGAGAAAATAAGGAAAGCAATACGACCAAGAATAGTTGAAAAAGAGTTTCATGGAAGAATACAAATAGGGAGAATTTACAAAAGGAGAAGGTTAAAATAAGATCTAAGTAGAAAGAAAGAAGGCAAAGAGGTATGAAGATGACGTGTTTGTAGACGGGAAGGGAGATTAGTTTAGGAAAATAGTGAGGAATAGATTAAGATTTGTAGTATTGGGTCCACTCGTGGATGACCTCAAAAGCTTGGAAGAAGATATTTTGAAACTGACTAGAAGTAAATTCTATTTCCTGAAGAGTAGAGATAATTGACTCTGGCGTTCCCAATTTCACTCAAAAGCCTTTAGAGTTGGGAAACCCAGCAGCAGCCCAGGTACCCAACCTTGTGCTGAATCTTAGTTGGTAGGACAGCAGGTCCTTTCCCTCTCCGTTAAATTCCATTCATCAAGTCCTGAATGATACTTTCCAAAGAATGAGCCAATCCAACCTCTAGAGGGGACTTTTATTTCTAATCCACAGAGAGGAAATAGGAAACCAACTGGTTTCTGCAATTTGAAGGAAAGTAGACAATTTGAAAAGGTAGATGGAGCGTCTTTATTAAAAGTCAAGACAAAGTTCTTGGGAGTAGCAACCAAGTACACCACCATGAAAATGTGGCAGATGCAAAAGCAGCCACCAGAGTTTGCTGCCTTCCAGAGCTATTGACTTGGAGGAAGCAAAGTGAAGTCCACAGGAGTCCAATACAGGCTGGATGAGGTGGGGGGCATTTAACAGCGTTTCAGAAGAAGGAAGAGACCCTAGTTCCTGCTGATGGTTCCACTCTACTCTAGGCAAACTATAAAACTCCTCCCATTTCCATATCTTTCTTCCACAAAAAAGTTACTATTGGAAGCATGCCAAGGGGAATTCACTTATCCTACACAGAGGTCTCAAAAGGCCTGCATGAGCAGTACATATAACCACTAACAAGAAGAAAAGGAATTTCATGGCAGCCATGCAAGAACCTTCCATACTCATCTAAAACTAATCAGTGATTCGCAAATTTGAGAGTCCTGTACATAATTATGTGGCAATCTTGTTAAAACAGATTCTGAACCTCACTCCCAGAAATCCTGATTCCTATCTCTAAAGAATCCTGGTTAAGCATACAGCAAAGCCTGCTTGACCTTTTATTGCAATTCAATCAATAATTGTAAAATTACTAAAAGCCTGGTACATTTTACTATCTTGACTTTGTACATTATGATCCTATTCTTGAAATCTTTGTAAGGACACCCTTTGTGTAATACCATTTCGAACAGACCTTCCCAGTTTTTCATATTACTTATCTGACAGACCTTTATTAGGGCACAGTTTTTCAATTCTGGGACTACAAACATGAGATACCATCTTTGACCTCAGAAGTTCATGTTCTCATATAAAAATGTTCCACATGCTGACAGCCAGCCTTTTCCTCATTTGTCTTGCTATGGTATTTGGAATACGTGCAAATTCAAACATCTTTTAAAACCATCCTTATTTGCAAATATATGAGGCGATGCATTATTACTAGGGAAAAGACTAAACATATCTCCTTCTTTTTAAAAATATATATTTCTTTGGAGTTAGAATTTCCATGAATATTTTCTAACAAGTGAATTAGACAGATAAAACTATGTGCTGTCTCCTGATCTTCTACTATGGAAAGAGCAGAGGGGGCAGGCTGGAATGGAAGATCTACCACCAACTTAACCTTTACATAGCTAAAGTGACTACAGGTGACAAAAGTCTCTTGGCCAAATTAGCTTAAATAATAGAAATTCCTTAACTCATATATCAAGAAATCCTCAGGTATTCAGTAAATAGTTGGGGGTGGGGTGGGAAGATGGGTGCACTACTTACCACTGTCAGCATGGATCTAACTACAATCCATTTCTCTTCTTGGCCATCATCAGTGTCTTGCCTTTCTGGTCAGACTGGTAATAGGGTAGTAGCAGCCAAAGAGTCAGTTCTGGTTTCTAAGTAGAGCCAGAGAGTAGGTTCTAAGTGAATTATTTTATTTTGAATACTATATTGTGTCCTGAATTCTTAGTCCTGTGCAAATCAGAATTCATTTAGTACAATATCCCTGACACAGGGACAGAGTCTGAGATTATACAAGTGAAAGATGTAGTCTTCAAAAAATCCAGCATTATTTCATCTAAGACTTGGTGGGGAAAGGAATGGTATTCAAGAACCCCACTTTTCCTATTCTTTTCAAGAAAAACATTTTTAATTTTGAAATGATTGGCCTTTCCTCTACCCCCATCTTCCAAAGCAAACACAGGAAGCATAGCTGAATGGAATTAGTACTGTCTTTTTTCCTTTTAATTTCCTCTCCTGACAAGTCACCAAGTCAGTCAGCATTTATTAAGCACTTGTTATGTGCCAGCACTGTGGATACATTGAACAGACAATGTCAGACTCATGAGTGCTGAGAAGAAAATAAAAACAGGCAACACACTAGGATGCCAGAAAGAATTAACCAAAATAGAGACATACTAGAATTTCAGAAAATGCATAGAGTTCATTTTTAGTTTTTCATAAAAGAGAGAAAAAATAAGGGACAGGGAGATTTATATAGGAAACCAAGGCCTGCTATTATACTGTCTTTGCAATATTTGCTTGCAGGTCTGGCAGTATTTGCTGGCAAGTCTGTTGACTTTAAAACCTACTCTGAGAGCTCACATTGCTCTTTAAAATTCTCTGTCTTTTCTTAATGATATTCTAAAGTCAAGATTTTTCTCCATGGTAATAGCTCTCTGCTTTCTTGATACATACTAAAGCTCAATTTTGCTATAGTTCCTTTTAGCTTATAAGCCTGATTCTAAGTAGAGATTATTCTAGGCACAGGCTTCCTTTCTCATGCCTTCTTTGTCTTTGGATCGTGACAATTTCAGTAATGGTTGGGGAGAAATATGAGTTGCACTAACTATTGGCCTCCAGCAAATCCTAAGAGGCCATTGTCTTACATTTATAAACACCTCTACTCTTTGCATTGAAAATTGCATTTCCAATGCAGGAAGGAAAACAATCTGCTATTCCTGTAGCTTCCCTAACTTCTATTGTTCTATTTCTTTCTAATATTTCTCTGTTTGTAATGGGTTTGAAACCTTTGTTATCTACCAAAAAATTACCTTTATGGTGATTCTTTGTTTTCTACTATGTATCCCATGTGCACCAGCTAGGGAAATAGCTACAAGAAATTCATATTATGAATATTAACATGATTTGTACATAATATTTAATTATCGTCAGTATATTCCATCTCATGCTCAAGCTCAAGAAATTTGTGCTGTTATAGGAGAAAAATGTGGGTATGGTGGGAAAAGTATAAATATCATAATCAAAAGAGCCAGATTTGAATAGCTGACACTTGCTTTCATTTTGGTTGTATGGGGGGGGGATATTTAACTCACCTTGGCCACAGTTATTTTAAAGTAAAGTAAAACTACTAATACTCATCTCAAAGCCTGTTTTGATTTAAATGAGATAATTGATATGAAAGTATATTATGAGAAATGTGAGACATTATAGGGTATTACTATTATCATAGGGCCTAGAAAAAACCAACAAGGATACAGAAAAGTATTTTATATGTTTTAAGAAAAGTAAAACATAAAGAAAAAAAGCTAAATTAGCAGATGGCTTTACTTTAACAAAGATACATAACTGATCAATGTCAGTGCCCAGTTCAGTTCTCCTCAGGCCACACTGGAGGTTACTGTGTTTGGGTAAACAATTTGCTTCCCTCTGGTGGCTTCTCTGGCATTTCTCTGCCTAAGGGTTCCTGGGGAGTTAATTTCCCTGAGTGCAAATCTCAACAAATAAAGGGCAGATATTTACAGCTATCCACTACTTATCTCTTGTTGGGACAATTTCAGATGTGTTTTACACAGTCTCTCAGGGCATACATACACAGTGATACTGAACCCCAACTGCACACAGTAGTCAACTGAATGACCATCTTCAGCCTTGTTTCCTATCATTTCCTGTCATTTCCCCTCTCCCTCACCATACTTCCTAGCATCACCTCCCAAGTAAATTGCTTACACTCAAATCCTTGTCTCAGAATCTACTTTCAGGTGAAACCAAAAGTAAGACATCTGATTTTTTCATTTTAAAAATTCAATCATGTGTGTATGTAAAACTTGTTTCTACAAATAGTGCTAGTGATGGCCCACCTTTTATTTCAGTCTTTGCTTCTAATTATTCTTCCTATAAAGTGAGAATGAGAAGTTGGGGGAGACAGGAAGAAGGAGGAGGAGGAAAGGAGGTGGAGAATTTAAAAGCTAAACAATTTAAACAATTTTTGAAAAAGGAAGTAGTACTTTTGAAGTGTGAGTAAAACCAGTCATGAGACAGAGGTGAGAGCGAAGAGTGTGAATCACTAGATGGAAAGAATAGAAGGCAATGTCATCATTGCTCTGACCCCAAGATGCCTTTAGATGTAATTTTTCTAAATCTGAACTCTTCTCTTTATTGCCTTGTCTACCCCCACACTTTGTACTTGCTGAATTCCTCTTCCTTAAGCCCATTTCTTGTTCCCCAAAGTGACACCATAAAATCTTCAAATGATAAAGGAGAAAGAGCTTCAAGTAGAGAAAGTGCACTGCTTTGTCTCTAAGTTCTGAACTTTGATGGGCTACCTGAGACCAACCCTTGCCTACTGATGCCAGAGACAGACCCAGAACTGAGAGGAGCAAGTAGGAGAAAGGGCAATGATTGGTGTGAGAAGGTAAAGAAAAATCATGCATCTAAACATTTAGACAAACAACCTCAGCCTAGCAAGTGATAACAATATTAATTTTCTCTAGTATTAGCTTTTTATTTCTCCCTGTTCTTCCAAAGTAATGCAAAAAAAAAAAAAACACACTTCCAAAATGTGCAAGGTTGTCCCACACTGTAAAATATACAAATTCCAGATGTCAATGGCTTGAAGACAACCCCAGGGGCAGGGAAGAAAAAAATGTCATAAGAGAGCAGACTATAAAGACAGCAAGCTGAGGGGAAAAAAAAAACTGTTTTTAAGCCACCAACTCAGAATACATAGTAGGTACCTTTTTCCTTCTGGCACACAATGTCACTACTTCAGAGGGGTAATTTTTTTGTTTGTTTATGGTCTGAAGAACTTTTTTCAAGAGCTGCTTTGAGGGGAGGTGCACAAAGACAATTCAAGTACAAATAAGATCAGTTGAAAAGTCCAAAGTCAGGGAGGAAACCACAATGAAAAAAGGACCCAAAAGAGAAAACAACTTACTACTTCAGCTAACTAGCCCCCACCCTGGACAAAAAAAAGGATGGAAGATGAACCAGAAGTTCACAAAAGGATGGACAAACCTACAATATTTCTCATCTAGATATTTCAAATATTGAAATCTTTAATATCTTCATGGCAACATCCAGAAGGTGCCATGAAAGAGTAAAATTTTATCTCCTGGGCACCAGATTTTGGAGCCAGGGGTAAG
Organism: Urocitellus parryii; assembly: GCF_045843805.1. NCBI lineage: Eukaryota > Metazoa > Chordata > Mammalia > Rodentia > Sciuridae > Urocitellus > Urocitellus parryii. Next base: position 44,000,871 of record NC_135538.1, read on the forward strand.
GGGTGACCAAATAATAATTTGCTTATAGTTGTTCCTCCAATAACACAGGTAGGGAAAAAAACGGACAGGAAATCACCAACTGCTAGTGCTGGGATCTTTCCTAACTTCAAACACTAAAACTTTATAAAACACAGGTGGTTGCTTTTTTTCTTCCACTCAATCTTTTTGCAGAGACAAAGATCATCCTAGCAAGAATGGATAGGGCTTGTAAGTTAGGGTTCTTAGCAAGAAAGAAATGGGAATATTTAATTGAAGGAGCCCAGGAGACTATTCACCATCATATGGGGTTGGCTTTGGTGATGAAGCAGATGTTCCTATTAACTTGTGCTGCTCAGCCCACCTTTGATTCAAACCACAGCTGCAGTGTACTTTCCTAGGCATGCAAACGGACTCCTATCCCAAGGGAGTCTTTATCTCTCTGACTTTCTTTCCTATGTCTTTCTCTTAAGCAACAGGAGCTTATATACCAGTATGCACAATAAGCCCAAAGTACAGGGAAGACTGTCTCCAGGGAAGCCCCAGCCAGTGGGGCATGGAAACCTAGTGGATTAATGTTTCAGCCTCCTGTTCTTTTCAGGGACTGTTCTGAACTGTATTCCACACGGTTCTTCAGAGGCTCCTCAGAAGGCTTGAGCTCAATTGGCCACAGTGTAGTTAGCACAATAACATACCCTTTATTCGCTTTTCCATCTTGCTTTGTTCCATAAGTTTCCTCCTCCTTTCTACTTCCTGAAATCATCTTGAAAATAAATAACCTAAACTCAAATCATTATCGCAGTCTCTGCTTTTGAGGGGACCCAAACTGAAACAGCAATAACAAATATAAGCCAAACAAGCAAATCCTCAGGATGGAATTATGGGAATGGTTTACCTATCAGTCAGATGAGAACAAAGCTCCATTACTGGTGGTAATTGTGGTGTCGATAATTCCTGGCATGATATCAAACACGTATGTGTGGTGGATCAGATGTGGTGGAAGGAGAATCTTTCCTCTTATATAGGATTTCTAACATTGGAATGAAAAGGGGCAATGGCCATTATAAAAATAGTGTAATCGACTGGTTTTTTTGTGTGTGTGTGTGTGTGTGTGTGTGAACTGATTTAGAAGCCTCAAAGAATATCTTAAAGAGAAGGCAAGTTCACTTCCACCAACCAACAATTTATGGCATTCCATGAAAGTCAAAGCTCCTTCAGGAAAAAATGTCACAAAAGCAAAAGGGTCTGAATGTGCTGGTTTCCTATGCCAGAGTCACAGTTTTGATAAGAAGGAGTGGAACCCTGAGACTTGGGGTGAAGGCATCTGCAAGGATACAGATGAGGACCTTAAACCCTGATGCATTTACATGATGGAGGCTGTGAAAGCCAATTTCCTCCCCATTGCTAAAGAACAGCCATCCCTTGCCTAGAGAGAATGAACACCTCCAAGTTGGGTGCCCTGCAAAATGGTTGCTCATCCTCCTTGGGATCCCCTTTACTGATTCCTTAATTGCTTTTAGATTGACAATGTGTCAGGTCCTAGCACATCATGACATGGGAGGCACAATCTCTGTTAAAGGAAGAATAATGTACTGAAGAGTTGCAGAAAAATTCTGACAGGAAAGAGGAAAAGAGCTATAGCAACAGATTTTTAAAGTGTTAAATAGGGTGAGTGGGGATATAAGGCTGAATAGGTGAGAATTTATTGGCTTGGGAACATTCTCCTATGACTCAGGTTTTAATATCCTGTCAAGAACACTTGGAATTTGTCCCAAAATTTTGCTAAGAAGGTGCTTTGAAACCTAGGACTTAACAATGATGTAGAAATGCCAGAGCTGCCTTCAGGTTTTAAGGAACAGGTCAGAAGGTTTAAGGAGGTGGGAATATAAGAATAAAGTTTTTCATACTCGAGATACAAAAAAAAAAAGAAATTTTTATGTAAGACCTATTGCCTATGTTTCCTAGGATACTACCTTAACTGGGACAACATGTAATACACTAGTATGTGTTAAAAGCTCAGTGGAAGTTGCTTATTTGAATCATGGTTCACTGAATAATTTACTATCATTGAATGTAGCTCCCTAGAGTCCATGAGAATGGAAAAGTTCCATAATTTAAGAATCCAGGTAACTGCACTTAAATACCCAAGGCCATTTAGGTATAATTAGTGTAACAGGGAATAGGATTAAAGGGATAACCAGAGAGTTGGGATCCTACAAACTTGGAGTAATGGCTTAGAGGCTTTTGTGTTCCTAGGGATGAGAAAGACCGACAGCCTACAAAATTATTCCTTAACTTTAATTACTAGAAAAAAATCAAAAGCAGATAAGCATCAGCTGGCCAGGATTAGCAATCACAATAGAAAAGCATAATGTTTTATTAAGTTTCCATAGCTGATCCCATTACCAGACCCAGAGCCCAATGACTAAAGGGGAAGCCTGAGGCCTTCAGAAAAAGATTCTGAAATCCTATCATAAATGCATACATTAACTGTCGCTCCTGCCAAAGAGATCTATTTACCCAGGGCTTGCAAGGGGTGTTAGATATAGATATTGTTAACAGGGGACCTAAATAGTATTATGACTCCCATCAATAAGCTAGGGGCTTAAAGAGGCCAGAGGAAAAATGCAGGCTATCTGTGCTCATCCTCCCAAGTCTGAGTGCATATAGGTGATAGGTGTACTTAATTATTGAACTTTGCATGCCTAACACTTAGAAAGAGGTGCTGCAAAAATTTGGTTTCTATATTGTAGAGGCAGGTAGCTCCTCTACAGGGTACTGCTTCTGTAGTAGTCATATCTGTTAAATAACTCAGAAGCTTGCTAAGTTTCAAGTGGGGCTCAAAGTAAGAGAAAACTGCAGCAGGATCAAAAAATGAAGCAGGCATTCCTGAGCCAACAGATTGAGGGATACTAGGGGTATCCAGTAGAAGAGTGGCAACTCAGAATTCCATGATTCAGAATCAAGTGATGGCTTCTGCTTCAGAGAGCCACTAACTGTTTGAAAAGCAGCTTCTGGTATGCCACAGGTTCCTTCTAGACACTGCGCAGCTGACCAGGGGATATTAAGAAACTGTAACTGAAGATACCTATTCTGAGCTACACATTGTCAAGTCATCTAAGTTATGAGGTGAGTTTGCACAGCCACAATCTATCACATGATGGAAACAACGCATGTAGAATCAGGCCTGAGCAAGTCCACAGGGCACAAGTGAGTTTCATAAACAGGTGGCCAGGCTCCTGTCTCTGTTGCATCTGTCATTCTCCACCATTGCACACCTATGGCCTTGTAAGATGTTCCTGTGACTATCTAAAAGAAAAAAATACAGGCATGTTTTTAAAATGAAAGGCCAAATATGCTATTTAAGTAAAGTGGTTTGCTGTTACCCACTCTCAAGTAGCCTTAAAAGACAAGTAAGTAAGGCGATACCTTCATACTTCATATGAAGAGGAAGAACTAGCCTGATATAGGATATATATGCTCTTCTGTGCAGTATTGAACTACTTGGCTTATTGGTTAGGGGATTAGAATGGCAAAAGTATAATATTGAGTATAGTCATGTTGGATATACCTGTGTGGGAAACAATATGCACATCTTCATGTCTCATACTATTGTCCACTAGAAAGCATCTGTGCTAGTCAGTGTTCATCACTGTGACCAATATACTTGACAAGAACAACTTGGAGGAGGCAAAGTTTATTTGCACACATGGTTTTAGAAGTTCAACCTATGATTGGTCAATCCATTCCTCCGGACCTGAAATGAGGCAGAACATCATGGTGGAAAGGCACGGTGGAGCATAGCTGCTCAACTCATGGCAGCCAGGAAGCAGAGAGAGAAAAGGATCCATGGACAGATATTTCAGGCCATGTCCCCAGTGACTTTCTTCCTCCAGCCATGCCCTACCTTGCCCAGAGCATTCAAATTATTAATCAATCAAATGGATTAATCCATGATGAGATTATAACTCTCATAATCTAATAATTTTACCTCTGAACATTCTTTCATTGTCTAACCCATGAGTTTTTCAGGGGACATTAAGAATCCAATCCATAATAGCATCCATCAACAAAGAGACTCTTAACAACATATGGAGAATTGTATGCTCTCTCTGTTGATATAAGCCAGCCTTTATTCTTCACATGCCAATGACAGTGTAATGGATCCATGATCAGAGCAGCTTTTTGGCAGATATGGAGGCCATGCACGGCCTCAGTAATATTGGATCTTTTCACCAAGCTACTGCATAGCTATACCGTTTCTATAGTTCTATCTTGTCAGTAGTCAAGACCAACACCAAACATTTAATAGAATACCAATCTTTAGGGATACCATCAAGACTCTTAGAGATAAATTGATTATATTGGATCCTTCCTTTCAAGGGACAGATGAGTCATCCTTAATGGAATTCTCTCTATTCTGAATACATCTTCAGCCTCCTTACCTGTGAGTGTCACTTCTGAGATTATTTGATGGGTTACAGAATGCTTTATTTACAGACATGATATCCTTCATTTCATCACTTTGTACCATGGTGAAGGAGGTACAACAAGACAACAAGCACAAGATTATGGGATTCCGTGTTACTACACATAGCACGTTATCCAAAAGCAGTTGTTCTGATATAGTGCTGGAAAGGAATATTAAGGCCTTGGTTCACATGGAGACAACACTCTGCATGGTCTAGAGTTGTCCTACATGATGGGGTATGTGACTTGAGCCAATTACTGATATATGGTGCTGTGTACATAATAACTGGAATACATAGCCTAGAAACCAAGACGGAAAAATAGGAATGATTCCTCTCACCATCATACTCAATGATCCACTTACAGAATTTGTGCATCCTTTTCCTACAGTCTTAGGCTCTGCTAGAGTATAGGTCTTTCTTACTATTGGAAGTAAGGAGAAACTCTTCCAAAATGGGACACAGTAAGGATCTCATGGAACTATAACTATGATTACCACCTATCTACTTTGGCTCTTCATGCCACAGGGCTAGAAGACAAAGAAAGGCATTTTTCATTTGGGCAGGATAATTGATTCTGATTATCATGAGCACCTAAGATTGTTGTTAAATAATGGAAGCAGGAAGGAGTTTCTAGATCTTAAAAGATTCACTGGGACTCCTCTGTTCTTCCATGCCTCACAAAGACATTGAATCAAAAATCTCAATAATGACCTCAGCCTGACACAGGCAAGCTCACCAAGAGCTTGAATTCCTCAGGAAATCACTTACATCAGTTGAAATGTTCACCAAGAGTAAGAAAAATCTTAAATGAGTGGTGAAAATCTAGAAGGCCCCTTATGGTCTTTGGGGCATTTGCAGCAAGGGGCATCTGCTTGCTACACTAACTCTCTCTTCTTGAGTATTTTTGAGAAATAGTGTCAGTCTTTGACACTAAAACATTGGTGACAGAAAATATTTAATATAGGGTAAAATGCTTCTGAAAAGTTCAAGGGATAGAAAACTTAATGCCCTCTGCCACTTTTAATTTCAGCTGCAAAGGTGTTGGACAGTTCCAGAGCATGTCACAGCATCTCCCCCCATCCCAAGTGCCTGCTGTATCTTTCTGCTGTCCCAACTCACCACTATCTTCAAAGTCACAGATGTTCACTAAGCCTGCCCTGAATGACATTCGGGTGAGTTAATTCTCCTGGGAGCCATCCTCCATCAATGAGTGAAGGGAATCAGTGGATGAATGTGTCAGCCTTTCATCCCAGGGAGGGAAACTTCTTAGATGCATCCTACAGGGTTTCTTGAAGAGTCCCTAATGGAACTGAGTTCTAAGTGATCAAAGTGGTAGCCAACTCAGTTATGTATCCTTCAATGGCTTTTCCTTTGCATGTATCTCACCTTCATGCTTCCAAAGATTACCTACCAAGCTAACTACCTGTTTAAGTCCCTGCTTTTAGAGAAACTTAAAGTAGATGAATAAACCAGTGGCTACTAGTTAGTTGTGTTTATAGAATAGGTTTGCTTTGTTAATAAAGGAACAGTTAAGAATGGTGAAGATAGTGAAGTTAACTAAATACTGGAAATAAACATTTATTGAGTCTTTATTATTTATCAGCCATTTTAGAAGGTATCCAACACAATCATCTGAATTATATCATTTTTCTAAAGAAATCAATAACCTCATTTTGTTTATCACAGTTTAAGTATGTTAAGATGTGGAAGTGAGAGTTGGAGAATAACTGATGTGTGGTATATCCAAGTAAATGTAACAAAATTCTTCCCTAAAATATGAAATTATTCAATGTGTATTACATGGGAAATATAAGAAACACTCACTATCCAATGTCCAATGTCTTTGTCTTATACATGAAGAAAAAGAGGTGGCTGAGTGACACAATCAGGTCTAGAACATCAAGATTTTGGTACTCTTTCCGTTATAATACTTAGAGACTACAATACTATAATACTTAGAGAAAGATTGCCATTTGGAAAATTTGTAATTTAAAATATTTTCTGTATTTGCATAAAGTCTTACAAAAGTCTGTGTGTTTCTTGATTTCCACTGAAGTTAAGTTGCTTGTAGAGTTTATATTGATTCTGAGTGTCTCATGCTCTTAAGCTTGCTTCATGGTTTTAGGTTAACTCCCATTCAAGTACTGGATGTTCCTAAGAAAATAACATTGTGATATAAAAGAGAAAAGAGCTGGAAAGTTCCTTAGAGATCACCTCATCAACTCCATGGGCTTTTGTAGATATTTAGTACAGGCATTTTTGCAGATATTTATTTTTGGTACCATTCTCCAATTGACTACTTTGGTCTCTATGATTCTACTGGTCCAAATGGGGAGGAGAATAGAAAAAAGGGGTGAGAAGAACATTTCCCCCATCCTCTCTTCTTTGAAACCTTATATCCGGATGTCCTGTTTGTAAACCCCAACCTCAGGTTGGAAATGACTGTTTCACCTTCACAATGGAAGCAGTCAATAAATGCTTGTTGGTTGACAGAACAGCATTCCTCTCTCTAGACTCTGGAACAGATTTCTCATAAGTAGAAAGAATACCTTCTATTGAATAAAGTTGTGTCCATTTTTTTATTGTGGTAAAATATATCAAATATGTAATTTACCATTTTAAGGGTGTAATTCAATACATTAAAGACATTCACCTTGTCATACAATCATCACTTCTATCCATCTCCAAAACATTTTCATCTGCCCAAACTGAAACTCTATAGTCATTAAAGAGTAACTCCTCATATCCCCTCTATAGCCCCTGGAAACCATCATTCTACTTTTTGTCTCTATGAATTTGACTACTCTGGGTACCTCACTCATAAAAATAGAATCACACAGAATTTGTTCTTCCTGACTGGCTTATTTAGGTTGCATAATGTTTTTTAAAGCATTTTTAAATTTTTTTTTTAGTAGTACTTGGACATTATACCTTTATTTTATTTATTTATTTATTTATTTATTTATTTATATGTGGTGTTGAGGATCAAACCCAGGGCCTCCCACGTGCTAGGCAAGTGCTCTGCCACTGAGCCACAATCCCAGCCCTGCACATATATAATGTTTTTTAAAAAATATTTTTTTAACACAATGCCTTTATTTTTATGTGGTGCTGAGGATCAAACCCGGGTCCCGCCCGTGCTAGGTAAGCACTCTACCACTGATCCACAATCCCAGCCACTGTATAATGTTTTTAAGGTTCTTCCATGTAGCATATGTCAGCCTTTCTAAGGCTGAACACAACACCATTGAATATTCCTCATTCTGTTATCCATTTACTGTAAGTGGACACTTGGGTTGCTTATACTATGTAAGTGGACATTTGGGTTGTTATTGCAATACTGTGTACAAAGGATATTTGAGTACTCACTTCCATTTCTTTTGGATATATATCTAAAAGTGGAATTGTTACCACACAATAATTCTATGTTAAATTTTTGAAGAACTACTGTTTTGTTTCTATAATGGCTGCATCATGTTACATTCTAAACAATAATGCATAAGGGACTCAATTTCTCCATATAATATTTATTTTCTGGTTTTTGTTTGTTTTGTTTTTGATAGTAGCTATTCTAATGAGTGCAAGGTGGCATCTCATTGTGAGTCTTTTTAATATTTACTTTTAAATTATAGTTGGACACAATACCTTTGCTTCATTCATCTATTTTTATGTGGTGCTGAGGATCGAACCCAGGGCCTTGCACAAGCTAGGCAAGCTCTCTTCCACTGAGCCACAACCTCAGCCCATCTCATTTTGGTTTTAATTTGCATTTCCCTAAAGATCAATTGAGCATCTTTTCACATGCTTATCACTCATTTGTACATCTTCTTTAGAAAAATGACTATTCAGTTTCTTCTTTGCACATTTTTTAATCAGGTTGCTTGTTTTCTGTTGTTGAGGTTTAGGGTTAGGGATGCAGCTTAGAAGAACAGCATTTGCCTGGAACATGTAAAGCCTCTTTTCAGGGTAGTCTCAAACTTCTAGGCTCAAGTGATCCTTCTACTGCAGCCTCCCAAGTAGCTGGAACTATTGGTATATGTCACCATGCCTGGCAGGTCTACTGTCTTTTGAACTCACATTTCAATCCTAATTTTAATTCTTTACTTTAGTTATTGCCTGGGGTCAATCTAGGACTTCTGGGGCCTGAACTATATATGCTTTTGGAGGATTTAGAAAAATGTAACTTTTGTAAACTTTTTTTTGAAAGATCTTCTATTTTTTTAAAATTTATTCATTTATATAGGGTGCTGAGGATAGAACCCAGGGCCTCGCGAGCACTCTACCGCTTAGCCACAACCTCAGCCCCTAAGCTTTTATAAACATTTATAACTATGTTCTCACTTGCTAGGACCCCTTCTGGAAGGCATCATGCAAACTTCAAAACTTCATTTCTGCCCATTTCTCTACTTGCTTTTGGTGACTGTTCCTCTGTACCAACCTTCACCCCTGCTGGGGCCAAGGTTCTGCATTGCTATGAGGTTACCTCCTGGGCATTATACTCTTGGGCCCGATGCTTCCATTGCTTAGTTATGACTCTTCCTCAAAGAGAAATTCTAGAATGTTCACAGATGATTACCTACTGTGTTAGCTTTATGTCACTACCTTTGCCTGTTGTGTTCTAATTTGATTACTGCACTATGCCTCCTATTCTACATCCAATGCTCCTGAACACCTCCACATAGATGTCTCACAGGTACCTCAAATGTCAACGTGTTCTACACTGAACTTATCTGTCCCTCTTTCTTGGTCTTCCTCCTTGACTGTCTCTCTTCCTCAGCCTCAATGGCCTGTTCATTTTACCTTATGGATGTTTCATATCCACCCCTTTCTGTCTATTCTCACTACCATATTTTCGGTCAGCAGTTCATTGTCTCTTGCCTGAATAAATGTAATAGTTTTATTGAGTTCCAGGTGCTGAAGCTGCCATAATGACTATGGAGCCCTCTCTGTCCTGAAGAAGTTACCAGTCTGATGAAGAAGACCCACAAGTAAAGGATATAGTGCAACATAGTGAGTCTCCTCGTCCATATAGGTGCTCCTTAATTAATTTTCCTTAAGTCACAAGAATTATACAACTAATATGCAAAATCTGATTGTTTCATTTGCCTCTTAAGTTCCTTAGCAGCTCCTGAATGCCTTCAGACCAAAGTCCCAATCCCCTTGTCAAGGCATGGCAAGTTATCCCCTCCATGAGTGATATTTTTATTTTATTTTATTTTATTTTATTTTATTTTATTTTGTGGAGGTGCTGGGATTGTACCCAGGACCTCATGCATGTTAGGTAAGTGCCCCTACAACTGAGCCACAATCTCAGCTTTCCATGAGTAATCTTACCTGCTCTACCTTTTACCCTGCTATGCCACTCAAACTTTGTTCTAGCCATATTGTATGACTTATTGCTCCTTAAATAGGTCATGCTTTCTCATATCCAGGGCTTTGCCCTTGCTATTCCCAGAGTACACAGCCTATGTTCTTTATTCCCTTTATCTAAAAAACTCATAGAGTCTGTTAAAGCACCACCTTTCTCTGTGTGTGAATCCTTATCTGACACGCCAAGGCTAGGCTGTGTCCTTTTCAGAGTTCCTTTAACACTTACCTCACTGTGTTGCACCTTATCCTTTACTTCTGTGTCTTTTATACCAGACTGCCAACCTCTTCAGGACAGAAACTGCTTCTAAGTCATCATAGCAGTCTCAGCACCTGGAACTCAATGAGCATGTGGGTAAATATTTCTACATAAACAATCACATGATAAAAACAGGTACTAAAGATGGCCTTCCTAACTTCTCTCCTTTTCTATTGCATACCTCCTTTACTAGATCCTTTAAAAGTGAGCTGCTGGATGACAGGATTGTAAGTATGTCATGTTATTCTTTGTTTCTGTGTATTATATAATAACTAAATAGAATTCTACATTAAATGATTTATTTTGCCCATTTGCATTAGAGAAAAAATATTAATTCCCAGAATGCTACTCCAGATATCTTTTGAGGATGGAATTTAGGAAAAGTGTCCGTTTGGGCTATATCATGCAGTGATGACAGAACCCCATGTGATGGGGTTCAGAGTGAATTACCAATGGATCAGTGCCACAACCTGTAACATCCGAGTTAGAACTGGAAGGGAGGGATAACAGTTTTTAGTCAAAGGCAGCAGTGAGGGATGAACAGGTTCCATGACTCAGCTGAGGCTACACATGAGTTTCCTTACCAGTCCTATGCTCTTCCCACCATACAGAGACCAAAACAAAAAACACCGTCTTGTCCTAGCAAGACCTAGCTATAAAATTATGTGAAACATAGTAAGCTTTTTGAACACATATTTCTGCTTGGAATGTAAAGGATTCAAGATTTCTAAAATTATTGTGACTCTTCCTTGCCGAGAATTTGATAAAATAACACTGGTTCCTAATTCTTTTATTTCATTTAATCATTAATGCTTAAGAAGAAAGAAAAAATTGCATGATATTTGTTTTTGGCCATCTGCTCCATTTAAAACCTTGCAGCTACTTATTATCTGGAAGGTCTATTAGAGGGAGATTGAGTACCTGGCATCCAGGAAAAGATGTAGCCAATTTAGTCTTCCTTTCTGGAATTACAGGAATCTGGAAACATTTCAGGATTCTATTCAATCTTTACCTTCTTTAGATTTTGTCACATTTAGACACCTTCAGTTAATTTGTTAAAATTCTTTGATTTATAACAGCTTACTTGAATTCTAAAGAGAAGTTGCATAAAGTGGGGGGATTAAATTCTGCAAAGCTGCATGGAGAACAGATTTTTTAAAAAAACAGGTATGAGTCTGCATTTTAAAACTTGTATTCACATTACCTTAAATGTAATGTTTACCTGACTCATTTACTCCAACACAGGATCACACACACACACACACACACACACACACACACACACACACACACGTGTATTTTTTCCCCCTACCTTTAGGAGTAGAATGTCAAGAGAAAAATAGTAGTGAATAACATACTTAGAAAAGTAATAAAGTGAAAGTAATGACAGTCTTTGGTACAGCCCAGAATCCTTAAGGAGCTGTAGTCTTGTTCCATCTTGTTTTCCCCCTGTACTTTCACTCTATTCCTGTTCTTACTGATTTCTAGCCAATTCAATTTCACATGTATAATTGTTCCACGGTCGATTAGACTGCAGAAAAGTGGGGTTGCAATTGACTGGAGCGGTGCACTCCCTCCACACGTCTACCTACTTGGCATTAAGGGACAGTGCCCTGGCACACAGTAGGTCGGTCGGCCCCAGATATTGTAATAATAATACTTGTGTGAGTTTGGAGGAAGGATCAAGGCAGGGATTACCGGATTCCCCATTACTCCACTACCCACATTTCTGGTGCTGAGATCATCGTCCTTAGGAAACTGATCATGAGTTTGCCGCTCTTCTAGAGAAACAGCTGATTCTTGGGGTCCTGTACCCGCGAGGATGCACGTGGAAAGGCTCTGTAAAGCCCAAGTGCCAGGCACTGAGCTAAACGAAGGTGACCATGGCCTCATCTTCTCTGTCCAAATTTTTTTACAGAAGGTTGCAAGCTCAGCACACAGGGCTAGCAGCCTGAGCCCGGCCTAACGGGGTCCAGCACACCGGGTTGGGCGCCCTTACCCGCGGCGGGGATGCAGGGATGCTGGGATGCGGGGATGCGGGGATGCGGGGATGCGGGGATGCGGGGATGCGGGGATGCGGGGCTGGCGGCGGCGCGGGGCGGGGCTTAACTGCGGGGAAATGACGTCGCCAGCCCCGGGCGCTCCGCGGGCCTGAGCCGCGCACCCTGGTAACGGCTGCTCCACGACTCCCGCGTCCTCCTCCATGTCCCCGCCTTCCCTCGCGGTAGCCCGCCCCGTCTCCACCTCCCTCCGCAGCCCCGGCGGCGGCCGTCTCGCCTGGTCCCGGGTGCCGCCTGCGAGCGGGGCCGGAGGATCCACGCTGCCCACGACGCCCCCTCCGGGCGCGGGCTGAGGCGAGAGCGGGCCTGGTCCCCGGCCGCCGCCGCCGGACCCCGGAGCGTCCGCCCCGCGCAGTGTCGTCTGCGGCCTCCGGCCGGCGGGACCGCCCCGTCCCTGGAAGGGTGTGACCCGGGGGTTTCAGACAGGAGGGCCTCTTCGGCGGAGGCTGGCAGACACCAGGGGTCGGGTCGGGGAGAGACCTTTTCGGCTCTTGCCTCCCAGACGTCGTTGCTCCGCGGGCCTCCCGGTGGGCCTCCCGGCGGGCGCGGACACAGGTGCCCCGGCCGGGGTCTATCGGGAAGATGGCGACCCCGGGCATGAGCTGGCAGCAGCACTATTACAGCGGCTCTGCAGCCGGGGCGGCCAAATTCGCACCCTCGCCGGCCGGGGCGCAGCTGGCTGGGCACTGCGTGGACTACAGCCAGGACATGCACCTGAAAATGAGCAAGAAAATCGCCCAGCTTACTAAGGTAAGGGGCGGGGCGGGGACGGAGGCGACCCTGTGTGCCCCGAGGCGGCGAGCCCTGTCCTGGGGTGAGCCCAAGGGGGCTCCTGGCGAGAAGCAACAGCCTGAGATTTATCTCCAAAACCACTCAAACTTAGGTGGAATGCTGACGACGCGGATTTAAACTAGACAGTACCACTGGATTTATGGGACTTGCTGAATTTATGGGACTTGCACCTCTTTGCCCTTTAGGGTTAACCCACGCAGAACAAATTAGGGTTTACTTTCTCAGTTTCACAACGGAACACGATTTTACTGTTGCTTCCAGGCATCTGCCAGGGCTCCAGGAGGCATCACACTACAGTACCAAATGAAGTACAGTACCGTATTTACCTAACATGACCCGAATCCTCGGAATTAATGAGTATCTGTTATTGGTTATGAATTTATGGGGAGAATAAACTTTCTGAGATTATTCCAAGGGATGTAGGAGGGTAAAACATACCTTGTGTGCCATTTGGGGGATTTAATGAGTCATTCTTTATCCTGATAAAATGTCAAACAAGGCTTATTAGATGAATCACACTGTGCCAGCGTTTTGTTAAGCGGTTCAGTTTACCAAAAGATAGTTTTCAAAGAGCAAATCGCTTGCATGTTTACCAACTGTGATTTAGGATGGCACCTGTGTTAGTGAGGTCTTCTAATTTAGTAAATGTTGATAATAGAAAAGAGTTGATGCCTGAAGCAAGAGAATTTTGGATCAATTATCCTGCTCTGTTTAGATCTTACTGGCAATTTAGCAATACCCATTAAGTGTGAAGAAGTGATTTGTGATTTTTGGAAGTTAGTAGAGGTGATAACTACTTAATGAGTGTTGGTATGCTGACATGAAGACATGAGGCAGGGGGTCGCAGGATATTACTAGGTAAACTGAAGTCTGACTCCAAAATTCTCAGTATATACTTTCACTATTGGTCTTCTTGAGAGAGTACACTAAGTCATTAGAATTGGAAGGAGGGAAAGGAATAATAAAAAAGGAATGAAACGTAATAAAACAAGGAATAAATGAAGGGTAAAAAGATTTCAGTGGAGAAATGTTACTGAGGTTAGAAAAATAACAAGGAAGGACTAAAGAATAAGGGGACAATGGAGGTGAAAAAGAAAAGGTGCAGGTATTTAACAGTAAATCTCAACCATGCAAAGCAAGCAATATTTTGTGAAATTGTTTTTGTTTGTTGTTCTTTGTTTTGTTTTGTTTTGTTTTTTATTGGACGTCAACACAGTCTCAGAGGTTGCTAAGTATCCAGTTTTTACTATTTCCTCTTGTGACAGAGAGTACCAAAATTCACAGAAAGAAAGAACTAGGAAGAAATGATAACAGAGAGTCATCAGAGCATTTCTCCAATTGGGGCTCTCCTGCAATAGCATTTGATCTTAATAATATTAATGTTCAAAGTGAAGTACATGCGTATTTATTTATTTATTATGATTTTTTCTTAGAAGATGTCCACACATCCTTTGTTCTTATTTTAGATTGTAACTCCCCAGAGTTCTGCTGTAATAGAAACACTCAATAAATCGGTAGTGGAACTGTGTATTCTTTAATGAAAGCTGTTTCACTTCAGTAAACTTTATTTCTTTCTACTTACACTTTTCAATTTCCTGTTCTTTTATCAGAAAAAAAATTCACAGAAGGTAGGATATTACATGGATGTTGATAGCACTTTCGGCCTTCACACCAAGCTCCTTGAATCTAATAAGCCACTGTCCCTGTGCCAGTGCTTCATCACTGCAGAGTGTTGTATCTAATCCTTCTTGGGGGTTACTGGGACTCTGATCAGTGTTTGTAGTTATGGTATCTAAACACTGTCACCACCCCGTCAACGTCTTAAGTGCTTCAGACATTTAATACCTTATACTAGGGTTTCTCAGTGTTGCATTGATTGATTCCTTGTTGATGATCTGTCTTGTGCATTATAGGATGTTTAGCAGTATCACTGCCCTACATAGTTGGTGTCAGTAGACTTCTACCCCAATTGTTCCCTCCCCATTATCATGATAGTAAGCATTACTAGATGTTCCTGGGGCAGAGTGGGGCAAGGGAGGGGTGGCAAAATCATGCCAGGTAAGGGACGAATACCATTGAATACTGAAATATCTATAGAGGTTCTTCCACCTCTACCTCTTGCCTTTATATTTACTTGAGATAAAGTCTGACAATGAAACAATCCTGTAATAGGAATCTTGATACAGCCAGTTCCTTTCAGTTCCTGAAAATGTACAATAAGACCTGCTTTTCTTATGTACCATTTGGAAACTGTCAAATTGTACAGTCATATACACTTATTGCAAATACTGTGCCATAAGCACGGCATCATGAATGTGTGTACATACATATGTGCATACATACATATGTGTATATATGTATGTCCATATATATTATGTATGTGTATAATTGGAAACTCTGCTAGTTCTGCTTCATGAAGTTTTACTCATGAAGAGTTTACTAATACATTCACACCAATAGAGAGATTAAGTAGAACTATGGATGCAACTTGTTAATATTTTACATTTTTATAGTTACTATAAAGATAACTATTAAAGCAGGATCTATTTTCTGGGGAAGGGAGTCAGTAAAAATCACTCCTCAGCCTTATAGTAGCAGTATAATTAAAAATGTGCCTTGGGAATCTGGCACACATCTTGAGTTAAAATTTCCACTCCCCTACTTGCTAGTAGCATGACCTTGAGCAAGTCACTAAACTCAGTTCCCAAATCTTTAAAGTAAGGATGACAGTACCTATTTTAGAGAGTTATAGGCTCTTCATTCAGGCCATCACTGAAAATATTTACTATATACTAATAGTATTCATAAAATATTCATAGTATATTTTAAATACCCCTTTAAAATTTCTGCTTTGGATACCATGATATCATAGTGTGTTTATTTTGAGGATTTCTCCCAAACACTATAAAAATGCATATAGTAGTTGTTTTCTTATTTGAATATCAGTAAAGGTTTCACATTCACATTGTTTGTAGTATAGTACTGAAAGGCATATTTCAAGAAATCTGGCTGGCTTTGAAAGGATAAGGGTGACAGTTTTCTACTATACAGTATTGTATATAATAAGGCTCAGTATGTTTTTAACTGAAGAAAAAGTCTCATCTGAATGCATAATTGTTCATATTCTGTCTTTCAAGAGCCTAAGATAGCAGCTTCTTGTGGTAAGAACTGCAGTTCTTAAAGCAGGTTTTATGTAAGGGTACTTTGCTAAGTGTTAGAGATGCAGTGGGGAGCAGGACATAGTCCTCAGCCTGTTAAGATGTCTAGCATATTTAGGTCACCCATGTCAAATTTTAAGAATTAATATTAGATTCTTGAATTAATAATAATTCTCATGTTGTGGCATAGTTCTGAAATTGTTATGGTTGAACCATCTCAGTAAGACAGGAAAGCTGGGTGGAATCCATTCTGTTTTATAAGATCACATTTACATACTTCTCTGTTTGTCCCTATGATACCTCCCCACCCCTGCCTGGTACTGGGCATTGAATACAGGGGGACTGGGGCTGGGAGCTATATCCCTGGCCCTTTTTACATTTTATTTTGAGATAGAGTCTTGCCAAGTTGCCAAGGCTAGTCTGTAATTTAACAATCCTTCTTCTGTCTCAGCCTCCTGAGTAGTTGGAATTACAGGCATGTGCCATTGCTTCTGGCCCTCTGTTTGGACTCTATAGTGCAATAGATTAAAAAGGAAACTGGTAGGATATAATTATAATAGTATTATTTTTTAATCTCTCTCTTTTTTTGGCCCCTTTCTGTCTCTTTCAATTTACTCTTAGGCTGGTTTATTCTCTGACATGAGTGAACTTGATATTTCTGGTTACTCTTAGATAATAAAAATCATCCTTCAATAACTAAGTCACAAAGATCTCAGCTTGATTATTAAAATGACCAGTGCAAATAAACAAATAAAATTTCTAGACCAAACCCAAATTAAAGATGAAGCTTCTCCCCCCATGCACATTTTTTTGGCCCTGCATATTGCAAGGGGCAAGTTAGTAATCGGGGAAGGGCTTCATTGACTTTTTTTCTTCTGACCCTGCTTTTCTACTCTTCCTTCTTTGTCTTGCCAGTCCTGGTTTTAGATCCCTCCAAAGTTGGAGGAGGAAGAAGGAAGAGGGGGAGGGAAAAGGAGCTTCAGAGTTTTAGCTAAAAATCTAGATGATGATCTATCTTTAGTGCTTTTATAGTCTTGGTAGATGTTTCAAGATTTTTCACTTGAGGATCCTGTGTCTTTCATCTTAGTTGCTTGAGACTTTCACATTAAGTTCCTTGAAAATTAAAATGCATTCTGGCTGGTTGCTGGCTCCTTCCTCAGCTCTTGGAGCTGGCAGTAAGTATCTTCATCATCATTTTGTTGAAGTCTGTTCCAGCTCCAGATAATCCATTTGGATGGATCCATTTGACTCTACCACAGCTTTCTGTTTCTTCCTGTAAGACCCATATCTGGTCCCTAGGAACTAATCATTCTTTGTACAAAACTAGGAGTGGGCCTAGTTCAGTCATCTCTTTTGTTCTCCAGTGCATCTTCATTCATCTCCCATTCTTTAGATTTTCCAGGGATGAATCAGGTGTCTAGGTCAGATGTTCTTGAAAGTGCTTATATCAAGCCCTTCATATGATCCCTTCAAAGCCTTTTTTCCTGTGCTTCAGATGTGGAATGAGAATTTTCTCTCTTCCCCATGAAAAGGCCTGGGTCCTTATTATCATAAATCTCATGGATATCTCCATAACCAGCTCTGTAATCTCCTTGAAGTCACATTTTACTAGTGTTGGTTGAGGGTAGGAGGTAAGACACTTCTGACATTCCTTTCTTTAGACTGCCTCCTTTGAAATTTTAGGAATGTTCTGGCATCTGCTTTGGAGCGTTAATTCTGTTGTCTTTAGTTCTTAGTAGAAACTTCCCTTTTAATGTCCTGCTGTGTTAGCTTCTTATGAAAGGCCTCCATTGTTGCTTATACTTCAGTACAGCTCAGTCCACTTATCACTTATAGACATAACTAGGAGAAGGTAGAGTATGAGTTTCCAAGAAGCAGAAAGTAGTTTTGTATTCTATGATTAGCATCAGTAAGTCTACTTCTTTTAATACTGTGGCCCTTTTACAAGCAATGTTCTGACCTACTTAGCCTTTGTTGGACTTTCCTTACTCAGAATTCTTATAATATTTATTATCTGTAATTCGCAAATATAATTTATTGTTTTTGTAAATATACCTTTTTCCCCTGATTTTGATTATACCTTTCTCATTATAGGGACCATATATTGTATTTTGTCTTACCTTGATATTAATGCTTTGCGTGCATCATAGAAGCTAATGAGTATTTATTGAAGAAGATGATGGTAGTTGTAGTGGTAATGATATGACAAGTAGTTTTGCTATATAGTAGAAAAAGGGCCATTTTTGAGAAATTGTATCTGCTACTTTTCTGGGCTAATGATAGATTAGTTTGGCTGAGTGAAAATATTCTTACATATTGAAATATTTATTGGCTTCCCATTGAACTGCTTCAGAAAGCTATATTATTTCATAATATTCTTATATGTATATTTCATAATATACTTTATTTTGTCATAAAAATAAAAATATCAAGTACTTTGTGTAAAATATAAACATTGGCACTTCAAAATGTAGATCTTTAATATACTAGTTTCTTACCAAATATTTTAGGAAGTTAACTAAAATAACTCTGCTTTTATTATATCTAAAACCACAATGTGTTTATAGAAAGCTTAAACCAGTGAAAATTTCACACAGTCCTGTTTCCTCTACATTAAATAAGACTGATTTTCACTAATTGTGTGTGTATGTGTGTGTGTGTGTGTGTGTGTGCGCGTGCGCGCATGCTTTTTAATAGTTTAATAATCTAGGAGATTATGAATTACCTAAGTAAATAGCCACTTTTGGTACAACTTGGGTTTTTGAACTAGAGTTGTAAGTATAGTCACAGTCGGCTGTGTTTCAGTTTAGGACTAGTACAAGCCAAATACAGCATCTTTTTTTTTTTTTCTCCTTTGTTAACACTGCAGCTCAGCCATCCTCTTGTGCAATCGCCTGGATGTAATCTTTAGTCATAGGTGAGTGGTTTGGATTAATTTTGTGTATTTTACTAATGGACACAAGAGCATGATATCCTGTTCATTAATTTTCCATAAACTTCAAAAAGGGACTGCCTTTAGAGTTAAAAGATTTAGAGCTGGCAGAAACCTTAAACTTGACAACCCTAATCCTCTCATTTATAGATGCAGAAATTGATGATCCAAAGTTATTTGAATATCACACAACCTTGTCACTGGCAGAATCTGGACTTCAACTCAGGTCTCTGAATTGGTCTAGGATGGGTGGCTACACCACTAGGTTTCTTTTCTGTAAATCTACCTTATTCCTAATATTGGTTGTTCAGTAAGAGGTTACAGAGTTGTTATTGTTTTTTCCTATAGGAACCATATTTGACTTATCTCACTCATGGATTTTTAATAATAAGTACAACCAATGTGCTTCTCCCATACAATGTAGAAAATTTCTGAGTTTATAGATAGTATATTTTGTAACTATGGCTCAGTAATTTTGTAATAGAGCTGTATGTGTGTGCCTCTGTTTTAAAATAAATGTCAAAATATTTTCATGTTTTTACTAACAGCTTTAGCCATTCCAGACCTAAAAAAATGTAGTTACATTAATTTGGAGACTGCTATGCTTGGTGTGAAGGTTACTATTATGGTTATTTTAGAATGTTTTTCCTTAACTGCTTGGTTTCCTAATTGTATTGTTACCTAGACCCAATTCTAGAAGGCAACAAATTGAAAACTTTCCAGTTTTTATCATTTATTCTTTGTTGATAAAAATTCTTTACTATTCTCTAATTCCCAAGGTTTTAAAAAGTTGTATGAAGGATAAGGGTCTGGTAGGAATATATTATTGAAGTAATTTGTTTGTTTTAATTGAATTAGTAAAGTCCCTGTATATTAACTCTTAAAATTATGAGTATTTCTGAAAATTTTGTATCACTTAAATTTGAGATGAGGAAGAAAAGTTATACAGAACTTATAAAGCAAGTAAGATTCTGAATGGATAAAATACTATCTTTTCTTTTGATTGACCTTGTGAGATTTTGAAAAGCAAAACTCTTATCTGTGAGCATCCAGAAATGGAATTAGTTTGTTTTACCATATAGAGTTTCTATTCTGCAGGCCACTTGTGAATGAAAAGGACATTAAGTAAAACTGTCAGAATTGGTGCTTCATAGCCCTTTTTAGAAATGGAAACCTGAGGGGGGACAATTGCTAACTGAATTTGGGGTTTTAAAAAGTAAAAAAAATGTTATAAATGGTAATTTGATGTGGGGAAAATTTCTCAGGTTTTTATTTTATATTTCAGGTGTGTTCTGAGCCACAGGGTTTCTTTTAGCTTTACCTGAGAACTTCTGGCCTTTAACATATTATAAGTTGAGTATGCCCTATCTAAAATGCCCTATCTAAAATATATTTACATAGATTTTACTGGTTGAGTATTCCTAACCCCAAATCTAAAATGCTTTAGAGTTCAAAATCTTTGCATATCATGTCAGCATTCAAAAAGTTTTGGAGCCTGCCACAGTGGCACCATCTGTAGCCTCTGCTGCCTGGGAGGCTGAGGCATGAGGATCCCTTTAGCTCAGGAGTTCAGGGTCAGCTTGGGCAATGCACCTGGTCCTCATCTCAAATAACAACAACAAAATGGATTTGGGAGTATTTCAGATTAGGGATGTTTTACCTGTACTAGAAAATATTCTTTTACTACCAATCCATGTTTTAAAATAAATTTTGGAAACACTGACCTTCACAAATTGTGGACTGTCAGTTGTAGTCAGAATTTTGGTATACTTAACATTTGAGGCTAAAGCAAATATCTTAGAAAATCTTTTATTTTTAGCTTTTTATTAAACTATATCAGTAAGCTACTGTTATTTGTTGACCTCAGGCCTATGTCATTAATACTTATATCATTCTTTCCTACCATAACTTCCACAAGAATATATAAAAATATAGTAAGTCTCTCTCTCTCTTCTCTCTCTCTCTCTCTCTCTCTCTCTCTATATATATATATATATATATATACACACACACACATATATATGTGTGTGTGTGTGATATTATGTGTGTGTGTGTGTGTATATATATATATATATATATATATATATATATATATATATAGTTTTTACCTGTATCTATTACTGCTGTCATCTTGATTTGTAAATGAAGGCTGAACCTACCAAAAGCCCTACAGTAGACGAGAGAACAAAAGATTTGGTGATCAACATCAAAAATGTGTGTATCTGATATTTCAGACTCTGTTACTCTCTACCACTTCACTTATTATAAAGGAGATAGTATTTATGATGTACTTTTAAAAATTGCTCATCTATAGCTCTCATTTATATGTACCATCTCTATATTGAGCTTTAAGGAGTTTGAAAGTGAAAAATTTTTGTCCAAATATTGCATTGTTAGAATTTAGATTATCAAAAGTTGATAATTTTAGTAATATTAGGATAAATTCCTATTTACTTGAAATTATTGGGGAATGAGCTTAGATAAATAGATGTTACCATAAGGATTATAATTTTCCACCTTGATTTTAAACCATATCATACTCAGATTGCACTAGAATCCTTTATCACCTCCAAATTGTTATTATGATCATTAGTAACATGCCTAGGAAATTAAGCCAATTTTATACTAAATCTATTAGGCCAAACTTATAAATGCTGAAACTTTATTTCTGAATAAATTTCATTAATTCCTTTTTATTTGCTATGTCTCCCTTTCTTATAAAAATGAAGTATAAAGTTTGACTATGAAAATTCTAGGCATTGACCTTTTTAGTTGAGCAGATTAAGTTTATTCTAGGGAATATGTATCTGTGTTCACAGGTATGATTTGAGTATCACTTACATGAAATACTTGGGACCAGAAGTGTTTTGAATTTCAAACTTTCAGATTTTGGAATATTTGTGTATACATAATAAAATATTTTGGGGACCTAAGTCTAAACACAAAATTTGGTTACATTTCATATACACTCCTACACAGTCTAAAGGTAATTTTATACAATATTTTTTGTATTTTTATACAACATTTTTTATATTTGTGTCTTGACTGTGACCTCTTACATAACACCTGGTGTGGAATTTTCTACTTTTAGCATCATATTGGTGCTCAGAAAATTTTCTATCTACCAGCATTTTGGGTATTTAAGTTAGGAATGCCCAACCTACATTTGCATTTTGCATTTTGTTCCTCCTAAAGTACAGTCTTAGCAGAATCGCATTTCTTTCAGAAAACATTTCATGATCAACATACTAAATAGTATTCTTTTCTTACTCTTAAATGTTTTGCCTAGAGAAACATTATATAAACAAAGTATATGCAATTTGTGGGGGAAGTTGTGTATTTGAGTATCAATGCTGTGTGTGTTTAATGATCTACACAGTAATAAAAGAAAATATACACAGCAGAGCATATAATATAGGATCATGTGTTTGGTAGATTAGTTGAATGCTAGCTCATTAAAGACATTGTGGTAGGCATTACTAATTATTTATTCCTGTTAATTTACATTCCATCTTGGTCTATATTTTTTAAATTTTTCAATAGTCTTAAAAATGTCATGGAATTATATTTATCATACATAATAATTATAACATTTATCAATCCATGAATCCTGACAAATTTTAAATATATAACTCTGGTCAACTTTTTCTATTTGACTTGGTTCTTTTGGGGTAAAAATTATATATCTGCTTTTCTTAGATAAATAAATGCTAGTGCCTTCCAACTTTCTTAATTAACTATTAAAATTATTAATGTAATTTGTAATCAGAGAATGCTTCAGTTGATACATTCATTCTATGGTTACAAATTTCTGTAAAGTTAATGTTTCTGTGTTAGGTCCATGTCTGTCATGGGCAGGCCACATTCCCAGAGCCAAATGGGAATGAGGTAGCAGTGTCCATCATATGGGTCAGAGATGTGGTTCAGTTAGATCTCTATCTGAATTTCAATGTCACTACATGCTAGTGTATAACCTTCAAAATGTTTTAACCTCTCAGAAATCATGTCCTCATATGTAATAATAACAAAGCCTACCTCACAGAATTATCATGAAGGTCAAAGGAGTTAATTTATATAGGTGAGAAGCACTCAACAAATGTCAAGTGCTACACACTTTCTAGTTCCCTCTACCTGATTCGGACTCTGCTGTCATCATCTTTAACACTAAAGTATGTTTTCTCATATATTCTCTTTTCTGATAGAGATATGTTTTACATTGCTAGGGACCACAACTCTCAAAAGTAAAGATTCATCAACAAATAAAATAGTTAGTTCTCATGGTTCATATGATTATGTTTTGTTCCAGGGAAAGTATACGGTTAGATTCCTGACAGCACTTGGTCACAACATGCCTATAATCTCATCACCCTATTGTTTTATGTGCATTTCTGTTTAAAATACTTTCTTTACTATATATTGTTGATTGAATAACACTGAACTCATAGCCAGTAGCAAGCACAATTCATGCCTGCATGAAGCTTATCTAACCCACCATAAGTGCTGATTTGGGGATTACATACACATTTTAACAAGTAGGTGAATGTGCAAATATGGAGTTCGTGAATATAGAGGATCAGTTATATCTAAAAATGGAGGCAGAACTTTGCATCTGCTGTTTACTTAGCCCCTGCTCTCACTTGTCAGCTGTTGTCATGGGCCTGTGTGATTGTGACTCTTGTTACCACCCTAACCACCCTCATAAGGATGTGACTTACTCTTATTATCGCTCTTTTAAGAGAGGTGGAAGGGATCGTGGGGGTGGGACTATTCTTCTTTTGTGTGAGTTGACAGTCACCCAGTAGCCACCGTACAATCATAAGCATGGGTTAAAATTACATTCACATTCTGTCCTTATCCATTAGTGGTAATCTTCATAATTAGAACCTGAATATGCTACATTGCTCTAGGCCAGGAAAAAAAAAAACAATAATAAGTAGATAGATAGATAGATAGATATAGATATAGATATATTATTCTAGAATCTGCAGCAAAAGCTTTAAAAATATAGTATTGTTTGTTTTAATTTAAATAAAGTATTTTATGTTTATCATTTGCTTAAAATACATATGCAGTTACTTCCTTCTCAGCATAAACTGTCAATGTGGGAGTTGGTTTTTTTTAACTCTCTCTAGGTACCTGAAGATAACTAGAAAGCTTATATTCTGAAACTGTAACACATTTGGCTGGGTAGTTCTGGATTGACCTTATACTTCATATAGAAAGCTTTTAAATACTATTTATTCAAATTTAGAATGTCTTAGGCACATGATCTGTATCCTGACAAAGGCCATCCTTAAATGTCCATACCTGTCCACTTTTTCTTGTCCCACTTGTCTGGTGCTGATCAGAAAATACTGAAGATAAAGGAGCCCCCAGATAAGAGTACTCTGTGGTTGTGAGGGAGTTAGAAAAGTTAACCTATCTGGAGTAAAAATTTTATTTGAACCAAGCCCATGATTCAAATGTTGCTCTCTTGAGGATCATATATACTTTTTCCCTTCAACCTAGAGTCACCCTTGCTATTTGCTTTTTTAATTCTAATTTCTTTCTCTTTTTTAAAATACTTTTTTAGGGGCTGGGGATGTGGCTCAAGCGGTAGCGCACTCGCCTGGCATGCGTGCGGCCCGGGTTCGATCCTCAGCACCACATACCAACAAAGATGTTGTGTCCGCCGAGAACTAGAAAATAAATATTAAAAATTCTCTCTCTCTCTCTCCTCTCTCACTCTCTCTTTAAAAAATAAAATAAAATAAAATACTTTTTTAGTTGTTGATGGATCTTTATTTATTTATATGCAGTGCTGAGAATCAAACCCAGTGCCTCACAAGTGCTAGGCAAGCGCTCTACCACTGAGCTAAGACCCTAACCCAAATTCTAATTTCTTGATTGTGTGTCATTGTTAGATCGTGGCAGAATATCACACCCCTCCCAATCATTCTCTATAGAGATGTACACACCCTAATCCTGGAAACCTGTGACTATTACTTTAACATTTGCAGGTCGGATTTATCTGATTTACTTAAGCATTTTGAGATAAGGTTATCCTTGATTATTTATTTGGGGCAAGTGTAATCACAAGGACCCTTGTAAATGATAGAGGGAGGTAGAAGACTCAATGTCAGAGTGACCGGTATGTATTTGACTAGCATTTGCTGGTTTTGAAGTTGGAAGGAAACCATATGCCACAGAATGTAGGTAGCTTCTAGAACCTGGAAAAGACAAGGAAACCACTTCTCCCCAAGAGCCTTCAGATGTCAGCCTGGTAAAACTCTTCACGTTTCTGACCTCTAGGATTGTATATTTAGTAACTTACTTTGTAGTGAATTGTTAAAGTATCAATAAGAAACTAATGCAGGTATTTATATTGCTCTCTATAAAATCATGAATCCATTTTTATCTGATTGCTAGTGTTGCTGCACCATATGATGTTGCTAATCTCTGAATTGACAGTTGTGTTCTTCTTTTTCTATACATATTGAATAGATTAGCTACTTTTCTATTTTGAAACTATCAAGACTGTCAAGCTTAAGTCATTTGTCTGGGCTCATTCTTTCCTTAAGAGAACTTTCTCCTGCCTTAATCCTTATTGTGTTGCTGTTTCTGTGCCTCAAATAGATAGGGGCAGATGAGAATCAAGGAAACAAATTGGTGAGCTCTTGTAATAGTATTGCTGAGAAATGATGAGAGCCTGAATTAGAATGGTAGTAACAGAGAAAGAAGAGATATGAGAAACATTTTGGAGATAACCTTTTCAGGACTTTGTAATCATATCTTGTAGGACAACAGGTCTCTATCATATACTAGGTACTACTTATGTATTTGATGAATGAGAGAGAGAGAATGAATGACTAGGCATTCATGACGGATTAGTGTGAATTGAAATAGTAATGTTAGGAAGAACATATTTTAGGTACTTATTACTTAATAACAAGCCCCTCCACCACCGGCTTAGCTGCTTAAAACACACATTTGTTATCTCACGATAATTTGAGGCTCATGATTGTAGGTGTCACTTGGCTGTGTGGTTCTGGCTCAGGGCTTTTCATGAGGTTGGCTAGGGTTCTTGTCTCAGAAGATTTGACTAGCACTGGAAGTTCCACTTTTGAGTTCACTTATATGGCTGTTAGTAATCCTTTTCCATGTGGAACTCTCCACAGCAAATGCTCTGAGAGGTGGGGAGGGAAAGAGACCAAGATGAAAGCTATGGTCTTTTTGTAGCATAATCATAAAGTGACATGCCATCCCCTTGGGTGTGAATCCTGTTGGTTACTCAGAACCACTGTGGCATAGGAGAGCAGGTGACTACGCACACATTTTCAAAGTCCTCTGCACTCCTGTGGAGAGGATCATTGGTTGGATATGGGGGAGAGAAGCAGGTGGGTTATTACAGAATAATCCAGAACCTAAGTTTTATCTGATAGGTATAGAAAAACCTATAGCTAATCCAGAACCTTGAGTTTTGTCTGATAGATAGAGCAGAATAATTGGATTTTAGTAAAATTACAGAGCTTCAGTAGAAAATAATTTGGCTAATCTACCATTGAATTACTATGTAGGAATGGAAGTGAGGCTAGGATGTAGCAATAGAGTAAAAGAAAATTTAGGAATTGAGAGGACCATTGGTGTATGTAAAGATGCTGACTAGAGCTTACTATGATGAGGAAGGTTGAGTGATAAATCTAAAAAGTAGGATAAGCCATGCCTACAATGTTGCATAAGATTAATATTAGATTCAGGAGGAAACAGAGTGTTCAAGAGATTAAGTAACTTGGTTGGGGTCACCCTGCTAGTAAAGCTGGGATTTGAACTTAGATTTGTCTAACTGTGCCATGTTGCCCCTTTCAGAAGGCAGCATTGGGCAGTTTGATGAATACCCAAATCATTTTCAGATACTATGATTAGTTAGGTGCAATATAAAATACAATCTTGAAAAAGGAATGGGGGCATAAAGGGAGTTCTGAGGATGTAGGGAATTAGTTTTGTGTGTTTGTCTGGCTTATTGTTTACATGCTAGCTCAGAAATTGAAGGGACTATAATACGGTCAAGTGGGGATGGTAGTCAGTGGTGAGAGGAGTCAGGGTGTGGGGATGGACACTGGAATTAACTTGAGATCTGTTCTGTAATCCTATGGATAAATAAAGTGGAATGCATTAGAATGCAGAATCTTGCATGCTGAAGGTTTTTTAAAGGAGCAAACTAGAAAATTGTAAGTATTTAACAAATGTTAAGCAAACTAAAGTTTTATTTTTAAAGAGAGAGAGAGAGAGAGAGAGAGAGAGAGAGAATTTTTTAATATTTATTTTTTAGTTCTTGGCGGACACGACATCTTTGTTGGTATGTGGTGCTGAGGATCGAACCCGGGCCGCACGCATGCCAGACGAGCGCGCTACCGCTTGAGCCACATCCCCAACCCAGCAAACAAAATGTGATGCATTTAAGTGAATTATTTGATCAACTTGTTGTTTCCAACTTGATTATTAATTTATTTGCATAAAATTCCTGCAACTTATGTCATATTCAGATAATAAATAACATACATACAAATACCAGTGTTCTCTTGCTTAATAGATATGTGAAATTCTTTTTTTAGGCTTGTCACCTTTTTGTTGATACCTAACCTTACATCTGAAAATACTTTCTGTCAAATCTAAATATATTTTAGAAATATAACAGAAATTATTTAACAAGAAGATATTGTGTTAAATATTGCCTTTAGAGTTAATATCTTTGAGGTACATATAACTTCATTTTTAAACACAATGTCAATTTAGCAGGCATTTTTTTTTTACTGTGTATGGGTTTTTTTCATAATTTTATTGAGGTAAAATTCAGGTACAATAAAATGCACATATTTGAAGTATACAATTTGATCAGCT
The DNA here is from genome assembly GCF_045843805.1 of Urocitellus parryii. Lineage (NCBI taxonomy): Eukaryota > Metazoa > Chordata > Mammalia > Rodentia > Sciuridae > Urocitellus > Urocitellus parryii. The sequence goes on from NC_135538.1 coordinate 44,028,764, forward strand.
TTTGACATGTATGTAACCAATATAATCAATATAAAAAGCATTTCTATTTTTTAAAATTTGAAATTATGCACTGTTTCCTGCATAATTTATTACATTAGAAATCAATCACCTTAAGATATATAGAACCCCATTCCCACATGTCAACTATTTCAAAATTAAATGACACATTTATAAATATCTCAAGGGTCAAGGAAGAAAACACAAGAAAAGTAAATAAAAAGTGCTTTGAATTAAGTGCTAATAAAAGCTTAAAATATCAGAGTTTCTGTGATGAAACAGTACTCATATGAACATTTATAATTTAAAGTACTTGTATCAGAAGCTAGAATAACCATCAAATCATTTTCAATTTATGTAGTAGGAAGGGAAAAATAAGAGTAGGAGCAGAAATATATAAAGAAAAATACAGCTAAAATTTGATAAAAAATAAGTCTAATCAAGAAAAAAGTAAGAACACAAATTAATATCAATGGAAAGGGAACTATCAAAATAACACTACAGATGCTAAAAATATATTAAGGTAATATTATAATTGTATGCCAACATATGTGATAAGCTTATATCACATTAGAGAAGGATCCATGTGCTGCTGAGAAAAAGGTATATTCAATCATTGGTGGATGAAATATTCTATATATGTCTGTTAAGTCTAAAATTATCAAATTGTATTTTTTGCTTCTGTAGCTTCTTCATTTGGTTTTTCTTTGGAGGGACAGAGGCATGTTAAGGTTACCCAGTATTATTGTTTTGTGGTCTGTTTGATTCTTGAAATTGAGAAGGGTTTCTTTGATGTTGGTAGATGCTCCATTGTTAGGGGCATAAATATTTACAATTGTTACGTCTTGCTGATGTATGATTCCCTTAAGCAGTATGAAATGACCTTTTTTGTCTCTTCTAGTTAACTTTGTTTGAAGTCCACTTCATCTGATATGAGGATAGAAACCCCTGCTTGTTTATGTGACTCATGTGAGTGATATGTTTTTTTCCCATCCTTTCACCTTCAGTCTGGATGTCTTTGCCTATGATGTGAGTCTCTTGGAGACAGCATATTGTTCAGTCAATTCTTAGTCCCCTATGTCACTTTTGAACTCCACATTTCCTCGTCTCTTGTTCAGTCTCCAAACAATCTCTCCCACCCTGCACACTTTCTTGTTTGTTTTCCTAGCCAGAAGTGCCTCTCCCAGACTATCTTGCAAACAGTCAGATTGGAGGACAAGGGGTAGAACCACCGGGCATATTTCCACAACCAGTTGTCCCCTGTGTAAACCTCTCTCCACATTTGATTTTTTGCCTGGTCACTTTGTTAAGGTGGTATTCCAAAATTCCAAATAAAACTCCAGGTCTTTTTTGAAGCAAAAGACAAAGAATGTGTTCTGGCCAGGGTCAAGGGAGCAGGGAGAGCAAGCAGTTCTGCAACTCTTGACCCTGATTGGGGATGGGAATCAGCTTATAAGGACTAAAACCACAAATAAGGGGGGGAGGCAATTATAATCACAAGATAACATTTCATAAAGTGGAAAGTACATATTCTCAGAAATCACACCTTTAGTACATTTTTAGAAAAACAAGCTTGAATTAGTTTCATAGTTCAAGGATACTGTGATCAGGGTGCAAGAGGGTGAGGGTGGTGGTGTTAGCTTCTATGTAAGTGGGCTCATGTAGAAGGGGAGCCAATTTCACACAGGGTGAGGTGTCTGAACAAAATGGGGTAAGTCTGGCCTAATTTTCAAATCAGTCCACAACAACTTCAGCACACTCTATATCATGCAGAGTATGTGTTTAGTGGGCCTGTATTCCAGGCCAAACTCAGATTTGCCAGAAATTGGCCCCCTCGGCTGTCTGCCCCTGTGCAGTAGCTACAAAATGGTTCCTTCCTTAGCCTTCCGCAGGCCACCTGGAGAGATGGATAGTATTGACCAGTTGTACAGCTGGTTCACCTTGTTATATTTCAGTGAAAAAAACCAATCTCCTATATAGCTGCCTCTGGAAGGGCATACATCAGCAGGATGAGAGTAGAAGTGATGTCAGGAGAAGTTGTGATCATCTCTGATTTTAACTGATTATTTTCTGAAAAGACTAAACTGTAATCTAGAAGGAACTAAATAGTCAGAAACAACAGGATTAAGTTTTTCTTTGCTGAATAGTTTTAAAGAGTTATAAATAAGGAAATGAAGTGTGTTAAGAATATTGAGCTTTACTTTTTTTATGCCATGATTTGTGACTGACTGATTTATACCTATTAGTTTTAGTACATTATAAAATAGAGGATATTTATATAAATGGAATGGTTTGAAGAGTTATATTAAAATTATATATCAAACAATAATCTTTGTTGAACGTATTATGTGCTTTTCTGACAAATTAGCAGAGCTATGCAGATGAGAGTAGTTTTACACAGTTCAGTACAGTCAACCCACATTAATAAGGCATTTATAATGATAAACATCTGAAGTACTGGCATAGTGCTTTATTTACGATAAGGGCCGAATAATTCTTATGCCTGACAGAATTTTCACTTATCTTGGTTATAGTTGGGTGCACAGCATTTTGCTTCAAGTAATTATATCTTTAGTCATGACCTAATTCAAACATGGATCAGAATAAAAGGAATGAAAAGACTGAAATAATTCCAGTGAGTGAAGAGTATGTTTAGATAGAAAGTTTTAACACAAATAAGCTAAAAAAGAAACAAAACCCTAGGAAATGGTTTTCTTGAGTATAATGAATTCTAAAGTTGACTGGGGAAATTAAGAATGGGTATTTATTATTGGCAAAAATATTAATTGGAATGGAAATGAAAGTCTCAGGAAAGAACAATGTGAAATGTGTTTATTGAAGTGAGGGTTGGCCATGTTACTCAGCATACATCCAGTTATCTGGTGTTGCTCTGGTTATCTCTTGATGCCTGTTTTACTTTTGGAAATTCCTTTTCAAAACCGCACCGTTTGGTTATGCACACAGATTCTTGGGTTAGGAGTTCAGAAAGAGACAGCTGGGTGGTTTGTCTCTTCTCCAGTGTCTGGAGATTCAGATGGAAAGACTCAAGTGCCTGGATGTGATTGGAGCAGCTGGGAGTTGAAACAGTTGGATTTGAAGAATCCCCTTTCAAGATAACTGTTTTACACATCTGGCACCTGGACTAGTATGACTTAAAGGCTGAACTTAGCTGAAAAAGTTGACTACAGGGCCTCCACTCTCCATGTAGCTACGAGTTTATGATAGTGGAGCTCCTCTGTTTTAGTCTCTTAGCTTCATTAAATCACAGTATAAATGTTACACATACTATGCCTAGATTCACATCACTTTGAGAAGAAAGGAACTTCCTGACATAAGCCTAGGATGTTCCTAATAGATTACATGAATAGCTTTACTCCTTGCAGATATTTGGAGATTTTAGTAATGGAATTGATAAACTTGATTTTATGATAAAACCATGATTTAGTAGCCAGCTACTTTAATACCCAATGCCAAGTGGTGTCCTTAGATAAGGAAATAAATATATTTTAGTGAGCATAGAATGTTACTGTGGTATGGAAAAACCCTAATTTTAGGAAGTTTCAATTCATTTCTTCTTGTAAGACTGTCATCTGAACCTGATAGCTACTATCATCTTGGTGCCACATGTCCAAAATCGAATTAATCATTTCTCTTAAGCATTTCCCACATGCCAAAGAATGAGAAAATAAACAAAAAATGATCTAGTTTCCTTTCTCATCTCTAGTCTGTCTGACCTTATCTTAAATTCCATCTTTTTGAATGGAATTAAAATTTTTTCTTCTCTCCCCACCACCTCTTTCTCCCTTTTCCCCTTTTAAAATCTCTTTTAGATTTTCTTTTTCATTTCCATTCCCTGAAGTAGATATCAGTGTAGACCTTACTTTTGCAAAGCCTTTGTATTCCTCTGTCTGACTTTATATTTCTTAATATCGTGATACTATTAAAAATGTAATTTCCTTTACAAGTGCTCATTTTCTCACATCAAATATAAACTCTGGTGTGGGAGAGACAAGTGGATATGGTATAGTAGAAAAGGGGAATATAAGGGGTGTTGTCATTAAATATGAATCTTTTTTATATAAAGAATGTATGTGTTTACAACCTTAAACTTCTTTTCCAGAAATTCATTACCTTTCTTCAAATCCTTTCATGAGAACACTGAGATTTTTCTCAGTGGGGACAGCGTCATAATATTTGTCTCATTAAACTATATGTAGTTCCTACTGAGAAGTAGATTGAAACCTAAAAATGTTCATGCCATAGCAAATAACAGAAATAATATTTCAAAACAAAGTTGCTTCTCTTAGAATTCAATTTGTGATACTACTGTTATATTTCAGAATTCTTATTTTTGTAAAATTGATAGACATAGTATTTCTTATTTTTGATTGCTGAATTAATTTTATTGGCCCTTTGTATTTAGTGAAGCAGTAGGTGATTTTCAGTCTTTTTTTCACTCAGCCACTCCTCTTGGTGGTGGATGAGTGACCATCAGGATGGAGAGGGAAACAGATATGTAGTTTTTTTTAATATAATTTTTTTAGTTGTAGATGGACATAGTATATTTTTATGTGGCACTGAGGATTGAACCCAGTGCCTTACATGTGCAAGGCAGGCATTCCACCACTGAGCTACAGCCCCAGTCCCAGATGTATAGTTTTTTTAGTAGGCCACTTAGTGATTGTTATGCTACCTGCTATCCTTACACCAAGTTGAGACTATCTCACATAGTGATCAAAAGACATTTATAAGTGTGTAATATCTACCTGGTTTGGGGACATAAAATGTTAAAAGCACAGTTAGCCTTAGGCTGTCACAGAGAAATTGATTTGATGGGCTTGGGATATAGCTCAGTTGGTAGAGGGTTTTAGAAGAGCCTGCTCTGCTGAGAAGACCAGAAACCAAGAACAGAGCTATAAATGTGGGAGTCAGAGGTGCCAGAGTTACATTACATTCCATCCTAGGTTTTTCTCCTACAGCAGGTTACTGTCTGGGAAGCATGTGAGTAATCTCAATTAGTAGATGCTGTATAAATCCTCTATAAGTCATAAGGTGTCTTAGTCCATCTTGTGTTACTGTAACAAAATACTTGAGGCTGGAAACTTCATAATTAAAGAGTTTAATTTAACTGATGATTCTGGTGGCTGGAAAAGCTAAACAGCATGGTGCTTATGTTGTGGCAAGAGCTACAATGTGATAGAGAAACTGAAAGGGAAAAATCTGTGTGAAGAAAAGAGCAAGCACATGGGGTAAACTCACTTTATAACAACCAGCTTTGTCAAGATCTAACTCATTCCTGAGAGATTCAGTCATAGGAGTGGAGCCCTATGACCTAATTATAATTATCTTCTACTAGGCCTCAGTTCTTAACCATCTTTTCAGCCCCACACTGGGGGCCAAACTTGTAGTTCATGATCCTCTGGAGGACATACCATATACAAACCATAGTATAAGGTATGATCCTTGGTTGGAGATAGAATGAAATTTGTAGAGGTATATCATTAGCAGACTTAATAGTTAGAACAGTGTGTCTCTCCTCCTCCATTCCGTCAAACACCAGATTCCCCTGTTGTGAATGACCTCGTAATTAGCTCTTCAGTTGGATCTCATGTCATTACCTTGAGACTTATGTTTGGAACTTTGAGACTCTGCCGCAGTCTGGCTGGTCACAATTCAGGAGCCACTTGTCAAAAGAAACTAACTTTATTTTTACAACTACACACGCCAAACAAAACAGCTCCTCAGGAAAAAACCCTCAGAGCCCAACTGCCACCACCGGCTTCCCACAAGCCTCTCACCCCCTCACCAGCCTCTCCACCTCCCACAATCCTCCTGCTCTTGAGGCTGATTGGCTGGGTCGCGTGGGCGGAGCCAAAGAAGTCCCCCAATGAGCAGCTCCGTGGTCTGAAAGGGCAGGGAAACAGCCCAATGAGCATCACCACAGAGGAGCCAATCAGCTAGATGTTGCTGGGGCCGCTGTGAGCCAATCATCAGCCGGCAGCTGGAAGTTTGCTGGCAGCTGGAAGTTTGCTGGGGCCCCTTTGGCTGTGGCTCTCAACAAGACTCTTTCCTGAGGTATTGGTGCTTTTGACTGTTCTTTTAATCTCACTCCATCCAATTTTTCTTCTAAAATGCAACTAGAACTTTAGTTTTAAAATACAAGTTAGGTCAAGTTATTCCTCACTGAAATCCTTTCACTGGTTCTCCACTACCTACAAAGAATTCAGTATAAGAGGTTGGTAACTTTCTTTTAGTTGATTTGTTATGTTGTGATACCTTCTATAAGACAGCTCAGTGGATTGATATTTAAACCTTTTGACTTTTGTACAAAGTCTCTACCTACATAGCTTTTGTATTACTGGTCTCTGTTGGTAGAGCTGTTTTCTATCCTGTCTCTGGTGGTTTTTTTGATTCATTTTTGGTGAAAATGGCTTCAAGTTTAGGTCATGTGTAGGTTACAGATTTATTATATCTTTGAAGGCCAAAATAAATCATGAAATTCTCCACCAACTTCCATTTGCACGTCCTGGTACAAGCCTCCACTCCTTCTGGCTCTAGGGCCAGAAACACTGAAATAATTTCCTAACTTATCTTCCTCTTGCCCTCATGTTGTGTTGCAATACATTCCTTGCTCAGCAAAGTGGTCATTTTCGAAACAAATAATAACAAAGCCCTTACTTACAACCCAGCAAAACCAACAGTAGTTTTCCATCAAACATATATAGGCAAAAAAAAAAAAAAAAAAGCAAATTCTTTGGAGAAAAAAAAAACTTATGTGGCTGTATCACTGTAGAATGCTGATTTTAAGTCCTGTGGGCATAAACTAAGGAGTAGGATAGCTGAATCAAATGGTGGTTCCATTTCAGATTTTCTGAGGAATCTCCATACTGCTTTCCATAGTAGATGCACCAATTTGCAGTCCCATTGGCAATTTTTGAATAACATTTATTCATGCTTGCATTCTTGATAATTGCATTATATGACTGGAATGAGATGAAATTTTAGAGTAGTTTTGATTTGTGTTTCTCTAATTGCTAGAGATGTTGAACATTTTTTCATATATTTGTTGATTGTATTTTTTCTTCTGTGAAGTGTCTATTGAGTTCCTTAGCCCATTTATTGACTGGATTATTTGGGTTTTTGTGTGTGTGTGTGTGTGCGCCACAGTCTGGCTGGGCACAATTCAGGAGCCACTTGTCAAAAGAAACAAACTTTATTTTTTGAATACACACACCGCACCACACAGCTCTTCGGGAATCCCCTCAGAGCCCAACTGCCACCACCGGCTTCCCACAAGCCTCTCCACCTCCCCCACCCCTCCTGCTCTTAAGACCGATTGGCTGGGTCGCATGGGCGGAGCCAAAAAAAGTCCCCCAATGAGCAGCTCCGTGGTCTGAAAGGGCAGGGAAACAGCCCAATGAGCATCACCGCAGAGGAGCCACTCAGTTGGCAGCTAGAAGTTTGCTGGGGCTGCTGTGAGCCAATCATCAGCTGGCAGCTGGAACTTGCGGGGGGGGGGGGGGGGGGGGACGCTGTGAGCCAATCATCAGCTAGCAGCTGGAAGTTTGCTGGGGCCCCTTCGGCTGTGGCTCTCAACATCTCCCCTTCTCTGTTTAAACATAAGCATGTGGCTTAGGGACCGTGCCTGCCTTAGGTTGTCCAATACTACATATGGTTAGGTATCAGTCCTCTAGGATTGACTCCAAGATTAACTTGTGGTAAAAAGGTCACACAATTTTGACATTGTTTTATTATTTGTCTAGCTTGTTCCTTAGTTATTTTAAAACGCTTTTGTAAAGTATTAGCATTGACATGGAACTTTTTATGAAAATTTGTAGCTTCTTCTAGTGTAGAGAAAATATGTATGTCATGTGTAGTTTTATCTGCTAAATCATTGCCCAAACTAAGGGCTCCAGGCAATCCTGTATGTGCCCTGATATGTCCTATAAAGAATGGATCTTTTCTGTCCCAGATTAGACTTTGTATAATGGAAAGCAAAGAGAAAGCAGTAGAGGAAGGGGAAATCCTACCAGCATCTTCAAGGGGTACTATAGCATTAACTATATACTGACTATCGGAAAATAAATTAAATACAGAATCTTTAAACATCACAAAAGCTTGTAATACTGCATTAAGCTCTACCTTTTGAGCTGATTGGGTACTAAAAATGTAAAAGTTTGATCAGGTGTAACTATTGCAGCTATACCATTATTTGACCCATTAGTGAATATATTTGGAGCATTCATGATAGGTGTTTTTCTTGTCATTTTTGGAAAAATTACAGGATGCAATGACCAAAAAGACAATAAAGTATTAGATGGTAAGTGGTTATCAAATGAAACATTATATTTGCACATGATTATTGTCCAAGTATTTAACTCATTAAATACTAACTCATCAATTTGATTCATAGTATATGGAGTAATAATTTTATTGGGAGAAATTCCAAACACTCCCTTTGCTGCTTTTATTCCTTTGAGTATTAATTGTCCTACAGCCTCAGGATACCTAGTAAGAATAGTGTTAGAAGAATAAGATAAATGTATCCATAATAATGGACCTTCTTGCCAAAATACTCCTGTAGGAATATTTTTTGTTGGTAGTACAGTAAATAATAAAGGCAAACTTATATCAATTCTATCCAAATGCATATTTTCCATATACGTTTCAATGATTTTTAATGCCTTTCTTGCTTCAGGCGTTAACATGCGGGGTGAATTTGGATCTGATGGACCTTTTAGGATATCAAATAAAGGTCCCAACTCTCCTGTTGGTATACCTAGATAAGGCCTTATCCAATTTATGTCTCCTAATAACTTTTGAAAGTCGTTAAGTGATTTGAGTTGATCTACTCGTATTTGAATTTTTGGTGGACGGACCATGGTTGAGGATAATAGAACTCCTAAATAATTAATTGGAAAATTTAATTGTACTTTATCTATTGCTATCTCTAGATTATAATTTTTTAATAAGTTTGTAAGTGTGGCATAACATTCTAGCAATGTGTTTTTATCTTTGTGTGCTAATAATACATCATCCCTATAGTGAAATATTTATAGTTCAGGATTTTGATTTCTAAGTGGCTGGATTACTTTGTTAACATAAATTTGACACATAGTTGGGCTGTTAGCCATCCCTTGAGGGAGTACTTTCCATTCATATCTCTGATCAGGACCTTCATGATTCAGTGCAGGGATAGTAAATGCAAAACATGGACTATCCTCAGGATGAATTAGAATTGAAAAAAAACAATCTTTAATATCTATAACTAAAACATATCAGGTTTTTGGCAAAGCAGACAATTGAGGAATCCCCGACTGAGCAGGTCCCATAATAACCATCTCATTATTAATGGCTCTTAAATCTTGCAATAATCTCCATTTATGAGATTTCTTTTTGCTGACAAAAATGTGAGTATTATGGGGAGATACAGAAGGTTGTATATGTCCTTCCGCTAATTGTTGTTTGACCAGGTCATGGGCTGCTTGTACCTTTTCTTTAGTCAGGGGCCACTGAGGAACCCATACTGGTCTTTCTGATTTCCAAGTAATTTTTATTGTCTCAGTGACCCCTTCTGAAAATTCAACACATCTATCCATTCCTTGATCTATTTGTATTGGTGCTGCTATACCTTGTTTATGTTTTTCTAATCTTTTTCCTTTCCTAAAACCTTGTCTAGCCATAATAGTGGATGCATTTGGTTGGATGTTATTTGTTAATGTTAGTCCTAATTGATCTAGGACATCTCGTCCCCATAAATTTACGGGAAGATGATCCAATACATATGGCTGTATAGTTCCTTCACATCCTTCAGGATCCTTCCAATCTAATACCATTGCACTTCTATGGGGATTAGTCACCACTCCTAGGCCTCGAAGTGTTTGAGTGGCTTGTTGTAATGGCCTTTGGCCATTCTTGACGAGAGATGATGCTAAGGTCTGTACCTGTATCCAGTAGCCCATTAAATTCATGTCCTTGAATATTTAGTTTTAGCATGGGGTGAGAATCTAAATTTAAAGAAAGCATAGCCCAATCTACACCTGTGGAGCCTAATCCCCTGGAACCTCTTTCTACAGTACGACTGGAAAATTTATCATGTAGGCTGGGTATTATTAGTAACTGTGTTATTCTATCTCCTGGTGAAATTACTGATACACCCTTTGGAGAACTGGCTATAATTTTTATTTCACCTTCATAATCGGGATCAGTTACCCCAGGACTTATCATAAGTCCTTTTAGAGTAGAAGAACTGCATCCCAATAATAAGCCTACCGTTCCTTTGGGAAGAGGTCCTTTTACCCCTGTGGGAATGATTTGAACTCCCATCTCTGGAGTTAGTACTGTTCTGGTGGAGGCGCAGATGTCCAATCCTGCACTTCCTCTGGTTTGTCTAGTGAGGGATTTAATTGTTTCCTGGGCACTACCCTGATAGGGTTGCTGGGTTCCTCCAGTGCTCCGTATATTTGTGGTCTTGGGCCCCAGAGCATTGGGCCCCCATGTCCATTTTTTGTCAATGGAGCCTGATGCCTTTCTCCACGGTATCATGGATAAACACCTGGTTCTTGTTCGTTTTTTGATAATGGAGTACCCTCTATGGTGGTTTGAGAACAGTATTCATTAGCCCAATGTCTCCCTCCATGGCATCATGGGCAAATACCCAGTATTCTACTCCTTTGATACCTAATTTTGTTAAACCCTCCTCCTATGGGGCAATTCCTTTTAAAATGCCTGTTTGTTCACAATTGTAGCATGTTTTTGGCCTGGCATCTAAAACCTGTTGTACTGCAGCTGCCACGACTTGCCCTTGTTCATTAATGTCTCTACATAATTTAATATGTGTTTAAATCTTCATGTTTCCATAGTCTAATGACTTCTCTGCACCAATGATTCGCTTGCTCATAAGCTAGTTGTTTTATTAATGGCATTGGCTCTCAACATGTGTGTTAAATTTTTTGAGCTTCTTATATATCCTGGAGATTAATGCTCTTTCTGAGGTACAGGTGGTAAAGATTTTTTCCCTTTTATTGATTCTTGATTTTACTTATTGTGCTTTAGGAGTCTTGTTAAGGAAGTCAGTTCCTAAGCCATTATGGTGAAGATTTGGACCTGCTTTTTGTTCTTTTAGGTGCAGGGTCTCTGTTCTATTCTAGTGCCTCTCTGTTCTAGAGTCTTTGATCCACTTTGAATTGAATTTTGTGCAGGGTGAGAGAGAGGGTTTCATTTTGCTACATACAAATACCCAGTTTTCCCAGCGCCATTTGTTGAATAGGCTGTCTTTTCTCCAATGGATGATTTTTGGTGCCTTTGTCTAGCATGAGATAACTGTATTTATGTGGGTTGTCTCTGTGTCTTTTATTTTGTACCACTGGTCTACATGTCTATTTTGGTACCAATACCATACTATTTTTGTTACTGTTGCTTCGTAGTATAGTAATGCCTCCTGCTATGCTCTTCTTGCTAAGGATTTTTTTTAGCTATTCAGTGTTGAGAGCCACAGCCGAAGGGGCCCCAGCAAACTTCCAGCTGCCAGCAAACTTCCAGCTGCCAGCTGATGATTGGCTCACAGCGGCCCCAGCAATATCTAGCTGATTGGCTCCTCTGTGGTGATGCTCATTGAGCTGTTTCCCTGCCCTTTCAGACCATGGAGCTGCTCATTGGGGGACTTTTTTGGCTCCGCCCATGCAACCCAGCCAATTGGCCTCAAGAGCAGGAGGATTGTGGGAGGTGGTGAGGCTTGTGGTTTTGGGAGAGGCTTGTGGGAAGCCGGTGGTGGCAGTTGGGCTCTGAGGGTTTTTCCTGAGGAGCTGTTTTGTTTGGCATGTGTGGTTCTAAAAATAAAGTTCGTTTCTTTTGACAAGTGGCGCCTGAATTGTGCCCAGCCAGACTGCGGCAATTCAGGGTCACTTATTTTTCCAAATGAATTTCATGATTGATTTTTCTGGTTCTATGAAGAATGTCATTGGGATTTTAACTAGAATTGCATTAAATCTGTATAACACTTTGGTAGTGTGGCCATTTGGGGGAGGGGACCAGAGATTGAACTCCAGGGCATTTGATTACTAAACCACATTATCCATCCCTATTTTGTATTTCATTTAGACACAGGTTGCACTGAGTTGCTTAGCACCTTGCTGTTGCTGAGGCTGGCTTTGAACTCAAAATCCTCCTGTCTCAGCCTCCCAAGCCACTGAGATTACAGGCATGCGCCACCACTCCAGCAATATGGCCATTTTGACAATATTAATTCTGCCTATCAAAGAGCATAGTAGATCTTTCCATCTTCTAAGGTCTTCTTTATTTAGTTTTCATTGTAGAGGTTTTTCACCTCTTGTTAGATTGATACCCAAGTTTTTTTTTTTTTTTTTTTTTTTTTTGTGAGGTTATTGTGAATGGGGTAGTTTTCCTAATTTCTCTTTTAGTGGATTCATCACTGATATGTACAAATGCATTTGATTTATGAGTATGATTTTATAATGTCCTAATTTGCAGAATTTGTTTATTAGTTCTAAAAGTTTTCAGGTTGAGTTTTTTGGGCCTTCTAAATAAAGAATCATATCATCAACAAATAGAGACAGTTTTGAGTTCTTCTTGTCCTCTTGTTGTGTTGTGAACTGAAAAATGCAATCAATAAGAGTGTAAGTTATAGGTTTTAGATTAATAAAAATATAGATTATAGATTAAGATTTTGTAAGTGATGTAAGACAATTACAAATCAAGAACTGTCATAGACAGGCCTAAAACTCCATTTTGCTACCTTTTATAAAAAGCTGTTACAAGAGCTGTTTCTGAGAAATTGAAATGAAAGCTGTTTTCTTATAATATATTGTTTTCTGTACTTTGTACCCCACAAAATGTACTCAACCCAGAATATGGTAGTCTTGGTGACCCAAGACTTTGAAGTAGATTCTTGCCTCTGCTAACCACCTGCTCAAACCCAGTACACGGTTGTCTAATACCTGTTTAAACCCAAGATGCAATTGTGAGTTGCTATGCTAATTGCTGTATTAGCTTCTATGATTAACTTGCTTTCATGACGCTAAGGAAAGCCCCTGAGTTGTGGTTTTCGTCTTTAAGTTCCCAGGTTTCAGGCCAGGAAATTACTGTTCTCCCACAGAGCTTCAGTCTCTACGGGTGGGTAACAGTCCCTGGCCAGATAAATAAAGCTCTCTGATTTGAATTCGTACTTAAAAGAGTGTTTTCTGAAGCGGCTCCCCATAACACTATGTGTTTAATTTCTTTCTTCTAATTACTCTGGCTAGAGTTTCAAGGTTGGTGTTGAATATAAGTGGTAAAAATGGGTATACTTTTCTTTTTCCAAAGGGAATGCTTTTAATTTTTCTCCATTTACAATGGTGTTGGCCTTAGGTTTAGCATATATAGCTTTTACAGTATTGAGGTATGTTCCTGTTATCCCTAGTTTTTCTAGTGTTTTGAACATGAAGTAGTGGTGCTATATTTTGACAAATGCTTTTTCTACATCTATTGAGATAATCATATGATTCTTGTCTTTAAGTCTATTGATGTGGTGAATTACATTTATTGATTTTCATATGTTGAACTAGCCTTGCATCCCTGGGATGAACCCCACATGATCATGGCACACTATCTTTTAAAATATGTATTGTGTGTGATTTGGCAGAATTTTATTGAGAATTTTTGCACCTATGTTCATCAAGGATATTGGTCTGAAGTCTTCATTCCGTGATGTGTCTTTGGTTTTGGTATCCAGGTGATACTAACTTCATAGAACGAGTTTGGAAGGGTTCCCTCCTTTTCTATTTCATGGAATAATATGTGGAGTATTGGTGTTAATTATTCTTGTAGGGTCTTATGGAACATGACTTCAGAATCCATCTGGTCCTGAGCTTTTCTCGATTGGTATGCTTCTGATATCTTCTATTTCATTGCTTGAAATTGATGTATTCAAATTTTATATGTCCTCCTTGCCACAGTCTGGCTGGGCACAATTCAGGAGCCACTTGTCAAAAGAAACAAACTTTATTTTTAAAACTACAAACGCCAAACAAAACAGCTCCTCAGGAAAAACCCTCAGAGCCCAACTGCCACCACCGGCTTCCACACGCCTCACTCACACACCAACCACCACCTCCCACAATCCTCCTGCTCTTGAGGCCGATTGGCTAGGTCGCGTGGGCGGAGCCAAAGAAGTCCCCCAATGAGCAGTTCCGTAGTCTGAAGGGCAGGGAAACAGCCCAATGAACATGACCGCAGAGGAGCCAATCAGCTAGATGTTGCTGGGGCCACTGTGAGCCAATCATCAGCTGGCAGTCTGAAGGGCAGGGAAACAGCCCAATGAACATGACTGCAGAGGAGCCAATCAGCTAGATGTTGCTGGGGCCACTGTGAGCCAATCATTAGCTGGCAATTTGAAGGGCAGGGAAACAGCCCAATGAACATCACCGCAGAGGAGCCAATCAGCTAGATGTTGCTGGGGCCACTGTGAGCCAATCATCAGCCGGCAGCTGGAAGTTTGCTGGCAGCTGGAAGTTTGCTGGGGCCCCTTTGGCTGTGGCTCTCAACACTCCTAATTCTGTTTGTCTCTAGAAATTTGTTCATGTCTTCAAGATTTTCTCTTTCATTAGAGTATAAATTTTCAAAGTAGTTTCTAATTATCTTCTATATTTCAGTAGTATCTGTTTTGATAGTTGCTTTTTCATCATGACTTAATAATTTGAGTTCTCTCTTTCTTCATTAGCATAGCTAAGGGTTTATCAGTTTTATTTATTTTTTCAAAGAATCAAGTTTTCATTTTGTCAATTTTTTGAATTGTTTCTTTTGTTTCAATTTCATTGATTTCAGCTCTGATTTCAATTATTTCCTGTCTTCTGCTTTTGGTATTGATTTGTTCTTCTTTTTCTAGAGCTTTGAGATGTAATGTTAGTTCATTTACTTGTTGACTTTCTTTTCTTTTAATGAATGAGCTAAATGCAATGAACTTTCCTCTTAGCATTGCCTTCATAGTGTCCCAGAGATTTTGATATGTTATATTACTATTCTCATTTACCTCTAAGAATTTTTTTTTATTTCATCCCTTATTTCTTTTGCTATCCATTTGTCATTTAAAAACATTATTTAGTCTCCAGGTGTTAGAGTAGCTTCTATTTTTTATTTTATCATTGGTTTCTAATTTTATTCCATTATGATCTTATAGAATGCAGAATATTGTCTCTGTTTGTTTGTATGTGGCAAGAGTTGCTTTGTTCCATGTGCTGCTAAGAAGAAAGTGTTTTTGCTTGTTGATGGAGGAAATATTCTATGTATGTCCATTAAGTCTAAATTATGGATTATAATGATCAGTCCTATAGTTTGTTTATTTTTTGTTTGGAAGATCAGTCTAGTAGTGAGAAAGATGTGTTAAAATCACCTAGTATTATTGTGTTGTGGTATATTTGATTCTTGAAATTTAAAAGGGTTTCTTTGATGTACATAGATGGTCCATTGTCGGGGGCATAAATATTTACAATTGTTCTGTCTTGCTGATGTATAATTCCTTTAAGCAGTATGAAATGGCCTTCTTTGTCCCTTCTGATTAACTTTGGCTTGAAGTCTACTTTATCTGATGAGTATGGAAACCTGCTTGTTATGAAATCCATGTGAGTGGTACGTTTTTCCCATATTTTACCTTCAGTCTATGGATGTTTTTGCCTATGAGGTAAGTGTCTTGGAGACAGCATATTTTGGGGGTCTTGTTTTTTAATCCAATCTGCTAGTCTATGCCTTTTTAAAATGTTTTTTTTAGTTGTGGATGGACACAATACCTATCTTCCTTCCTTCCTTCCTTCCTTCTGCAGAGGATCAAACCCAGTGCCTCCCACATGTGAGGCAAGCACTTTACCACTCAGCCACAGCCACACAGTCTATGTCTTTTGATTGATGAGTTTAGGCCATTAACATTCAGGGTTATTATTGAGATATGATTTATAATTCTGGTCGTTTTTGTTTATTTCTGGTTTTTAATTTGACTTAGTTTCTCCTTTGATTACTTTTCCTTTAGTGTAGTTCATCCCTTTGCTGGTTTTCACTGTTTGTTTGTTTTTCCATTTCTTCCTCATGCGTTATTTTGCTGAGAATGTGCTATAGTGCAGGCTTTCTAGTTGCAAATTCTTTATAACTTTTGTTTATCATGGAAAGTTTTTATTTCATCTTCAATTCTGAAACTTAATTTTGCTGGATATAGGAATCTTGGTTGGAATCCATTTTCTTTCAGAGCTTGGTAGATGTTGTTCTAGGACCTCTTATCTTCAAGGGTCTGGTTTGAGAAATCAGCTGAGATCCAAATGGTTTCTCCCTATTTGTAATCTGATATTTTTCTCTCACAGCTATTAAAGCTCTATCCTTATTCTATATGTTAGGCATTTTCATTATAATATTCCTTGGTGTGGGTCTGTTGTAATTTTTACATTTGGTGTCCTGTAAGCCTCTTTTATTTGATTTTCCATTTCATTCTTTATTTTGGGAAATTTTCTGATATTATTTCATTGAAAAGATTCTGCATTCCTTTGGTTTGCATCTCTGCACTTTCATCTTGTTGAGAGCCACAGCCGAAGGGGCCCCAGCAAACTATGTTGAGAGCCACAGCCGAAGGGGCCCCAGCAAACTTCCAGCTGATTGGCTCACAGCTGCCCCAGCAAACTTCCAGTTGATTGGCTCCTCTGTGGTGATGCTCATTGGGCTGTTTCCCCACCCTTTCAGACCACGGAGCTCCTCATTGGGGGACTCTTTTGGCTCCGCCCATGCGACCCAGCCAATCAGCCTCAAGAGCAGGAGGAGTGGGGGGTTGAGAGGCTCGTGGGAAGCCAGTGGTGGCAGTTGGGCTCTGAGGGAATTCCTGAAGAGCTTGTGTGGTGCTGCATGTGTGTGTGTGTGTGTGTGTGTGTGTGTGTGTGTGTGTGTTTTCTAAAAATAAAGTTCGTTTCTGCTTGATCAGTGGCTTGTGAATTGTGCCCAGCCAGACTGCGAAACATCTATTTTGTTAAATATTAAATTTATATTTAACATCTTCTCATGCTATCCCATAGTTCTTAGAGTTCTGTTATGTTTTCTCACCATCTTCTCATGTGGTAAATTATATTTTCAAGAGTATACACTTTGTGTTCATTGCCTAAGGTTCTAGCTTCCATGTGATCTAATCTGTTGGTGATGCTTTCCATTGAATGTTTAATTTGGTTTATTGATTCCTTCATTTTGAGGATTTCTGATTGATTTCTTTTCAGAATCTTTGTCTTATTATTGAAATGGTTTTTCACCTCCTGAAATTTATCTCTGATTTTACTTCTTACATCATCCTTTACATCATGAATCAGTTTAACTATGTATATTCTAAATTCTTTTGACATTTCTTTTACTGTGCTATCAAAGGATTCTATTATTGGAGCATCTTGGTTTGTTTGGGGAGCTTTTTTTACCTTGTTTTTTCATGTTGTTTGTGTGTCTTCCCACTTACCAGTGTGGATCTGAGGCAGTACAGTTCTACCCTGTAGAGTATAGAATCCCTGAAGGTTTCCAGTGCCTTGTCTTTAAGGGGGAAACTAAAATCAACAGCACCCAATGCAAACAATATACAGCCTTAAACCAAATAGCTCCTATTAAGATATCTAATATATGGTGTATGATAGTTTTGTTCCAATAAACAGAAATAATGTATCAATTTTTGTCTACAATATCAACAAGTTTACAAAAGGGTTTACAATTTCTAATGGTAGACAAACAACAGCAGTGGTGTAGGATGTGATGTTTATGAGGAAGAAGGAGAGAAGATAGAAGCAAAGGATTTAGGAAGAGTGAAAGAGGAATCAGTAGAGGTTGGCTGTTTGCAGGAGCAAAGAGAGCAAGAGAATCAAGGGAAACAGATAAGTGAGATGAAAAATATAAAGTAAGAAAAGAAAGCTTAAGAAAAGAAAGCTTAAGAAAAAGAAAAGAGTAAAAATGAAAGAATTCACAACAAAACTGTAATATACTATTCAGACATCCCAGTCATCAATAAACCATTGTGTGAAAAAACTTTGGCTTCAGAATTGTGGAGATATGAAAGAGAGAAAAGAAAAAAGAATCTTGATGGAAAAATGAAGTTGTTTCCCATTAGAGTTAAGAAATTTCTCAGCTTCCCGTCTCAATCAATAGGTAGGGTTGTCTGGAGTTTGACCGTAGCTAGAGGCAGGACTCTAAGAGGCAGGGTATAGCAATTGCCAGTCTGTGTTGGAAGACTGCACCCCAGGAATATTTTTTAAGTTCCACTCGTGCAATGTAGAAGCCTGATCTTAGCTCCTTGAGTTGCCTGTGGACCCCATAATCTCTGATTTAGTTTCCAAACTTGATCTCTCTTCAAATTCCCAGTCAGGCATTTCTCTCCCAGGCACTCTTGATGGCTGAGTGCAGAGACCTGTGCACCTGTCATGGAGAACTGTTGTATATCAGGTGGATCAACGCCACCACTGAGAACTGTGGGCTGTCCACATAGCTTCAAGCACTGGGCCAGGTTGGTGGCTAGGGAGGGGTTGAGAGCCTGGGGATTGGGGAGCTGGAGGGCCCTGTTGGGTGCTGGATGGGAATCGGGGACCAGACTGGTACTGGGCCAGTGAATGCTGGCCCAAGTGGGCCCTAGGAACCCAGTGGGTGCCAGACTAGCTGGCTGCGTAAATCTAGAGCAAGATACTTTTATGTCCTCTTACAGCCTCTGACCCACTGTAGCCAGCCCTGTCCATTCCCATGCAATTCAGGACTCATAGAAATGGGGTGAGCCATTCTCTTTCTTTACTCTCTAACTTGTGTTCGCCTGGGTGGAAAGCTCCCAATTTCTGACTTTCTACAGGATTGCTAGGCTCAGACCCACCCATATAGACCTAGCTGCAAACACACTGATCCGGGTTTCAGTTTCTGTAGGCTCCACCACACTGTAGACCTGAGATCTCAGTGTTCTTTTAATTTGCAATTAGACTACCATGGATGTGCTCACATAAAGGAGTGACCATGTGAAGAAGCAGCAAGATGGTGGCTATTAGCACAACTATCAGGAAGATCTCAGGTGTAACCAAACCTGCAGGAACCTTAATAATGGACTTCCAGGCCCTGGCCAGTGTCCAAGGATGGATGCTGCTACATCTTGAGATGGTGATGGCAGCTACAGCATCCCAAGATGGAGGTGGCCACATTCTGAAATTGGGCAGTGGTGACCTTTCCAATATTTTTTGATAGCATTAGATTTTTGCAACATTATTATCCTTTTTTGTTTTTGTGACATAGAACCTTCTAAGACATGGATCAAAACGTTAGTTGACAATACATTATTGATGCCCATGTGTGTTTATATGTAAGATGTCTTAGAGCCAACTACAGGGAAAACAAATGTAGGATACAAATATACATGCATATGGAAATGGAATATGTTATACATAAAAGAGGTCTGTTCAAAATGATATAGGAATCCACATATTGTGTGTCTTCCCCGAGTTCAAATGTTGGTTGAAATAGGGCTAATGTTACTGTTGGCTTAAGAAAATATTTTTTGCATGGTGTTCTAGATCTAGTTTTGACAATATTGTTCTGTGTAGTTATCATATATTTATCTGAATTTTCTTTGAAAGGAAAAATATAAATTGATAATAGCAATAACACTGACAGGACATTAGATGGGTGTAGTAAGAATTATGGTGTATTTGGGGAAAATTTTTATTTGATGGGCATAACAATTACTGTAAAATTGTCTAGCAATCTGAAGATCAACTTGATACAGTTAGCTTTCCAAAGTATACATTTCCCAACATGAATATAGTTGTTTTTCTAACTTTTCAAATTACAAAATTTGATGAGATTTCAATTCTTCTTTGTGTTTTTCCCTCATATCTCTTAAATTCTATTACAAGGAAAGAGATGAAAAATAAGATAAATACTGACACATTTTTTGTTTACTTTATCTTCATCTATTTTCCATTTTTTTCTAAAATGAACTATAGAGATTACTGTAGTAATCAGGAAATATACAGTACATATAATTTTTCCAATAGGCAGTTTTCAATAACTGAACAAAAGAAGGAGATTCCTAGAATGAATAGCATTGGCAAAAGTGTAGAGAGAAGACACATCATTAGTTATGAAATATTTAGAACTTTCCTAATTACAGTATAAAGTGTTTTAATAGAAAAGTGCTTTTTTAAAAAAATGGATTTTTTATATTTGAGAATTTGGAGTTGAGCCTAAAAATATAGAAAATCTTTGTTACTGCAGTTATGAAGTCACTGGTCTACAGTTTTTTCTTTGGTTATTCCTCTTCTGGAGAAATATGGCTTGGTGGAAAAGGGAGTAATGAGGCCTAAACCAGAACGAGGTGTTGGCAATGTTCATGTAAGCTGCTGAGCAGATGGAAATAAGAGGGACAATTAGAAGCCAATACATTTTCAAAAAGACTGACTCCTCTTAAGGAACTTCATGTTATAATTAGAACAACAACAACAAAAAATGGAACAGTTTTGGGAAACTCATAGGCAGTTATAGTATTTTATTTGGGCAGGTAGAAAAAAGAAACAGCTTTATTTTTATCCTAATCTGTTTTTACCAGTACAGCAAAAGTTTCCCAGCTTTTAGGAGCTAATTTTCTTGAGTTTAGGTCTTAGATATTACCAGAGAGCCTTGAACTTGAAGAGTAGATGAAGGAATATCATTTCTGGTTTCACCTCCCCTGCCTAAAATTCTCAGTAATTCTTGGATTGGATGGTGGCAGGCATGAACTGATGTGAGAACCTTTAAGTGAGGTTTTATTTACAAAAACAGGCTGAGATCTAATTTACCAACAGCTGTGTTTATTGTATCCCCAAAGTTCTGAAATAAATTTGTTTTCATTACATTCAGTGGCTTCCTGTTCTTTCCACAAAGGTGTTTCATTTTTCTTTTCCCTAATCCTTGAAGGTGTCATCTGTACTCTGGTAGTGGAGGAGCTGTGGTGGAAGAATAGGGCTTCTTTTCCTTACTCTGGTAGCTTTGACTTTCATTCCTTAGATGAGAAGGAGATGAGGAGAGTTCATGTTTTTCCTGCAGTTTCAGGCCTGTCTCTTTGAGGAGTGCTGTCTCGAGTCTTCTGCGCAGTCTGTAGTTTTTCTTGTGCTCACCCACTGAGGTCCTGGAAAAGAGACTGTGAGTAGGCATACTCCATTGTAGATGTGCTTCCATAGGTTTGGATTTTTATACTTTGCTTGCTCTGCCTTCAGCAATTTGTTATAAAATTTTACAGACAATTGAAAAGACAGTTTGAGGGCATCTCAGGAATTGGAAAGAGCACACTCATCATAGGCTCATGGGTGTAAAAGTAACAATTACTTTGATAAGAGACCTTTGGAACTTAAAAATCCTTTGACCAACCTTTCTTTTTTGTCTTCCTTGGTTATATGCTTTTGATCAGCCTTGATGTGCTCATGTACTTGCTGGTGAATCACAACTGAAGGCAATGATTACACGAAGACTGTTCATGGCTTATTACAGCTAGATTTTGTTCTTATCCAGTTCCTTCCTGTCTCCAGATTCTTGATGTCTTCTTTTTTGGGGGAACCTCCTTTTGCCTTAACAGAGTGTTTCATTTGTTTCCTCTGGCTCGAAATTTTAACATTCTGTAAAGTCTCAATTCAGACATGTTCCTGCCTGCTTCCCACTATA
Source organism: Urocitellus parryii (assembly GCF_045843805.1). NCBI lineage: Eukaryota > Metazoa > Chordata > Mammalia > Rodentia > Sciuridae > Urocitellus > Urocitellus parryii. The sequence goes on from NC_135538.1 coordinate 44,050,421, forward strand.
AACCAGCTGGTCTCTTCTTTCTTCCTAGGAATTTCAGGAAACATTTTACTTCATCATGAAACATTTTACTCATCCTTTCTTCTTACTGGCTTCATAGCACTCTTGGTTCCTGGTAGGGGGTTTGATTTTTAAAATAGAGACTCTAAATCTCCTAAAATTACTATAAAGACCCATTTTCCACAATTAAATTCTTATTACTCAATTAATTACTAGAAAATTTAATTGACTTTCCTAGGCACTCATCCTGACTCTATTGAGGATATATCAGACACACTAAACACCAAAATTTCTGCTTCTTGTGCCTTAGCTCAAGTTGCTTTCTTCATAGTTCTCTATAATTGTCTTTGCCTTTTCAGGCCTTTCTGATTACTTCAGACTTCATCCAGTTCTTTCTTGGCACTGTAGAGAGTGGCACACGTGTCAGTGAGCTTTGAATCACTGTGACCAATATACCCAATTAGAACAACTTAGAGGTAGAAAAGCTTATTTGGCTCATGGTTTGAAAAGCAACTCCATAGCTCTATGCCTGAGTTGAGGCAGAACATCATACCAGAAGGGCATGGTGAAGGAAAGCTCAGCTTATGATAGCCAGGAAGCAGAGAGAGCTTAGGGCCAGGAGTCAGGGATAATAAATCCACAAGGCCATTCCCCTAGTGACCTACTTCCTTCAGCCATGCCCTGCCTGACCACAGTTACCAACCATTGATCCATTCAAATTATTAGCCCATAAAATCCAGTCATCTGATTACAGCTTTCATAATCTAATCATTTTACCTCTGAACAATTCTGCACTGTCTCACGCATGAGCTCTGGGGGGACACTTCATATGCAGACATACAAACAGTTCTATTAAAGAGTAAGAACACACTTGAACTAGCTCAGTGGAACACTTGCCTGACATATACAAGGACTTGGGTTCAAGCTCCAGTATTTCAACAAAAAAGAACACTCATACTCTTCTTTGCTGGAATACATATAAAACAAACAAAAAATTGAGCAACATAGTAGGTATTCTGCAAAAGTTGTTGATTGATTGTTTTGTTAAAGTTTGGTAGCGCTGATCCTATTGCATGGATTCTGAAAAACAGCTGTATAATATAGTGAGACTTCTGTGTGCTATTTCAGAAATCTTCTGAGGAAAGAGTTGTATCTACATTACCATATAGGAAAATACAACATTTTAGACTTTATAAATATTTTCCAAAAAGTTTTCCCAACAATAGTTATGGAAACAGAGAATAAGTGTATCTTAAAAGATAATTCTTTTCCAAAGCAATTAAGATTTTCATGTTATTTTAAAATCAGGGTAAACAGCTGTTGGCTTAAATAAATCCATATGAGTTTTTGTTGTTGTTATTGTTGTTGTTGTTAACTGCCTAGTAAATGTTTTATTTGGACACAAGTCTTTTACTGTAGTTAATTTGGTTAATAATGTATGAAGAGCAGTCTCTCTCTTTTTAAAATTTTCCTTTATAATTTAAAACAAAAGATCCAGGCACTTTGGCACATGCCTATATTTCCAGTGGCTGGAGAGGCTGAGGCAGAAGAATCACAAGTTAAAGGCTAGCTTTGGTAACTAAGCAAGGTCCTAAGCAAAATAAAAAATAAAAAGGGCCTTGGATGTAGCTCATTGGGAAAGCACCCTTGGGTTTAATTTCCAGTACCAAAAATTAACGAGACAAAATAAAGCAAAAGGAACTGAACCAAGGAGAAAATAATGGAAGTACTTAATTTTTAGCCAAGAGTGAACTACTCTTTGTGGGTGACATTTGTTCCCATTCCACTCACCATGAATGCTAGATCTTCAGTGCAGTTACCTAGTAGATTCTGTTCTATAGTCATCAATGGAAAATGAATATGTGACTGAATACTTGTTTCAACAATATAGATTAAAGAGTTATCATATTCTAAAAGACTGTTAAAATGCTCTTTAAATAGCTCATCTGCTAGTTATGAGCAGATCAAGCCTGATTTTGGCTTACAACTCTCACTCAGAAAAAGAAAGAACCACAATCCCAGAGACAGCTGTTAATAGACAGGCAAGTTCCTTGGAGGACTTGCCATACATAGGGAGGATGGCTTGTCTTAGGGACTAAACCTTTTGTAAACAAAATTAAAATATTTTTCCAATTTTTAAATTTCTTACCAGAACACCAATTTAGAAGAGGATATGGTGGGTGGAGAAGAGTAATATAGTAAATACAGACTGATAAATTTATCCTCATAATGTGACATAAGAAACTTTTACAGATAGGTTGGATTGAGAAAACACAAAATAAAATTTTCAGAAAGAAAAACTTGACATTAAAAACAAACAAACAAAAAACCCTATAAAAGCTGGGCATGATGGCACAAGCCTGTAATCCTAGCAGCAGGCTGAGGCAGGAGGATGACAAGTTCAAAGCTACCCTCCACAACTTAGCAAGGCCCTAAGCAACGTAGCAAGACCCTGTCTCTAAATAAAATATAAAAGGGCTGGGGATGTGGCTCAGTAGTTAAGTGGGTTCCATCCTCAGTCCCTGCACCCCCACCACACACACACACACACACACACACAAAAAAAAACCTATAAAAATAAAGACCATAAAAGCCAGTGCATTTACAAGACAACCAGACTTATCTCTTAAAAAAACAACAACAAAAAAAAATCAGTGTCATGAAAGTAAAAAAATAAAACAAACAACTTAATTTGTGTTTATGTCTGTGTTTCAGATTCAAGAAGACTAAAATGATATCACAGCTCAATACAGTTGTGGGATCCTTGACTGGATCTGCATTCACAAAGCAAAGCTGCTATAAATTTTGCTACTGGAATAATTTGGTAAACTTGTATATGGGCTGTGTATAGAGAATATTTTATAAAGTTTAATCTCTTGGATGTGATAATGCTATTGCCTTTGATCTAAGAAGATAATATAATATTTAGGGGCCAGAAGTCTTGATAACTAACTTATTTTCATTTGGTTCAGAAAAAAGAAAATTGTGTGTGTGTGTGTGTGTGTGTCCTTGTGTACATGCACCTTTGTAAGTATGTACACAGCATATATGCACATGTGTTGTACTGAAAGTTTGAAATTATTTTTCTGACATATTTCATTAAAGTGATGTTGTATAGGGCTTGCCTCTTTGTGCATGCTCACTTGTGACCTTATTTTATATATTTTTTCTTTTATCTATTTAATTTGCTAGTATGAGCTACTTGGCATTAATTCTTGAATTCAAACCCTTTAGTTTCTTTTTTTACACTGTGATGAGTAATGCTGTCATTGAGGTAAGCTAAGTAGCATAAATGAATGCTATTTTTTATTACCTCTATACTCTAATCTCATCACTTCCAAAAGAAAAACAACTTTAAACACATTTTATTAACATGCCTTTATATAGTCAGGGTAGCATAGTGGAGTATGGTACTAATATTTAGGCTCCAAATGGAAAACCATTTTATAGAAATAAATGATTCCCTAAATAGTAATTCAGAGCTCATCAGAAATATTTAATAAATTGTGAGTTATCTTTGATAATTTGTGAAAATTTTACTTACAAGGCTGGTCTGAGAGTACCATTAATTATAAACTGAGGTGTGGCACTCTCATCTATGTTCTAGAACAGATAGTATAGGTCCTAATGGTAAAGTAAGTAGCCTCCTATCTTTGAGAAATTTGAGATATTCTTTTTAATATTCTTCAACTCTGATGTCTTATGGCCAAGTAATATTTTTACTAACTCAACTAGAAGAATTCAGGGTTTAATAATTAAAAACATTTTCTACCTTAGCATAAAATATTTCAGATCCTTTTTTAAAAAAATTATTGAATCTGAGATTTCTCCTTTATTATTTTTTAGACTCCCTTGCACCTCATGTATTGCTTATGCACTTTGAAGGTGAATCCTATCTGCTTCCCCAGTCAGTCTGTCTGTCTATCTCTGGATTGATCAGAAAAGGAAAGTGAAGCAGTATCCAGAATTTGTGAAACTGGCAAAAAAAAAAAATTAAAGATTGAGGACATGGCTCGAGGTACAGCACTTGCCTAGCATGTGTGAGGCCTCAAGTTCAATCCCCAGTACTGCAAATATAATTAAATTGAAATAAAACATTGATGATTAGAAAACCATCCCCGGAGAAGCAGTGTCGAAAAGGGTCTGCTCACCTGGTTGTTGCATAGTTGAGTCTGTCATGAGTCAGAGGCATACAGACTAGAAAGGTTTACTGAGGCTGGCCTCACTGGGGTTCCTAGCATCCTCAGGGCCGATAAAGTGAAGGGGCACCAATTAACCCTTCTCTGGATTGCATTTTCCATTGTTCTTTTACAAATGAGGAAGTCCCCCCTGAACTTCACTGCTTGCTGAAGCCATCCTTATGGTGGTCTCTAGTTGTTTCCTTTCTTTTGCCAATTGTTTCTTGATTTTTTTCTCTACCAGCTGACTGCCTCCTCTTATTAATTATGCATTCATCCACTTTTCCATTTGTCCTCCAGCTCTTGCACTCACCACTCCACTGAATTTATTCTCTCAAAATTATTTCTGGGACTTAAATACTGAATGCAGTGGCTTAGATCCTGTGTGGCCTTTGGTGCTGTCCATAGACCATCCTTAGTGTCTCTAATCTTGATGCCTTGCCTCTGTTAACATTTACTCTCACCCAGCACACTGCCTGACCGTGGGTCTTCATCCTTCTGCAGCTCCCTACACTTCTCCAAGGACTTGTCGTTGGTCCTTTTTACTCTTTCTCAATAGTTTCTCTCTTGTAGATATTGTCCAGCTGATCAGCTGAGTAATGACTCCAGAATCCACCTTTCTGACTCCAGAGCCCAACTTTCCCCCTCACAGAGTCCTTTGATTTCCCATCTTTATTTCATTTTCTCTTACTGTTCCTTCAACCTGGAACTCTTTTCTATAGCTTTTCCCTTAACATTTTGATTGAGAGATTCTGGTTATGTGATGTAAAAGTATTTTACTCAATTAAAGAAAGACTCAACATATTTCCATCTTCACTCCCACTCTACTGAAGTCTCATTTTGTGTTTCTCCTCCTTTATAAGACTTATGAAAAATTTGCTGTAGTTGAATAAATATTTTTTATGGTCATTCTCCACTCAGCCACATGAGAATAATAGGCTGTGCACATGCATCTAGTTCACTCTTGTATTTTTTTGTGCAGTTATGGTCCTTGGCGCATAGCAAGTGTGTAGTAAATTTATATTGGAAGGCAGAATGAATGAAGTTGGGATTGATAAAGACTTACTACTATGCTATCAAACTCATTAAGTATTTAGATTTTTCTCATAATAATCTTTTTGTGTGATAATATTCTTGAAAAAAGTAAGGTTTTTATTTATATATGACAACAAAATGCATTACAATTCATATTACAAATATAGAGCACAAATTTTTCATATACAAATATATGCAAAGTGTATATAAAATATACAAAAATATACAAAGTATATTCACATCAATTCATGTCTTCATACATGTACTTTGGATAATGATGCCCATCACATTTGACCATCATTTCTAACTCCATGCCCTTTCCCTTCCCCTCCCACCCCTCTGCCCTATCTAGAATTTGTATATTCCTCCCATGCTCCCCCTCCCTATCCTACTGTAAATCAGCCTCCTTATATCAGAGAAAACATTTGGCATTTGGTTTTGGGGGATTGGCTAACTTCACTTAGCATTATCTTATCTAACTCCATCCATTTACCTGCAAATACCATGATTTTATTCTCTTTTATTGTTAAGTAATATCCCATTGTTTATATATGCCACATTTTTTATCCATTTTATCCATTCATCTACTGAAGGGCATCTAGGTTGGTTCAACAATTTAGCTGTTGTGAATTGTCCTGCTATAAACATTGATATGGCTGTGTCCCGTAGTATGCTGTTTTTAAGTCCTTTGGGTATAGACTGAGGAAAGGGATAGCTGGGTCAAATGGTGGTTCCATTCCCAATTTTCCAAGGAATATCCATACTGCTTTCCATATTGTCTGTACCAATTTGCTGTCCCACCACCAGCAGTATGAGTGTACCTTTTCCCCCACATCCTGGCCAACAGGATGTTTATATTGTTTGTCTTCATAATAGCTGCCATTCTGACTGAAGTAAGATGAAATCTTAGAGTAGTTTTGATTTGCATTTCTTTAATTGCTAAAGATGATGAACATTTTTTTCATATATTTGTTGATTGATTGTATATCATCTTCTGAGAAGTGTCTGTTCAGGTCCTTGGCCCATTTATTGACTGGGTTATTTGTTGTTTTGGTGTTTAGCTTTTTGAGTTCTTTATATATCCTAGAGATTAGTGCTCTATCTGATGTGTGAGGGGTAAAAATTTGCTCCTAAGATGTAGGCTCTCTATTCACCTCACAGATTTTTTCTTTTGCTGAGAAGAAACTTTTTAGTTTGAATCCATTCCTTTTATTGATTTCTTGATTTTAATTCTTGTGTCAAAGGAATCTTATTAAGGAAATTGGGGCCTCATCTGACATGATGGAGATTAGGGCCTACTTTTTCTTCTAGTAGATGCAGGGTCTTTGCTTTTATTTCTAAGTCCTTGATCCATTTGGAATTGAGTTTTGTGCATGGTAAGAGATAGTGGTTTAATTTCATTTTGTTGCATATGGATTTCCAGTTTTCCCAGCACCATTTGTTGAAGAGGCTATCTTTTCTCCAAAGCATGTTTTTGGTGCCTTTGTATAATATAATTGTAATTTTGTGGGTTAGTCTCTGTGTCCTCTTTTCTGTGCCATTGGTCTACCAGTCTGTTTTGCTGCTAGTACCATGCTGTTTTTGTTACTATTGCTCTGTAGTATAGTTTAAGATCTGGTATAGTGATGCCACATACTTCACTCTTCCTGCCAAGGATTGCTTTAGCTATTGTGGGTCTTTTATTTTTCCAGATGAATTTCATGACTGCTTTTTCTATTTCTATGAAGAATGTCATTGGGATTTTGATTGGATGCATTAATCTGTATAGTGCTTTTGGTAGTATGGTCATTTTGATAATGTTAATTCTGCCTATCCAAGAGCATTATAGATCTTTTCATCTTCTAAGGTCTTCTTTGATTTCTTTCTTTAGGGTTCTATAGTTTTAATTTTATAGATCTTTTACCTCTTTCATTAAGTTGATTCCCAAGTATTTTTTTTTCTTTGAGCCTATTGTAAATGGGGTGGTTTTCCTCCTTTCATTTTCTGAGGATTAGTCACTGATATACAGAAATGACTTTGATTTATGGTGTTGATTTTATATCCTGCTACATTGCTGAATTCATTTACTAATTCTAGAAGTTTTCTGGTGGAATTTTTTGGGTCTTCTAGGTAAAGAATCATGTTATCCTCAAATAGTACTAATTTGAGTTTTTCTTTTCTTATGTATATCCATTTAATTTCTTTCGTTTGTCTAATTGCTCTGGCCAGTGTTTCAAGAACTATATTAAATGAAAGTGGTAAAAGCATGCATCCCTGTCTTGTTCCATTTTGGAGAAAAATCATTTAGAATGATGTTGGCCTGGGGCTTAGCATAGATAGCCTTTTTTGATGTTGAGATATGTTCCTGTTATCCCTAATTTTTCTAGTGTTTTGAACATAAAGGGGTGCTGTATTTTGTCAAATGCTCTTTCTGCATCTATTGAGATGATCATATGATTCTTATCTTTAAATTCTATTGATGTGATGAATTACATTTATTGATTTCTGTATGTTGAACCAACCTTGCAACCCTCGGATGAATCCCACTTGCTGGTGGTGAACTATCTTTTTGTACTTGATTTGCCAGAATTTTATTGAGAATTTTTGCATCTATGTTCATTAGAGATACTGGTCTGGAGTTTTCTTTTTTGGATATGTCTTTGCCTGGTTTTGGAATCAGGGTGATATGGCCTCATAGAATGAGTTTGGAAGTATTCCCTCTTTTTCTCTTTCCTGAAAGAAATTGAAGAGTATTGGTATTAGTTCTTCTTTAAAGGTCTTGTAGAACTTAGTTGTGTATCCATATGGTCCTGGGCTTTTTTTGGTTGGTAGATTTCTGATGGTGTCTTCTATTTCATTGCTTGAAATTGATCTGCTTATATTGTGTATATCATCCTGATTCAATTTGGGCAAATCATATGTATCTAGAAATTTGTCAATGCCTTTGATATTTTTTATTTTATTGGAGTACAAGCTTTCAAAATAATTTCTAATTATCTTCTGAATTTCTGTAGTGTCTGTTGTGATATTTTCTTTTTCATCCTGTATGTTAGTAATTTGAGTTTTCTCTCTTCTTCTCTTCATTAGAGTAGCTAAGGATTTGTCAATTTTATTTATTTTTTTCAAAGAACCAACTTTTCTGTCAATTTTTTCCAATTGTTTTTTTGTTTGTTTGTTTGTTTGTTTCAATTTCATTTATTTCAGAGCTGATTGTAATTATTCTCTGTCTTCTACTGTTTTTGGGTATAGATTTTTTGTTCTTTTTCTAGGACTTTGAAATGTAATGTTAAGTCATTTATTTGTTGACTTTTTCTTCTTTTAAGGAATGAACTCCATGCAATGAACTTTCCTCTGAGAACTGCCTTCATAGTGTCCCAGAGATTTTGATAAGTTGTATCCATGTTCTCATTCACCTCTACAAATTTTTTTTATCTCCTCCTTGATGTCTTCTGCAACTCATTCAGTACATTCAGTAGCATATTATTTAGTCTCCAGGTGTTGGAGTAGCTTTTGTTTGATAGAATGCAGGGTAGTATCTCTACTTTTTTATATCTGTTAAGAGTTGCTTGTGGCATAGTAAATGGTCTATTTTAGTGAAGGATCCATGTGTTGCTAAGAAGAAAGTGTATTCTCTTGTTGGATGACATATTCTATATGTCAGTTAAGTCTAAGTTATTTATTGTATTATTGAGTTCTGTAGTTTCTTTGTTCAGCTTTTGTTTTTTAACGTCTATCTAGTGATGAAAAAAGGTGTTTTAAAATCACCCAAAACTATTGTGTTGTGGTCTATTTGACTCTTGAAATTGAGAAGAGTTTGTTTGATGAACATAGATGCTCTATATATTTATAATTGTTAAGTCTTGTTGGTGTATGGTTCCCTTGAGCAGTATGTAGTGTCCTTCTTTATCTCTTTTGATTAACTTTATCTTGAAGTCTACTTTATTTGGTATGAGGATGGAAACCTCTGCTTGCTTCCAGATTCTATGTCAGTGGTATTATTTTTCCCATCCCTTCACCTTCAGTCTGTGGATGTTGTTTCCTTTGAGATGAGTCTCTTGGAAGCAGTATATTATTGGGTCATTTTTGTTTGTTTGTTTGTTTTTATGTGTGTGTGTGTGTGAGATCCAATCTGCTAGTCTATGTCTTTTGATTGGTGAGTTTAGGCCATTAACATTTAGGGTTATTATTGAGACATGATTTGTATTCCCAGCCATTTTTGTTTATTTTTGGTATTTAATGTGACTTAGCATCTCCTCTGATTAGATTTTCCTTTATTGTAATACATCCCTCTGCTGATTTTCATCATTGTTTTTCATTTCACATTGAGGAGATTGTTCCTTCTTCTATCCCAATAACTCTTATATTTGGTCTTTTGATGCTCTCATAATTCTTGATTTTCGGTTCATGGCTTCTTACTATCTTTACTGTGTGATCAACTTTATTTTCTAGATTGTATACTTTGTCTTCATTATTTGACGTTCTTTCTTCCAGGTGATCTAGTCTCTTGGTTATGCTTTTTTATTTGATTTATTGTGTCCTTCATTTCAAGGATTTCTAACTTTTTTTTCAGGGTCTCTATCTCTTTCTTGAAGTAATATTTTGCTACATGTATTTGCTCTCATATCTCTTTGTTTTAGATGATCAATTTTTGCCTGTATTTGCTCATTTAGGTCATTCTTTAATTCACGTATCATTTTAATTATGAACCTTCTGAACTCCTTCTCTGACATTTCATCAACTTTGCTGTCCATGGATTCTGTTATTATAGTGTCCTGGTTTGTTTGGGGCACTTTCCTCGCTTGTTTTTTAATGTTGTCTATGTGTCTTCCTTTCTTGCAGTGTAAATTTGAGATATTATAGTTTCTTCCCTATATTCTTGTAGTACCCATGCAGATTGTCTATACCTCACCTTGATGTTGGGCTTACAGACCCTGCTGATGTCCCTCAGTGTATGCTACTGCATCTAAAGGTGTTGGTGGCAGTAGCTGAGGTAACTCAAAATAATAGTGGGGTGCCCTAAGATGGATGCAGTGTCTTACAGAGATGGGGCTGAAAGGGTGGGCCTTACACTGTCTTTGGGATGCCTGCTCTGAGATGCAGCTGCTTCTAGGCCCTGTCTGTTTCAAAAAGATAGGGGTTACTGTGTGGGGAAGGCTATGGCCATGACTGCAGTGTCCCAAAATGGAAGTGGGTTAGGCTTGGGCTTCCAGGTGGCAGGTGAGGGGACGAACTTGGACCAACCCTGGATCTGGGTCCCGTACAAGGCAGTGAGGGCAGATCTGCTCTGGGCCTGACCTCCCACGGTATTCTGCTGGTTGGAAGGGACAATCCGGTGCCAGAGGCTGGGCTCTGGTGGTTGTCTGCCAGTGGCAAGATGGACCTGGACCTACTATGAGCCTGCGTCCCACTCAGGCCGGTGTGGGCAGATCTGGGAAAGTAATTTTTGTAAATCAATTTTATTTCACTGCTTAATTTTTGAGGAAACTTGCTCCGTTGTTTATTAAAGGAATATTACTTAAATTTTCTTCTTTCATTGTTGTTTTTCATTCCTTTTTTTCTTTATGGTGCGAGGGATATAACCCTGGCTTAACTCCGAGCCACATCCTCAGCCCTTTATTTTGTGTTAGGGCCTTGCTAAGTTGCTGAAGCTGGCTTTGAACTTGGGATCCTCCCTCCTCATCCTCACGAGCCTCTGGGATTATAGCTATGTACCACCCCACCTGGGATAGTTAGTCTTTATTGTGAGGTTCTAATTTGAGAAATCACCGGAATTAAGGAAGGTCTTTTTTTTTAAGGTGTGTGTGTGTGTGTGTGTGTGTGTGTGTGTGTAGCATGCATTAATTAGTGAAGGGATAGAAGTAGTGAATCTTCATAGTTAAAATTTAGGTTTTTTTCTTTTTTTTTACATTTTTAGTTGTAGATGACACAATACCTTTATTGTTTATTTATTTATGTCATGCTGAGGATTAAACCCAGTGCCCCAAGTGTGTGAGGCAAGCACTCTGCCACTGAGCCACAACCCAGCCCTAAAATTCAGTTATACTTAGTTTCCCCCTGTAAAATTATGTCTTATTGTATATAGCTTTGTATACTTGCCTTTTTGTCCTCCTTACACCACCTACAGTACTGGGGATTGAACCCAGGGTTACTTTACCACTGAACCCCCTTTACATCCTTAGCCTCCCTGGTTCTTTTTCAGTACTGGGAGTTGAACCTAGAACTTCACACATGCTAAGGCAAGTGCTCTACTAATGAGCTACATCTCAAGTCCTTTTTATTTTAAGACAAGATCTTGTTAAGTTGCCTAGCTTGCCTTGGATTTGCCAGCCTTCTTCCTCAGCCTTCTGAGTATCTGGGATTACAGGCATGTACCACCACTCTCAGCTATACTTACCTTATATTGTAAACTTTTTCTTGCATATAAAATATTCTTCTAAAATAAAATGTGCTTTTTATTTTGGGGATGATTTCTTGTTGGTTTCATGGTATATTGTGTGGTTATACCAACACTTACTCAATGATTCCCTTACTTTAGCAGTGTGGTAAGTCTGCTGATATAATATACAGCAGTTAGGTTATTTTAAGTTAATAAGCTGATAGTGCACATTTTGCTTTAGAGATCTACTATATGACAGCTTAAACAACAATAATCTATTTCTCACAGTCTGGTAGCTGGGAAATCAAGATCAAGGTGGTTCCCAATGAGGCTTGCGAATGGCCATCTTCTGTATGTGGCCTCATGTGACAGAGATGGGAAGCAAGCTCTCTGGTTTATTGTCTTATAATGACACTAATCCCATTACAAGGTTTCCAGCTTCATGATTCCATCTATAGCTAACTACATTCTGAAAAATCTAATCTCCAAATACTATCATATCCAGTGTTAGAGCTTCAACATATGAATTTTGGAGTAATAAAATTCAGACCATAGCAGCCAACAATGAAAACCTTTTCAGAAGCTACTTATTTTAACCTAAGTAGCAATTTAAAAACTCACATTCAGAATTGTTCTCATTCTGTCTCTGGGAAAAAGTATCTGAAAATCTTCATAGAAAAAATAAAAATTACTGTTGCTTATTCAGCTTGAAATATGTAGTTAAATTATCCATTATTGACATAAAATGGAACCATGAAAATGCTTAGATGATTCATCTGCAAATGTCTTCTAGTATCTTTTAAAATACTTTAAAAGATGAGGCTGAGGCTGGGGCTCAGTGGTAGAGCTCTTGCCTGACATGCATGAGGCACTGGGATTGATCCTTAGCACCACATAAAAATAAATAAATAAAATAAAGACATTGTGTCCATCTACAATTTTTTTGAAAAAATATTTCAAAAAATACTTTAAAAGAGAAAAGAGACTTTAAAGAGTTTCCTTTTCCTACTTGGAAAATAATAGCCAACTTTATGGATAATTATAATTACTTACTGAAGTTCTTTTTAACTTTAGTCTCATTCTCTCAACAAATAAATAATGCAACCAAGAAATAAGATTTACTATATTTTATTGCTTTATGCTTTAAAAAAATTCATATGCTATCATTTTAAAAATTTGATCTTTTAACAACAGTGTCACTAGGATAGAATAAGTACAATTTTTATTTAATATTTGAGAAACTTGAAGCTTGGAAAAATTAAATTTACCTGTAGTCAATAATCCAGTTTGGGTTGGTTCTGCTACTTCAAATCCTATCTTCTGTGAGTTCAAAGAACATGGGGAGTTTTTATATTACAGTGCTCTGAGAAATAGTAATTAGAGAAAAATACTAATTTATATTGAAAGATGAACAACTAGAAGATACTATATCCAGTTAAACATAACTTGAAAATTCATATACAGCAATCTCATTTTAAAATAATGATCTATTTCAAATGGTCATCAGGATTTATTATGCTTGGCATCCTTTTATTGGTTCTTTTTAAGTTTTTACAAACATTTAAATATTAGTTTCCCTGGAAGATACTAATATGTGTTCATTATGAATTTCTGCTTCTTTTAGGTAATAAACTTTCAGAATCACATAATTCTAGAAGTTTTGGTAGAGAATAAACAAAGCTAGTATAAATTCTACTCTTTCATCTTTTTAATTTTTGGATACCAATTTTGACTAAGGTAACTTGCCTACATATAGATTTTAAATTGATAATGATCTTTCCCATAACTTCTCAACTCTGGCTTGTATAGTGTGAGAGCAGTTGTAGGCAATACATAAACAAATGTTTTGTAAATGTTGGACATAGTTTTGCTCCAATAAAACTTTATTTACAAAGACAAGCGGCGGCCATATTTGGCCTTGAAGTTGCCAGCCTATAGATAAGAATTTAAGGTGAAATAAAACTCCTCACTATATTATTTTTGTATTAGTTGTTACATTTTTCTTTTTGCTTTGTGTAAATTCTATTCTTTTTAACTCCATGTTGATAATTCCTTTCTGTGTCCCCTTTAATTTCACACTTTTATTTACCCTTTTTGGGTGGGGGAGGTACCGGAAATTGAACTCAAGAGTACTTGGCCACTGAGCCACATCCCCAGTCCTATTTTGTATTTTATTTAGAGACAGGGTCTCTCTGAGTTGCATAGTGCCTCACTTTTATTTATTTATTTTTTTAAGTTTATTTATTTTTATGTAGTGCTAAAGGTAGAACCCATTGCCTCACACATGCTAAGCAAGCGCTCTACCACTGAGCCACAACCCCAGCCTATTGCCTCACTTTTGCTGAGGCTGGCTTTGAACTCATGATCCTCCTGTCTCAGCCTCATGAGCCACTGGGATTATAGGCGTGCACCACTGCACCTGGCCTTTACTCACTTTTTTTGAGTGCCATTATGCTTTTATATCTCCAGTTTCTTTTCTAGGCCCTCTGACATCCTCATATATCTTTCCAACCTTGTTATCAAGACTTTTCCAATCTAGTTAATCAAATATTTATTGGATTTCTACAGAGAATAATATTAAAGAAATGAACATGCTGGATATTAAAAAATGATAAGCCAAGCCAGGATGTGGTGGTGCACACTTGTAATTCTGGTGATTGTGGAGGCTGAGGCAGGAGGATTGAAAATTCAAGGAAAGTACAGCAATCAAGTGAGACCCTATCTCAAAAAAAAAAAAAATGAGGAGGGCTGGGGATATAGTTTAATGGTAAAATGCTCTTGTGTTCAATCCCCAATACCAAAAAAGAAAGGAAGGCAGGCAGGTAGGCTTCAGCTGACTGTTAAAAGGTTGGAGGTAAATTAAATATTAGAAAAATAGTGTTTTAATAAGTCACTTACAAGTGGAAGCTTACATAATACCTCCCTCTTTCTTCCACCAAATAAGGAATCCCACCATGAACTGGTCATTTTTAAGATCATTTCCCGGAGCAAGGTGCTAAAGATATGGCTTGCTTTTATCTTGGGAGTTTATGTCTTTGAATTTTATTTTTCTTCCCTGTGGTAAGATAAAGTGTCAATGGGTGCAGACCTGTCCTTGAAAGTCCTGAGGCCAGAGGTCTACACCAGCTTTACCCAGGCATTCTGGCAAATGGGCTCCTCTCTGACTGGTTGACTTGCTTTTTTTTTCTTTGTGACTCCATTTGGTATAAAACAAAATGTTTTTCCTACTCTCACACTTAGTTCTACACTGAACCCTTCACCTCTGGTCACCAAAATGTATGGTTTTTCTCCCTATGAACAAAAAATTCTCCAGTGTACACCAACTGAATGTCCTGTAATTCAATTCAGTTATGATACTAACTACCTGGAGATAGCGTCTGAAGTGGGCATAGTCTTATAGGACTGAACTGTCAACTTTGCAAGCCTCAAGTTGTGACCTGTACTTGTAACAGACAAGCTCTGAATCTTAGGTTCCCACTCCCCACTCTTGCATTCAATTAATATAGCTAGGGTGGTTCACAGAACTGAGGGAAACACATTTACCCTTTTCTTTAAAATACTACAGATAACAGCCAAACAAAAGAGATGCATAGGGCAAGGTCTATGGGAAAGGGCACAAAACTTTCTGGGCACACCACTCTCCCAGTACCTCCATGTATTCAGCAATGTAGAAGTTCTTCAAACCCTGTCCTTTGGAGTTTTATGAAGGCTTTATTATGTAGGCATGGTTGATAAATCCTTGATCATTAATAATCAAAGCAACCTTCAAGCCCTTTCTCCTCTCCTTAGAGGTCAAGCAGGATGTGCGGATGTGGTTGAAAGTTCCAGTACTCTTATCACATATTTGGCTCTTCAAGCTATCTTGCAGCCTACCAAGGTTACTAACCTCCTTCAAACAAAAGATTGTCCTATCACCTAGGAAATTCCAAGGGGTTTAGGAGGTCTAGGAGCTCTATGTTAGGAACCAAGGGCAGAGACCAAATGTGTATTTCTTATTATATTGCAGTATCACAGACCCTTCCAGTCTTTTCTGGCCATTGACTTAGGCAAGTATGAACTCAAGAGATAGGAATAGCAAGCCACCCAACTTTTTTGGATTATAGACTATCTTTTTAAGCTTCAATGCATAGATAAAGGAATCTTCCATGGAATTTGTGTTAGCTCATTAGGAACATAATTTGGATTTAAAAAAAAAAACAGACTGAATCAGCACTTATTTTTCTTCTGTGCACATATTTTCCTATGTAAGATAGATGGGTTCCTACCACCCTTCAATCTTCTTACCTCTAATGATTGCATCTCAAAATAGTTACAGCAGACCAAGTGAGTATATGGACAGATTACTGGATCTGAAAGCAAAGCCATATGTGCTGTGAGTGAGCCCCTGCAGTGGGGTAGAACTGCACTGCCTGTATTATGCCTTCTGCAAGGTAGGCAGGCCAAGAGGATGACAGCCTGTATTCAGCAAGTAGGGTCTGGAGTTATCAAGAATATTTGGAGAACAGATGAGTCTGCCTCAGTTTTCCCAGGCTGCATGAATGAGTTCTCTACAAAAATTTAAACTTTCACATCCTAGTTTTTATTTTGTTTTTGTTTTTTTTAACCTGTTCCTGGTATCTGGTGCTAGAATCTATTTCTAAAGTCAAAGTAAGATCACACTAAAATAAACAGGTATCCAGGATACCAGTTTTTAGCTTCTTGTTGGTTTATATAGTATTTACTTCTTATTGCTTCAGGAGAAATCAGGCACAACTCTAAGTCTTAAGTACTAGTCATGGAAGTATCCATGTACTAAATGGTTTGGCCACAGTCGTGTGATAGAAGGCATCAAAGGAACAGAGAGGAGGGATGAGAGTGTTACTATATAGAGACTATGTTGTCATGTGGAATTAAAATTGGGGAAATCTCAGTGGAATCATTAAAATACAGGGACTAAAAGGAAAGTAAAGACCTAGCCCCATAGCACTCTGGTTCTAGTAATCGGCTTTTTTGAAGGCAGAGGAAAAATTAGACAGTGAATAAAATCACAGCATTTAGTATGTGAAATGTTCTAATTGGATCTTGAAAGGTGACCACCAACTTGAAAAAGAAGAGGATCCGCTTTAAAAACAAACCTCAGGTTGTGTGGTGAGCAAAGATGTGCTAGAGGACATAGGTGTTGAAGGAGCTGAGCCCAATGCACTGGGATCAGACTCTAATACCTAAGCAGAGAGCACTTCTGATGCCCATAGGATGCTCTAGAACACAGGGACAAGACAGGAGGAAAAGGACCAAACCCCATTTGGGCCCTGTATATCTGGGGCTCTCCCAAACTGGAGTTCTGTTCACTGGTGTTTTGTGGAGCCACAGGGGAACCAGCCCAAGTTGGGAATAAATTCCATGAGTGAAACTTGTTCTCTTAAAGAAACAAGGGAAATTTCTATTTACAGCAGATTTTGTTCATTATTGTAAATAGAAGTGGAAGTGTTCTAGAGCCTTAAAGAATTGGAAAAGGAAATTTAAAATTAATTTAAACAGACATAAGAGGCTTTGGGGAAGACATAGGGACCAGGGCTCCCATTCTCTTTTAGTCAAGTCTCCTTTGTTCCTTTCCTCCTCCCGCTTTAATTTGTAGTACAACATGCTTAATTTTGAATGCTTTGAATCATCATTTAAAAGTCTGTGCTAGGATAGAAATTTCTAAGCAAATCAATTTATGAGTAAAAAAACTTGAGGTTTCATGGTAAATATTAATATTTACATAACTAATATTATGTGCATAAAAGTCAATCCAAATGAAAGAATAAGTTAAGGTTGTAAAAGAATATGGTTTACTCATTTTTCTCCCTTAAAACCATACAGGTAATATATGCTTTGAACACTAAAAATGATGAGCATGAATCTGCAATTCAAGCCCTAAAAGATGCTCATGAAGAAGAAATCCAACAAATTCTTGCAGAAACAAGAGAAAAAATACTGCAGTATAAAAGCAAAGTAACAGAGGAGTTAGAGCTTAAGAGAAAGATTCAAGTTTTAGAAGCATCCTTAGAAGATCATATAAAAATGAAGCAACAGGCTTTAACAGAATTTGAAGCTTATAAGCATAGAGTTGAGGACATGCAACTTTGTGCAGAAGCCCAGCATGTCCAACGCATAGTAACCATGTCCAGAGAGGTTGAAGAAATTAGAAGGAAATTTGAAGAAAGATTACGGAGCTTTGGACAGCTCCAAATACAGTTTGAAAAAGACAAACGATTGGCATTGGAAGATTTGCGGACTGCTCACAGAAGGGAGATGCAAGAGCTGTTGAAGTCACAACAGGATCACAGCGCCTCAGTAAACAAAGGGCTGGAGAAGACAGAGGAACTACACAGGATGGAGGTGGAGGCCTTAAACAAAACACTTGAAGAGCTAAGGCTTGAAAAGAAAAAACTCATTGAAGATTATGAAGGCAAGTTGAATAAAGCTCAGTCTTTTTATGAACGTGAACTTGATACTTTGAAAAGGTCACAGCTTTTTACAGCAGAAAGCTTACAGGCTAGCAAAGAGAAAGAAGCTGATCTTCGAAAAGAATTTCAGGGACAAGAAGCAATTTTACGAAAAACCATAGGAAAATTAAAGACAGAATTACAGATGGTACAGGATGAAGCTGGCAGTCTTCTTGACAAGTGCCAAAAACTGCAGATGGCACTGGCCACAGCAGAGAGCAATGTTCAGGTAATTCAAGAGTTGTATTCCACACATGAATTCTTTCTCTTTTCTCTTTTAAATATATTTATTTTGTAGACTGGAGAGCACCTAGCTAGTTTAGGATCAGCTTCTTTGCATTCTCATAATTTAAATTTTTCTTTTTTCCATTTTTGCCTTTTCCTTTGTGAGAAAAATCAATGAAGTCATGATTTTTATTACGCTGAACCTGTTCTGTCAGAATCTCAGACATCTAGGGCCTAAAAAGATAAGCTTAAAATTCTATAGATTTTTTATGAAGGTATTTTATTTAAATAACATGTTAATATTTTCCTAAAGTGGTTTGGGAGAGTTAAAACATTGGGCTTAGGGTTTAATTATCTTTTTTCCTTCCTCTTCCAGTGGTCTGCCCATCAAACAAAAATTAATTGTTTTAATGGTTCTTGAAAATAGCTAAAAGTCTCTATAAGTTTTATCTCATTAGCATAATAAGTTTAATAACTTTTAAAAATATCTATGTAGCATAGAATGAATTAGAAAGAGTAGAATAGTCTTTCCTGACTGGGGCATATAATTTGTGCAAATAAAAAGTTATAAATGTCACCATTGTGTACAGATCTAAAACTAGGTATAGTTAAGTAGGAATTTTCAACAAGAGAAAGCTTATGCTTATAATTTAAATAAAGGATTTAACTTAGTGACATGTTTGCATTTTAATATGTCTCTCTAATCTTTCTTAGGTTCTTCAAAAACAGCTTGATGATGCCAAGGAGGGAGAAATGGCCTTATTAAGCAAGCACAAAGAAGTGGAAAGTGAGCTAGCAGCTGCCAGAGAACGTCTACAACAGCAAGCTTCTGATCTTGTCCTCAAAGCCAGTATGTCTGACCATAATTTGTTATAATTATAGCTCAGCTAAAACCAACACTAAAATATTCTTTCAAGACAAAATTTGAATATTTAACAATTTTTTCTGATTTAAAATTTAAACATTTTACTAATATTTTTAAAAAATATTTATATTTTAGTTGTAGTTGGACACAATACCTTTCTTTATTTTACCTATTTATTTTTATGTGGTGCTGAGGATCGAACCCAGGGCCTTGCATGTGCTAGACAAGCACTCTACCTCTGAGCCACAACCTCAGCCCTATTTTACTAATATTTTAAAATTATTTGGACTCTATGTTAAAGGACTCTTGTTATCTTATTAGTGAACCATAAGAAGCAAATATATTTTTGTAGAAAAACTAAGATTTAGCTGGTAAAATCACCAATAAATAAAGCAGTAAAAGAAAAATCAAACATTCTAAGAGACTTTCATCCTTTAAAAGCCTACATTTTAGAGCATTTAAATTAGTTAAACTATATGCAACTTTCATTTGACTTGTTATCAAGGATTGTTTTACATGCTAAAACTGAGTTGTCCATTCTCAAGTGGCTGAGTTGCTCATTTCATAGCCCTTACTAGAGGAGGTAGCTGACTTATGTCAGATCCAAAGTTGTGTTTTGTTGTAGTGTTTAATGTGCCCAGCAAAGCTGATTAACACCTTTTCTGATTTTCATTGGCTTATTGATAAATCACAGATATCTCTTCCCACAAAGTAGTAATTTTTAATAACCTTCAACATGCATCGGGATCACCTGGAGGTTTGTGAAATCAATGATGCTTGGCTTCATCCCTAAGAGTTTTTGACTCACTGGGTCTGGGGCAGACTTTTTTCTCACATGATGTTGGTCCTGCTGGTACTTTGAGAACTACTGCATTAAACCATGCTTTCTATGAGTCTCTGTTTTCAAATTCACATCTGCTCTCTCATTTTACTCCCCTTGCCCATGCATTTTCATTGCCATTTATTTTATTCTTTCATAACTTTGCTGTTCTTACCTGTTTTTTTAATCTAGTCTCTTGTCTAAAACAAATTCAGTCTCAACGAAACTGCTATCTGCCACCTTTGTTCCCTGCATACAAATTCTTTCTCTATTAAAATTAGAAAAAAGAAGAAATTAGAAAAGAACAAATTGCTCATTTTGGCTTCATAGTGTTAGTCTGTGCATCCTCTTACCTTGTTTTACTCCCAGGAGACTTTTACATGAACCAATGAAGAGTTGCTTCTACTTCAGCTTGTGTAGCCTACAATGTTAAAAAAGAAAAAAGACAAGACAGAAACTTATTAGGTACAGAGAGCAACTTCAGTGAAATGAAAATGGACTTTCTAATTTAAATTATTTTAGTTGGATAAGAAACATTCCCATGGTAAATATTTCCATTTTATACAGTGAAGAAACCAAAGAAAAAATTGTACATGCAGACCAATTTATTTTACTTAGGTATAAAGTACAATTGTGTAATTAAATACAAACTGTTTAGTATCACAATAACTGATTTCTAAATTGAAAGGATTTTCTTTTGGGGGGGGCATAGGTCATATTGGAATGCTTCAAGCAACTCAAATGACCCAGGAGGTTACAATTAAAGATTTAGAATCAGAAAAATCAAGGGCCAATGAGAGATTATCTCAGCTTGAGGAGGAAAGAGCTTTTTTGCAAAGCAGAACTCAAAGTTTGGATGAAGAGCAAAAACAGCAAATCCTGGAACTAGAGAAGGTAAAGAATAATAAGATACCCTACCTCAAAAAGGGAGGGGAGAAAGGTCAGTTTTGCTTGTTTTCAGATTTAAAGTATTTGGAGTGTTTACTCCTACTTCCACAGTAACAGTGCATTTCTTACTTCTGCAGTTGTTTTTATTTTTATCATGAGGAAATTTACAAAGCTAGAGTATTCCATAATATGTATATATTCAAAATACTTGGGTAATAATCTAGAATATAAAAACTTAAGACATTTCAACCTATTTCAAGCCAGAAACTGAGTGAACTCTGATTTCAATGGAAGGTGCATTTAGTTAATCAGATTTCTTTTTGTGTTAATTTTTTTTTCAATACTGGAATTGAACCCAGAGCCTCAAGCATGCTAGGCAAGCACCCTACCACTGAATTACATCACCAGCCCTTTTTTTAAAAACTTTTGAGATCTCACTAAGTTGCCCAGGCTGACTTCAAACTTTCTGTCCTCTGTCTCTTCCTCCTGAGTAGCTGGGATTATAGGTATATGCCCCCATGTTCGTCTGCACATACACCTAGGAAATTTTTATACAACTGAAAAGGATGACAAGCATTAAGTTTTGAAAATTCATATATCAGCAAATCAGATTTCTAGATTAAATAAGTCAGATGTTATTTGTAGAGTCATTGCTGAATATTTATTTGTTTTTTTTTCAGATACCCACAGTACCATGTAGGAGTTTTGGTCATCCTTTCCTTTCTCCTTCTCTCAATAACTTAATATATGTGCATACACACAACCTTTCACCTTCCATCCAGTTAAGCTCCATTCCTGTGTATTCTCACAACACATGATGGACACCCCTTTCATAGGACTTATAAAATTATATTCTCAGTGTCTTTTAACATTTTCTTGCCACTAGACTTGTGAGTGCTTAAAGAATATTCAATTGGAACTCAAAATTTTATTGAATAGTATCACTTGAGATAGCTAGTGAGTGAACCATTTTGCATGCTACTTTACATACAGGAGGTCAATCTCTCTTAAACTTCATTTTTTTCGATTTATATATGAGTCTAACTTAATAATGATCTATTTTACTTCTTGATTTAAAATATTTTATTTTACCTCTGCCACCTTGTCACTTTCTGAGTATACCAGTGATCTATTATATTTCAAAAGTAGATCTCATAGCATTCAGTTTATTCAAGTTTACATATTTGTAAGGTGTTCAAATACTAATAGCAGTAATAGAAACTACTGACCTTTATTGGTTTTAATTTAAGAAAGTAAATGAAGCAAAGAGAACTCAGCAAGAATATTATGAAATGGAGTTAAAAAACCTGCAAAATAGATTGGAAGGAGAGGTGACTCAATTAAATGAAGCCCATTCTAAGACTTTAGAAGAATTAGCCTGGAAGCACCATATGGCGATTGAGGCTGTCCACAGCAATGCAATTAGAGATAAGAAAAAACTGCAAATGGTGAGTAAAAATTCAATTTATCATTGTGTTGTAAACTGATGAGAAATCCAACATAGCCTATATTATAGAGGAATAATTTGCTTCATTTTGATGGTTCCTGTCCTATAATCATTCTTCAAATCATAGTTCAAATAGAATCATACATGAAGTTCTTGACATGGGACATAGTTTATTGAACTGATATATGGCATTGTTGTTTTAGTAGAAATACTGGCTTTGATCTTGAACTGTCTCTTCATGAAACAACCAACTAAGTGTACCCTTTAGGAAGTCTCAACTAGTTAAAGCATCTATTTTCCTTTCCTGTGAAAATGACTCAACTAAGTCGTCAGCTTACTAATGATTCTACATAACAGTATTGGCACAGTAAAAAAAAATGAAATATATGACAGACTTTGGCCTTACATGGAGCTCTTTGCTTATTAGCCACATTACCTTGAGCTCTGCGAGCCATGATGTTCCTCTGAGGCTCAAGTTAAAGTGTTGGGTTTCCAGACATGTCCTAGCACATGATGATGAAAAAAATACTGGTTATTAGTATTTCTTATCATGTGGCAGATACTGCCATGATGTTGTACATATATTTTTTCATTTAATGCCATTTTACTGAAGATGGGATGTGCTTAGTCATGTGTCATGTGAAACTAATGAAACTCAGGCCTTGAACTCAGGTTTCATGTATCCCAAACTCCAAGGCATTTAAACACCACCTCATGTAGGCATTTATTAATGATGACTGTTACCTTATATATAGTAGCATTTTGGAGTTTAAAAAGAGCTTTCCTATAGTATATTCCTTAATACTCAAGATTTGGAGATTACTATTATTTTTATTATACAGATAGTTTAATATGTTTAATAAACCCAAATGCAGAGCCACAAACATGGTAAGTAGAACAAGTGGAATATGGATTTAGATCTTCTGCTTCAGTGTTCTTTCCTTTTGTGATACAACTAGTTGGAAAAAATATTTCAAGACCTTAAAAATTTAAAATTCAAGTAAGACTTTCTCTCAGAATGTTATTTCTCCCTAAGCTTATATAGCTAAACACTTATGTACTCTATGCACACTCACTATTCCAGGTCTGACGTGTGCTGCTTTAATCATGTGTGCTGAGTGGCTCTGGATGTTCAGGATTTTATTGTAAAATGATAAATGGTACTTGCTACTTCTGTAATATCTTTGATAGCTATCTTTTACTATTGTTTTTCATTTCAGTACCCCTCTCACTGTATCCTTCTCCTTTCTTATTGGAACATTTAAATGGTGCGTGTCTTGCTTTTAGTCTTTATATCTCTGTATTGTTTTCCGTGCCAGAATCAAATTATCTTTTATCAGTATCATTTTTACTTCATTATTTTACTCTTAATAATTCTTTTATGCACTATATTTTGAGGCCACCCCAGAAGCCTGCCTTAACCCACTTAAATTTCTTAAAGCATGATTGCTATAAGATTACTTGATGTTTCCTATATGTGAACATATTCAAAACATCTGTGGTAGCCTTATTTGTACTCTTCTCTTTTGTCAAAATAACTATTTGTAACTTGCTGCTTCATTTCCCTCCTGCCTTCTTGCTTGTCTGAGTCTAAGCTAAAACCATGTTACTAGAATAGTTTTTAAAGAATATTTAGCTAAAGATGACTTCTCTGCTCCTCATTGTTAAGTTATCCCAAAGGATTATGTTTTTCATCCTAACTAGTTCACCCACCTGAAAGTGAGTACACAGAGAACCCAAGCAGAGGAGTTGACATGCAGGCTTGAGACTAGTGTGCACTGCCTTAGAAAGGCAAAGCAGCTCTTGTGTGGTATCTGGAACTTAGATTTCAGCAAGGTTCTCATAAGAATGACTCATTGTATCTAAACTGTTCATGCATACAATTCCAGATCATAGGTGACCAGCTGCTAACAAAAACCTGGGTACCAAGTATTTCATGAACTTTCCTGGTAGACAGCATTTCACAGTGAATTGTCATAAATTGCTACAAAATTGTATTCAATGTGAAAGTGTTCTTGGAGCTTTGCCTGTCTCCTATAGACCTCAGCTCACATTCCTTTCCCTTTGCTAGTTGTACTTTGAATGATTTTGCTGTAATAAATCAGAGCCACTGTGCAAGGAGTCCTGTGAGTACTCCTAGCATATCACCACGCCTCAGTTTGTCATGGGTACCCTAAAATTGGATCCATTTATTACTCTACTCCCCTCACAGTGTAGGGATGTTGAATATCTTGTGACATTCCATGCTCTTTTTTACCTCCATGGTATATCACTTGCTTTTTCCTCTGCCTTTGCATTCCCTTCTTACTCCACCTCCTTTTCCTTCCTGCTGTAGCCCTTTTAAACCATACTTAGGAATTGCTTTCTTTCTAAAGGTTTCCCTACCAAACGACCTTATCAGTTCCCCATCCATATACTCCTGTACCCTCTCTGTATGTCTAATTCTAACTAATATCTTTAATTACTTGATTTTTTAAATTTATTTATTTATTTTAATTAGGTATATATCACAGCAGAATGCATTTTGATTCATTGTACACAATTGCAGAAGAACTTTTCATTTCTCTGGTTGTACATGATGTAGCGTCACACCATATGTATAGTTTTACATGTACCTAGGGTAATGATATCCATCTCATTCCACCCATCTTTCCTGTCCCCCTGTATCTTTCCCACTTCTCCCTCCCTTTTGCCAAATCAAGGTACCTACCTCCATATTCCACTCCACCCCACCCCAGTTATGACTCAGCATTCACTCATCAGAGAGAACATTCAGTCTTTGTTTTTTGGGGGGGCGGGGGATTGGCTTACTTCACTTAGCATGATATTCTCCAACTCTATCCTAATTTACCTGTAAATGCCATAATTTTATTCTCTTTTAATGCTGAGTAATATTCCGTTGTGTATATACCACAGTTTCTTTATCCATTCATCTATTGAAAGGCATCTAGGTTGCTTCTACAGTTTAACTATTGTGAATTGAGCTGCTATAAACATTGATGTGGCTGCATTACTATAGTATGCTGATTTTAAGTCCTTTGTGTATAGACTAAGGAGTGGGATAGCTGTGTCAAATGGTGGTTCCATTTCAAGTTTCCTAAGGAATCTCTCCATACTGCTTTCCAGATTGGTTACACCAATTTTCAGTCCCACCAGCAATGTATGAGTGTGCCTTTCCCCCTGCATTCTCATCAACACTTATTGTTGTCTGTATTCTTGATAACTGCCATTCTGACTGGTGTGAAATGAAATGTTAGAGTAGTTTTGGTTTATGTTTCTCTAATTACTATAGATGTTGAACATTTTTTTCCATATTACTTCATTCTTGAGCTTATTAAAGGCAGCCACTATGTCTTAATACGTTTGTTTCCCAAGTATTAAATAGCACACCTGGCAAAGAGTAGGTAGTCTTGAGTAAGTATCAGTTTTACTGGTTTTGCTATTCAGTGTCTTAATTTTGAACATGCTAATACTCTACTGTTATTTCTATATTAGACATCTGAGTTCCAGAAGTGTTACTGGATTTGTTTAAATGTAAACATAAAAGAATTCTGAATTCTGTAGAATAGTAATGTTTTCTTTATTCATCAAATTATCATTGAAATCATACTTCTCAGTTTTTTTACTATAACAATTTAAACCAGCTATATATTCTTTCTATTCAAAAAACTACTTAATGGCTATATCATATGTGATTGAATGGTAGAATCTAAGCTACTGGGATTGAGCAGAGTCGCTGTTAATTCTGATACTGTTTAAAGGTAAGGCTAATTTGAAAATTGTCAAAATATAAGACAGAAAAGTCTTTCTTGGAATCTTAAGTTTATAATGTTTTCAATATTGTTTATTTTCTAATATTTCTTTTTCTAAGGAATTAGAGGAACAATATAAAAAGGAAAAACTAAACCTGGAAGAGGATAAAAATCAGCTTCAACTAGAGCTAGAAAACCTGAAGGAAGCCCTGGAAGGCAAGCTGAATACAGCTAATCAAGAGGCAAGAATTCTTTAGGCCTATCCCCTACACTATATATGTTTTTAATAATAACTTACTCTGGTGACACTGTGTAGGTAGTGAAGGTAACATATCTAGGACAAAAATAATTTAAAAATCTTGATGCTTAATTTTTCATGAGTTTTTTCTTAGAAGGTAAAAATTTACTATCAAAAACATTAAACCAAGTTGGTTTTCTAGGGAAGAGTAAACAAAGGAGAATATTACCTTACTGGGAAATAAATGGAAGAGGCGCGTCTTCTCTTTTGCAAAATCTTCCCTATCATATGTCTGGTTTTTAAAAAGAGAAATGTTTTAAGTTCTATATAATGGTATCTAAAATAAATTTTAAGGGGCTGGGATTGTGGGTCAGTGGTAGAGCATTTGCCTGGCATGTGTGAGGCCCTGGGTTCGATCCTCAGCACCACATATAAATAAATAAAATAAAAGATCCATTGTCAACTAAAAAATATCAAAAAATAAAATAAATTTTAAATTTTCAAAGAAAATATCATTTATCCTGGAAAAGAAAAGGATATGATAAAAATGTTATCACAAATTTATGAATAAAATCAATGTAAAGACTTTTTTAAAATCACAACGTTTTTCATCCCTTCTCTTTCCCTCTTTTGCCAGGTTGAGGCTATGGGCTAGAAAGGCCTTCATCCTCTCTTCTTCCCTTTCTTTCCTTTAATTCTTCGTGTAGCTTGTTGTGTGATCTTCCTCAGACTCTTGACACTTCTTATCTCTTCTGACCTCACCAGCATCAGCTTCCCCAATAGCCTTCAAGTCCGCTTTCTCATCACTCCACTTCTTCCCACAGAAACCACACCAAAAAAAAAAAAAAAAAAAGAAACCACACCAAAATGCATGAGTGCCCCTGAGCAGGCTATTAATTTTCACTCAGTGGTGTTATTTTTTTTTTTTTTAGTTGTAGTTGGACACACTACCTTTATTTCACTACATTCATCCAGAGAAAGGACTAAGTGCTATATTTGGAAAGGATGGAGTAGTAATCAGACTGTTACTGAAATCAGCCCAGCCCATTTTGCACACCTCTCTCAGCAGAACATGATCCTTGGAGTTACTGAATACTGCTCTCATTAGAAGACACTTTACTGACCATCTGTGTTTCTCATGCAGGCCCGCAGGGTTCTTTTCTCAATTCTAAATGGCTTATCTAAGTGTTCCTCCAACCTACATTCCTTAATTTCACTGAGGAGACATCTAGTAAATATGTGACTTATGTTCCTTCTGGCTACATTTTCAATTATGTTTTAGCACCCTACTAGTGTTTTGATGTCACTTTAGATTGACTCCCCAAGCATCTGCCTGACTCATTCCTCCATATGCTTGTACTTTCCCTTCAGTCTGGGACATCTTTTCTCTTGTCCTGCTTTGCTGACTAGGATCTCCAGAGATAGTAAACATTCTTATTTGGCTTCCTGCTATTAAAGGAACCATATCAACATTTCCCAGTTAACCCAAAATGCTTCTCCAGAGTTCTGTTTTATAAGAGCCCTTTATCAGGTCAGGGAAATTCTCTTCCAATTCTAGTTTTATAATTTAAAAATATCATGAATAGATGTTGAGTTTTCTATACCTATTAAGATCATACTTTTTTCTTAATTAATGTTCTACTTTAATTAGTTTCCTCATATTAAATCAACATTGAATTTATACATTATTGATATAATGTAAGATTCTGTTGGTTAATACCTGTTTGGGGATTCCTGAGCCCATATTTGTAATATTGCTTTGTATTTTTCCTTTTTCATATCTTCCTTTTCTGGTTTTCAAGTCAAGATTATACTGGCCTTATAAAATTAAATAAAACACATGCCTTCTTCTGTTCTCTGGAAGAGTGAGATTGAAATTATTTTTTAACCTCATTTGCATTGTGGTTAGAAATTGTGGTTTGCATGAAAGCAGTTTTTGAAACTTGTTTAAATTAGCTTTGTGACCTAGAACATGAAAGTGTTCTGAATGATTTCAGTCATTTAATGCAGTGAATACTATGTCTATCCATAAAATTAAGATTTTAAACTATTTTTTCAAATCTTCTCTATTCTTTCTGATACTTATCTCCTTTGTTTTTTCCTGAGACTGACAAATTCATTTTATTTTAAAATTAATGTTTTTTATTGGTTGTTCAAAACATTACAAAGCTCATGGCATATCATCTTTCATACATTTGATTCAAGTGAGTTATGAACTCCCATTTTTACCCCAAATACAAATTGCAGAATCACATCAGTTACACATTCACATTTTTACATAATGCCATATTAGTGACTGTTGTATTCTGCTGCCTTTCCTATCCCCTACTATCCCCCCTCCCCTCCCCTCCCATCTTCCCTCTCTACCTCATCTGCTGTTGTTCAGTTCTCTCCCTTGTTTCCCCCCCTTTCCCCTCACAACCTCTTGTATGTGATTTTGTATAACATTGAGGGTTTCCTTCCGTTTCCATGCAATTTCCCTTCTCTCTCCCTTTCCCTCCCACCACTCATCTCTGTTTAATGTTAATCTTTTCCTCATGCTCTTCCTCCCTGCTCAGTTCTTAGTTGTTCTCCTTAAATCAAAGAAGATATTTGGCATTTGTTTTTTAAAGATTGGCTAGGTTCACTTAGCATAATCTGCCCTAATGCCATCCATTTCCCTGCAAATTCCATGATTTTGTCATTTTTAGTGCTGTGTAATACTCCATGGTGTATAAATGCCACATTTTTTAATCCATTCATCTATTGAAGGGCATCTAGGTTGGTTCCACAGTCTAGCTATTGTGAATTGTGCTGCTATGATCATTGATGTGGCAGTATCCCTATAGTACGCTCTTTTAAGGTCTTCAGGGAATAGTCCGAGAAGGGCAATAGCTGGGTCAAATGGTGGTTCCATTCCCAGCTTTCCCAGGAATCTCCATACTACTTTCCAAATTGGCCACACCAATTTGCAGTCCCACCAGCAATGTACAAGTGTACCCTTTTCCCCACATCCTCACCAGCACTTATTGTTGTTTGACTTCATAATGGCTGCCAATCTTACTGGAGTGAGATGGTATCTTAGGGTGGTTTTGATTTGCATTTCTCTGACTGTTAGAGATGGTGAGCATTTTTTCATGTACTTATTGATTGATTGTATGTCCTCCTCTGAGAAGTGTCTGTTCAGGTCCTTGGCCCATTTGTTGATTGGGTTATTTGTTATCTTATTGTTTAATTTTTTGAGTTCTTTGTATATTCTGGAAATTAGGGCTCTATCTGAAGTGTGAGGAGTAAACATTTGTTCCCAGGATGTAGGCTCCCTATTTACTTCTCTTATTGTTTCTCTTGCTGAGAAAAAACTTTTTAGTTTGAGTAAGTCCCATTTTTTTTTTTCAAAGAGAGAGTGAGAGGGGGGTGGAGAGAGAGAGAGAGAGAGAGAGAGAGAGAGAGAGAGAGAGAGAGAGAGAGAGAATTTTTAATATTTATTTTTTTAGTTCTCGGCGGACACAACATCTTTGTTGGTATGTGGTGCTGAGGATCGAACCCGGGCCGCACGCATGCCAGGCGAGCGCGCTACCGCTTGAGCCACATCCCCAGCCCAGTCCCATTTGTTTATTCTTGTTATTAACTCTTGGGCTATGGGTGTCCTACTAAGGAATTTGGAGCCCAACCCCACAATATGTAGATCGGAGCCAACTTTTTCTTCTATCAGGCCCAGAGTCTCTGATTTGATATCAAGCTCTTTGATCCATTTTGTGTTAACTTTTGTGCATGGCGAGAGAAAGGGGTTCAGCTTCATTTTGTTGCATATGGATTTCCAGTTTTCCTAGCACCATTTGTTGAAGATGCTATCCTTCCTCCATTGCATGCTTTTAGCCCCTTTATCAAATATAAGAAAGTTGTAATTTTGTGGATTGGTCTCTGTGTCCTCTATTCTGTACCATTGGTCCACCTGCCTGTTTTTGTTACTATTGCTCTGTAGTACAGTTTGAAATCTGGTATCGCTATACCTCCAGATTCACAGTTCCTGCTTAGAATTGCTTTTGCTATTCTGGGTCTTTTGTTTTTCCATATGAATTTCATGATTGCTTTATCTATTTCTACAAGTACTTATCTCCTTAATTGATCAGTTATTAAAGACCGGTATTATGATGGTGTATTTATTTGTTTCTCCTTAGATTTATAAGCTTTGTTGTATTCATATAAAAGAAAAAAATATTTTAGATACTTAGTAAATCACACTTTTTAGCTTATGTTGTATTATTTGATATTGTATAACTGCCGCAGTCCGGCTGCAGCAAAATAGCCGGGGGTGGGGGGGTGATGAACAACTTGTGTACATTGATACAGCAGGAGTAGGAGCCGTTTATTGTAGGACAGGAGGGGTATTTATACATTCCACACAGCTTATCTAATTAACATAAACTCATACAGCAGTCAACCAATAAGGAATCTCCACACTTAATGGCTCGCTGGCGTTACTTCACAAACCACTCCCTCTGGCATTTTGCCAGGCGCCATCCAGACTTGTTTACAGACTCTAACATATAACCTGCTTTCTTTTAGTTTGATGTGGATAGTATATCTTTTTCCATGCTTTGTCTTTCAGTTTTCTGTGTGTGCCTCTTGCAAACCACATATGACTACAAATCTAGTCTGAAATGTTTTCCTTTTAAATCAGAGTTTATTTCATTTTAATGGGAGGACTAGTAGATATATCTGTGCAGAGAGAAGGAAAGGATTAGGAGATACTTTATAAAGACTAAAAGAGAGGATTTTAGAAAAAAATTAATATGCTCTTCTATAAGTTTATGGATCTTAATTACCCTTATAAGTGGTATAGCCTAAAAATAGACTATATATAGAGTTTAGATGATAAATTCAAAAATGCTGAAATCATAATATGATATTAAGTGACTCCAGCATCTCAGTTGAAGCATAAGTATGCTATCCTTTGAAATTTTATTTGGGATCACCTTCAGAAACAGAATATTAGACTGAGAGTTAATAATCTGACCATTATGGCATTTTAAATATTCTTCTAATATTCAAGTTTATAGGTTTTCTTCTGGACATAAGTTTTTATGCATATATATGTATATACACATACACATATACATATATAGGTATATGTCAATATTTTCTTAAAATGGAAATAATTTGGTTTTATTATAAATGTTACTTCATAATTAATACATTGTCTGATACATGGTAACACATCAGTAAATATTTGTGAATGAAACATTAAATTAACACATACATAATTATATTCATAAATAATACATTGTCTGATACATGGTAACACATCAGTAAATATTTGTGAATGAAACATTAAATTAACACATATTACTGAAAACTAAATCAACTTTCTTGTAAGTAAGAGTATAGTTTTCTCTTGTTGTGTAACAGATTTCCAACAAGTTTCGTGACTTAAAATGGCACATCTTTTTTATCACACGGTTTTGTGGGTCAGGAGTCCAGTTGTGGGTTAACTGCATCCACTGCTCAGGGTCTTACTAGGCTGAGATCAAAGTGATAGCTGAGGCCACAATCCCACCTGGAATGAGAGGTTCTTTTTCAAGCTCGCTGGGTACCAGAAATCATTTCCTTGTGGCTGTGTGAATGAGATCTCCATTTTTGTTTTATTTTTATTTTTTTTTAGTTGTAGATGAACACAATATCATTATTTTATTTATTTTTATATGGTGCTGAGAATTGAACACAATGCCTCATATGTGCTAGGCAAGCGCTCTACCACTGAGCCACAACCCCAGACTGAGGTCTCCATTGTCTTGCCAGCTCCTGGCCAAGGAACTGCTCTCAACTCTGAGAGTCGCCCTTCCCAAGCACCCTCCTCCCCAAGTGACCAGGTGAAGCATATTTCACCCATGAGTCCCAATATGCTGAGGAGCCCAGGGTATCAGAGATGCTCCTACTAAACCTTGCTCATCAGGTTAATGTTTTTCCTGTAAAATAGATATATAATTTTGTTTAGTTTTTTTTTTTTTTAATTATTGCCTTTCTATCTAGCTCTTGCTCTAAAGATGATCTTTTTAGAAAAAGAGCTGAGTTGTAGTCGGAAGATGAATTGTGTGGGGAGGGTGTTGGTAATTAGAGTTATCAGATAAATGACTTAAGATGCTATTAAATTAGTCCAGGCAAGAAATGATTTACAAATAAAACTGATTTAGAAATAAAACTGGGGGTGGAAATTGTATAGAAATAAGCAGGAATTTATGTGGTGATAGAAAGTGACTCA
This sequence comes from Urocitellus parryii, assembly GCF_045843805.1. Classification (NCBI taxonomy): domain Eukaryota; kingdom Metazoa; phylum Chordata; class Mammalia; order Rodentia; family Sciuridae; genus Urocitellus; species Urocitellus parryii. The sequence goes on from NC_135538.1 coordinate 44,082,926, forward strand.
GGTAGCTAGCTAGCTCAGGTTTTTGGACAGATAATGACGCCATTTTTGATTGATAGGCATTACAGGAGGAAAAGTTTATTGGAATGGCAAGACAATGATTTGTTTGTGTATGTGACTTCAAACTGATTGTAAGACATGTGGGCTGGAAATAAGTGGAGTTCAGGCCTGGCGGATAAGAGTAGTCAGTTCCTGAAGCCCTTTAAGTGGAGGACCTCACCAGGTATAGCTGATAAGAAAAAGAGAACCAATATTGAGTTAATCAGGCCAGGAAAAGGTATCAAGGAGGAAAAATCAGAAGTCTACGAATGAGGATTAATAGATATCAGAAAACCACAAAAGCAATATTTAAAAGAGGGGGGAAGTACCTTGCAATTTCGTACATTGCTTGTAGAGTATGAGTCCTGAAATGATGGCAGTAGGTTGTACAATCATGAGTTCTCCAAGGACCTTTCTATGATTTCAACAGAAAAGTTGGGTTGGAAGCTAGAGTAAGTAGATTTAATCAGAATAGTAATGGATGAAAGTGTTCTTTTAAAACTCTGTACATAGAAGAAAGGTAAAATTAGATCCTTTTTCAGCCTTGTGCCAAAAAATTCCAAAATTACCAAACATCAAAATGAGGGGCAATTTGGATAACATTGTGTCTCTTGGCTCTTGTGTTCTCACAGGAGATTTCAAGCAAGACACAGAACATATTAAAAGTAGAGCAAATTTTGTTAGAGGGGAAAGGAAAAACACCCTAAAGGGGTGGGTCATCTCAGGGAGGAAAGTGACATTGCAACTGCTTTGTTCTCTAGTTCTGTTTGTAGAGAGCCCCACTCAGGTACTACCTCTTTTGACTGATAGTAGAATTGCATCAGATTATTAAGTCACAATATAAATCATCAGGGGGTGGGGAATTTTACAATTATAATGAGATTAAAATGACATGCTAAAAATCTAAAGGCAGCTCTTAGTCACCTTGGCCCATATTGACTCATTCTAATAATCTTGTTTTATAGATTTTGTGATCATTTGGGCTTTGTTTTTAATTATCCTCTCTTCCTGAGTCTGAGAATCTTGAGTCTGTATGTATAAAGGTTATAAAAGTCCCCTTTCAGAGTAACTTGTGTTCTTATCAGGGAGAGGTCTTGAACACTGTTATGATTTGGTTATGAGGTTCCCCCTAAAACTTGTGTTAATTCAGGAATATTCAGAGGTAAAATTATTAGATTATTGGAGCTACAACTTAATTGATCCATTCTAATTTGAATGGAATAACTGGGAGTTAACTGTAGGCAGGAGGAGTGTGACTAGAGGAGGTGGGTCACTAGGCATGCCCTGGAAGGGTTCATCCTCCCTGTGGCCCCTTCTTCTTTCTATTTCCTGGGCGCTATGAACCGAGTAGTGCTTCTCCACCATACCCTTCCACCATGATCTTCCACCATGATGTTCTGCCTCACCTTGAACCCACAAGAGTGGAGTTAGCCCACCATGGATTGAACCTCTGAAACCTGAGCCAAAATAAATTTTTCCTCCTCTAAGTTGTTCTTGTTGGGTATTTTGGACACAGAAATGAAAAGCTGACTAACACAGACATATATTCCTTAGCTCTGAGAATAGCCCTACATATGACAGGTTGTTTGTCAAGGAAAAGTAATATTCTCTGTTGACTTAACATAGAGCAGGACCAGAATGGCCTTGGGTAGACTGCTTTTCCAAGGAAAACTTGTGGAAGACCAGCATGTAGGCCCTGTCTATTTAATTATCCCCTTAACTCCATGTTCCTACTGCTCATGTCTACCTGCTACCTGACAGTATGGCCTAGCAGTGATCCTGGTACAATTCAAAGTCAATAAAGCAAAGGCATTGCGGGGGGGGGGGGGGGGCTTTTCAAAGTTCGATACCTTCATATTGAGAGGCTAAAGGAGATTTTGTTTCTTTTTGATTGCTATTAAGTATACATGAACTTTTTCAGTAACTAACTCATTCATCTATTCCATAAATATTGAATGACTGTTAAGTACTGAAGAACCGTTAGGCACTGTGGTTAAAGTGGTGACTAAGTCAGACTTGGTTCCTGCTATCATGGAGAGAGACATAGAAACACGTACTTATAAGTCTACCCATATTGCAAAATGGTGGTAAGTGAGCTTGACAGGATAATAAACAAAGGAAAGCTTATACAAAGACCCTGAGACATGAGATATTTCTAAGAATTGTAGAAATAGCAGTATAAATGGAGTATGATAGTAACTGTGCTTTTTATTTAGTGCTTACTACATTTCAAAGTAAAGTTTTATTTAGCATGCCCTTTTTATTTTTCTTTCCTTTAATCCTCACAACCCTATGCAGTAAAAAACTAGTTGAAAAGTTACATAACTTGCCCTCATCCAGTAGTAGGTGGGTAAAGCCAGAATTCCAATCCAGGCAGTGAGATTTCAGAACTTAATTCTTAACCACAGTGCTTACACTTCCTCTTAGTAAGTATCAAGATCAGAGAAGGATAATTGGCCAAGCGGAGCTGGAGATATAGGTAAGGATTATGCCATGGAAAACTTTTAATCCCTGCGAAATATTTTTAATATTATGCTAAGAACTGTGGGAAGCAACTGGAAAATGCTAAGTACAAATATGTGCATGCTTTCTTGAGATTTAGTGCTTATACCTGTGGCCATATTTGAGATTTATAAATTTACTCTGGTGTTGCAGAAAGTAAATGTAGATGGATAGGTATTTAAGGGAGAAGGTTCCTACTAACTGCATTCTCTCAAGGTGCACATTAATAAAAGGAATCTGAATATTGATCCCTATTGCAAATCACAAAAATTCTAGCTCAAACTAATCCAACAAAAAAGGAAATGTTATTATTTGGCATGACTACATTCAGAACTGGAACTCTGTTTTTTCTTAAGTTGGATTTGCTGTCTTTCTGTTGATTTCATACTTCAATCACAGATTCCCTTAGGTACATGTGCAACTGGAAAGGGTCTTTATAGGCACTCCTTTAAAAGATCCTAAGACTCCTTACTGTGAGTATAAATTTAATCCACATGCCTGCCCTGAAACATTCCTGATAGCAACAGATTGAGACATCCTAATTAGTTTATGAGTTATAACTTAGAGTATAAACTCTAATCAAGCTCTGCATACTAGAGTTTGGACTCCCTACTGAGACTATGTGGACCAATAGGGAGGGGGAGGGTAGGTTGCCCAGATGCCAAAGAGAGATTTTTATATTGGAAAATAGCAAATATTTTCCACACATATCCATTTTTATTATATTTTAGGAAACATTTTAATCAGCTGTTTGCCACTTACTTTTTATAGTATATTTAATTGTGCAGAATTTTAAAGTTTTTGCCTATTTAAATGTTCATTCTATCTCTAATTAGATTCTTAGTTTCTTTAACATACCTTCTCTTTAACTCTTTATGTGGTAACTTGAACACTGTTCTTTATAAATGTTTTCATGTTTCATATTACATATCTGAAATTTTTTTGTCATCTGAAATTTTTCTAGATTGTAAAAGAATATTCTTTATGTTGTTAAATTTTATTATTCCTCCCCTATTGATTGTTATTACTTACTTCTCTTTTTTAGTGGTATACCCAGGTCTTGAAATTAGATTTTCTGCTAAGTTAAATAATCTTTGAATTCTATTGTGGCTGTTGTCCTTACAGTCATTCATTCACCATCATGATACATACTTATGGCAAGCCAGAGAATATAAAATGTAGAGAAGATAAAAATAAGCAACATAAAATAGAGAAAGCAGGGCCATTTAATATAGTTAGTGACAGATAAAATTTTAGAACAGTGTAAGCAAATGCTATATATGAATATGCTAGTATTTTTTTAGAAGAGAGAGAGAATTTCTTAATATTTATTTTTTAGTTTTCGGTGGACACAACATCTTTATTTTATTTGTATGTGGTGCTAAGGATCGAACCCAGTGTTTTACAGTGGAAAGCAAATACTCTACCACTGAGCTACAGCCAGCCCCATGCTAGTATATATTTTAAATTCAGAAAGAAAATTTTTGTGTAAAAATTTAAATTTTTAATATGACTCAAAGTATTTGAACAATCCAACCAAACCAGTTATAACCATGAAAGAAAATAGACTAACATATGTCTGAAGAGGCACTAAACCCATAGAATATAGTGGGTGAATTTTAATAATCTTTCAAGAAACAGGTAATTCTCTTGCTATGAAAATATTTTAAGATACAGAAAAATTGGGAGTCTCCATATATCATTTCATGAGGTTAGCATCCTTTTAGAGACACTAACCAGGTAATGTACTGCACCCTTCCCCAGAATTGGTGAGCATATACATATATCAGCATATACTTTCATGGAGGGCTGTGTGCCTAGAGAGGGCTATGGGTCAGAGAGGTGCTGGAGACCTTTTATCTTAGTTTTATTTGTGATACCTGTATTTATAATGATAAATATTCTAATAATATTTTAAAATTCCCAGTTTAATTTTTATAGGATTTTTATAGGCTTGTCCATTTTTTGGTTTTAAAGTATTTCATCTACATTTTTTTCAATCTGTATTATAATTTTTATCTTGCTCCAATTCCTTTTTATAGGCATTCATTAAAATGGAGTTTTTATTTCATAGCATTTTCCTAAATAATTTAAGGTCTTATTCATGGATTTATTTCCTATAATTAGAGGGTAGAGACCTACCTAATCAACAAATTGTCCATTTGCTTGTAATTTCAAGATTACATAAATTCAACTCTTAAAAATTTCACTAGACAAATTTTGTATGGAAACTCAGAAATCACAATTTATTCTCTAGAATACATACATCAACTTGTCAGTATTGACTTAAATTTATCACTTTTGTAAATAGCAGAAGAACTGGACTAAAATGGAATATATTTAGTTAAAGAATGATTTTAAAATATTTCATGTACTTTTTTTTCAATATTTATTATAATTTTTATCTTGCTCTAAAATTCCTTTTATCGGTATTTTGTTATATGATAATATCAGGAATTTTCTTTTTTTTAATTGGTTGTTCAAAACATTACATAGTTCTTGACATATCATATTTCATACATTAGATTCAAGTGGGTTATGAACTCCCATTTTTACCCCAAATTCAGATTGCAGAATCACATCGGTTACACATCCACATTTTTACATATTGCCCTATTAGTGACTGTTGTATTCTGCTACCTTTCCTATCCTCTACTATCCCCCCTCCCCCCCTCCCATCTTCTCTCTCTACCCTATCTACTGTAATTCATTTCTCTCCTTGTTTTTTTTTTTTTCTCATTCCCCTCACAACCTCTTTTTTTCTTAAAACCAAGAGCTTGAGAGATACACTCATTTTTTTTTTTTACAAAGTTGTCTTAAAAGGGAAGCCATAAATATGGAGGTCTTTTCAAAAAACAGCAGATGAGCCAACGTGAGGGCACATGTCTGTAATATAGGCCAGGGGCTTGGGAGGCTGAGGCAGGAGGATGGCAAGTTCAAGGCTAACCTCAGCAATTTAACAAGGCCCTAAGCAATTTAGTGAGATCCTGTCTCAAAATTTAAAAAAAAAAAAAAGGGGGGGGGGCCAAGGATGTAGCTCAATGGTAAATTGCCCCAGGGTTAAATTCCTAGCACCCTGTCACTCACACACACACACACACACACAAAAAAAAAAAAAAAAAAAAACACAGATGATAAAGGTTATTATTATTCATTCAGTAAAATTAAAACTAAAAAAAAAAAACTCTAAAAAAGGAATTGTGAGACTGTTTTGCTAGTCTGTTAAAATGAGGCCTATTAAAAGTGTTCTATGTACTTGCAGATTGGCCGCCTCCAAGATCTGGTAAGGAAAAGTGAACAAGGTCTTGGCTCTGCTGAAGGACTCATTGCTAGTCTTCAGGACTCCCAGGAAAGACTTCAGAATGAGCTTAACTTGACTAAAGGCAGACTGAAAGAAACCAAGGATGTTCTAGTAAATGTTGAGGTAATTGTATAATTCTAATGTAAGATAAACATCAGCAAAATAAAAAATATAATTTAGCCACTTTGATTACGACTTATTTAAAATATCAAATTGTATGTAATTAGTGTATTGATTCCTTGGGCTATTATAACAAAGTACTACAAACCTGGTGACTTATGGCAATAAAAATTTATTATCTCACAGTCTCTAGGCTCAGAGTCTAAAATCAGGTATTGACAGAACTGTCCTCCCTCTTAAATCTCTAATGGAGGATCTTTCCTACCCTTTTTCAGCTTCTTGTTGCTCCAGGCATTCCTTCACATTTGGCTGCATAATTTCAGTCTCTCTCTGTTTTCACATCGTCATTTTGTAGGAATGGGTCATATTGGATTAAGGGTGACCTCATTCTAATTGAATATATCCCCAGTACCCAAAAAAACAAAGCAACCTCTCTTCCTCCAGCCCAAAACATTCTAATAAATAATAAATGCAGTCTAATAAAATGCAGTTCCTGGAGGCAGGGGACTTGAAAAGAACAGTTGGATTAATTCAGTTTTCAATAGTTACTGTTTAATAACCAGGTCATCAATGTTGAATGGCAGTTCCCATGACTGACTGACTTACTTTTTTTTTTTTTCATCTGGATATACTCCTCAAAACCTGCTGTACCACATGCTGTTAGGAATTGGATGGTCCAGAAAAGGTCACCGTGGTAGTAAGAAGATGGACCATCATCTGCTTTCCTACTACCTAGTGTCCTTAGAGTGGCTGCACTGCTGGCAGAGGTCCATGGTTGCCTGTGATGTCCAAATAGGTCATCTCTAGCCTGTGCTCCAGGGAGCTACATGATCTATGCTTATCAACAGGGATTTCATATATATCATATTATATTACCATAACAAATGAGCATGTGGACTACTGTCTATAAAAATAGTAGCCTAAGTTCCACATAATTCTTTTAATCAAGTTAGAGGGATGCAGCTATGTGCTTAAGCTTTGAAAAAATAATGCTTTTTGAATATGAATATGAATTAATTTGAATAATATAACTGTGATGTTGTATATGCAAAAATTATTCAATAATCAATCTGTTGTTAAGTACCCATGGTAAGAAATGTTTAGTTTATATGATTAATGCCAACTTTGAACTCTTTTTTAAATTTTTTTTATTTTTTAGTTTTGGGTGGACACAATATCTTTTTTAATTTTTATGTGGTGCTGAGGATCGCAACCAGTGCCCCACGCATGCCAGGCGAGTGCACCACCACTTGAGCCACGTCCCCAGTCCCCAACTTTGAACTCTTTAAATAACTTATACTATTTTATACTACTCATCTTAATAGAGTTTATTTATTTATTTTATACTATTTATCTTAATATAGTTTAGACAAGCTTTAAAACAGAAATGTGTAGGGCTGGGGATTCGGCTCAGTGCCAAAAGTGCTTGCCTAGCATGTGTGAGACCCTGGGTTCAATCCCCAGCATTGAAAATAAATAGATAGATGTGTACTATATATTTTATTGTCAAAATCTTGAATAATTGTCATAGATAACATCACAGTTATTGTTTCATAAGAACTTAAAAATTGTAACACAAGCACATGATACTTACCTGAAATAACCAGCAGTGTCTTTGCTTTTGAAGATATCTTCAGTGAAAGGTTTTTATTCTTCAGGCTGAGCTAGAGCAGGAGAGGCACCAGCATGAAGAAACACTTGCTGCCATGAAGGAAGAAGAGAATCTTAGAGTGGACAAAATGGCCCATGACTTGGAGATAAAGTGGACTGAAAATCTTAGGTATATTTTTTATTCTGTAATGTCACCTTTCCAATACAGATGTGCAAGAAAGTTTTCCTGTTGTATGACTTACATTGTTAAAGATAGTATTTTAAATGATTTTTTTCTCCAGGATTAGATGCAGAGATTTTAGATTTTTTTTCTGTTTGAATTCAGATTTTATTTTTTTCTGATTTTATTTCCTATTTTATTAAATAGGAAGAGAACTAGTCAGAAGTTAACAGACTTATTTATTCTAGTACCTGTTCTGTCCTTAATCAGTGGATAAACAAGTGATGAGTAAGTTACCAGTTTACCTTATGGTCCTTAGCTATGAAATAATCAGCTCCTACTCTGAGTCACAAACATTTGAGGAGGATTAGGCATTTATAAAAGCTGTGAATGACTGTATGTCATTCACATTATTCACTTAGAGAAATAATTCTCTTTACAAAGTAAATACTTGTGGTTTTTTTCTAGACAGGAATGCTCTAAACTTCGTGAAGAGTTAAGGCTTCAACACGAAGAGGATAAGAAGTCAGCAATGTCTCAGCTGCTGCAATTAAAAGAGCGAGAGAAAAATGCTGCCAGGGACTCATGGCAGAAGAAAGTCGAAGATCTCTTAAACCAGGTAATTAAAACCTGTACCTTCTAAAGATTCATTTTCCTTGACCCTCTTGAGCTAGGAAAATACTATAAAGCACTGTGTTCAAATTCACTGTATTTTGTTATTTTTCATAGGGCAAACTTAAAAAAATTTTAAAGTGAATAAAACTAAGACAACATATTTAAAAATTTGGGAAATGTTGAGCTAAGAAATTATTTTATATATATCATCTTAACTGTGAATAATTGATGTTTCTTAGTTTAGTATTTGAACTGAACACATTAGAGATTTTAAGTAGAGAAGGTAGCTGTTCTTTGAAAATATAAAATCTCCTTTAAGTTCTTAGATACCTTTTCACAACAGAAGGGAACATTTAGTAAATGTACCCTGATTAATTAAAACCACTCTTCAAAAACAAGCAGTTAACTTCTTTCTCACCAAAGGGCTAGTACTTGAAGCCCCTTGGAGATAGTATCACATAAGCAAATGGTGATAATATTTTGAAATCTGTCTTTTTTATGTTTTCTTATTTCCAGAACTTTTATAACTATAATTAAAGTAATTTGTACATTTTTACTTATTTACATAACCTCTAACTTTATGAATTCTTAGCATTCTCATACTAAAGCAGTAATTAAATAGACTACATGAGTCATCAGTTGATAAACAAGTGCAGAATTTGGGCAAAAAGCAGCTGGTGCTTTAGTGTTGCAAATCCACAATTATGTTTCTGTTTGTGATCATGATTAATTTCAAAATAAACAGGAAAGGCTTTTTCTAAGATTATTTGTCACTTAGGTACATATGTACAGTGTCTTTCAAGAATGCTTGGGGTCTATAATTCACCAATTTTTTAAAAAAATGAATGCTTAAGGTCTGCCAATTTGTACCTGGTATTTCATAATAATTTATGATATTATTCTGAAATAGAATTACATACTATGTGTGAGAGAGAGCTTCGTGAATCATTTGAAACCTTTGAAATTCAGACAAAAATGGGAACAAGAAATAGTTGTTATTAAAAGTTCTAGCCATACTACCTTGCTAATTACCATCTACACATTTGTTTTACTTTCTATTTCTTTTTTCTTTTTTCTCTTTTTAGACAGTACTGGGTGCTCTACAACCAAGTTACATCGCCAGTCTTTTTTATTTTTTATTTTGAGATTTTTTATTTTATTTATTTTTTAACTTGTCCAGGATGACCTGAAACTTGTGTTTCTCCTGCCTCAGCCTCCCCAACACACTAGAATCATAGGCTGGAATTATATGTGTGCACCACTCACTCATTTTACATTCTATTTAGGGACCTGGAAGGACAGAATGTTACTAAGCCTCTATCATGTTCTGCACTTAGGAAAATTAATTAGTTAAGCAGGCTTGGGCTTGATGATATTAAAGGATTAAGAGTAGGGAATAAGTCTAGGGCTTGGGCAGAAGCATATACTATGAAAAAGCATCAAGAGTATCTGCATTTTCACATATTTAATAGTTTCTGAGTGAACTGAACATGAGACTATTTTTGTACCTTAGCATACCTGTATTTCATCCTCTTTAGAGCAAAGGAAAACATGAAATAACTTGTTTTGATATGAATTTAAATGTTTTTATTAGTTCTTTTAGCTATGTATAACAGTAAAATCCATTCTGATAAGATATACAAGCATAGGATATATCTTATTCTAATTAGGATCCCATTCTTGTGGGTGGGCACAGTGGTGGGATTCACTTAGGTATTTTCATATGTGTAGATAAGAAAATTATATTAGATTTATTCCACTGTCTTTCCTATTCCTATCTGCCCCTTCTTTTTGTTCCCCTTTGTCTAATCTACTGAATTTCTCTCCCCTCTCCTCTTCATTATGGTTTAGCTTCCACATATCAGCGAAAATATTTGACCTGTGATTCTTTGAGATTGGTTTATTACACTTAGCATGACATTCTCCAGATCCATCCATTTATTAGCAAATGTCATAAAATCGTTCTTCTTTATGGCTGAGTAAAATTTCATTATATATACATACATATGTATAAACATACATATTTATATGTGTGTGTATATATATATATATGTATATATACACACACACACACACATACATACATACATATCACAGTTTCTTTATACATTCATCTGCTGATAGGCATCTAGGTTGGTTCCATAGCTTAGCTATTGTGAACTGTGCTACCATAAACATTGATGTTTATGGCTATGTCACTGTTGTATGCTGATTTTAAGTCCTTTGGATATATGCCAAGGAGTGGGATAACTGGATCAAATTGTAGTTTCATTCCTGGTTTTTTGAGGAATCTCCATAATGTTTTCCAGGGTGGTTGCACCAATTTGCAGTCCCACCAACAATATATGAGTGTTCCTTTTCCCCCACATCCTCATCAACATTTGTTGTTACTTGTATTCTTGATAATTGCCATTCAGACTAGAGTGAAATGAAATTTCAGTGTAGTTTTAATGTGTATTTCTCTAATTGCTAGAGATGTTGAACATTTTTCATATATTTGTTGACCATTCATACTTCTTTTGAGAAGGGTCTCTTCAGTTCCTCCCATTCATTTATTGGGCTATTTGTATTTTTGGTGTTATGCTTTTTGAGTATTTTGTATATCCTAGAAATTAACACCCTATCTGAGGTACAGGTGGCAAAGATTTTCTCCCATTCTGTAGGTTCTCTCCTCACTCTTGATTGTTTCTTTTGCCTAGAAGAAGCTTTTTAGTTTCATGCCATCCCATTTATTGATTTTAAATCTTATCTCTTGTGCTTTAGAAGTCTTGTACAGAAAGTCAATTTCTGCCAATATTTTGAAGTGTTGGGCTTACCTTTTCTTTTAGTAGGTGCAGGGTTTCTGGTCTAATTCCTAGGTCTTTGATCCACTTAGAGTTGATTTTTGTGCAGGGTGAGAGATAGGGGTGTAATTTCATTTTGCTACATATCGATTTCCAGTTTTCCTAGAAACATTTGTTGAAGAGACTATCTTTTTACCAATGAATGTTTTGGGCACTTCTGTTTAGTATAAGATAACTGTGTTTATGTGAGTGTGTCTCTGTTTCTCCAATTCTGTACCATTGGTCTACATGTCTGTTTTCATGCTGCTTCTGTTACTATGGCTCTCTAATATAATTTAAGATCTGGTTTCGTGAGGCCTCCTGCTTCACTCTTCTGGCTAAGGATTGCTTTGGCTATTCTGGGCCAAATTATTTTTTCAAATGAATTAGATGACTGCTTTTTCTATTTCAATGAAGAACATCATTGGAATATGAAGGGAATTGCATTGAATCTGCTGAGTGCTTTTGGTAGTATGGCCATTTTAACAGTATTGATTCTCCTTATCCAAGAGCAGTGTAGGTCTTTCCATCTTCTAAGTCTTCCTCTCAATTTTTTTCTTCAGTGTTCTGTAGTTAGTCATTATAGAGGTCTTTCTTCTGTTTTGTTAAGATTGATTCTTAAGTATTTTTTTCCTAGTTACTCTTTTGGCTGATTCATCATTGGAGTATAGGAACACAATTGATTTATGGGTGTTAATTTTGTATACTGCTACTTTGCTGAATTCATTTATGAGTTCTAAGAGTTTACTGGTAAGAGATTTTTTTGGCCTTCTAAATATAGAAGAATCATGTCATTGGCAAACAGATACTTTGAGCTCTTCTTTTCCTTTTTGTATCCCTTTGTTTTTTTATTTTGCATAATTTCTCTGGCTAGAGTTTCAAGGATTAAGTGGAATAGAAGTTGGGAAAGTGGGCATAATTTTCTTGTTCCTGTTTTTAAAGGGAATGCTTTCAGTTTTTCTCCATTTAGAATGATGTTGGCCTTGGGTTTGTCATATAGCCTTTACAATGTTGAGGTATGTTCCTTCTATTCCTAGTTTTTCCAGTATTGTAAACATGAATTGATGCATATTTTGTCAAATGCTTTTTCTGCATCTATTGAGATGATGTGTTCTTGTCTTTGAGTCTATTTATGTGATGTACTACATTTTCTGATTTCTGTATGTTGAACCAACCTTGCATCCCTGGGATGAACCCCACTTGATCATGCACTATTTTTTAATGTGTGATTTGCCAGTATTTTATTAAGAATTTTTGCATCTATATTCATCAGGGATATTGGTCTGAAGTTTTCTTTTCTTGATGTGTCTTTGAATGAGTTTGGAAGAATTCCCTCATTTTCTATTTCATGGACTAATTTGAGGAGGATTGGTGCTAGTTCTTCTTTATAGGCCTGGTAGAACTTAGCTGGGAATTCAGTCAGTCCTGTACTTTTCTGTGTTGGTAGGCTTTTGATGGCTTCTTCGGTTTCATTTCTAGAAATTGATCTGCTTAAATTTTAATATCCTCCTGGTTCAATTTAGGTAGGTCATATATAGAGAGAGATAGATAGGTAGATCTATCTATCTATATATGCGTGAATTTGTCAATATCATCAAGATTTTCTAGCTTATTGGAGTTTAATTTTTCAAAATAGTTTCCAATTATCCTCTGTATTTCTGTAGTGTCTGGGGATATTTCCATTTTCATCATGGAATTTAACAGTTTGAGTTTTTCTCTTTTTTTAGCTTGGATAAGGGTTTACCAATTTTGTATACAAGTTTTCTTTCATTGCCTTTTTGGTTTTTTTTAATCTCAATTTCATTGTGTTCAGGTCTGATTTTATTTTCTTGTTCTATTGATTTTGCTTTCTAGTCTTTGTTTTGTTTAAACCCGTGATTGAACCCAGGGGTGTTCAACCACTGAGCCACATCCCAGCTCTTTTTGTATTTTTATTTAGAGACAGGGTCTCATTAAGTTGCTTAGGGCCTCACTTGAGTTGCTGAAGCTGGCTTTGATCCTATCCTCCTGCCTTAGCCTTTTGAGCCACTGGGGTTACAGGTGTGCCCCGCCGTGCCTGGCCTTTCAGTGATATGAACTTTCCTCTTCAAATCACCTTATAGTATCCCAGAGGTTTTGATATGTTGTATCATTATTCTCATTTTTATTTCTTCCCTGATTTCTTCAAATTTGTCTTTGATATGTATTTAAACTTTTAAGAATTAATTTTGACACATCTCAGCCTTTTCATCTACCTATCTAAAAATGGGCATAGAGGAACATAAAATTTTCACTTTCCTTGCATCAGATATTTTTTTATTTTGTAGAATTTTCCAAAAGCTATTATTTTCATTCTGTGCTTTAGTTTAGAGTCAGTTTTAGATACTTTAGATATCTCCCCCATCCTATTGTGAGTAAACATCCACAAATCAGAGAGCACATTCGACCTTTGTTTTTTGGAGATTGGCTTATTTTTCTTAGCATGACAGTCTCCAGCTCCATCCATTTTCTGGCAAGTGCCATAATTTCATTCTTCTTTATGGCTGAGTAATATTCCATCATGTATATGTAACATATTTTCTTTATACATTCAGTTGTTGAAGGGAACCTAGGTTGGTTTCATAGCTTAGCTATTGTGAATTGAGCTTATATAAACATTGATGTGGCTGTGTCCCTGTAGTATGCTGATTTTAAGTCCTTTGGGTATATGCTGAGGAGTGGGATAGCTGGGTCAAATGATGGTTCCATTCCAAGTTTTCTGAGGAATCTCGATACTGATTTCCAAATTGGTTGCACCAATTTTCAGTCCCACCAGCAATATATGAGTGTGCCTTTTCCCCCACATCCTTGCCAACATGAAATAGAATTCTTGAATGCACATCATCCCTCCACACCTCTCCACCAAAGCCAAACTCCTCCGCCTAGACACTACCATCCATTTGCCACTCAGCCATGTCTGACAATTCTCTCTTTCTGACATTGTGCAGCCAGTCCACAGCACTCCCTACTGCTCTACTTTCAAAACACATCCAAAACCTGCCCACTGCTTACCAGTTCCTCCACAATCCCACCTTATATCCCAAGCCCCTTATACTGCTCTCTTTACTGCAACTATAACTCTCTTTGGATCTCCTACAGCAAAGTACTGCTTATGTATTTATCTGGTCCAAACTCTCCAGGGACTCCCTGTCACCTTTAGATTACAACCTACACGCTTACCATGGCCTCTGAGACCCTCACAATTTGGTCTCTGGCTGTGTTGTTAACATGATCTCCTATCACTTTCCTTTTTCCTCTTTTCCTCTTTTTACAGCCATCCTGGACTGCTTGAAATTCTTGGAACACACCCCCCTACAAGCCTAATCCATCTTGAAGTCTTTGCACCTGCCAGTCCCTCCACATGGAACCCATTTTCCCTATCTTTGTGTTTTTTTCCCCTTTATTTTGTTCAATTGGTTACTCAACGTTTTAACTCCTCAAAAATTTTTCCTTGACCACTTTCTTTAAAATAGCAGCCTGCATTATTACCCTTTGCCCCTTATTCTGCTTTGTGTTTCTTCAAAACATTTATTACTACACAGCATTGCATTGATTCTTACGTTTACTGAGACCTGGACCTTTGTGTTGTTCACTGTTTATCCCCAGCAGCTAAAACTGTGCCAGGCGTTTAGTAAGTTAGCACTTCACAGGTATTGAACAGAGTGAACCGAAACTGAGGCACAGGAACCAAAGAAGAAATCATTGAATACATGAAGTACAAATAATTCTGCCCAGTTAAAACTTGACTTAATGGTACAGAATAGAGGACACAGTAACCAATCCACAAAACTACAACTATCTTATTTTTGATAAAGGGGCTAAAAGCATGCAATGGAGGAAGGATAGCATCTTCAACAAATGGTGCTGGGAAAACTGGAAATCCATTTGCACCAAAATGAATCTGAATCCCTATCTCTCGCCGTGCACAAAAGTTAACTCAAAATGGATCAAGGAGCTTGATATTAAATCAGAGACACGGCATCTGATAGAAGAAAAAGTTGGTTATGATCTACACGCTGTGGGATCGGGCTCCAAATTCCTCAATAGGACACCCATAGCGCTAGAGTTAACAAATAGAATCAACAAATGGGACTTACTCAAACTAAAAAGTTTTTTCTCAGCAAAAGAAACAATAAGAGAGATAAATAGGGAGCCTACATCCTGGGAACAAATCTTTACTCCACACACTTCAGATAGAGCCCTAATAACCAGAATATACAAAGAACTCAAAAAATTAGACAATAAGATAACAAATAACCCAATCAATAAATGGGCCAAGGACCTGAACAGACACTTCTCAGAGGAGGACATACAATCAATCAACAAGTACATGAAAAAATGCTCACCATCGCTAGCAGTCAGAGAAATGCAAATCAAAACTACCCTAAGATACCATCTCACTCCAGTAAGACTGGCAGCCATTAGGAAGTCAAACAACAATAAGTGCTGGAGAGGATGCGGGGAAAAGGGCACTCTTGTTCATTGCTGGTGGGACTGCAAATTGGTGCAGCCAATTTGGAAAGCAGTATGGAGATTTCTCGGAAAGCTGGGAATGGAACCACCATTTGACCCAGCTATTCCCCTTCTCGGTCTATTCCCTAAAGCCCTAACAAGAGCATGCTACAGGGACACTGCTACATCGATGTTCATAGCAGCTCAATTCACGATAGCAAGACTGTGGAACCAGCCTAGATGCCCTTCAATAGATGAATGGATAAAAAAAATGTGGCATTTATACACTATGGAGTATTACTCTGCATTAAAAAATGACAAAATTATAGAATTTGGAGGGAAATGGATGGCATTAGAGCAGATTATGCTAAGTGAAGCTAGTCAATCTTTAAAAAACAAATACCAAATGACTCCTTTGATATAAGGGGTGTAAACAAGGACAGGGTAGGGACGAAGAGCTTGAGAAGAATATTTACAGTAAACAGGGATGAGAGGTGGGAGGGAAAGGGAGTGAGAAGGGAAATTGCATGGAAATGGAAGGCGATCCTCAGGGTTATACAAAATGTCATATAAGAGGTAAGGAAGGGTAAGTCAAGAGAATACAAATGGAAGACATGATTTACAGTAGAAGGGGTAGAGAGAGAAAAGGGGAGGGGAGGGGAGGGGAGGGGAGGGGGGATAGTAGACAATAGGACAGACAGCAGAATACATCAGACACTAGAAAGGCAATATGTCAATCAATGGAAGGGTAACTGATGTGATACAGCAATTTGTATACGGGGTAAAAGCGGGAGTTCATAATCCACTTGAATCAAACCGTGTAATATGATGTATTAAGAACTATGTAATGTTATGAACGACCAATAAAAAAAAAAAAAAAGAAAAAAAAAAACTTGACTTAAACATGTCATTGAAAATGGAAGAGAAACCTTAAAGAAAAATCGCACACAATTAAATGGTATACTTTGGTAAAAGAGAAGAAAATGTTAAAGTTGACTTGGGATTTAGCCAGGGCACTGAAGAGGAGTCCATAATTTAAGATCAGCTACTTATTTGGGGTGGGGAGAGGGAGTGGGAAGCTGCATTTTAGTTGTATTGATTTTATAATGACCAATATTTTTAGAATTTTTTACAGTCAGTAGGAAAGAGCAATGACTACGCTAAGAAATGGAGCATCAAAGTAAATGCTCTTCATCAGGAGCAGTTAAAACCCTGTTTTTATTAGGGTTTATTGCTGACTGCTTTGTGATTTCTATACCAGTGCTGCATAGTATGGTAGGTACTTGCCACAGTGGCTATATAGCACTTGAAATAAAGCTCATCAGATCTAAGTGTAAAACATACTATGTATCACAAAATTGTCAAAAAAATGAATGTTTTGCTAGTATTTTTGTACAGTTACATGCTTAAAAGGTAATTCTTGAACATATTAGGTTAAATACCATGACTAAAGTAATTCTACCTTCTTTTTTTACTTTTTTTTTCATGTGACTACTAAAAATTTAAAATTGCACACATGACTCACATTTGTGGCTCTCAATGATATTTTTATTAGATAATTCCAATCTAAACTATCCAGATCCTGAAACTGTGGGGTTGGTTTGGACTTAGAGCTCAGTACTCATTCTGCTGTTCCTTCTCTTTGTTTATGTTGGCAATGAAAATATCCTTGCTCTTTAGAAATAGTATTTGCGCATATAAGAAAAACAATTCCTCGGTTTTTAGACACCTTTTCTTAAGTGCTTAAGTTTTTAAACAAGAAAAAGTACTCCCTTTCTTTTCCTCTCTCTCTTCCAGGGATTAAATCCAGACCTTGGGTATGCTGGTAAGCACTTTCTCACTGAGCTGCATCCCCAGCCCAGAAGCATTACCTTTTCATGGAAGTATAAAAGGAAGCAGAATTTGACATAAGGGACCTGGAATAGTCATCTCTTCCCAATAGTCAGAGGTCTTGGTCAGTACCCTGAGGAACAGAAGCTGAGCAAGAAGATTTTTAATCTTCTGTGCCTAGAATTGGGAGAGCAAAAAACTATGTAGGGTTTCACTTGAGCTCTAAGAAGAGATGACTGGAGGAAGGGAAAGGGAAGTCAAAGGCAATAGAGGCAAAAAAGGTAGAAGGAGATCACTTGTTGCTGGGGGATGAAAAGCCAATAGCTGATAAGACTTAATTTCACTCTCTCAGAAAATGTGAAGTGACAACCTCAAAAATGGAAAGTTATACTCCATGTATGTATGATATGTTAAAATACATTATACTGTAAAAAGAACTAAATAGAACTAAAAAGAACAAATAAAAAACTAAAAAGAAAATGTGGAGTGGAATTGGTCTACCAAAACCTATCCCAAATCCATTATTCTTCCTCATTTCTACTTCAGTTCCTTGCTCAAAGTTAATTTGTAGTATTTTCCTTAGTAAATGTGAAAGTGTGTCCTTAATTTATCTTCAGTGAAAAAAAAATGTCATTATTTCAGCTACGTTATATCCTCTTTCACTAGACTTAACGTGGTTTGTATTCTTCCTCCTGAATCTTTTTTTTCTTTGAAGATGCTAAACAGCTTTCTGAATCAATCTGAAAGTATTTCATTATTAATTTTTAATTTTCCATGCCAAAGCCTCCTCCCTTTTTAGAATTGTTCAGTTCTTAAATTGGTACATTTAAGAGATGGAACTTCAAAATCTATATAACTAGCTTTAAAATACAGGCAGTCAGCTAATGAGGACTGAACATGTGGCTTTTCTGTGATGCAGGACATGCCTTCCCAGGTGCTGGTGCCCATGATCACACTCAAGAAATACATTAGAGCAGTAATAATAATCAATCAGCTTAATTCATTCCTACATCATATAAGATACTAAAAAGAAATTATTTTGCATGCAAGGTTTCAATCAATCTATAATTGTGAAGCTTAGACTGAGTCTCTGAGAAAAATGTTAAGAATAACCTGACACAAGGGCTGGGGTTGTGGCTCAGTGGTAGAGTGCTTGCCTAGCACGTGTGAGGCACTGGGTTCAATTCTCAGCATTATATGTAAATGAATAAATAAATAACAGTCCATTGACAACTAAACAACTACTAAAAAAGAGAATTACCTGACACAGTAGCTTTTTTCCACCTAAATTTTATTCATTCATATCTTCTTCACTATTTTAGTTTAAATATTGAACAATGGTACATAAATTTTTATTTTTTGCTTTAGGAGAATTATTAGAGCTGTGAAATCTTATTTCTAAATCTTAGATTTGTTAATTGCTTTCCTCTAAGTATTAGTATACTTGAAATTAACATTAGAAAAATGTTAAAAATTAAGAAACTATGGTATTACATGCTAAAAAATGAATTAGGAATTTTTTTAAGCTTTAAAATTTTATTTGCATTGCAGTGTATCAATATTGTCTCAAGGAAGTAAGAAGTTTAACAAATAACACATCTTTTGTCAGTAATGAGAATTTTAATTTATTTATCTTTTATTCAAACTAGAATTGATGAAAATTAAGCAATAATTATGAAAGTCATGCATATATATTCCCGTGGCATATCGTCTATGTATAAAGCATTAGTTGTGCTTTAAATTTAGCCCCATAACAATGGAACACCTTTGATAATACAGTAGTATGGTGATTCTGGTAAGTATAACTAGTCCCCAGAGTACCTCATTTCCCACTAACAAATTTCAGTCTCACTTTAGAGGTCTTTGTGACAAGCTCCAGGCTTTTTAAGCAATTTTAGTCTTGGTCCATCACCCCATATTTGTTTGTCTTTTTGTCTTTGTTTTTGTTTTTAAATCCCTGTGTTGAGGCTGGGCACTGTGGCATCTGCATGTAATCCCAGCAGTTCAGAAGGCTGAGGTTGGAAGATCATAAGTTCAAAGCCAGCCTTAGCAACTTAACAAGGCTCTGTCTCAAAATTTTTAAAAAGGCAGGAGAGGGGGATGCTTGGGAATATGGCCCAGGGGTTAAGTGTCCCTGGGTTCAATCCCTGATGCAGGAAGGAAGGAAGGAGGGAGGAAGGAAGGAATGAAGGAAGGAACGAAGGAATGAACGAAGTCAGTCCTGAAATCTAGGGTAGGAATTGCTTCTAATCTTCTTTTCATGCATTTATCTGTTTATTAAAAATTGAGTGCCTCTTGGTATGCTAGGCACTATGTCAGACCAGTCAGTACTGTGGGGTCAGAGTGGTCTTTGCCTTCTTGGTGCTCAAGGTCTAGAAAGGAAAACAGCTGTTAAATTTCAACTGTGGTATATGAATGCCGCAGGCGGCTCGCCGGCCGCGGGTCGAGCGGGCTAGCTGAGCCCCGTTCCTGCCGCTGCTATCGCCGAGCACTGCCTGCTGCACCCCTGCTGAGCGCTTCCCTGCTGGGCTGTCAGTGCACTGCCTGCCGCACCCCTGCTGAGCGCTTCCCTGCTGGGCTGTCAGTGCACGCGGGCTTGCAATCTTGCAACCCGGTTGGGCACAAAAACACAAGCCAGTCAAACTGAGACAAAGTTTTATTTTGTGAGAGGCCGTGTGCGTCCCCTAACAAGTGGGTCCACCACGTGTGTGTTCTACCTGGGGGGGGGGGCTCCACTTCCCCCGGAACACCCTCCTACCATCCTTTCCCAACCAATGGGAACTCTCCCATTACAAGAGTGACATGAGTAACCTGAGTCCCAAAACGGGCCTAGATAAACAGCAGGAGTCCAATTACCATATGAATGTGAATTGCTGGCTGGGAGTCACTAAACCCAAAGGTGCCTGTATCAATATTTTTGCTGTGGCTCCTAACATATGAACATGTGTAATGTGAAGACCTGACCTAGCATGAGAATTGGGGGAAGGCTTCTCTGAATGCAGGATTATTTATCTGAGGCCTAAAAGGAAAAAAATCAGGACAAGAGGAGAGGAAAAGCACATTTTGAGCAGAGGAGACAGTGTATGTGAAGGCCCTCAGGCAGCCCAGGCAACACCTTTGTTCTCCAGAGTAGAGAGCTGAGTGGTGGGAAGGCAGGCAGGGTCAGATGGTCTGGGGCTTTGTTTGCCTTTTTAGAGATTTCGGACTTTATCCAAAGAGCAATGAAGAACAGTCAAGAGGTTTTAAGCAGGAGTGTGAAATATTCAAATACTGTCCTTTCAAAACTACAGTTTGGAGAACAGGTTAGAGAAGGACAAAATTGGAGTCATTAGTGAATGTTGCTTCCCACTTGGTAACCTTTCTGTGTTCAGATTTATATATTCCAGACAACCATTTAGTATATGTAGTGTACTCAGTATTCATTTCCCAGAGGTTACATTTCTAGGTCTTAGAATCTGTTGACTTTTGCCAACAGGATTTTTTTTTCTCTTTCTCTCTGTGTCTCTCTGTGTGTATGTCTCCCCGCCCCACACACACACACATATATCCATTTCTTTTTCCTAAATAACATTTCTTTTTAGTTATCTAGAATTTTTTCTGTTGCTTCTGTTAATTGTGGGAAAGGAGAGTAGTAAAATAGAGCAGTGCAATCTAACTGGATGTTTTAGGTCCACATGATTCACTTAGTCTTTAGTAAGCATTTATTGATCATTTACTCAGTGTCAGGCTCCTACTTATGTATTTGGGATGCAAAGCATGAGGATAGGTTTTCTGTCCTCAAAAGGTTATAATTTAGTGGATTTCAATATTTATAGACCAACATTAAGTTTAATAGCTTTAAAATTATTTTCAATTTTTCTTCTTACTTATCTGAAATTCTGATTATATTCATCCTTCAAGAATAGAAATCCTGAAATAAATTTAGTAAGTTTTCTATGTTGGAATCTCTGAGTGCTCTCAGTCAGTTGAAGAAAAATCTCTTGAAGCCCTTTCGCTCACTCAAAAATTAACAACAAACTTAAAAAGCTTTAAAACAAATTGGCTATTATATAGGGCATCAGTTTTGGTTAACACAGATCTTGCTGCTTAGTTTCCTGGCCAGGAGTTTTTCTCTACCACACAGTCCCAGCTATTGCCAACCAGTATCTCCACCAGAGGCCTAAAAGCAATAGGTCTATCTGGTCATGGACTGGAACCTCTAAAATTGAGAGGCAAAATAAACTTTTTGTTTTTATAAGTTAATTATCTAAAGTAGTTTGTTCCAGTGATGGAAGGCTAACACACTTGATTTTATAGGTTTGTAACTGGAAACATTTGTCTCAGCTCACTCATTATCTGATTTAAATGATATTTAGATTTTAGACTTTAGGGTTTATGCTGGAATAAGGTTAAGTCTTCTGGAGATAATAACATGTAATAACCATGTTTTGCATATGAGAAGGACATGAATATATTGGACCAGATTGAATGTCTATGTCCCCCACCAATCCATATGTTCAAACCTAACCCCCTATTTAATGGTGATTAGGAAGAAGAGCCTTTGATAGTTGACTAGGTCATGAAGGGGAACCTTACAAAGAGAACTAGAAGTGTTCCCCTGGCCCTTTTATCACATGAAGATACAATAATAGGGCAGCTATATATGAACCAGGGAGTAGGAACCCACCAGATACCAAATCTGTGGGCATCTTGAACTTGGACTTCGTAGCCTCCTAGACTGTGTGAAATAAGTATTTGTTGTTTAAGCCACCCAGACTATAGTAATCTATTTTAGTTTAAACCTAAAACTATAAATGTCAGCTCAAAGGAATATTGAATAAACTAAAATCTCATATGCAAAAATGATCCTATTTAAGGACACACCCCCATGATGTCCCACTGGGTCCCACCTCCCAAAGGGACTACCATCTCTCAAGAATACCAAGCTAAGACCAATCCTTTAACACATTGGCCTTTGGGGGATGTTCAGTATCCAAACTATGTAGCACCAAGGAAGTTTGTGTTCCCAAAATACAATGATGGGACAGGAGCAGGATAGATATTCTGTTCCAAAAGGGATAAATAGGAAAGAAAGGAGTAATGAATCCCAAATAAGTCCAAACTACAAGGCTGACTTCATGAGATCTTAAGGCTTGAAAATAATCTTTTGGCTTAATACTCTGCCTTCAAGGCTCACTGGAGGGGAAGTCCTACCTTCTGTCACACTGGGCTGGAATCCTGCCTTTTGAACACACTAGATTTGGCACTTCTGCCCCTGTAACTGCCAAACAGCAGTTAAGTCCCCAAGGCTTCAGGTGATCCCACCCCATGTCCTTGGATAGTTTCTCCCCCACAGCTTTTTGGAAATTGTCTGGTCTGTTGAAAATGAGGCAGTGATCCCTTCTTTTGAAACCAAGGATGCAGCCCTGCTGATCTCTGAACCACCCTCAGGGTCTGTCATCATCTTTATTTTTTTCCCAAAGAGTAGTGTCTGCTGAGGTAACTCATCAGGCCCATGATTCACACCTACACTAATCTCTTTATTAAACAGTTGCTCTTCTAAATACACTCTTATTTTTGTGATGTGGATAAGCTGAGAGTTTTCCAAATCTTTACATGCTAATTTCTTTTTTCTTTTGGAACCAGGAATTGAACTCAGGGGTGCTTAACCACTGAGCCACATTCCCAGCCCTCAGTTTTTTACTTTAAGACAGAGTCTTGGGGCTGGGGTTGTGGCTCAGTGGTAGAGTGCTCACCTAGCACGTGCGAGGCACTGGGTTCAATCCTCAGCACCACATAAAAATAAATAAAATAAAGGTATTATGTCCAACTACAACTAAAAAAATATTTTAAAAAATAAAAGACAGAGCCTTGCCAAGTTGCTTAGGGTGTCACTAAATTACTCAGGCTAATTGGGAAATTGCAATCCTCCTACCTCAGCCTCCTGAGTCACCAGGATTACATGGTGCCCAGTCATTCCTTTCCCCTTGCATTTTTCCATAAAGGAGCCAACCAAGACCTTTAGAACTTTGCTTAGAAATTGCTTCAGCTAAATATCCAATTTCTTCACTTTAAGTTATAAGACTCTAGTACATGAGCACAATTTAGCCAACTTCTTTGCCTCTTTATAACAAGGATTCTCTTTCCTCAGTTTTCAATACCATGTTCTTTATTTCTGAGAATTTATCAGAATGACCTTCACAATACATATTTCTACCAACAATTTTCTCAGGATTCTCAGGTATTCTCTAGAAAGATTAAGGCTTTTTCTGTATTTACCCTCTTTACTTTTTGAGCCCTTACCAGAATCACTTTTAAAGATTTGCTCATATCAAAGTAGGTTTTTTCCTAGCATGCAGCTAAAAACTGTTTCTCCTCTTATTACCAAGTTCTAAGCCTTTTCCACATTTTCAGTGTTAGAGTAGCACCCTTATCTCTTAGTATAAATTTCCTGTCTAAGCTTGGGCTGTAATAATAGTCTGGGTTGCTTTAAATATAAATTTGTTTCTCATAGTTCTGGAAGCTGGGAAGACAAAGTTCATGAGACTAACAGATTTAGTGTCTGGGGAAGGATCACTTCTTGATTCCTTGACAGCCATCTTCTCAGTGTGTTCTCACATGGTATGTGAAGGACTGCAGGAATCCTCTGGGGCTCTTTCTAAGGGCACTAAGCCCACTCTGGAAGGCTCTGCCCTCATGATTGAAAAATCTACCAGACCCTACTTCCTGATGCCATCATGTTAGATTTTAGGGTTTCAACATATGAGTTTGGGGGGTGGGAGACACAAATAGTCTATAACACTTGGGATCTCAACTAGTCTTATGATTTAAATACTGTCTGTGTCAATGACTTGCAAGTTAAATCTCTAGGCATGACCTCTTCCCTCAAGTCAAATTCACTTGGATGACAAATTGGCATCTCAAACTTAGCATGTCTGACTCAGAAATATTGATTTTCACCCCCACCCACTCTCCCAGCATCTTAATTTATTGGCACTGTTTGTTGTTCAAAATAAAACTTAAAGAGTAATGTCTTATTTCTCTTTGCTTTGTTTTACATGTAACGTCTCAATCCTCTTTATTCTACCTCCAAATATACCCCAGTTCTATCTTCTTCCTTCTTCTCTAGTAAACTCTAGTCCAAGCCACTGTTACAGTGGCCTTCCTCCCCTTTCTCCCCAGTTTCACTTTTATGTTAGTCAGGTCATGCTGTTTACCCTGCTGATGATCCTCAGGGCAACTACTTGGTCAGGCTCTTAGTCCTCCATTGTACCACTTGAACTGCACTTCACAGACATGCTCCCCTCTTCATGCCCAGCTCACTGCCTACTTGGGGTCTTTGTCCTAGCTGAACTGTTTGCCTAAAACACTCATTCCCAAGGTTTTCTCCTGTCTGCTTCTGCAGGGACACCTAGTTTCAATGTGACTTCTTCCAAAAGGTTTTTCTTTACTACCAACCCAATATTATCTCCAGTTATTTTCTATCATAGTTGGCAGCTCAGTGGTAGCGTGCTCGCCTAGCATGCACAAGGCACTGGGTCCGATCCTCAGTACCACGTAAAAATAAAATAAAGATATTTGGCCCACCTAAAATTAAAAAATAAAAAAGTCATATTTATAATTTTTCATATCATTTATCATATTTATTTTGGGTTATATGTTTGTTGTTTGTTTTACCTGGCTCTTTATCTCACTCAGCACTTATGATATTTTCTGAAATATAGTAGTAATCTAATATTATTAAATAAAAACACAAATCTCACTTCACTTTTATATTAACCAATTGTAGTAACATTGCTGCCCAACAACACTGTGGTAGTGTCTTTATGTAAGCTGACCCCTGAGATCATAACTTAGCATCATACCTACATCATACCTACATAAGAATGAAAAATAAAATCTACCTCATAATAACACACTTTTTAGATTGACTTCTAGTTCTAGAACATTGATTCTGAGAAATACAAAGAGGTAAAAAATATTACAGCTGAAGATCCCTCCAATTTTCTTAAGTTTTATCAAGTCTGGAAAGATTAAATTTCTTATTATTATACAAATGAGTGTTTAAGTATAAAGAAAATTAATGTAACTAACAAAATAATAAGATAGTTGATAAACTGTGTAATCAAATAGGAAGTATCTTTTTCTCACCTTATTTTTTTAACTCTAGTAAACTATACCCTGAAATATGTTAAACTAAACTATTAGCAAAAGTTATTTTCCATGTAAAAGTTATCTTCAGTTTGTGATGCCTTAAGGAATATGTAAAAAATAATAATTATAGTCTATCTGAAAATTTGATGTGTTCAGAGTAAAAACTACCATTTTACAGAAATTTTTTTTATGTGTGCTGGGGTCAAACCCAGGGCCTTGTGTGTGCTAGTCAAGCACTCTACCAATAAGCTACATCCCCAGCCTTTAAAGGAACTTTTAAATTTAAATTAGTCAGATAAATCAAAAAATATTACTTTGTATTTTGGAAACACTTTGTATTTTGTAAAAGTAAACAAGTGAGCAATTGAAAATGAAATCACATTTCTCGCTATATTTGAAGGGAAAAAGATATTGCTTTTTCCAATGATTTATCACTTAAAATTTCAATGAGCTTCTGAAGAAATGGAAATAATTTTGCCAAATATCGCTTAGAAAATGAATAAAAATATATAAAAGCATCTCAACTTCTATTCCTCTCAAGTACAAAAGCAGATTATTATTAAATCTTCACATTTTTAATGATTATCTCATGTTTATTTCTGGCCCCAAAATAGTCATTCAGGTTAGTATTGTGATTCTTCTTGTTTCTCCCTGGAGAAATCCTTCCTGAATCTCTAGTCGTGCTTGGTGTAATGCTTTCAGTGGTCAGATTTTAAATGTCTGGGAAGAATTCACAGCAATAATAGCCTTTCTAGGTTCTTCAGTAACCATCATCTTTTAAACTGAATTCTGGTTTGCATGTTTTAGCCTTTAATATTTTGCATAGGTAAGTCCGCCAGCCCCACAATCAATCATACAGTTTAAGAAACTGTAGATAATTTAGAATGTGTCTTAAAATTCTTTTTGTCTAACTTCTCTCTCAGAACTGTTTTCAGCTTATTTTTTTCTTGAACGTATTATAATTAATGTTCTGTGTTTTACTCTCCCTTTTTATTCCACTTTCTTTCGCTTAGTTGATTTCTGAATGTTTCCCTTTATTCCTGTGATCTTTTCTTCATAGCGGCATTCTCTGGGTGAAGCTTTGCATAAATCTATCAACAATGTAAGTGAGCGGCACTTACAATTTATACACAAGGGCATGTTGCACTTTTGATTTTGCATAAATGACATCACTGCTTTAAAGCTTTAACTTAAGTAAAAATTTGGAATTCAATAGAAAATGCTTTGTTATATGGATACTAATTGCTTTTAACTTTCAGCCACTCATTTATGTATGTACATACATCTACCACATTGTATTAAAAACACAATTTAGTAATAAAGTCAAACAAGATCTTAGCTCTCAAACATAAAATTCATTCTTTAATGTTAACTTTGAAAGATATAGCAATATTTTTTAAACTATTAACTAGTGGATTATCATAAATATGGAAATGAATATAAATATTTATTTATTTTTGTTAATCTTTTTTTTAAAAAAAGTGGTGTTAGTGCACTTTTTATTTAAAAGGATCAGGAAGTTATGAAGGCTCATGAGGTTTAGAACGTAGTTTACATAATTTTATAATTACTAACAGAAATACATTTTCACACACTGAAACCTTCAGTTCACCAAAAAAAAACAAAAAAGTTTTATTTTCATACCAAACCCACATTTAACTTGTCCTTTAAAATAACAGAGTTATCTTTGAATACTTTTCTTGATATCCTAGAGCAGTGGACTCAGTATACTTTTCTGTAGAAGACCAAATGGTAAATACTTGTGGCTCTGTGGGTCGCTACTTGACTGCAGTTGTAGCATGAAACACTCACAGATTATGTATCAACCTGTTGGTATGACTGTGTTCCGGTACAACTTAATTTATGAAACAGGCTCTAGTTTACCAATCCTTTCCTGGAGAGATCAAAGCTTCAAGTCTAGAGATGTCCTGTGAAGTCTAATCTTCAAATCTAGAGAATAACCTACCCTCTCTGCACGCTATGTCTATCCAGCCTCCCATGTAAAAGTTAAGCACCTGGCAAAAGGTTTTTTTCTACATATGTCATCTTTTTAAGCAAGTGATTATTGATACATACATCTCTTCTTTATAGATGCTTTCTAAATAGTTTTAGTTCTGAATGAGAATGTGATTGGTAACACATTCTACAAGTATCTCTAGGAAATTATGAAGCATTATTGTGGTTCTTAATTGATA
Source organism: Urocitellus parryii (assembly GCF_045843805.1). NCBI lineage: Eukaryota > Metazoa > Chordata > Mammalia > Rodentia > Sciuridae > Urocitellus > Urocitellus parryii. The sequence goes on from NC_135538.1 coordinate 44,110,721, forward strand.
AATTCAGTTTACAAGTCTTTAAAAAAACAAAAATTATAAATTTTTTGAACCAAATTTTTTTTCAGAATGATTATTTTGCAAACTTATTTTTCTTAAGTAGATTCTTCAGTAATAGCAAATTAGAGGTTTAAAAGGAATTGAAGTATTTAAGCACCTTTAAGTGTTACACATGAGCATTTACATAAGTCATTGATGTATTAATATTCTTTTGTGTATTACCATATCCTCTACTAAGCCTAGGTTGGCAATTTCTGTGTTAATGTATATATTTGAAAGCATCTAACTAAATATTAATGCCTAAATTAATAAGGACAATTTTATCCTAGTTATTTTACTAAAGGGAGGTACTTAACCTTTTTTAAGATGGGGATTTCCATTTAATCCCATAACAAACTCGAAAGTTCATTTAACTAGAAAGAAAGAAAAGGGGAGAGACAAGGAACAGTAATTGCCATAAGAAATGTGTATAGTCATTCAAAATAATGGGTAAGGGGTAGCCAGGCATGGTGGCCCATTTCTGTAAATTCAGGCCAGCTTGGGTAACATAAACTTTGTCTCCAAAATAACAATTAAGCAAAATGGGGCATATCTACATACCATGTGTACCCTATGAATGTTATTGTAAGGAAGAGGAAAAACTACAAGCATAAATTCACTGGCCTTCCTAAAGGAAAATCACCAAATATCATTAAATAATCCTTGATCATACTAATTTTGAGGAAGCTACACAGAATTGGCTCTGTGAGAACCACTCTATTTACACCTGCAGGTCAGGACCTTCATGACTTCACATCTGAAGTCATATTTACTTCTCTGATACAGATGGAAGGTCTGCCACCATCAGCAGCTCTAGAGGTATCTGTTTCCTCTGCTTTGGACAATAAATGCCGATCTTGTTGAAGTATGCCCCATGACCACCAAGAAACTTCTGTGTAGAAGACAGAGCCAATATTTTGTCAGATTGTGGTAGATACAGTCTCTACATTTAGTGAAATCATCTATTAGTTTACACATGATGCAGCAAAAGAAACCAGGCAGTTTTATCAAGGCAGACACCAGGAGTTAAAATCTACAGAGATACATAACAAGTGTTATAACTCATTTCCTCTTGGGATTGGGACAAGGAATGGGAATGAAGAGACTTTACTTCTTATTTTATATACTTCCATATTTTTTAGTTTTTCCCACAATAAATGCTTTTTACTTTTGTAATTAGGAATAAAAATATGCTGCACTGCCTGGCCCCAATTGCAGATTAAATCATAATCTCAAGGGGTCAGAGTCTAGCAACTGTGTTTATTAAACCTGATACGCCAGGTTTGAGAACACAGAATACAGATATTACCTTAAGACATACTTTATTTTTTAGAACAAATTGTATACTTTTTGTATTCTTTGATTTTCTGCTGTAAGACTGATTTGTAGGGGGCCACCAACATTGCATCAAAAAACAAACATTGTAGTGTACAATGAATCAAAATGTATTCTGCTGTCATATATACCTAATAGTTAATTTTTAAAAACCAAAGGTTGTAGATTAAATGTACAAAATTAATAACAACTTCCCATGTTAACATTCTACATATCCAGTACTTCAGATTTGATGTTTCAGTTTTATTTTGAGGGCGTTCTACAAGTACCGTACTGAGGTACAGAACCCTTGTGAGTTAACCCTTGTCTCTCTTTTTTTTTAAAAAGTATCCATATATTTTAAATTCTAATTATTTTATTGTAACAATTTTACAGAATTCTGTCTTCTGTACTATATTTTCGAAGAGACAGCAACACTTGATTTTAAGAAAGATAATAGTATTTAAGTGGTAGAAGTCAGAAGGGGGCAGTTACTGCCAGTGTAGTTTTAAATGTGAAAAATATCTGATATTTATTAATCAGTAGAAAATATTACATAATTTATATCTAAATTGCTGTGGTAAGAGTTTAAAAAATAAGAGCTAATTTTTTTCTGAAATAAAGATTATGTTTTATTTATTTAAAATGGATAAGAATATTAAAATTTTGAAGCTGTAACAAATGTGTAGAAATGATCTACCTAATTTGAATATATTATACAATTCAAAGCATCTACTACTTCTTATTAATTAACAAATGCCTTTCTATGTATCGTATAATTCTACAATGAAAGTACTAATCTAGATTATTGCCCAAATCTTTTGATGGAAAGTTAAATCTTTGTTCTTGGTTGTTTTGAATTAAAGAAGTTTTATATTAATATGTACTTCCATAAAATGTATTAAACCCAGCTGCTTAAATTATAGCTATAAAATATTAGATCATTTTACATTGCTTTACTCATTGTCTTTTAAAATGCCATGTAATTTTTATGCTGAATAAAGGCTGATTTATGTATTGTGATTCTACTAATTTATTTATTAAAGATAAATGAGTTTTGATGCTTCATTGCATGATTTAGGCTTTCTGCATATCATTCACATTTCTGTCGTGAGCATGAATTAAAAAATTTTAGATTGCCTTATTATTTTGGTATGCTTTTCAAAATTAAGAATACAAAAATAAGTATATTTAAATATTAAACTGCATGATAATGTCTTCTGCATATAGCTTATATTATTTTCTTGAGTATAGATTTAAAGACTAATTATACATCCTAAGTTGGAAATTATTATTTTGGAGTTCTTTCAAGGTAAAGTATATTATAATACAGTAAAATATTTAAGCATATTTTAACTGGAGAAGTTTAAAACTGGTTAGATTTTAAATGCATGGCTATTATATGTTACTGTGATATTTCATTCATTCATTTTAATGTCATATTTCTTCAAAAGTTTTTTCTTAAATATTGTAGTCAGATTAACACAATTTGACACTATTATAGTCAAAGTGACACAATGGAAGATTATTGACTCAGTGAACTTTTAAAGTAGATATTGCAGAAAACAAAATATGTACATGCTGTGAAATGGTTGACTTCCTAACTGACCTAAGTGCACACTCAATTAGAGGGTAGGATTCAGATTCATTGCCTGCCCAAATGGTGCTTGTGTGCAAAAAAGAAAATTATGCCAATTCTTTTGGGGTGGACACTATCTGTACCAGGGCAGACACTTGGAGAGCAGAATGCTAGGTCTATTTTAGTCCCCACTTAGTCACGTGCTGATAAATATCTTTGAGAACATCAACCATAATCTCACATAAAATGAACACTTTTCCCACCTTTCCCACATATACTCTAACCAGTTCTTACTAGAGATAACTAGGCATCACCATGGGTTGCACACCTGGAAATGACTAATACTGAACTTGGGAAGAGAATGGATAGAGTTGCTTTTTCTACTTCAAGAACCAGCTGGCTGGGAAGAGAATTGCTCTACTATTCACACATCAGCATTCAAAAACATTTTTGTTGCCTCTTCTCTTTTTATTGTATTTTATATAATTCTATAATTTTTATATGATCATTATATTTTATTTTCTCTAGGATGTCCTTAATATTTTTTTCATCCTGATTATCCTTGCATAAAATGGTGAGAAGTCACATGGAATAATTCTTACTCTATAAGTATGGCCTTAAATGCAGCTGTGCATTCTCATGTTATTTTCACATTTGTAGGACTCATTTCAGACTCTAAACCATGGGTTCTGGAGCCATTGAGAGGAATGGGGAGTTGCATTACCTAGATTCACAGCCTTGCAATTCCCTCTTGGCTCTAAACATAAAATAACCTCTGAAATCTTATATTTGCATAGAAATTAATGAGTAGAATTCCTAAACTTTGAACAGATACAGTCACTTCTTTGGAAATAAAATTATAACATTGAATATCTATGCCAGTTGTATCATTTCTCACCAGTGCTTGACTGTTTCCATAAAAGCATATGCTAACTTTTACAATTAATCCTGATTTATAATTTTATCCAAAACCCTTCCTAATGATCCACCTAAGCTCACTGCAGTCTATGACTGTTTCCTGCTGATTTAAAGGAAGACAGCCACTTGCCTTTGGCATTTCCAGTTCCAGTGGGTTTTCTTTCCTCCTTTCTTGCTTTGCATTTCTGGTGAGACCCGACCCTTTCTCTGCCTTTTCTTGTAAGATATGTGAGGTAACTTACATCTGCCATCTGGCAATGAAAGGAAGGTCTTTCCCATTATACAAACTCACTTTAAAGTTTCCTCTTTCCTTGGCTTTCTTGGCCATGGAAACAGCTTTACTATACATAAACACATAGGATGTCTTAAGATATTTATGGAACTTATGGCTTTTTATCTGGTTCCCCTAAATTCTTGTTCTCAGACTTTTAGAGTATGGTTGAGTTACATTGTTTCAAGTTTAGTAGTCTTACATGAGAATATAAATAGATCAAATTACATGGTTTCATCAAATGCATATATGAATATGTACAATATATACATATATGATTTTTATTCTTAAAAATATTTCATTTTAAGTATATTAAAACTTCCAAACAATGCTAACATATTAGGACTGATGTTTGTTTTCAAAAGGAGTAACAAATCAGTTTTCCATAGTGAAACAAAAGCACCTGATGTTAATGTAAAAATATAATTCTAGGATTAAGGGATGTTTGTTTGTTATGATACTAGGGATTGAACTGCCCTGGCACTGGCACTGAGCTACATCCACAGCCTACCCTGGCCCCTACTTTTTTTCTTTTTTTAAGACAGAGTCTTGCTAACTTGCTGAGGATGGTCTCAAATTATGATCCTCTTGCCTCAACCTCCCAAGGGACTGTGTGACTATGCCTGGCATGTTTGTGATTGTTTTTTTAAAAAAGCTTAAAGGCTTGCAAATCATTTGAATTAAATCAAAATGCAAAAATTTCAAAAATGAAATTCAAAACAATGTTTAAAACAATGATTCTAAATTATAAGCTGACAAATCTTTTAAGGAGTAGGTCTTTAATTCTCAAACAATTTTAGCTTATTTATTGAATTGTTTATGTCAGAAGCACCAGCCCTTTTTATTTTTTATTTTGAGATAGGGTCTCACTAAATTGCTTAGGGCATTGCTGAGTTGCTGAGGTTGGCTTAGAACTTGTAGTCCTCCTCCTCAGCCTCCAGAGCTGCTGGGATTACAGGCATGCACCACTGTGCCTGGCTTCAGGAGCTGTTCTAGATGACTCTGTAGTAACACAGTTCTAACACAGTGGTGAGGTGTAGATGCAAACACATGACAGAGCTAGGATTTTAGCTCAGTCCATAAAGCTTAACTATTTTACTTTACTTCTTCACAAATAATTGCACTTAACTTTTCATATTATCTCCTTGAAATGACCATGACCTTATAAATATGTTATTTCATATTACTAATTTTTATTATGTTGCAGCAGGGGTGTTCATTAAATTTCTAAATATAGGCTATCATGTTCCTTAGATAGTTTACAAACAAGACATCTACTGAAAATAGAATTTTAAATGAAGATAGCTCAGGATTAGATTTTACTATAAAGCATTTTAAACTTAAGAGAATTATTTTATAAAATGTTTTTGAAATGCTTTCAGCAATGAAAGGAAATGAGATTAGCAATGTGTGAGATATGCCTTGTATTTATTCTTCATTGTATGCCATTCTGTGGTGTAGATTTCTCTGCTGAAACAGAATCTGGAAATTCAGCTTTCCCAGTCTCAAACTTCTTTGCAACAACTGCAAGCCCAGTTTACACAAGAACGACAAAGACTTACCCAAGAGCTTGAAGAATTAGAGGAACAACATCAGCAGAGGCATAAATCCTTAAAAGAAGCGCATGTTCTCGCATTTCAAACCATGGAAGAAGAAAAGGAAAAGGAACAAAGAGTAAGTTTAATATGACATATGTTCAAACATAATTAACCTTCAAATTCTTAAGAATTTTTTTTTGCCCCAAGGCATTATGTATTATTTTTATTTAAATAAATTTTCCAATGGGGAGGAAGAGCATGAGAAGAAGATCACCATTAAACAGGGTCAAGAGGGGGGAGGGAAAGAAAGAGAGAAGGGAAATTGCATGGTAAAGGAAGGAGACTCTCATTGTTATACAAAATTACATATAAAAGGAAGTGAGGGGAAAGGGGAAAAAAAACAACAGAGAGAAATGAATTACAGTAGATGGGGTAGAGAGAGAAGATGGGAGGGGAGGGGAGGGGAGAGGAGGGGGGATAGTAGAGGATAGGAAGGGCAGCAGAATACAACAGACACTAGTATGGCAGTATGTAAAAAAGTGGCTGTAAAACTGATGTGAATCTGCAATATGTATACCGGGTAAAAATGGGAGTTCATAATCTGCTTGAATCAAATGTATGAAATATGATATGTTAAGAGCTTTGTAATGTTTTGAACAACTAATAATAAAAAAAAGAAAAAAGAAATAAATAAATTTTCCAGGATGTGACTTCCTATGATTATCAGAATGATTAAACATATACACTAATCAAACACTACACTAGACTAGATTGGGGCCAACATTTTATTTGTTTGTGATCATAATGCTAAAACTCATACACTCTCTACTTTGTTATATATTGTGATTTTTTAAAAAGCTAAAGAAGAAATAAATTCAATTAACCTTTTTAGCATGGTTCTGCTAAATATAACAATTCTAATCATTTAGTACTCTTTGTATTTGTAATAGTCTTCCCTCAAATTTTTAATTTTTGTCTTATGTCTACAAAAAATAAGGGTATCCAAAGGATTTATGTTTTTTATCCCACCCAGTTTATCTTCACATTCCTTTTTTCCCCATGTACAAAAAAATTCATAAATAGAGAAATTGGAAACATTTCAAAATATTATAATTTCCTTATTTTTATCCAAAGGTTCTATGAAAAGTAGTGTGACACCAACAACTCAGACAGAAGGGATTTAAATCAAGTTGATACATTATTATATTAATCATATTACATGTCTGAATCTTCATGTATCCACTACTCAGTTTTGTGTTAAAATATTAGTTTGAAATAGTCTTAGTCTAACTTGTTTTAATTTAATTTCCTAACACTATGTTTTTCAATTTCTTTCAAGGACCTTATTTTAATGAAGACAAAGATTTGACAGAAGAATAGAGTTTAGATAGATTGTTTCTTAATTTTTTGACAGATACAAGCACTACTTTTTAAAATTTTTTTTGTAGATGTATATGGACAGCATGCTTTTATTTTGTTTATTTTTATGTGGTGCTGAGGATCGAACCCAATGCCTCACACATGCAAGGCAAGTGCTGTGACACTGAGCTACAGCCCCAGCCCACAAGCACTATTTTAAGAAATGATATGTTACAAAAAGAGGTTGCTCACAAAAAGAACTTATTTCTAAAAAAAAAAAAAAAAAAAGTTAACTTGTTTGTGGTCTATGGATTTTGTCCAGAAAGTCAAGGAAGTTCCTTTTTAAAAAAAATTATGCCTGATTGCAAACAGTCTATTCATTGGATACCGCTTGTAAACTAGAATAACATAAGAGTTCTCATATCAGTAATTTAATTTCACACAGTCTTTTATCACTTAACTTGAATCCTTTCTCAAAGAAAATTAGAACCTACGATTTTATTGTATTCGTTAGATAGGCAAACTACCTAAGTAGCATAAATCCTTTATTTTACCTATATTAAAAGAAACCCAGGGCTGTGGTTGTGGCTCAGCAGTAGAATTCTCACCTACCATGTGCATGGGATGCTGGGTTCGATCCTCAGCACCACATTAAAAATAAAAAATAAAGGTGGGGCTGGGGCTGTAGCTCAGTGGTAAAGTGCTTGCCTCATATGTGTAAGGCACTGGGTTCGATCCCTAGCACCACATAGAAATAAAGATACTGTGTGTTCATCTACAACAAAATAAATATTTTTTTAAATAATAAAGGTAAAGTGTCCAATTATAACTAAAACAAAAAAAATTAAAAAGAAACCATGCTTTATTTTTCAGAAATAAAATATTCTAAGACAACATAAGTAGTCAATTGCTAATTTTGAAAAATAGTATTTTAGGGCAATGGTTAGAGAAATGCAGCCTTGTTATAATCTTTTGTAGGATTGCTTCATTTTATAAATTATGGTAAAACAAACAAACCCTTTCGAACAGTTCAGTCTCTTAAGTTTGAAATACTCTGAGCTCTTCTTTTTCCTATGGCATAGTTTTTCTCTTATGCCACTTATTGTGGTCTGTTCTTTCTGGCTAGGATCTTTAAAGTAATCACATGGAAGTCTTTAGTTTACTATCCTATCTACTTTCTCCCAGGAGATTTTGCTTCTTCACACAAATGTAGGAGCAAAGATTGAGTGAAAAAAAAAAAAAAAAAAAACAGCTACAAGCGAGGCCGAGGCGGTGCTGGGCCTCAAGCCAGTGCAGGGCACACTCCGATATGTGCTCCTGCAGACGCCTGCCACGTGCCTGATGAGAGGGACCAGGGAAATGGAGCCAGAGCTGCTGCTGCAGAAGGCCACAAGAACGTGGAGGCCATGCAGAACTACAGGCCTGAGTTGAGTCACCTGCTGGAGGGGCAGCAGGAGGTGCAGAGACAAGTCAAAGAGAGTGCATCACAGACAAGGGATGTCCTCAAACCACATTTTAATGATTTAAAGGGAACCTTTGGGAAGCTCCTCAATGAAGGATTGGTGACTCTTTTGCAAGAGGTGGACACCATTGAACAAAACACCATTAAGCCACTAGATGACTGCCAGAAGCTGACATGGAGTTAACACGGCAGAGGACTTAGTGTAAGAAGGTGAGATTGCCGTTCTTGGTGGTATAGAAGAGCAGAATGAGAAACTGGAGCTTCACCACAAAGGTCTCACACAGACAACTGGAGAACTTACAGAAGTGCCTTTACTGGTTTATGTGCCTTGTTTATCTGCTTAGTTGGATGATTCAATTCTTAACATATTAAAGATAACATTTTGAAGCATGGAACAGTAGCATCTCTCCCACCAGTGCAAATAGAAAAACTAATAGAGAAACCTGAAGGCATCATAGAATGATGGCGTAAGGTGCATGACGATTTCGCAGACTAAGATTACAGGCTTCAGTTCTGAAAATGCTCTTCAAAACATTTTGAAGATATATATGTAGATTCTGAAACTGAATTCATAATATTGCACATAGACCCCAAAGTTGATTATCAGTTCAGAGTCTGCACCTGAGAAGATGTCCAACATGAGTGGAGTCCATGGAGCATCCCCCAAATAGGTCATTCTACGTTGGTGCCTCATGAGCAGACAACTGGCTTTGAGGGATATCACCTGAGCAGTCGAAGAAATATAGCACTCTGGAATGATTCTGAATCCTCAGGTATACTCTACTCCAGCACTCCAACCTATATCTGTGGGCAGACATTAACATTCAGAGTTGAAACTGTGCGACAGCCAGACAGAAGAGATGGTATAGGAGTATGTGCAGAGGAGCAGAACAGATATAACTCTGCAGCGAGATCAGGCTACATGCATTAGTATCAATGGTGCAGTTTCAGTTGCCTGCAGTTGCCTCCTGATCCACTGTCACATTTGACATCGAAGATGTGACTCTGGGAACTACTGATAATAATGAAGGCGAAAACTTCAAGCTCCGAACTATTAGCTCAAATTATGGACAAGTGGTTTTTGATTGGTTGCTTGATCAGTCTTGTGGTTCTCTTTACTTTGGATGCTCATTTTTTTTTTTTTTTTTTTTTTTTTTTTTTACTTTTTATCCTGGATGGAAAGTATTCATGTGTTTTAAAGTTTTGGATGCTTGGCTTGGTTTACTATCTCTGTCCTCAACCCAGTTAGGTTGTTAACTATTTTCATGTTGTTGCTATTGTTTTAAAGTTAAATTAATCTTTCAGGCCATGGGAAATGACAAGTGTCTACTGGATTCACTTTGCAATATTTTAGCCAGAAGAGAGTTTGAATGGTGTGGACAAAAACCATAATTCAGTGAATTTTGTTTTTAATCATACTATTAATAAAAATAGCAAATTACAATAAAATAAATCAGCTTTAAATATCTGGGAGGATAACAAAGTCCTGTGCCCTTCCACTGTACTTCTTAAAGTTGGTTAATGTAACATTTTATTAAATCTCTTTCAGCATCCAAGGCCATGTGAAACTTTAGAATAGAACAGGAGCAGACCAGATAGAAGCCAAAGTTCTGTAATATTCATTCACTTGTTTTTTTCCACATGAGTGCATTGACTGTGTACTGTATATTCAGGAATTTGAAAGCAGTGTTGGCATTTATCCCATTTTCAATAATTATTAAGTCTAAAAAGCTTTATGATTTTTGCCTTTTTTTTAACAGTGCCTGAGTAAGTGCCTATAATGGGCAAGTATTATCTTTTGTTCTTTCTTTGCAGTTTGATTCAAGATAGGATAGAAGATACAGGATGCAGTGGTTCACAGCTATAATTCTAGCAAATCGAGAAGCTGAGGCAGAAGGATCACAAGTTTGAGGCCAGCCTTAGCAACTTAGTCAGACCCTGTTTCAAAATAAAAAGGGCTGGGAATGTGGCTCAGTTGTAGAGTGCCCTGGGTTCAATCCCTAGTACTGTTAAAAAAGAGGATTTGTACAGGGTGAAGCTACTTATAAAAGTAGTAAATACAGCAGTGTTAGCCATTTCACAAGTATATGATATGCACATATGTGCCTCCAGGGTCAATGATATGCACATTACTATTTGTAGTTATGAGCTACAGTCCAGTTAATGTCAGTTTGATAAATGGTCTATTAGTGGACCAAAGAAATACAGAGTAAATACTTGACTGATTTTTTTAAACTTAAATTTATGTAAGATATTTATTTGAAGGACTTAATATGAAAAAAATAATAGCCATAATTTGATATACTAGCTTGTAGACTTTTTTAACATTTGGAAAGCAATTTTTTTCATTTTTACAGGTAGTAGAAAAATGGAAAAGCAAGCTTGATTATTTTTGTAAGATAATTTATTTCGGAGCTCTTGTTCCCTGTTAGATAATCATGACCAATTTTCTCCTTGCCTTTTTATGTATAAGTGCCTTTCATATGTTTAGTGACTATAAAGAGGTTCTAGGATATAGACACCTTGCCCAGCCATCTGAAACAAAATTAAAAACTCAAAAGTTAAAAAAAAAAAAAAAAAAGCTTTCATTGCTCTTTTCCGACAAGAAAGGTATCTTTTCTTGGTGATGCTTTCCTCCTGTTCTTTTCTAGGTCTGAATGTGCTTACAGAAGAATTGTCTATTAGTTTTAGGTAATTTATAACCCTTAGCAGCTTTAGAAAATTATTTTATTTGAAAACTACCATAGGTAAAAGGTTCATATTTCCAATTCAAACAAAGTATGTTGATTCAAACTGGTTTGGTGGTGATTCTTATTCTACTAGACTGAGCCTACAATTTTTTTCTAATGGTGATTATATTATATTTAATTTTCTTGAAAATGAACTAAAATACCTTGTACTTCTTAACTAGTAACTGAGTTTTAGTAAGTATTTCCTGTCTTATCTGCATTTGTTCCCTATATTCTAACTTAATCATTTTAAAATTTGTTTTTCCTGTCTAGGCTCTTGAAAATCATTTACAACAAAAACATTCCGCAGAGCTTCAGTCATTGAAAGATGCACACCGAGAGTCAATGGAGGGCTTCCGGATAGAGATGGAACAGGAACTTCAGACTCTTCGGTTTGAATTAGAAGATGAAGGAAAGGCTATGCTTGGTATTTTGGAAGGATTATAATTTGTCATATTTATTTGTATATTTTTCCATTTAAGATTCTTGTGAAGTAACACTTTTATTTTTAAATTTTGAAGCATCAAAATAATATTGAAATGCATAGCATATTTTATTTAAAAAGGCAAGTGAGGTAGAATAGAGTGGGTAGAATAGAAAGTTTACTCAGGTTTCTCTATACTCTGGCTATGAAAGCAGTATTCATTGATACTTGGGACTGAGTCAGGCATCTCAGAATTCAGTCAGTGTCTAATGGACAGACCCATGGAACCATGTATCTTTTAACTACATAGTCATATTGATTTTTCCACTTCAGGATTTTCTTTTAATGATTAGGTCTGCCTTTTTGTCAAGATATATTTTATATGGGGTTTAAATCTACAGAATGGATCTTTTCATAGAAAGAAGTTTATTTTTAAAGAAAAACTATATGTGTGTGTGTGTGTGTGTGTTTGCTTTATTTTTCTATGTTGTTTTTGTTTGTTTGTTTATTTTTAGTGTCATTTGGCAACTTGTTATTCCCACCATCCAATTTTCTACTGTTTGGTTTTATTCTAAATTCTACTAATATTTTTATTGCATGTTTGTCACAGTTCAGTGCATATTGTTTCCAAGTAGGAATTGGGAGCAAACAAGAACAAAGTGTTATAAATATTTGGGGCCTCAAAGGGAAAACCATTTGACCCTCTTCTTCTCTATTGCTACTGGGAGTCTTTGGCCAAGTCATTACAGTTCTCTCTCCTTTCTACTTGAAAAGACACTGTAATAGCTAGCACTAAAAGCATATTAAGTATGAACATTTACTAAAGGTCTATGAAGTACCTGAGTATATGCTAGAGATTTTGCTAAGCAAAGAGAACTAAAAAGTGAACTCATGCTCTGAATTTGCACAGAGCTGATTGTCAAAAGCAGAGGTGACCTTTATATAATTATGGCCAAAGGGAGTCTACATAGCCATATCACCGTGAATGTGCCCAATCTTTTCTTTTCTTGGAAGCCAAGCAGAATAGGGCATGGCTAGTACTTTAGTGGGATATTTCTGGCCAAAGGGGAATACACAGTTCCACAGCTATGTGAGGAGAGTTTTACAGGCCAGGTATTGTAACTATTAGTGTTTAACCCATTGAAACATTATTTAAATATCTTTTTAATGACAAGGAATTTTGAGTTTTTCAAAAAATGTATTTATTTTAAGGTAATTATAAATTCACATGTAGTTTTAAGGAAGAATACAAAGAAATTCCTTGTACCCTTTATCCAGTTGCCCTGTGGTGACATCTTTTAAAACTATAATATAGTAATATATGTAAAATATCATATTATAATAATGATATAACCACTATATTGACATTGATACTATCAAGATACAGAACATTTGCAGCACTATGAGAATTCTTCTTGTCTTTTTGTAGCCTCACCTACTTCTCTCTCCTTCCTATCTGTAATTCCTGACAACCATTGATCTATTGTCCATTTCTATAATTTTGTCACTTTAAAATACAACCAGTTTTATAAATGGAATAATACAAATATTTAACCTTTAGATACAGGCTTTTTCACTCAGCATAATTCTCTGGAATCAATAAGGTGGTTGTGTGTATCAGTAAGTTTGTTCCTTTTCATTGTTGCATATTATTCCACAGTAAGGACATACCATTGTTCATTGTCCTTCACTTACTGGAAGTCATCTGTGCTTTTAGTTTGGGCTATTTCAAGTAAAGCTTCAATAAACATTATTTAGCCACCCACCTTTACTTCCAGTGGTGCTTCCTGGACCAACATAGCCATTATAGCTTGTGAAGTGCTGAGAGAGGTCTTAGGTGGCTCAACCTCTATGGCTCTGTGGCCGTCACTGACTATGTACATGCTTTTTAGGAGGGACTCTGGTAGACTCCAGAAGTCAGGAAATGGGGCCAGTGACCTTTGAGGATGTGGCTGTGAACTTCACCCAGGAAGAGTGGGCATTGCTAACTGGTTCCCAGATGAAGCTCTGCAGAACTGTGATGCAGGAAACCTTCAGGAACCTGGCCTCTGTAGGACAAAAACAGGAAGACCAGAACATTGAAGATGAATACAGAAATCCCTGGAGAAATCAGTCAAATGGTAGAGAGACTCAGTGAATATAAAAAAAAGTAGACAATGTGAAGCAATGTTCAGCCAGATTCCAGATCGTATTCTTAACAAGAAAACACTTCTTGGAGTAAAGCCATATGAAAGCCACGTGTGTGAAGTGGTTGTTTGGTCATTCATCCCTTAAGAGGCACATCTCATCTGACTTTACACATGGATGATGAGTTGGTGTCCTTTGAGAATATGGCTGTGAACTTCACTGTGGACAAGTGGGCTTTGCTAGATCCCTCCAAGAGGAAGCTCTACCACAATGTGCAAACCTTTAGAAGCCTCTCTAGGAAAAGAAAGATACCACCAGACCAATGAAGATTCATGTAAAACTTCTAGGAGAAATCTATGTCAAGTGTTAGGGAGACTCTGCGAGAGTAGTGAACATGAAATATCTTTAGCCAAACTCCAGAACAATAGAACAATACAATGTTGAGAACAATACAACTCTTCCTAGTGTAAAACATGTGAAAGCTTTGAGTGTGGAGAAGTCCTCATTGGTGATTTATCACCAAATATGCTCTTCAGATCTCACACTGGACATAAACCATATGAATATCAGAAATATGGGAAAGCTATTATTTATCACCAGTGCTTGCAAAGCAGGGGCAGACTCAGAGTGGAACACCATGAATGTAAGCAATGTGAGACAGTCTTAACTTGTCCCAGTCCCCTTCTAGTACATGAAAGGATTGACACCGGAGAGAAACCACATATATGCACACCATGGGGTATAGCCTTCACTAATCACAGCACTCTTCAATACCGAGAAAGGGTTCACAGTGGCAGAAAACCCCATGGATGTCAGCAATGTGGGAGACTCTTTAGTTGTTTTACTAGTTTGGGAAGACATGAGCAAAATCACAATGGAAATAAACCCTGTGGATGTAAGCAATGTGAAAAAGTCGTCTTTGAGTCACTTGCAAAGACATGAAGGAACTCACAATGGTTAGAAACCTTATGTGTATATGAGCAATGTGGGAAAGCCTTTCATTTTCCCTGTTCCCTCAGAAAACATTGAAGAACTCACATTGGAGAGATACCCTGTGTATGTATGGATTGTAAGAAAGCCTTCAGTGACTCTTTTTTTTTTTAAAGAGAGAAAGACTTTTTTAATATTTATTTTTTAGTTTTTTGGTGGACACAACATCTTTTTTTTTTTTTAATGTGGTGCTGAGGATCGAACCCAGTGACCCGCACATGCCAGGCAAGCGTGCTACCGTTTGGGCCACATCCCCAGCCCTTCAGTGACTCTTTTATAGACATAATATAATTCACAGTGGACAGAAGCCCTATATGTGTGAACAATGTGGAAAATCACTCGGTTGTCTCAGTTTCCTTAAATTACATGAATCAGTTCACACTGGAGAGAAACCCTATGTATGTAAGCAGTATGGTAAAGCCTTTAGTTGTTCTAGTTCCTTTTGAACCCATGGAAGAATTCACAATGGAAAAAAAAAATATGAATGTATGCATGGTGGCAAAGTCTTTAGTTATTCTTTTTCCATTAAATATCATGAAAAAACAATCACTAGGGAGAAACCCTGTATATTCAAAGAGTTTAGAAGAGCCTTTAATTCTTTCTGTTACCTTAAAATATGTTAAGGGATACACAATGGAGAGAAATGCTATATATATATATATATATAAGGAATGTGGAAAAGCTTTCAGTCAAACCAGGAATATCATCACACATCAAAGGACTCACCCTGGAGAGAAACCCTATGTGTGTAAAGATTGTGGGAAAGCCTTCGGTGAATCTAGTTCCTGTCGCAGACATAAAAGAATTCACACTGAAGAAAAACCCTATGTATGTGAACAATGTGGAAAAGCATTCACCTGTTTCAGTTCCCTTAAATTACATGAAAGAACTCAGACTGGACAGAAACCCTATGTATGTCAGCAATATGGAAAATCCTTTGGTTATTCTGGTTCCTTTTGAGACCATGCAAAAATTCACAGTGGAATAAAACCCTATGTCTATAAACAGTGTGGGAGAGCCTCGAGTTCCTTTCAAAAACAAAAGAACTCACACTGGAAAGAAGCCCTATGTATGCATGTGATGTGAGAAAGCCTTTAGTTCTTCCTTTTCCCTTCAAAATCATGAAAGAATTCACAGTAGAGAGAAACCCTATTATGCAAGGAGTATAGAAAAGCCTTTAGTTCTTCCCATTGCATTAAAAATTGAAAGAACTCATACTGGAGAGAAATCTTATATATGCACATAGCATGGAAAAGCATTTAGTTGGTCCAGTCATGTTCTCAGACATCAAAGAACTCACACTGAAAAGAAACCCTATGTTTGTAAGCAATGTGGAAAAGTCTTTATTTCTTCCAGATATATTAAAATACATGAAAAAACCCACAAATCCCATTATATAAACAATGTGGGAAAGCATTCAATCCTACTATGTTCTCATAGATGAAAGAACTCATGGGAAAGTAATCCTGACCAAAGACTGTGGTAAGACTTCTTTCTATCAAACATGAACAGTGAAGATAACTCATATTAATGTAAAGTATGTGAGGATGCCTGCAGTCACTTTGTCCAGCATATACATATAAATGAACATAGTATGGAAAGAAATACGGAATACAAGAGATATGCAAAAGCCTTCAGTTGACCCATGTATAAGTATTTGCACCTAACAAAAAGTCTGTGAATGTGAAAGTACAAGAAAGTTGTCATTTAAAAAAATACATAAATAAACAATTATGTGTAAGTTTGTATATAAACGTAAGTTTTCCTTTCTCTGAGATAAATGCCCAGGGCTCAAGAGTGCAATTGCTGGGATACATGTTAGTTACATGTTTATTTTAAAAAAAAAAAAAACTGCCAAAATGTTTTCCTGAGGAGCTATGTCATTTTGTACCCCACTAAGTATTGTATGAATGACCCTGTTCCCTCACATCCTAGCCAATCTAAGAAGAGTATAATGATAATTCATTGTGGTTTTAATTTGCAGTTTCCTAATAATGATACTGAACATTTTTGTGTTCTCATTTGCCATCTGAATATCTTCTTTTATAATTGTTTATTTTTATTATTGTTTTGAGCATTCTTCATATTCTAGATACTAGTCTTTTGTCAAGCTCCTTCAGGTCTGTTTTACCCCCATCATTCCACTGAAACTGCTCTTCCTGAGGCTACCATTGACTTTTGAACTTACAAATCTATAAACTATTATGACTTACTAGATGTCACCTTATTTTCCCTATGAGCCCTTAGACCATCTCCTTCTTGAATCTTTTTCCCCTTGACTGATGTCTATGATGGTTTATATACTCATGGTATTCCTATTTTTTTGACATCTACCCTATAATCTCATTTACCATTTCTGTTTCCTCATGTATTATTAAATATTGCCATTTCCCAAGATTTAGCCCCAGCTGTCTTGTCTGTTTTCTAGTCTTCAGACTTTCCCTCATTGACTGAATTCACTTCCCTGGCTTAAGCCACCATCTGTGTGCTGGGGCTCCAAATTTGTATTTCTAGACCAAACATCTTCTCTTGTCCACAGATTTATAGTTCTTACTACATGTTAGATAATCCATCTTATACTCAGAAATTTAAAATATGAGCTCACTATCTCCCTGCAAGCTAAAATGCGTTTTCATTCCTGGACCTCCCATTCTAATTAATGATATCACCATTTACTCAGTTGCCAAATCTTAGAAAGTAGAGCTTTATTCAATTTTTTTTCTCTTTCACTGCCTCATCCTTTTTGTCAGCTCTTCTTCTTCAGTGCTTCTTAATCTCTTTCCTCATCTTTAGTCCTTTTGCTACACTTGGTTCATGGTCATGTCATTTATTACCTTGATTATTGCCAAACCTTCTTGCTGATGTTTCTTCCTGCTGTTCATCCTCCAGCCTACAGTCATGGTGAGCTTTGTAATGCTTAAATCTCACCATATGACTTCCCAGTTTAAGTCTTTCAGTGAGTCCCCATGTCCTACCTTAGGGCCAGACATGTTATTCTTTAAAGACACCCTCAACACCGGAGGAGATAAACTTATGCCCTATGTGGAAGTCTTTACAGGAGCTACAAGCACAACATTTCTACAAAGTTTCTGTATTTTAGTTTAAAAATTTATAATTTTTATTTTACTCATTTATATCATTATTCATATTTTCATATTAAGATAAAAGTAATAGGGCTGGGATTGTAGCTCAGTGGCAGAGCACTTGCCTCACACATATGAGGCACTGGTCAGCCCCACATAAAAATGAAATAAAGGTATTGTGTTCATTGACAACTGAAAAAATATTTTAAAAAAGATAAAAAGTTATGAATTTCCCAAAAAAATCATCAAGTAAAATTCATGTTTCAGAAGATAACGTGTATTCTCCAAGCTCTTATGGGAGTATTATTGCCACTTATTGCAGTTTGAGAACAAGGGACCTATAGTTAAAGTAAAAACCATTTTCTACTAAAATTTTCTCAGATTGGGTTTCATTTTATTCCAGTATCACCACATGCACTGCAACCTCTACCATACCAAATCTCATAGTTTGTCAGACAGACCAGGTTTTTTCTGCTTTTGCATATGTACCCTTCTGTGTTTTTTAATATTTTTCTTTTTTTTAATTTGTTTTAATTAGTTACACATGACAGTACAATGATCTTGAAATATCATATATTTGAATCAAATGGGATATAATTTCTCATTTTTCTGAGTATACAGGTTGCAGAATCACATTGGTCATGCAATCACATATATACTATAGCAATAATAATGTCTATTTTAATATTTTTATTTAGTTGTAGATGGACACAATGTCTTTACTTCATTTATTTATCTATTTAATGTGGTGCCTCACACATGAGAGGCAAGTGCTCAACCACTGAGCTACAACCACAGCTTCTTGATGAAGACTTTTTCTCTGCTTAGAGAGCTCTAACTCAGTCTTTTGTCTTTAGAGTCATTTACTATGCTGATCTCTTTGTGATAACATCCCCACTTTCTTGCTCCTGGGACATCTCCAATAACCCACTTACTTCCATAGAATAATGCCTTCCCTTCTAGCTTGTGCAATTACAAGGACAAGATCATATTTTATTCTCCCTTAGAATAGTGTCTGGAATTCAATAACTGGATTGTATGAAAAGGTCAATTCTAAACTCAAATAAAAGTGATGACCTCTAAAAGCATGTGACTAGCCAGTGCCTAACATATTTCAGAGCTGTTGTGGAAGAATTCTTACTTGGGTGGCAAGTTAGTGCCTAAATATTTGTTATGGTATCATTCAACCCCTAAATCTTATTATTTTAATAGTGAAATAGAAGAGCTGAAAACATTTCATCTCCATTAACACTTTGTTTTTAAACTGAACACATACCTTGAAAATACCTTGATCACTTAACCATTTGAAATTTTTCTTATCTTTATCAATGCCAGATAAACTTCAATTTCAGAATAGTAAATAACAATCTATTTCAATTCATGATAGTTCCTAATAGTCTGTTAATAATAATGTAATGGGCAGGGAATGGAGTTGTGGCTCAGTGGTAGAGCACTTGCCTTGCACGTGAGGCACTGAGTTCGATCCTCAGCACCACATAAAACTAAATAAAATAAAGATACTGTGTCCATCTAAAACTAAAAAAATTAAATAAAATAAATAAATAAATAAATAATGTAATGGGCATACATGTGTCCTACTTTGAAATAATATTCTGTAACTTTTACAATTTTTATCTGAAGTATTGATAATACTTTGGAATTTGCTAAACTTTTGTCTTTGCATTCCAGCTTCCTTACGCTCAGAACTAAATCATCAACATGCAGCTGCAATTGATTTGTTAAGGCATAATCATCATCAAGAATTGGCAGCTGCTAAAATGGAATTAGAGAGAAGCATAGACATTAGCAGAAGACAGGTAAGTGAAAATATTCTGTTCAGAAATGATTTCTGAAATATGAGTAAACCGAATTTTCACAATTTTTTGAAAATTATTTTGCAACCAACATCATTTTCACTAGTTACAGTTTACTATGTGTTGAATAGTTTTGTTTTTCAAGGGAAGTAAATGATTCTATTCTATTCAGCATACTGATCACAAAATTATATTTTATTTTTTAACTTTAATTGAATTTTTTGAATTTTATTCACATGTTTGGAAAGTGAACAATGAAATATAATCTGAAGAGTGAGGATAATACTACCCTGAAGAACTAACTATCCATGGTAGTGTGTACTATTTGTGTGTGTGTGCTGTCATTGTAGCAGTCAGTAGTCATTGAGGCTAAATATGTCTTGTGCAACCAAGAAACTACATTTTCAGTTTTATTTAATTTTATTTAATTTAAACTTGACTTTAAACACGTACATTATATAGCACAGCTATAGAAGGAGTAGTTGCTCAAGGAGAAAAAGAACAATTTATATTTCTATAGCTTTCTAGCAGAGCTACTGTTTATACTTGTAAAACACTGTTTACTGACCCAGTGTACTTTCCTTTAATTAGGTAGTTTGTGAACTTGAATGTGTATATATCTGGATGGTTGGATTTTTAGGCACCATGCAATAAAAGCTGTTTTTTATTAGTTTATTAGACTTATAATTTTTACTTTGTCAGTTTTCACCTGTATTAAATGTTCAGACCAATTTTTTTTCATTGCTAGGGAGTTTTACATGCACACTTTATATTAACCATGGAGGCAGATTATATTCTTTCAATTGTCACTGAAATTGACAGTATCTAGGCTTACAGTACTTATAGAAAACAGTGACTTTTAGGAAAATGGAAGGTAACTTATTTATCAGATAACTACAAGACTAGCACTAAAGGGGCAAAGTATGATTTAAACACCATGAGATATGTGCATGAGTTGGAGGACTTCTACAGATGTAGATCCTTTTTAGATTAAAGGACAATCATACCAACATTTTACTGCAAGACCATATAAAGCTTACTAAGTAAGAGACTTGTACTCTATTCTCAGCTCTTCCATTGATTACAAATTACCTTTGGCCAAATTATCTCTTAGGTATTGGTGTCCTTATTTATAAAAAGAGAGAGCTGTGCATTTGTGATCTTTTGCGTCTCTTGCAGCCCTGATTTTATTGAAATTGTAACCATAGAAGTATTTCTTAGATATAAGGAAAGAGAAGGAGGGATTGATGTTTTTTCATTTTAACAGTTTGCTTTTGAAGTTTATGAGAATGATTACATTTAGCATGCTAGGATGTCATTTTCCTTCCTTCCTTTAAACACAGAAAGCCAATATGTAAAAAAACTTTTCAGAATTATTTGTGTTTTACAGAATAAGGAGCACATGTGTAGAATAACAGATCTGCAGGAGGAATTACGGCACAGAGAGCATCACATCTCTGACTTGGATAAGGAGGTACAGCACCTTCATGAGAACATAACTGCCCTCACCAAAGAATTGGAATTTAAGGGGAAAGAAATCCTCAGAATACGAAGTGAATCTAACCAACAGATGAGGTATGCTGATAATTACAACAGAAGGAATATACAGTATTATATGAAGGATGGTTGCAGTGATATTTAGAAATATGTGCCTATTTTTGCAGCTACGTGGACTTTTAGTAAGATACTGAAAACCACTTTTTCTTTATTTGATGACTATGTTATAACCCAGAATACAGATGAAATGTTTGTATTTTGAATTATATATATTATGTATTCACTAACTTTGGAAATTGTGCACATAATTAACTAAAGTCTTTTAAAAATGTTATTAGTAAAAGCATTAAAGGAGACAACTTTAACATGAACTAGAAGATTAGTCACTTAAATTAGGCTGTTTATGTTACGTTTTCATATATTTTCCAAAAAAAATTCAATTCTGGTAGAATATAGAAAGTATTGAAAGCTCGACTTCAGAATAACTTTTTCTTAACTAAAAATAAATTAAACAGGTTGCATGAACAAGATTTAAACAAGAGACTTGAAAAAGAGCTGGATGTCATGACAGCAGACCATCTCAGAGAGAAAAATATCATGCGGGCAGATTTTAATAAGACTAACGAACTACTCAAGGAAATAAATGCAGCTTTACAAGTGTCGTAAGTCATATTATGTTAAAGAAAATTCATGTTTAGATAATAAACTGAGGAACATTGTTTCTAAGCTCTGATTAGGTACTCTTTTGAATCTAATAAAATGATACTTAAAAAGGAAGAATAAGATGGTAATTGTAGTGTGATACGTTCTTTCATTAGGATAAGGCAGTTAAATGATTATGTTTCATCAGCTGCTATTGCTACATTTCTTCCAAGACAATACTTACTATAAGAATATCCCTCACAGGACACTGATATTATGGCAACAACTCAAAATATACTCATTATGTATGTTAAGTAAAAAGACCATATTATGATCAATAGGAATGTCATAATCCTATGCACACAATAATAATACATATCTTATAAAAATAAAAATATCCTAAAAAACAAATACAAACTTTGGGGAGTAGAATAGGAGGTACTAAGGGTGGGAAAAACTTTTTCTTTTAAATAATCCTCTAGGTATTGCTAGAATTTCTACAACAAGCATTTAATTGTTCTACAATTTTAAAAATCCGTAATGGAAAATCATTACTAGTGACATTACTACTGATAACATGGTAAATCCAGTGTTGTTAAAATCAAAATTTCTAAACATTACTTAGTATTCCTTAAAAAATATTTTTAACCACTTCTAGATACTTATAAACTGGGCTAGTCAAGGCAACTTGTATTCAGTTCATCTTTGTGACCTAAAGCCTGGTCCACTTTAGGTTATTTTAGAATTAACTAACTCTAAAATCCCTCTAATGGCTTATTCACCTTATGTCTCTCCTCTTCCAATTTTTAAAAGTTCATACACCTATATTTCACATTAATAAAATCATAATTAGTGACTAATCCCATTACCCTTAGAGCCGAAATCAAACTTGAACTTAGTTCCAATAGATCTTATTCCGCATCATCAAATAACATCTCTAGGCTTCCTGGTGACCATGTCCTGAGCTACTTTCCTCCCTCACATGCTTCTGCCATGATATGCTGCCTCATCTCAGGCCAAAGCAATGGAGTTGGCTGACTCTGGACTGAGGCCTCTGAAACTTGCCGGGAACTGATGCTTTGCAGTGCTGGGGGGCCTTTGTGTCCATTAGGCAAGTGCAATACCACTGAGCTGCACCTTCAGCCCTGGGTCAATTTTTTCTTCACACTTGCATACAGGAACTCCCAATAATGGGAAACTCATGGAATTGCCCAAAGTAAAGGTTTACATTATCAACTCAACAAAAAGGGGTGGTTTAGGGCTTCAATGGGAAAATACGGAAGATTCCTTTTGTAAGGTCTTCGCTTAGCAACTAGATGGCCATCTTAAGTGACAGCCGCCATTTTAAGAAAACTTTTGCTTTCCTGCCCAAGGGCCTTTCTGGGAAAGGCTCACCACTCCCTCTTACCAACCCAACCCTTTACGCCTGCGGTTCTTTCCCACCCTAAGGCATATCACCACTCCCTCATACCAACTCCACCCTTAACTGCCTGCTTTAGGACCCGCCTGTCTCTAATCCCTGAACCTGCCCCATAAAGTTCCCAAACCTCAAGCCCCTATTGCCTCTCTGTCTATGGAGAGATGTGCCTTTATCTGTCAACTCTGACAAATAAACTCTCATGTGTATCTCTAAAAAATAATAATAATAATAATAACAGCTCTATGTCCTGTCTGCTGTCTTTTGTATCAGCCAAGCCAACCTTCTCAGTTTCCTTCTAAGAGTCTCCTGTGTTGTCCTCTAAAGTCTGGAATAACCGCCTATATTCTTACTATCTGATTACCTTCCTCAAAGCTAAGATGTCTTCTCCTGTTTCATCCATGTCAGCAATTCAATCAATATTGTTACTTACATAAGTGCAAGCGTGCTCACACACATGTGCACGTTCTCTCTCTCTCTCTGTCTCTCAAAAGACAGACCCCTGGTCATTGGCATTTACTTGCATGTCCTCTGAGATGAGGTGTTCTTTCTGTTGGACCAGTCATAATCTTCACATCAGTAGGCACTCAGTGAATGGTCATGAATGAATTTTATGAAGATTCCCCATCATATTGAAGTTTTTGAAGGTTCACTTTTTGAAGTTTCCCTTGAAATCATGAGAGACTTAGGTTATTATTTCTTTGATCACAGTAATTTTGATGATTGCTATTGTTATAATTTTTAAAGCCTTTTGAGCCACAGTAAAAGCTCAAATATCTGCCTTGAAGAAGAGGTTATAACCCCATGCATTCCACAGAAATGAGAAGCAATAAACCTCTATGATGTCACTATCGCTGTTTCTAGCCTCATTTTGTTTACTGGGCAGAGACTGAAATCTTGCCATCCCCTTATTCCTACTCTGAAAAAAAAAAAAAAACATGCTCACAAAAAGAAAACACTTTTGTCTATGTGTCCTATCCCCTTGAGAAGGTTAATTTATAAAAAGTAAAGTTTGTATCAAATGAATATTGAACACTTGAGCTTCAGCCAATATAACAGAAACTGAATTTTTAATTTCATTTTAATTAATTTGAATGTAAATAGCTTCATATCAACTAGTGACTACTATATTAGCACAGTTTTAAAGTTTTGGACACTTCTGGCCACATTCTTAAATGCAGTCCTCTTGGATCTGCTGAGTAGTTTGTAGTTGGGTAGTGAGCAGAGACAGTCCTTCCTAGTTTGTGGAGCTGGAGAAAGAAGATCCGAACTATTCCCAGCCTGTTCCAAAGGACTAAGGTCACCTTTTGAAGCTCCTAATTAATTGCCATGGTTTTAAAACTTCAAAATCAGGAAAACCCATGGATTCTTTTTTTTTAAATTTTTTAATATTTATTTTTTAGTTTTCGGCAGACACAACATCTTTGTTTGTATGTGGTGCTGAGGATTGAACCCCGAGCGCGCTACAGCTTGAGCCACATCCCCAGCCCCAACCCATGGATTCTTAGAAGGTGTTGGTGAAGGGCTCAAAGCAATGTGGGTTAATCTTTTAGGCCAAAGCATGGAGCTGAGGAAACGCTGAAGCAGCTGCAAGTTGCTTCCTCCTGCTGCTGCCCCAGCTCCTGCTGGACTCCAGGGAAGAATGGGTTGTCTTTTATGGAATGATTATTGGAAATCTTCTTTAATGTTGGGTATTAAAGTCCTTTTAGATTTTTGGACAGTTTTAAAAAAATTTTATTTTCTTTAGTATATTGTATCTATTTAATAAGAACCTTGTATATAATTAAAATGTCCTGTTTTTGTTTTAATGAGAGAACAGGCTATTCAATTTTACCTAAATGATGTATTATGGCAGATCTTTATTGTGCAAAAAAAACAAATGGATTAGAGATTATTCCTGATTGTTTAGGTTTACTTTACATTCACTTGTTACTGTACTTAACAAAAAAAAAAACTCATTTCCTTATGAAAGAAGTGTTGAATCTGTACTTGGACTTTAAATAGGTCAGTAATTGCTAATTAAAATAAAACACTCTACCATACCATAATTGATTATTATTTAAAAGTTTAGCTCCTTTTATCTATGATACCACAACAATTTTGTTTGATTTTTAATTTATTATTCAGGTGGTTTTCATGAATTTGTGGGAAGTGAGGAAGTAGTATTCTAGTCCTATTGTTGCAAATCAGAGTCTTTTGCTCTGTGTTTTTTGGAAAAGTTCATTATTAAAATTCTTAAGTCCTATATTTTCTTTACTTGGCATAATAGATTTCTTTCATCTCTATAAACTTAAATTCTAGAATACATGTGTGCCTCCTAATATTGTTGTTTAGCTCTAAAGTCTTAATTCACTGCTTTTTTTTTTTTAACAAAACATCTGTTTTTACGAAACATAATGGGGGGACTATTTCTGGTGAAATATTTTGTACAAGTTTTTAGGCATTCAGATCATATGCCTTTTTTGTTCATTGACTGTACACATTGACCTACATATTCCCAAGACAAAAAAAAAAAAATCAGGGCATGTATGCCTGTTGAGAATCCAACAGTGACCCTTAATTAGTAATTTTATGTGTTCTACTTCTCCTTTCTATTCTGCCTTTGTGTTACTTTTAATGAGAATCTGTAATTTAAATAGAAGGTTGTGTGTACTTGTATGGTTCCCTCAAGGAAATGTTTTCCAGGCTTTAATCATTCTTTTTTTTTTTAAGCAGGGAGAGAGAGAGAGAGAGAATTTTTTAATATTTATTTTTCAGTTTTTGGGAGACATAACATCTTTATTTTTTATTTTATGTGGTGCTGAGGATGGAACCCAGCGCCAGCGCCTGCCAGCCGAGCGTGTTACCGCTTGAGCCACATCCCCAGCCCCAAGCTTTAATCATTCTTATACAACCTTTAGGCATTTGGTCCTTTCTGGCTACCTATACTATTATTTTTTAATACTTTTAAGTTATTCATTTTGACTTAAAAATTTAACAGGATAATATTCGACATTCCTGTGGTAGCACTATAGTAAAACTATGATCACTATTGAAAATAATCTTACCCATTCTCTAAGTAGGAGTTAAGCTCTAATTGTGCATATGTAAATTCTGTGAAAATAAAATAGTTCTATTCTATCTAGCCTTAATGCTCAGGGTCTGCCTGAGTGTTGTAAAATGGAGTAAAAGCATATGTTAGAAGACCAGTTATGATATATAGAACCAAACAGGCACTCTCCTTCATGTGATCAAAAAGATTAAAGAACAAAGAATCATTTCATAACCAGTCAAGTCAGTCATAGCTGGTCTTGGAGAAGCCACGCTGGTTTAGAGAACTTCCTGGATACCTGAAACAAGGGAAAATGTTGATTAGGGTTGGCTTGAAATACATACCATAAGAGAACCAAGATTTCTCTCCATTTGAATATTGAAAATAATAATTCTAGAGGTATATCTGCAAGTTAAATCTGTATCCTATTACTCGTTCTCTCCTTTAATGCTTTCCCTTTTATATTTATATAGCTTTTTTTCTGATCCATCATTTTTTCTCTTTAATATCCAGGTACCTTTTTTATTAAAATGTTTTGGAAATGTAAAGATAGTTTGTGGAGGGGATTAACTGTGATAATTCTGTAGGTAATGAATGTTTATGCTTAATAAGAACATGCACTAGAATGTGGGTTCAGCACATTATTATGCAGTGAAGGAGGTTCAGAGGTTTCAACTGATTTATACTCACTTTACCTTAACTTCTCATTGCACTAGAAATAATAGTTTTAAATAATAAATAATGGAACTAAAAAGAAATAATAGTTTTAAATAAGGCTGTCAATTTAGCTTTTAACTACCGTTTATATCAAATATTCTTATTCAGTACAGGAAGCAGCTCACAAGTCTTGTACTTTGCTTGTAGTGATTAAAATAAAGTACTCCAGTGACATCTTGTGGCTACCCCAGCACAAAGCCCAAATGTCATTTCCTTGAAGAGATAGTATTTCTTAACCTTCCTAAAATCATTGCCCATAAAATACATAAGAGTAAACCCTTCCATATCATGATGCAATAGAGGGCCACTCTTGAGCTCAGAGAATCACATTAGTTTTCTCTTAGTCTGCATTGTCCCAAAAGAGCAAAAGTATAGATAATAAAAGATCCTTAGGTGGTTATTTTCTAACCCCATGTTCCTCGTCACCCTTAGCCCTCCACACATGTAGAGCTTCAGTCAAGGCAAGGTAGGTAGCCAAATGTGTTATTTTCAAATCTTTAGCTTAGACTGAGTTGAGGGGGGCTTTTATTCCTAGTACCCTTCTGGAATTTGAGAATAGTGATGCAGGGATAGATCACTGGTTTCTAGATAATCATTTAGAAGTCACTCAATATTTGTTGAGTGAATAAATTTTTCTATGAATCTTCATTACCCATGACTTAAGCTTAAATTCTGTCCTTTATATTCTGAAAACAATAAAAATGTTTAATAATTCTAATTAGTTATATTTTCTAAAGCTGAACGTGCTTTTTTCTTTCAAACTAAGCCAGAAGTTTCCATTTGCATTCATTTTAATCTGCCCTGTCCTATATTCTCAGACCTCTGATTTATTCTTCAGTGGCATTCAGTCTTATTGCTGTCTCTTACCATTCAGGGAAAAAAATAGGCCTACAAAGAAAGAAGATTCTTCTTTTACTTAAAGAACCTTTTTTTCCCACAGTTATTTGTATTGGCTGATATAGAATTTTTAAACTGCATTTCTCATAAATAAGGAGAGAATGATGTCATATACGTGTGTCTTTTCATTCCCATTTCTGTGTATATTTTCTTGTTCCTTTTGTGTATGTCACCAAACCTTATGTCATCTCACAATATTGTATTTATGGTAACCGAGCCCAATAGTAAACCTGTATTGCTAGCATTAAACCCATGTTTGTTAGGTTAGTATCATTCAGCATGTCATTTCTTTTGCAGACTTCACCTCACCTTACTTCACTTCATCTCTGGATATTCTTCAGTGACTTAAAATGAGCAAATTCTTCCAAAAGTAACCTGCAAAGCATTAAATGTTATCTGTCCCTGCAAAGCTGTTAATATAACACTATAGCTCTTGAGGCAATCATATGATTAGGTTTGAAAGTTTTTTTATTACAAAAAAAGGTTTTTTTTTAATTTTTGTTTTTGTTTACCTGGTCTAATTGGAAACTAGGTTATTACAAAAGGATGTGTTTGAGTCATATCAATGAGCTAAAGGTTTTCTTGTTTTTAGACTAGAAGAAGTAGAAGAAAAATATCTAAAGAGAGAATCAAAACCAGAAGATATACAGATGATTACAGAACTAAAAGCCATGCTTACAGAGAGAGACCAGGTCATAAAGAAACTAATTGTAAGATATTTTATTTTTGTTATAGCCCTGTTAGTTATCAATAGACTATTGTTTGGGAAAACATGGGGAATATTTTTAAGTAATTCTAAATGAAAACGAAAAGTACAGAATATCTCCATTGCAACTGAACATTTGACACGTCAAGTATTAGATATGTCATTACCACTAAACACTTAATATACCAATGAAGTATATCTATGTATGTGTATTATACATATAGAATTAGAACTGGCTGGGAAGGAACAGTTAACACATCCATGCACAGTTTAGGAAATCATGTTAATTTCCTAAACTGTGTTCCATCACACACTGATCCAGAGATGCTATATAAAAAGGATTCCAGGTCTCTTGTGGACTCAATAACATAGAAGTGCCAAGGGCCCTGAGAAGGGTGTCTGGGAAGAAAATACAGATTTAACAATAAATAAATGTCCTACATTAAAGCCATTTTTCCTTAAGGATGAAAAAATATACAAGTGTTTTAAAATTTATAAAACATTTCAGAGTCTTCTAAAATGATATGTCAATAATTAAAATACTGCTTTTTACTGCTACTAGTAAATGAACATTTTTCAAAGTAAAACAAGAAATAGAATCCTAATCGCTGTACATGTTCATTGATTTATTCAACTAAAAACTTTAGATATTAGCATACAAAGAAAGCATTGAGAGCAGCATTTATTTCTTAAGTCCTTTTATTAAAAGTATATTTCTTGGGCTGCAGTTGTGGCTCAGTGGCAGAACACTTGCCTAGCACGTGTGAGTAACTGGGTTTGATTCTCAGTACCATGTACCAATAAATAAAATAAAGGTCCATTAACAACTAAATATATGTGTGTGTGTGTGTGTGTGTGTGTGTGTGTGTGTGTGTGTGTTAGAATTTAGGAAACTCATCCTGGATGTTTTCTGGATCTAGAAGTACCACTGAAAACAAGAAGGTAGATTAGGTTCCATAGATGGAACTTGGGAGGAGGCCTTGGGTAAATAGTGTGGTACACTGTTTCTATCCACCAATCACCCAGTGATGTAAGCATCATACACATGAGCACAGACTTCATAGATAGCTCTATCTGGTAGCTTTAGACTCATGGAAAATTACTATCTCTTCACACATGCAATTACCAGTTTTGATAAATATATTTTATGGTCCATAAAGTAGCTGTTGGTTTTCCAGTTCTTACTCAGGAGGGGTATTACAGAAGCATAGTTTATCTTCACAGAAGGGTAGGTTTTAGGCATCAAAGAATAAAGAAACTTTCCAAAGCAACACAATCAGTCACTAGCAGGGCCAGAAATGCAGCCAAGGATTGTTTCACCCTCATGAACACCATAGTTCTGTAAGACTGTAAAACAGCATTTATACATTTAAGTTTCTAAATACTCAACCGAAAATGTTGAAAAGATGTTTATAATTCTTTTGCACAGGAGGATAATAAATTTTATCAGCTGGAATTAGTCAATCGAGAAACTAACTTCAACAAAGTGTTTAACTCAAGTCCTACTGTTGGTGTTATTAATCCATTGGCTAAGGTATGTACTATAAACACTGTAAAATAGGGGCATGACTTACACTTGATTAAAAATTTACTAAATTATTTGGAGAGGCAAAGAATAAAAATCTCAAAAAAAATTTTTAACTTAATAATCTGGCACCAGAATTTATGAGTTCTTTATTAGTTTCAGAATGAAACTGTTTAATATTTATTTGATATGCCTTAAAATATTTTACTAATAAAACCTTGGTTCTATCTTTTTGTTTTTTGTATTTCCAAAGGAAAAAAAAAAACTACTAACTCTCCTTTTGTAGATTTCTTGTCTTATCCTTACTGATCACAATCCTTCATGGGGTCCAGAAAGACACTCCAATCTTGGAGACCCATTGCTATCCCTAGCTTAAAGCCTACAGTCTTGGGCTGGGATTGTAACTCAGTGGTACAGCACTTGCCTCTCACATGTGAGGCCCTGGGTTCAGTCCTCAGCACCACATAAAAATAAATAAATAAAAATAAAGATATTGTGTCCATCTACAACTAAAAAAAAATATTTTTAAAAAAAAAGCCTACAGTCTTAATGGAATTTATTTTTGTTGTCCAGAAAAGGGCTTTAGTGGACTGAGCACTTGTCTCACATGTGTGAGGCACTGGGTTCAATCCTCAGCACCACATAAAAATAAATATAGATACTGTGTGTTCATCTACAACTAAATAATTTTTTTAAAAAAAGAAAGAAAAGGACTTTACTTCTTGAGTATAAAAATTAAATAT
Organism: Urocitellus parryii; assembly: GCF_045843805.1. Classification (NCBI taxonomy): domain Eukaryota; kingdom Metazoa; phylum Chordata; class Mammalia; order Rodentia; family Sciuridae; genus Urocitellus; species Urocitellus parryii. The sequence goes on from NC_135538.1 coordinate 44,141,540, forward strand.
AGCTTATTCTCATACTTTATTACTCTCCCAAGACATATATAGAAGAGCCTTGAAATGGACATGGCTAGATCTTATACTTTCTTTTACCCCAGTTTCCATGCCTCTGATTATAGTGCTTTGACTACGTGGGTATTCAATGAATATTTGCTTAGTTGCAAAATTTCAACATATTTTTGTCAATTCACCATATATTATTCTGGAAATAAAGCAAGTGATGAATAAATAAATGTGTATCAGCTTCCCAGGGGTTATGAATCTTTGGGGAGAAGTCAGTAGTAGAATAAATAAAAGTGCTAATGATAAAGTTATTTTTTCTTAAATATTTTATTAAGTTTCTCATCATGACAATTTCTAGTAGGCCCTTACTCACAAATTTTGCTTCCAAAGCTCTTAAAACTTCTCTGTTAAGAACACTGAACCCATCCTTCTTTTTACAAGTTAAAATGCTTCAAACTTTGAACTGTTTTGTGCAATGAAATGACTAAAGTAGAGACTTAAGAAATTATATAAACAGTTCTGAAGAAATTAATAGGTGGATGGATGAATAGAATTATTTTTAAAGTGATAATTTAGGGTTGCATAACCTTTTTAGTTGTAAATCAAAATTATAAGACTTGATGAATTAAGACATTAGAAATATGTTTTCATTTGTTATTTTATTGGAATGAAAATTTTCAACTATAAAATCATTACTGTAGAGCTTCACAAAGGATGCTTTTGATTTCTTAAAAATAGAGTACTTAGTATGCCCTCTGGTGATTAGAATAAGAAAATGCAAGATAGATTTATAAGAACTTCTCAGCTACATTTGATCCCTAACAATGACTTCAGTTTTCCCAAATAGTTCTGAAGAAGGTATTACTCTTCCTTCTTTTTTTTTTTTTAACAATAATGTTAAAATAGCCTCCTTGTCATACAATCTGTAAATCACAGAATATGACACAAAGGAAAATGTCTAGGTAGTAAGAAAATTACTTTATAATAAGTGAAAGAAAAGTACTATTGTGTACTCTAATTGTATTTTTTCAAACTCAAGTCATTTTGAGAGAAAACCATAAATTTAATTAGCATACATCTAATTATTAAAAAGTAAAAATATTCTAAATATCTTTTAAAATTTTTTTAGTTGTAGATGGACATAAAACCTTTATATATTTATTTGCATGTGGTGCTGAGGATTGAACCTAGCCCCTTATACTTGCCAGATAAATGCTCTACACGTAGTTTTTATTCTGCATAACAATATTATACTCATTGATTCTAGAAGTATGAATAAAATATTTTGAGACTAAAAGATAATGATTTGCAAGCTGCTAGGTTTTTGACAGTCTGCAAATGTGTTCTTTTTATCTCTATTAATTTTAAAGACTGATTAAAATTTTATGTAAGAGAAACATTGACTGCTGGGCGTGGTGGTGCACGCCTGTGATCCCATTGGCTTGGGAGGCTGAGACACGAAGATCACAGGTTCAAAGCCAGCCTCAGCAACAGCGAGGTGCTAAGCAACTTGGAGGAAACCCTATCTCTAGCAAAATACAAAATAGGGCTGGGGATGTGGCTCAGTGATCAAGTGCTCCTGAAAAAACAAAAAAGGGGGGGAAAACATTGATTACTTTTGTTTCTAAACTTTAAATTAAAAAAAAAAATTATGAGCCAGCCAAAGCTTCTGCCAATTAATTGAGAAATTAAACTGTTTTACAGATTTAATTTTCTTTCCTGAGAAAGCTGTCACAGTGAATTTAAAACCAAATTATCTCTCTAAGGTTTAGGTCTTAAATAGAAATGTGAGATTTGTTTCAAACTACATTACCAAGTATTTTCTCACTCCCTTTTTTTTTTTTCCAGGCAAGAACTGCCTCCCTTTGACAGATGATTAAAGTTCATGGACTTCTCTTTTAAAATTATTTTTGACTTTATTCCTTCTCCTAATTTTAGCCTAAATCCATGTAACCTGATGATATCTGCAAGACCTACTCTTTCCCCAACTTGTTTCCCTTTTTCCTTCCAATATTCTCTTTTCCTTTCCACATCCTTCTCCTCCCCTAATTTCACAATTAGTGGTTCACAATTAGGAATGAACCACTCCTGAATGTTTCTACCTCATTCTTTCTGTCCTGGTAGCATGTCTGTCTTTGAGGATTCCATGTAGATAACACTTCTAAGGATCCCCAGACCACACTTTGGGTAACACTGGTTAATTTTTAACATCCTAATTTAATACATACAAAGCTTCCAAAATTTTCCCATGCCAAATTTACATCTTCTACTGTTGTACTGTTCTTATTTTCTCATTTGTCCTTATGCAGGGACTGTCCTCACATGTATTATTTTTAAAACAGCAAAAGAAGAAGAATGATAAATCACCAACAAACAGGTTTGTGAGTGTTCCCAATCTAAGTGCTCTGGAATCCAGTGGAGTGGGCAATGGACATCCTAACCGCCTGGATCCCATTCCTAACTCTCCAGTCCACGATATTGAGTTCAACAGCAGCAAACCACTTCCACAGCCAGTGCCACCCAAAGAGCCCAAGACATTTTTGAGGTGAGCCCTGTCTCACCAGTTATTTTTTTTTCTTTTCTTTTTTTAACTTGAGAAAATTTATCTTCTTACATTACAGAAATCCACTACTCTAGGAACATCCTAAGAAAAGAAATATTACTGTGAAATATTTTTAAAATGTTTATATCACCTCTCTAGTGAACTCCCTTTTTATTCTGTTCAAAGAATTTTTTTTTATTTTACTGTCAATCCATTTTCAAATGATGGAAGAGGTGTTCATGTAATTCACATGTTTAACATTTTAATATTTATGGATGAATTTGCTTCATTTTTAGTATTGTCACCAGTTTTTTATTTATAATCTATCCTTATTGCAGAACTTTAAAATAATTTTTATTAGTTGGTTTTGTTTCTTATATTTTTTCTTACCTGTTTACCAGACTTTTTGTATATGAATCTCTGTAGAACCATTGATTAAATGTATTAATGAATTAATTTTTAAGTGAAGTGCAGCTATCCAGCCATTAGATAAAGACAGAAAAATGCATTTGTTTTATGCTCACCTTACTACAGCTTTTTTAAAGCTCCTTTAAGTTCAATATTTTCTATTTTTATAATTTTAAATTTTAAAGACTGTAAATGTCAGGTGGTACCACTAATAAGAGTCTTACAAGTAGAAAAGTTTTCTTTAAAACTGATTTATGATGTAGTTAATGACTAATTTTAAATAGTGAAAAATAGTCAAATAACATCTCTTAATGTGACTTCTGCTAAATACTTTGTGTTGCTTATTTTCCTTTGTGCATGGGTACGTTCAGGTATCAGTAAGATGCATGTGCATGAGCTCAAGGAACATGACTACTGGAGTTTCCATTACACATTGTTGCGTGCCTTGTAATTTCCCCCAAAGACGGTAGGGATTCTTTTTTTTTCTCAAGTAACCTGAAGAATCTTTAGTTAAAATAGTATAAATTATGTAACTTTGAAGACAAAGGAGAAATTCTATTTTTAATGCACTCCTTTTCTTGGAGTATCTGCTTATAGAATTATGAAATGAAAGTCTAATATAAATATGCAAATAGTAAAAAATACTATACCTTGACTTAGTTACTTTAATTCAATTATATATAAGGACATATCTGTGAAAATCAAATGTTTTTGTCAGATTCTGAAATTTTAATTAACTAAAGGGGAAAGGTGCTCAAAGAGAATGTTATTTTATTCTCTCTTAATTCCCACAATTTTTCCAGAAACTTTTTTCCAAAGGTGACATTATTTTTCTCAATTGTTTTTTGATTTTTAATATTTGTGATGGGGCTCCTCCTTAACTGACTGATGCACTCTGGTGCTCTCATGAGTGGAGAATTGATCATAGTGTAGAGGGAGTAGCAAGTCATTAAAACATAGCTTCTGACATGGGGAACCAGTTGGGAAAATCTACATTGATATTTTATGTGCTTTTTCCCTTTATTTTGCAAAACCTCTTAATGTTGGGTTACATTCTCTCTTTTTGTGAATTCAGTCCTCCTCAGAGTGAAGCTTCCCCGGTGGCTTCTCCAGATCCCCAGCGCCAGGAGTGGTTTGCCCGGTACTTCACGTTCTGAAAGAATTGTGTTGACACAGCTCTGTGTGGACTGTTACTAAGAGCATGACTTTATACAAATCTTTTTGTGAACAGGCTTTCCTGTGTCAAACACTGTGAATGAGAAAGTATTTGTTTTCCAATTTAAAAATCCACTGTATTTCCTGTCATATTTATTGGAATCACTCTATAAGGTACTATAATATGTGTGTAATTATAGCAGTTATTTTTATTTGAGATGGAAGAGTCTTTAATCTTTGTAATTACTGCAAAATAAATTTTGTTAAAACAAACAAGAATTCTTTCTTTTTTTCTATTAAATTTGCTTCCATTTTAAAATACTTTTTAAATTCCAAGTGAGACTTAACAACAAAAGTATATTGCATTAATGATTATGAAATCAAGTTATTTGACTTTATTAATTATAACAAAATGTGATAATTCATTATTATGTATAATTTTAACAAAATTGTTCAAATTTACAAGGCTAGAATTGAAGCATTTGTGTAAATTCTGGACATTGAAGAATATAAAATAAAAATTATTTTAGTAATGCATATTTTTGAAGAATCTGGGTGAACGTGATGAATACAAATAATACATGACCAATGGGTGATTATAATAATGTTAAATACCAACTTTTTTAAAATGGTTACATAATAGCCTGTGCTAAGGAGCAGTGTAAGGATTATCTCATTTAAACCTCATAAAATCCTGAAGGAATAAACCATTGCCTATGAGTTTGCACAGTTGATAGCTATCTCTGTTATTTTCCTGGAAAAATGTTTCTACAAAATACTTAATTTAAATTTGGGTTTTCTTTCCCTTTAACTAAAAAAAAAGAAAGAAAAATGAGTTTATGCTTATTGTATTTATTTATATTTTAGATTTTAAATATTTTACATATTTTTATTATGATTATACATAATATGAGGGTTCATTGTTACATAGTTATACATGTACACAATATAACCATATGATCTGATTCATATTGTTGCCCAGAATTTCCCCTTTCCCTTCATCTTCCCCCACCCCCATTCCTTTCCTCTACTTTACTAGTCTCCCTATAATTTTTGTGAGATTCTCCCACCTTCATTTCCTTTTCCTTTTTCCTCTCCACATATGAGAGAAAACATACAATCCTTAACTTTCTGAGATTGGCTTATTTCACTTAACATAATGCTCTCAAGTTCCATCTATTTTCCCACAAATGACATAATTTCTTCTTTATAGCTGAACAAAACTCCATTGTGTATATGTACCACATTTTCTTTATCTGTTCATTCATGAAGGACACCTTGCTGTAAATGTGATTGGGCATGTATCATTATAATATGATGACTTTAATTCTTTAGGATACCAAGGAGTTATATAGATAGGTTATATGGTGGTTCCATTCCAAGTCTTTTGAGGAACCTCCGTATTGATTTCTATAATGGTTGTCCTAACTTAAAATTCCACCAGTAGGGTAAAACTGCTCCTTTCTCCCCATATCCTCTCCAGCAATTTTTTATTGTTAGCATTCTCAGTGGTTGCTATTCTAAGTGTTATTTGCATTTTCCTAATTTGATTTGCATTTCCCTAATTGCTAAAGATGTTGAACATGTTTTTATATACTTGTAGGTCATTTTTATTTCTTCTTTTGAGAAGTGACTGTTTAGTTAAGTGGCCCATTTATTAATTGGGGATTTTTTGTGTGTAGCAACTTGTTTTTGTTTTGTTGGGGGGGGGGGTTACTTAATTATATATTTTTCAGTACTGGGGATTGAACTCAGGGGCACCTTACCGCTGAGCCACATCCCTACCCCTTTCTATTTTTGAGACAACATCTCACTAAATTGCTGAGGTTGGCCTTAAACTTGTAATATTCCTATCTAAGCCTTCCAAGTTGCTGTAATTACAGGCTCACTTAGGTGAACTGCAGGCATGCCCTGCTGGGTGGTAAATTTTTTTTTTTTTATATATATATTGTGGATGTTAGTAGTTAGCAGATTTTTTCCCTTTCTGTAGGTTCTCTATTCACATTCTGAATTGTTTCCTTTGCTGTGCAGAAGCTTTTGTAATTTGGCATCATCCATTTTTATAAGTCCTGGTATTATTTCCTCTGAGCTTTAGGAATCTCACTGAGGAAGTTGTTGCTTTTCCCTATATGTTGGCATGTTCACCCTATTTTCTTCGAGGAGTTGCAAAGTTTCTTTTATCTGTATATTACTTTTGGTAACATGGCCATATTAACAATATTCTCATATCCATGGACATGGGAGTTCTTTCCATATTCTAATATCTTCTTCAGTTTCTTTCTTCAGTGTTCCATAGTTTTTATTGCAGAAGTCCTTCACCACCTTGAATACATGTATTCCTAGGTATTTTGTTTTGTTTTGATGCTATTGTGAATGTAATCATTCTCCTGATTTCTTTATCAGATTAATTTTAGTTTGAAGTCTGCTTTGTCAAATGTGACAGCAGCTAATCCTGCTTGTTTGGGGGCTCCATTTGCATATTATAATCAGTCTCTATCATTTCACTTTCAGCCTGTGGCTATCTGCCTCTATATAGTTGGGTTTTGTTTATTAATCCATTATTCCTGCCTATGTCTTTAATTGGAGAGTTTAGACCCTTCATATTCACTGTTATTTATTTGTTTGTTTCTTTATACTGGGGATTGAACCCTGGGACACTCAAACACTGAGTCACAGCCCCAGCCCTTTTTATATTTTATTTTGAAACAGGGTCTTGCTAAGTTGCTTAGGGCCTCACTAAATTGCTGGGCTCACTTTGAACTCAGAATCTCCTTCCTCTAGCTGGGATTACAGGCATGCTTCACTGTGCCTGGCTATTCAGTATCATTTTAGAGACATGTTTATAAATTTCTGTCATTTTGACTTATTTATAATGTTTATTATAAATAAACATTTGGCCTTTGGTTACTTACTCTTCAAATGAGATTTGTTCATTTGTGATACTTGGAATTTGTTTTTGATTCTTCCTTCTGTATGTAGTATTTTTTTATATTTTCTATAGTCCTGGCTTAGTAGTCCTGAATTCTTTTATTTTTTGTTTATCTTTGAATGTTTTTATTTCATTAGCAATTCTGGAGGATAGCTTTGCCATAACAATGTTCATTAATGATGTGTTAATGATGTGTTCCAAGCCCTCCTGGATTTTAGAGAGTGTGCTGAGAAATCAGAAGTAATTCTGATTGGATTACTTCTACATGTGACCTGATATTTTTCTCTTGAGACTTTTAGAATTCTGTCCTTGTTCTAAATATTAGGTATTTTAAGTATAATGTGTTGTGGAGATTCTTAGTTCATCTTGTCTATGTTGGGTTCTGAATACCTCCTATATCTGGATGTCCATCTCATTCCCAGGATTTGCAAAATTTTCTTTTATTTCCCTGAAGAAGTTATCCATGCCATTAGCCTAGAGTTCATAAACACTCTTTGATCTCAGTGATTCTTAAATTTGGTTTCTTAATTTTGTGCGAGAGTACTTGTATATTCTGATCATGATTCTTTTCTTTGTTTTTCTTTCTTTCTTTTCATACTATCTGAATGTTCAAGGCTGGCCAGTTTGTCTTCCAGCTCTGAGATTCTCCTACATGGTGTACTCCATTAAGAGTGACTTTCAACTGAACATTTTATTTTTATTTATTGTTGTCGTGAAAGCACAGCCCAACTAGCAGGTTTCTATGAGGGACACAAGAAGATAAGAAAAATAAAGACTCATATTTAGATGTTTTTGAAGATAAAGCTGGGGTCAGGTGGAGTGCTGCTCTCTGATAAAGAAGCAGGTCTAAAGAGTTACGTCAGCAATCTTCATTTATATATGTCTCATCAGGTTAAAGACTATACAAGCATTATGCATTATTCTTTATTCAGGAAAGTTACAAGGCTAACAACATTACGACTTTTTCATAGTTGCATTCTTCAGTTGCAATGTGCAATGTTAGGAGCTTTGTGTAGCTCTCAAGAAGGTCCATTTTTTAAAGTTACTGTTATGAGGGCAGGTTCAGGAGCTGGTGAAACATTGTGATTGTCTAGCAAGAAAGTTCCTCTGAGGTTAGGGTTGTGGTTCAGTGGTGGAGCACTCGCCTAGCACATATGGGACGCTGGATTCGATCCTTCGCACCACATAGAAATGGATAAATAAAATAGAGGTATTTTGTCAAACTACAACTAAAAAATAATTTCAAAAAGAAAAAGAAAGTTCCTCTATTCCCAGAAGCTATGTGCTTGAGCAAGGTCAAGGCTGACAGGACTCTAGCAGAATCTCCTCATGGAAAGCATTACCACAGCAGCTAGGCAACCTGCACCTTTGCACAGAAACATTCCCAGGCACCAGGCATGCCACAGCCATAAGGGCATCAGAGACCCCACATGTAGTGTCATTCTTTTCCAAGATTTCTCTTTGGTTCTTTTTCAGTGGCTTGTTCTTATTGGATTTCTCGATATCCTATATTAACTTCCTTAATTCATTCAGTTGTTTTTCTGTGGTCTCTGGGAATTCCTTGATCATTTTGTATTCATCCTTTTGAATTCTTTATTGATATTTCATCCACTTAGATGTCTTTGAAGTCAGTTGTCCTAAATTAAGAACTTTAGGGAGGTATCAAGTTACCTTATTTTTCCTATTTCTTGTATTCCTGTGCTGAGTTTTGTGCATCTGTTGAGATGAACTTCTCTTCTATGGTTATGTGTATGTTTTTAGGACACACACTTCTCTTGGCAAAGCACTCTGGGATACCAGGTATTTATGAATTTTTCAATTCATTTCCAAGTGGGTTGTATAGTATAGTTTTCCTGCTAGTTATTTGGTGATTATGAGTATATTTCAATACAGCATGTGCTGTGTCAGAGTTTGAGGATCCCACTTTCCCTATGGGTCTCACAAGAATGGGATTCATGGGCTGAGATTGTAGCACAGTGGTAGAGTGCTTGCTTAGCACATGTGAAGCAATGGGTTCAATCATCAGCACCACATAAAAATAAAGAAAAGTATTGTGTTCATATACAACCAAAACTGTATTTTAAAAAAGAATGGGATTCTTTTTTCAACAAGTTTTGTATCCAGCAAGGTGTATGAGGTACACCTGCTCTTCCTCAGTTAATAATACTATATTCCAAAGGGATATGGAAACAGTATACATTGAGACCCCTCATAGTTGTGGTGCCCATAGTCTTTGTGGTTCATTCTGTTTTTGCTGTAGAAGTGGATGTTCATGAGGAGGACCTAAGGACTTCTCCTTAGGGGTTTTTGTCTCCCCTGTTATTTGTATTAAGGTATTATTGAAGTTTGAGTATAGCTAGTGTGTGGACCCAGGTGCAGTTTTTTTTTGGCTGGGTTTTGGGTGTAGTTCAGCAGCAGAGTCTCTACCCTGTGAACTGGTAGTACACCTCACAGAAACGGGAAACAAAAGCAAAAAAGCAGTAAACAATATATACCATTAAAATAAATACCAGGTGCCTAATATGGCACCTACAACACTAATTACCACAAAAAGGAATGACAAGATCAGCAGATGCCAACAGCAACATCAATAAATAGCTATGAACTTGTTCTGACATTGATGTAAATCACAGGTGGCAACAGTGCCATCCATGTTACTAACAACCACAACAATATGAATGGTGGGGGCAGAAATTATATAAACCAAATAGTTCTAAAAGATGGTAAAATACAGTTCATTAAGAGAAAAGAAAATGTGACCTAAACCTACTCACACCCCTAACACTACATCAAAACACAAAAGCCCTTACACATAGAATCATATACATTTACATGAATATTCACAGATATTTTTACAGGTACATTTGTAAAATCACCTATAATATCATACAATAATATATTTTCATGTATCAATCAATAGCCCAGTTTTAATACAATATATCAGCATAAAGCTAAAACAAAACCTATCCATTTGTGAAATATACATATTTGTATAAGTTTTCCTACATAATTTCACATATATTTTCATTTTTTATTCAAATACACAAGTTACACATGTTCATTCCCTAACCTTAACAATTGCCTTATCCCTCACCCTACTCCCATTCCTAACACTACATCAAAAAACAAAAGCCCATGTATAATCATGTACATTTATATAAATATTTGTATTGGGCAGGTACATTTATATACTGAGAAATAATATCATACATATTAATATATTTTCATGTATGAATCCAAGGCACAATTTTAAACAACATTGGGCCCTACAACTAAATTTACTTCCATCACTATAGTACATCAAAACACAAAAGGCTTTACCCATATAATCATGTATATTTTTGTTTATATTAATGGATATTTTGCTAGGTACATTTATATACTCACCATTAATATCATGTATAATACTATATTTTCACATATGAATCTATGACCTAGTTTAAACCAAAATATCTGCACAGAGCTAGACTGACTCATTTGTTCATGAAAACATATAATTGTATAGGTTTTCCTACATAATTTCATGTCTATTTTCATTTTTTATTTAAATAAATGCATACACATTTTTACCCTAACCCTAGCCTTACCCACAAACCTACTCCAACACCTAATAAAACATGAAAATACAAAAGCCCTTACATGTATAATCATGTACATTTATGTGAATATTCATATATATTTTGCCAATTTCATTTATATACTCACCCACAGTATCATATGTATTAATATATTTTCTGTATTTTCACCTGTGAATCCATGGCCCAGGTTTCAACCAAAATGTCATCATGGATTTAGACCAAAACCTATCCATTTGTGGAAACATGTACATTTGTTTAAGTTTTCCTACATTATTTCACGTATATTTTCATCTTTTTATTAAATATGTAGTAACACATATACATTACCTAACCCTAACCATAGCCCTACCCCTAAACCTACTCCCATGCCTAACACTTCATCAAAACCCAAAAGCCCTTACATGTAAATAATGTACAATTAAAGGAATATTCATAGATATTTGCTAAGTACATATATATACTCATCTAAAATATCATATATATTAATATATTTTCACCTGTGAATCTGTGGTTCAGTCTTCAACAAAAATGTCAGCACAGAGCTAGACCAAAACCTATTCATTTTGAAAGCATATACATTTACTTAGGTTTTCCTACATGCTTTCACATATATTTTCATTTTTTATTCAATTATATAGTTAAACATGTTTGTTCCCTCACCCTAATCCTAGGACCTAAACCTATTCCCACCCCTAACACTACATCAAAACAAAAGCACTTTTACATATAATCTTGTACATTTATGTGAATATTCATATATAGGTTACTAGGTTCATTTATATACTCACCTATAATATATACAAATTTATTTTCAAGGAAGCATACAAGGCCCAGTTTAAAACAAACATTTCACAACAGAGCTAGACCAAAATCTACCATTTGTGAGAACATATATATTTGCAGAGGTTTTTCTACATAATTTCAAATATATACATATATATATATATTTTTTTTAAATTTAAATATATAATTATAAATATTTGTTCCCTAACCCTAACCTTAACTCTACCCCTAAATCTACTCCCATAACTAACACTGCCGCAGTCTGGCTGGGCACAATTCAGGAGCCACTTGTCAAAAGAAACGAACTTTATTTTTAGAACCACAAACCGCACTACACAGCTCCTCGGGAAAAACCCTCAGAGCCCAACTGCCACCTCCGGCTTCCCACAAGCCTCTCCACAAGCCTCTCCACCTCCCCCACTCCTCCTGCTCTTGAGGCTGATTGGCTGGGTCGTGTGGGCGGAGTCAAAAAAAAGTCCCCCAATGAGCAGCTCCGTAGTCTGAAAGGGCGGGGAAACAGCCCAATGAGCATCACCGCAGAGGAGCCAATCAGCTAGAAGTTGCTGGGGCCGCTGTGAGCCAATCATCAGCTGGCAGCTGGAAGCTTGCTGGCAGCTGGAAGTTTGCTGGGGCCCCTTCGGCTGTGGCTCTCATCTCAACATCTCCCCCTCTCTGTTTAAACAACAAGCATGTGGCTTAGGGACCGTGCCTGTCCAATAGTACGTATGGTCCTTACCGGTAATCGGATGAGCTGACCTCAGGGCGTCAGCCTCCTGTCTTAGGTTGGTACCATTGCAGTTGGATCTTACCCGTCATTGACTACCAGTCCAATATACAGCCACACCTGTGGATAGGTCTTTGTACCAGCGGGGGGGGGGGGGGGGGGGGGGGGGGGGAGGTTCTTTGCCTCACCTCTGTTGGCCCCAAAATTTTAGCTGAACGATCATGACAAGCAGAAGGGAGGAAGATACACCAAGCCAATTGATGGCTCCTTTTGGAAAAATTGTACCACCGATGACACCATCAGCAAAAATACCCCAACACTACCACAAGTCACTGCACCAACAGATAGTTCACAATGCATACAATTGAGTTCACAATGCATACAAGTGATACATAGTCCAGGGAAGTTCTGCAAGCAGTTCAGTGATGGCTATTGCAGAAGCTGTAGATTGGTTTTATCTTTGTCTTCACCAGCACTGGGATGAAGATAGGAATTCTGGCAATAATGGCTAAAGAAAAAATTATGTAACATTCCAGAAGGCACTAAAAGAGAACAACTTTCTTAACAATTTACATTATCTTGAACAGAATTATTAAATATAATGAAAAGGAAAGGTGAAAGTAAAGAAACAGATCTGTTAACCTCCTTTTTGTTCACATTTTAAAACAATCCTCATCAGCTGTTTACCCAATTTAAATTAAACCATTTAAAAAAAACATTATTTGGATCCATTTTTTCATGAGCGCTCATCATATATGATATATGGATATATGTACATACAAACATACAACATAAAACACAAGTGTGCACACATAATATAATACGTACAACACATAACATAATAGTAAAGGCCTTATAACTTTTTACAGGTGAAATCTCCATTGCAAGCCTCTCCATCTCCCCCCTCCTCCTGCTCTTGAGGCTGATTGGCTGGGTCGTGTGGGCGGGGCCAAAAAAAGTCCCCCAATGAGCAGCTCCATAGTCTGAAAGGGCAGGGAAACAGCCCAATGAGCATCACCGCAGAGGAGCCAATCAGCTAGAAGTTGCTGGGGCCACTATGAGCCAATCATCAGCTGGCAGCTGGAAGTTTGCTGGCAGCTGGAAGTTTGCTGGGGCCCCTTCAGCTGTGGCTCTCAACATAACACTACATCAAAAACCACAAGCCCTTGCACAGATAATCATTTACATTTATATGAATATTCATGAATATTTTACCAGGTTCATTTATATACTCACCTATAACATATATATTAATATATTTCAGTGCAAGAATCTATGGCCCACTATTAAATCACTATGTTACCTTAGAGCAGGACCGAAATCTGTGTGTGTCACACACACACACACACACATATATATGTGTCACACACACACACACATATATATGTATATATATTATGTAGATATATATATACATATATGGCCAGGTTCATTTATATATTTACCTATAGTATCACATACATATATTCCTACATAATTTCATGTACATTTTTATTTTTAATTCAAATACATAGTTATACTTGTTTGTTCCATATTCCTAACCTTAGCTTTATCCCCAAACCTACTCTCTCTCCTAAAACTCCACCAAAATGAAAAAGCCCTTACACATAAAATCGTGTACATTAAAATGAATAATCATAGATATTTTTAAAGGTACAATTGTATATTCCCCTGTAATACAATATAATATATATATTATCAAAATGTCAGCACTGAGGTAGACTGAAACCTATCCATTTGTGAAAACATATATGTTTATATATATTTTCATGCATAATTTCACATATATTTTCATTTTTTATTAAAATATATAGATGTACATGTTTGTTCCCAAACCCTAACCCAAGACCCCCTAAACCTAATCCCACAATAGTACATTAGAATGCAAAATCCTTACAGGTATAATCATTGATATTTATATGAATATTCATAGATATTTGCCATGTACATTTGTATATTCAGCTATAACATCATATATTTTCACCTATGAATCCATGGCCTAGTTTTCCACCAAAATATCTATTTTTGAGAACACATTTATTTTGAGAACATTTATTGCCAAATGCCAATGTCTCGGCTTGGCACAAGATCACGAGCCACCACACAGCTTTGTAGGTTCAAACAGCAATTCTTTATTCCCGATCTCACACCAGCCTCCACACACGCTCAGGGGAAATTCTCAATCTACCGCACAATACACGTTCTAAATACTTTTTCTCCACGAGAACTCAGTGGGAACTCAGGCAGCAGGCACGCCCTACTCCCAGCAGCAATAATCTTCAACCTCTAACTTCCCTAAAACTCCTTTTGTCTTAAACCAGGAACACCCTAAGGAGTGGGATACTTCCTCAAACCTGATCAGCTCTAAACCCGGATCCGCCTTGGTCCTTGAGCAAGGTCACCTTACATGCAATGTCAACAGCGAAATCCATTTAACATGGGGTACGCTGGCAAGGAAATTTTGAAGCGTCATTCCTACTTGACAATGGCCCTCAGCAATTTATGTAAGTTTTTCTACACTATTTCATGTATATTGTCATTTATTTATTCAAATATGTAGTTATTCATGTTTATTCCTTGACCCTAACTCTAGCCCTACCCCTAAAGCTACTCCAGCATACAACAGTACATCAAAACCAAGTGCCCTTACAAATACAATCATTCACAATCATGTAAATATTCATAAATGGTTTATCATCTATATTTATATATTCATCTATAATATCATTTATATTAATATATTTTCAATTAGTATTCCATGCCAAGTTTTCAACCAAAGTGTCAGAATGAAGCTAGTCCAAAACCTCTCTGTTGCCGGGTGTGGTGGCGCATACCTGTAATCCCAGCGGCTCTGGAGTCTGAGGCAAGAGGATTGCATGTTCAAAGCCAGCCTCAGCAATAGGGAGGTGCTTAGCATCTCAATGAGACCCTGTCTCTAAATAAAATACAAAATAGGGCTGGGGATATGACTCAGTGGTCAAGCAACCCCAAGTTCAATCCCCAGTACCTCCCTCCAAAAAAACCTCTCCTTTGAGTAGAACATATTCATTTATATCGGTTTTCTTACATAACTACATGTATTTTTCTTATTCAAATAAGTATTTACATGTTTGTACCCTACCCCTACCCCTACCCCTAAACCTAGGCCCACTCCTAACTCTACATTAAAATGCCAAAGACCTTACACTGATAATCATGAACATTTATATGAATATTCATAGATATTTTTCCATATACATTCATATACTCACCTACAATATCATATATATTTATATATTGTTGTTACTGCCAGTTACCAGAGACAAGTTCTGCCTCCCCAAACATTGAAGTTTGTACCAGAGAAGCCCTGAGGTAAGCGTAAAAAACAAGTTTTCTTTAAATCATAGTAACACAGACTTCTCCGTGGAGGAAGAAGGGGGCCACAGCTGGTATCCTGTATCCCAAGAAGTGGGAGGATCCTCCCCCCTTTTAAACCTCTTACATTTTCTTTGTTCTCCTTCCCTCTTCCCTGCTTATCTCTCCCCTTCCTTTCCCTATCCTGTGTACTAGTTCTGGGAGATGCCAGTAGAATGGCCAAAAGGAGAAGATGATGTGAATTTGGTGTCAACATACCTTATATACAAACAGAGATAGGATAAACTCTGGTATAAAGGTGTATTAAGAATTGTAATGCAAAAAAAATCAATAAGAGAGCTCATGTATAATGGCATAATTTGGTATGAACATACTTTATATAACTTTATAGTTATGAAAAATTGTGTTGTGAATGGATAATAATGAATGTAATGCATTCCACTATTGTCGTGTGTGAAAGAAATACATAAAAAGAAAGAAAGAAAAAGAAAAAAAAAGTGAGAAGTCAACAGGCTGGAAGGGCCAAAGGTGAAGTGATCCCAGGCAGGAAAGGAGCGGCAACCCAGGAGACATTAATTAACAGCATTAATTAACCTGTTGTGAGGAACAAATAGGCAGGTAACCTTGGGGATGGGTGAAAGACTCTGAAAGGGTTAGCATTTCACTCACTCAGAGGCAGTCTCCAACTTTCCAGACCCAAACCACTTTTTATCTCCTCTTTCTGACCCAATTACCTGTCTACAATAACTGCCTGTCTTTCATTCTTGCTTCATTTTCACCTATGAATCCACGGCTCAGTTTTAAACCAAAATGTCAGCACAGACATACAGTGAAACCTATTACTTTGTGACAACGTGGACATTCATATAGATTTTCTCCATAATTTCAAGTACATTTTCATTTTTATACTCAAATATATAGTTACCCAAGCTTGAAACCCAACGTTAACCATGGCCCAATTCCTACATCTTCTTCCTCCCCTAACACTACATCAAACCACAAAAGCCCTTACACCTAAAGTCATGTACATTTACATGAATATTCATAGATATTTTGACAGTTTCATTTATATTTTCAACTATAATATTATTTGTTTTTTATTTTTCTGTAGATTTATAGTATTTTCCCCTCTTAACAAAGAGTACTGAAGAGTATGCACAATCAGCCATAATATGTACATAGTCTCAATGTCTCCAGTTATCTTTTTAAAACATAAAATAATACTTAATGCTAGTACCTAGTTTTTCTAGTAGTCATTAAAATTTTAATTCTGTTCCTTGAATTATATTTCAAATCATCTCAGTCTCATTTTTTTGTAATTCAGTTTTGCTGTTCTTTTAAATACACACACACACATACATATATATATATATATATATATATATATATATATATATATATATATATCAGTTGCTGATGGACCTTTATTTTATTTATATATGGTGTTGAGACTCAAACCCAGTGACTCACACATGCCAGGCAAGCACTTTACCACTAAGCCACAACCCCAGCCCCAGTTTTGCTATTCTTGATGGCAAAATATAAATAAAAAAATTCATTAGGACACGTTGTACACAAATGGAGCACAACTTCATATTCCTCTGGCTGTGAATCGTGTTGAGTCAAACCAGTAGTGTAATCATACACGCTATTAGGTTAATAATGTCTGTCTCATTCTACAGTCCTTCCTACCCCCACTGCTGCTTTCCTGCATTCACTCCTCTCTGCACAAACAAAAGTTCCTTTATTATTCCCTACCCTTCCTACCTCCATCTGATCCACTATGGATCAATGTCTGCTTATCAAAGAAAACATTTGGCCTTTAGTTTTGGGGGATTGGCTTATTTCAGTTAGCATGACATTCTCTAGTTCCATCCATTTACTTGCAAATGCCATATTTCATTCTTCTTTATGGCTAATATTCCATTCTGTATATGTATCACATTTTCTTTATTCATTGGAGGACATCTAGGTTGGTTCCATAGTTTAGCTATTGTTAATTAAGCTACTATAAACGTTGATGTGGCTACCTCACTATAGTGTGCTGATTTTAAGTCCTTGGGTATAACCCAATGAGTGGGATAGCTGCGTCAAATGGTGGTGCCATTCATAGTTTCTGAGGTATATCCATACTGCTTTCCATAGTGGTTGCACCAATTTACAGTCCCACCAGCAATGTATGAGTATACCTTTTTCCCTACATCCTCACCAACATGTATTATTGCTTGTGTTCTTGATAATTGCCATCTGACTGGAGTGAGATGAAATCTTAAGAGTAGTTTTGATCTGCATTTCTCTAATTGCTAGAGATGATTAACATTTTTTCATGTTTATTGATCAGTTGTATTTCTTCTTCTGTGAAGTATCCGTTCAGTTCCTTAGCTCATTTATTGATTGGGTTATTTGTTTTATTTGGTGTTAAGTGTTGTGAGTTCTTTATATATCCTGGAGATTAATGCTCTGTCTGTAGGCTCTCCTCACATTACTGATTTCATTGTTTCATTTTCTGAGAAGAAATATTTTACTTTGAGTCCATTCCATTTATTGATTCTTGATTTTACTTCTTGCATTTTAGGAGTCTTGTTCAGGAAGTCAGTTCCTAAGCCAACATGGTGAAGTTTTGGGCCTACATTTTCTTCTATTAGGCACAGGGTCTCTGATCTAATGCCTAGGTCTTTGATCCACTTTGAGTTTTGTGTGGGGTGAGAGATAAGGGTTTAATTTCATTTTGTTACATATGAATTTCCAGTTTTCCCAGCACCATTTGTTTAAGAGGCTATCTTTTCTCAAGTGTATGTTTATGGCACCTTTGTCTATTATGAGATTACTGTATTTATGTGGGTTTGTCTCTGTGTCTTCTATTCTGTTCTATTGGTCTGCATGTCTGTTTTCATGCCAATACCATGCCATTTTTGTTACTGTGTAGTATGATTTAAGGTCTGGTATTGTGATGCCTCCTGCTTCACTTTTCATGCTAAGGATTGCTTTGGCTATTCTTCATCTCTTATTTTTCCCAATGAATTTCATAATTGCTTTTTCTAATTCTATGAAAAATGTCATTGGTATTTAAATAGGAATTGTATTAAATCTATATAGAGCTTTTGGTAATATGGCCATTTTGACAATATTAATTCTGCCTATCCAAGAGCAGGGGAGATCTTTCCATCTCCTAAGATCTTCTTCAATTTTTTTCTTTAGTGTTCTGTAGTTTTCATTGTAAATATCTACCACCTCTTTTGTTAGATTGATTCCCAAGTATTTTATTTATTTATTTATTTATTTATTTATTTTGAGGCTATTGTGAATGGGATAGTTTTCCTAATTTCTGTTGCAGTGGATTCATCACTTATGTATAGAAATTCATTTGATTTATGGACATTGATTTTATCTCCTGCTACTTTGATGAATTCATTTATTAGTTCCAGAAGTTTTCTGGTGGAATTTGAATCTTGTAAATATAAAATCATGTCATCAGCAAATAGTGATAGTTTGAGTTCTTCTTTTCCTATTTGTATTTCTTTAATTTCTTTCATTCTTTTAATTTTGCTCTAGCTAGTCTTTCAAGGACTATGTTGATCAGATGTGGTGAAAGAGGGCATCCCTGTCTTGTTCCAGTTTTTAGAGGGAATACTTTCAATTTTTCTCCATGTAGAATGATGTTGGCCTTGGACTTGGCACAGATAGATTTTACAATGTTGAGGTATGTTTCTCTCTCCCTAGTTTTTCTAATGTTTTGAATATGAAGAGGTGCTATGTTTTATCAAATACTTTTCAGCATCTATTGAGATAATCATATTATTCTTGTCTTTAAGTCTATTTATGTGATGTATTACATTTATTGATTTCCATATGTTGAACCAAACTTGCATCCCTGGGATGAACCCCACTTGATCATGGTGCATTATTTTTTAAATATGTTTTTGTATGTGATTTTGAAAGTCTCAATTGAAAATTGAACAATTGCTTCTGTTGGCTTTCAAAATTTTTCTCTGCTTCCCTTCTCCACCGATAGGTGGGGTTATCTTAAGTTTGATGTTAGCTCCAATAGGTGGGCATGGGACCAGTTGGGTGGGCGAGTTTTGTGCAGACACTCTCATGCCCTCTTCTGGTCTTCCCACCTGTTGTAGCTGGCCCCTTTTGTCCCCTGCATAGTTCAGGACTCACTGAGCTGGAGAGAGCCAGTTTTCTCTAGTTTCTCCAACCTATGCTCCCCCTGAGGAACTGCTCCTAGTCTCTGGCATTCCACAGGTTGCCAGACCCAGACTGACTCACAGAGACCCAACTGCTATCTGAGGAACCTGGGCTTTAGCTTCCCAGGCTCTGCCTTGCTGCAGTCCCAAGATCTCAATGCCTTTTTAACTTGCAGAGAGACCACCAGGGATGTGCTCACACAGGGGAGTGACCCTGCAAAGAGGCCACCAGATGACGGCCATTAGCACACTCAGCAAAGACCTCAGGTGAAACCAGACCTGCAGGTACCCTGACAATATATATCCAGCCCCTAGTTGGTGTTCCCAAACTGAGGCAGCCACGCCTGAGATAGCAACGATGGTGATGACAAACCCCACGGGTCCTGGTGGGTGTCCCAAGACGGAAGCTGCCATGTGTAACCAAATCTGCTGGTACTGTGATGATGGACTGCCAGGCAGCAGCAGGTAGTGGGCAGTGGGAAGTGGGTGATCTGCTGGCGATCTGCGGGTGATCTGTGGGTGGTCTGAAGGCTGAAGGCAGGTGATGGACGTTGGCCAGTGGGCAATGGGTAGAGGAAAGTGTTATGCTCGAATTCGGGACACCCAAAAGACCACCAGAGACCAAGATCGATTTAGGCAGCAAAGAGGTGTTTATTGCAAGCTAGCTCAGTCCTCCGCGTGCACACAGCAACAGGTGACACTGAGAGGCCCTGAGCCCAGGGTTTGCAGCAGTTTTATACACTCTTTGGGGAAGGCAGGGACTTCACATACATCATAACATCTCTTAGCAAATCATCACACACTGCAGGAAAATCATAAAATAACTCTAAAACATGATTAGCACAGTCACTGGCGGAACAAGTTGGGTAGGGGTGATTAGTTAGTCCAAGAGGGGGATTCGTTTGAACTGACTGGTTTAAGCCAAGAGGGGTGTTCGTGCTGAACTACATGGTTTCCCAACACATTATCAACCACCATAAACTACTGGAAGGGTCATCTGGCATCCCAGGTATTTTTCCTGTCTCATGTAGATTGGTGGCTGCTAGGGGGTTGCTATGAGTCCTCACCTAGCCTGAATGAGTCAGAGACACCTGGCACAGCAGATCTCTCCTGTTATTTGTAGATAAACAACTCAGCAGGGTGGGTGTGTGCCTAGGAGTGTTCTGTGGGTCTTTCCAAGCACAAGGGTCACGCCCCGCTTCCTTGGAAAAACTTTGCTCTGAGATAGAGGCTGGTTTTTCAAAAGACCAGTGATGAGCAGGCAAGAGGCAGGCAAATGGGCAAATGATGGATGATAAGTGGCAGTCAGCAAGCCATCTGCATTTAAAAAGTGGGTGATATGCTACCAGATGGCAGGCGATCCACAGAAGATGATTCAGGGGTAAACAGCAGGGGACTGATGGGTAGCAACAGCTACTAGGCTACCTGGCAAAGAAAAGGTATTCCCTCTGCTTGAATCCTGAGTCATGGAGCGACAAGGAATGCCGCCTCCCTCTAGCTCGCCATCTTGGATCTCCCTTTAATATCATTTATGTAAATATATTTTCACATATGAATCTATGCTTCAGTTTAAACCAAAATGTCATCACAGAGATAGACTGAATCCTGTCCTTTGCTGAAAAGATAGATGTTCATATAGCTTTTTCTACATAATTTCATGTATATTTTCATTTTTTTCTTTATAGTGACACGTTTGTTCATTAAACCTAACCCTAGCCCTAGCTCTAAAGCTATCCTGCCACTAACCCTACATAAAAATGACAGTGCCCTTTTGCATATAATAATTCACATTTATATGAATATCCATAAACATTTTGCCTTGTTCATTTATATAGTAACAATATCATATATATTAATATCACCTATGAACGCATGCCCCAGTTTTAAACCAGAATGTCAACACAGAGGTAGCCAAAAACTATCTATATATGAAAACATATAAATTTGTATAAGTTTTCTGACATAATTTTATGTATTATTTCATTTTTTATTCATATACATAGCTATAAATGTTTGTTTCCAAATTGTAAGCCTAGCCCTATCCATGAATGTACTCCCACACTTATCACTAAATCAAATGCAAATGCTCTTACACATAAGATCATTTACATTTATATAAATAGTCACAGATATTTTGCCATATACATTATATGCTCACTTATAATATCATATACTAATATATTTTAACTTATAAATTCATACCCCAGTTTTAAACAAAAATGTCAGCATGGAGATGGATTGAAAAAAATCTCCATTTCTGAGAACATGTACATTTAATAGGTTTTCTTATATATTCACAGGTAAATTTCCATTTTTTAATTCAAATATATAGTTATTCATGTTCACTTCCTAACCCTAACCCTAGACCACCCTTACCTAAAATATTTTCTTACCTAACACTAAAGAAAAACCAAATGCCCTTACACATATAATCATTTATATTTTTATGAATATTCATTGATATTTTGCCAAATACATTTATATACTCACCTATAATATCATATATATTAAAATATTTTCAGCTATGAGTCTATGGCCCAGTTTTAAATCAAAACATCAGAACAGAGATAGACTGAAAACCCTCCTTTGTGAGCATATACACATTTATAAAGGTTTTTCTACATAATTGCACAGATATTTTCATTTTTTTTATTTAAATATATGCTTATACATGTTCATTCCCTGAACCTATCTTTAGCCCTACTCCTAAAACTTCTCCCCTCCTAACATGACATGAAAGCACAAATGCCCTTTATATAAGATACAAACAAGAAAAATAAAACCCCTAACCCTCAGAAAACAAAGAAAAATAATAAATATAAAGAAGAAAAAAGAAGCAAATATGCATATGTACATCCACAAAACCAATCAGCACAGCATGAACCCTGGGTGTTGGTGGTAGTGGTGGGGTTTAATGAAAAATGAATTTTCTGTGCTCAGGTTATGAAAACTGTCAACAAAAATGGGTGTTCACTCACTGTGCCAGACTACCCTTCTTTCCATTTCTTCTGGGGCTATGTACCCCTTGGGCTATGAACCTCCAGCAAAGACTGGAAGTTGTTAAACTTTGGCTCTGTTTGTGTTGCTCACCGACTTGCCAGCTAGAGTGACCTGGAGTCACAGCTGGCTGAAATAGTTCTCAGTTTCCCTTCTCACTAATTATAAGGAAGAACAGAATGGGAAGTACTATCATTTGGAGTTCTGTCTGGACAGACTAAATCAAAGTGCTCCCAGGGTAGGACTGCTACAGAGTTCTACTTGGAAACTTCTGGCAGTTGAGGTTTGGCTTTAATCAAGCCTTTGGAACTTTGTTGGGTGGTACTTGCTCTGGAGAGATTAGATGGACACACCTGTTGGGCCAGGTAGAGGCCCATCTGCATCTCAAGGGATCTCCTGAGAATTCTACTAGAAGGGAAGAGGAGCCAACACTCCACAGATTTACACACTCTATTACCCAAAAATGTGGCCTTCCAGATTCAGTGTACAGAATTCCAGAGTGAAAGCATGCCCACCTGTTCAGTTTCCTCACCCTCTTCAACTGGTTATGTGAGCCATCAGACTCAAAGGGAAAGCAAGTTGCTCTCACCAGCATATCTCTGACTTGAATCCTGCTGGGTACAATCCTCTCTGCGCCTGTACCTCTGTGCTCTGCTAGGTACACCCTAAGCCACACAGTAGGTGCTTGCCTGTACAGCATGGCAATATTTGCTATGACTTCACAGGCTCCCACAGGAACAAACTGCAGAGTGGCCTCTTGATGGCTCCTGCTTTAGCTCTCCATTCACCAGTTGAGAAACTCAATACTTTTCAAATACCAGCTCATTGTACAACCTCTGGTTCAGCTAAGCTCAGCCTGCTTTTCTGTCCGACAGTTGCTCCATGCCCAATTGGTCCATTATTTCTGTGTGTTATTATCCCTCACTTCTGCAGTTAACTGATCCTGCTGTCACTGCTGCTACTGGCTTCAATCCAATACACTCTTTCTTATTCTTTTTTCAATATACTGAATTTATGGGTCTCTAAGTGCGGCTTCACGCGACTAAATCAATCAGGGTCACTCCAAGTGAATTAGAACTGATACAAAATAATCACACAAAGAGAAATACCTTTTTCTTTGGGTTCAGTGACTGCTCCTCAGCCACAACTCCCCAAAGGAGGACAAGGCAGGCAAGAAAGGAGGAGGAGCACTCCTCAAACCTGGGTTTTATTAAATGGGAGGAGCTAATCCATGGAACATTCTATCCAAAAAAGGGCAAAGGGTAGGGTTTCAACAAACACGTGGGTGTAATTCAACCCCATTAGGTGATGCCCACTCTTGGAGCTGTAGCTTTCATCTGAGTGGAGGTAAAGTCCAGTTGCATTGCAATGGGTGCAATACCCGTTCAGTACCCGGGACTTAAAAGGTGTGTATATAGCTACTGTCCCGAGTGGCTCCCAACATCTAAGAGTCTCTGACTGTCTGATATTGAACTTCAATGAATTATCTTTTCCTGCTGCTTGAAAATGTGGCACATATACAGAATGGAATATTACTCCGCCATAAAGAAGAATGAAATTATGGCATTTTCACGTAAATGGATAGAACTAGAGAATATCATACTAAGTGAAATAAGCCAAATCCAAACAACCCAAGGCCAAATGTTTTCTCTGATAAACAATGCTGATCCATAGAGGGTGGGTGGGGGAGGGAGACTGAAGGAATTTTGGATTATGTAGACGTAAACAGGAATGAGAGGAGGGGTGGGGCGGTGGGAATGGGAAAGACGGTAGAATGAGACAGTCATTACTACCTATATACACGTATGATTACTCTACTGGTATGACTCAGCACCACGTGCAGCCAGAGGAATGAGAAGTTATGCTCCATTTGTGTACAACATGACAAAATGCATTCCACTACCATGTATAACTAATTAGAACAAATTGAAAAAAAAAAGGGGGCTGGGATTGTGGCTCAGCGGTAGAGCGCTCGCTCCCCTAGCACGGCGAGACCCGGGTTCAATCCTCAGCACCTCATAGAAATAAAGACATTGTGTTGTGTCCATCTACACCTAAAAAATAAATATTAAAAATTTAAAAAATCATCAGAAACATAGAAGTGTTTCTTTAAAAGTAGAATGAAGGGGAATAGGGGAAGGGATGGGAGGGAAAAGGGATGGATTGGGGAATGAAATTGATCCAATTACACTGTTTTATTGTGTGGATGTATATTATGACAAATTAAAAATAATAATAAATTAAAAATCTTCACATAAAATAATATCCATGATCCTGAATTCATTAGAATTCCATGAAAAATTATGATTCTGTCAACATATTTTGATACCATGCTCCTGACCTGGTATGTCGCTTAGAATTTTGTAAATGCCATGTCACCCTTTAGTCCAAACATTTCTTGAAAATTGATGTGGATTGTCTATAATGATTTTGGTTTGGGTCATTTCCTGGCTATTAATGAAAAGAGTGGGGTCAACTGTCTTCAACACTTTCACTCTTTGAGGTTATTTATTTCAAATAAGTGGTCTGAGGTGAAATCATTATTGCTTAATTAGTGTATTTTTTTTATACTGAGGATATTTCCAGAATAAAATGGAGTATTTTGGAACAAGAACAAAAAAAAAAAAAAAAAAAAAAAGAGGAATAGATAGTTTGAACGACACTTATCTTTCAAAGAATTTGAGTTTGTAGCTAAAAAATTTTCCCATTATGGAAATGCCAAGTTAATATTACTTTTCAGGTAAATTATAACAATTAAGGAAGAAACCTCAATTTTAAATTTTTCTAGAAAATCAAAAGGAAGAGAAAACTTCTTGACTCATTCTGTGAAGTTAGCATTACCTGATAATAAAATAAGACAAACACATTACAAACCTGAAACACCAGCAAACAAAAAATTACATGAATACCCCAAACATAACATGCAAAAGTTCTAAACTAAACATTAGCAAACAACATATAAAAAGATAATACAGAGCTGGGGATATAGCTCAGTTGTTAACAGTGCTTGCCTTGCATGCACAAAGCCCTGGGTTCAATCACCAGTGCCACACAAAAATAATAATAATAATAATAATA
The DNA here is from genome assembly GCF_045843805.1 of Urocitellus parryii. Lineage (NCBI taxonomy): Eukaryota > Metazoa > Chordata > Mammalia > Rodentia > Sciuridae > Urocitellus > Urocitellus parryii. The sequence continues at coordinate 44,167,275 of NC_135538.1, forward strand.
ATAATAATAATACATCATGAATGAGTTGGAATTTTTTCAAAAAAACAAAGTTGGCTTAATATTAAAAAATCAATTTTTTTTTCCCACGGAATAGCCTTCCCACTAGAATTCATAGGTGGTTTTTACAAAATGCAGATACAACATCAATGCTGAACAACAACAACTACTACAAAAAAACAGTTGCAGGGTCCAGGGTTGTGGCTCAGTGGTAGAGTGCTTGCCTAGCATGCATGAGGCACTGGATTCAATCCCCAGAACCACATAAAAATAAACAAATAAAGGTATTGTGCCCATCTACCGCTAATTTTTTTTTTAAAAAAATGCATTTCTCTCTTTTTTTTTTTTTTAAAGAGAGAGTGAGAAAGGAGAGAGAGAGAGAGAGAGAGAGAGAGAGAGAGAGAGAGAGAGAGAGAGAGAGAATTTGTAATATTTATTTTTTAGTTCTCGGCGGACACAACATCTTTGTTGGTATGTGGTGCTGAGGATCGAACCGGGCCGCACGCATGCCAGGCGAGCGCGCTACCGCTTGAGCCACATCCCCAGCCCTAAAAAATGCATTTCTCTATATTAGCAAAGACCAATAGAAATTGAAAAATTTAAATGCCACTTTGAAAAGCATAAAAAAGTGTAGTTTTCCTCCCAAACCCCTAGATTTAGGGATAATTTCCGCCTCCAGTACTGAGGATTGAATTCAGGGGCACTTTACCACTAAGCTATAGTCTAAATTGCTGAGCCTGGCCTTGAACGTGGAATCTCCTGCCTGAGTCTCCAGAGACGCTGGGATTACAGGCATGCATCACCGCACCTAGTTCAGGGGATTAAACTGATAAAAGATCAAAATATTATGGGCAGAAATAACACGTGAATAAATGGAAAGGCTTGTTTCATTCAAATCATATGACTCAATGTTACCATGTAAATTATTCTCATATGGTTCCACAGATTCAATGTAGCTCTAATCTAAAATGTCAAGCTTATTAAAGTTCACACAAAAACACTAGGGTTCTACCAGAGCCAAGACAACTTTGAAAAAGAAGAATAAAATTGAAGGGCAATACTATCTGCTTTCAAGACTCATTTTGAATGTAGAAGAATCAAGGCCAGGCTTTCTTTTCTTTTCCCCTCCCTTCCACTCCTCTCCCCTCCCCCTGCTCTCTCCCTCCCTTTCCTTTCTCTGCCTCTACTTACCTTCATTCTTCCTTCCTTCCTTCCTCTTCCTTTCTTTCTCTTCATTTTTTAACAACTGATTTTTTACATCAGTATGAAGTTCCCTTTTCCCCCACATCCTGTGGGAAAAGGAGAAATCTTTCAACAAATGCCAATGCAGAGCCAGACACAAAACGGTGACCTAAGATCTACTCTTGCAACATCTACTAAAATATTAGCTCTAATTGGATCCTTAATCTAAATACAAAACCTAAAATGTACCAAGTGCGGTAGTGCACGCCTGTAAACTCAGCAACTGAGGAGGGGGACAGGAAGATCACAAATTCATGACCAATCTAAACAATTTAGTGACACTGGCTTAAAAAAAAAAAAAGAGTTGGGATGTAGTTCAGTGGCCAATTGCCCCTAGGTTCAATCCCCAGAAAAAAAAAAAAATCTAGAATTTTTAAACTTTTACAGAAAACGGGAGAAGATTTGCGACCGTGGGTTAGGGAGATTCCTTGGAATCCTCGGTTCTCCCGAGTGGCCCCACAGCGCCCCCTTCCCTAGTCCGGCCTTGAGCAAGCCGCTAGATCCCAGCGGCGCTCCGCCCTTCACCCCGCCCACGACCCTCCTGGCCCCTCCTCAACCCGCGCGGCTCCGCCCCGCTCCGCCCCACCGCTCGCGGCCCACCGCGACTCGGGGCGCGCGCCCGCCTGCGTCTCCACCCGGAAGAGCTGCCGGAGCTGCAAAGTTGAGGCTGTGCGCGGCTGGGCGATCTTCAGGAGCGCAGGCCTGGCCGAGCAGCCGCGCGAAGCTAACACTGCGGAGTCTGCGCGCCCCCGCGGCCCGAGGCGCTCCGAGCGGCCACGCGCACGCCCCGCCCCCACTGGGTTCCTCGTGCCCCGGGGACTGCGAGGAGTACCCCGCCGCTGGGCCGGAGCTCCCGCGCCTTTGGGAGGAGCGCGTCCCCGGCGACTTCTGACACTGCGTGTCAGCCGGTAAGTGACAGCCGCTGCCTCGTTTCACGGTGGTTTATTTATTTATTTTCTAGTAGTTAGTCTCAAGTCTCGCTCACGTCTTTCTAGTTAAGAAACTGTTTAGCTCCGCTACCGGTCCGTCGTGGGAGCTGCCCGGGAGCAGAGCCCGGAACGGGTCAGACCAGCGGAGGTGTCGTAGGGCAGGGGCTGAGCGCCCAGACCCTGTGGATTAGGAATTTAGTTTGTAAAGCGTTCCTTTGGGAGCGGGTCGGCTCCACGTCTGCCGCGCCACGGTGCGGGCCGGGAGGAGGAGCGGCGAGGGCGCGCTCCCGCGGGGAACGGGGCGTGTCCTAGACTCCGGGCGCGGTTCCAGCCGGCGAGAGGCGGGGCGACCAGGATCCCCAGGCTTCTGCATTTTCCTTTATGGCCCTTCACTTTGGTCAAGAGAACTAAATAAGGCAAAATGCTTTTGTCTCCAAATATTCAATAAGAAAAAAAAGGAAAAGGGAACTCCAGAGTTGTGCCTTAATCCTGTATCTAGGTGGGCGTGTTAATAGAGTGAACAAACTGCATATAAAATATTTGAGTAGTCAGTATTGCACAGGTATTGAAAGAGTATGCTGTTGTCAGAAATTTGGTCCATAAAATGATATAAATTGATGGTCTAACTAGGCAAAATTTCATCCAACTTTAATTTGAACTTTGAATTCTGCAGCTGCCCTCTTCACTTTATGGAGCTGTTTTTCAGATTGCTGAATTTGTGGCTCTAAATTGAATATGCATCTAAGAGAATCTTAGGATTCTCTTGCAGCCACCCTTGGGATCCCAGTAGTTTTGTTTGTTTTTAAGCAAAGACCATATCTTTGTAGAAGCGCTGTGTGATTAGTTCTTGTCAAGGGCTTTTCTGTTTTATATTCAGCTGACTTTTTATTACCTAACTAAAACAAAATCACGTATCTATGTGGTGTTCATAATTTTCGTTCACTTATTCTCTTCTATGTAAATTTGTTCATCTCTTAATCTCACACTGGCTATCATATATCGCATATGTAACACGTATTCAGGATGCTAAACTTTTATTTAATCCTCGTATTTGTACAGCCTAGAACAATAAATGTTGGATGAATCGAGTAAATTGGATTAAAGTACACCTCTTCTAAGGTATTTGCTCTGTTTCCAAACCATGTATAAATTTGGACAAATATTTGAACAGTTCACTTGTAACTGCCCCAGTGCAGCTACATTCCCACAAGTGGGCTTGTTGCCCCATTTAAATTTAATTCCTTTCTCCTTTGTGGTCCTATTTGTATTGCATTTTTACCACTGGTGGGGCAGTTTTCATTTGACCTGTCTTCTGGTTCTCTGAGGACATAGAACCTTTTTTTTTTTTCCTATATTTTTCATTTGCCAGAATAGTGTCTTTTGCAAGGTATATATTAGGAAATGGACATCGAATTGGTTTTATGCATATATAATTTGTGGTCTGACTGTATTCATGAAAATGGAATGGGGGTAGGCCCTTTTTAATCTGCAAGTGTATATTTAGAAAGAAGATGATGGTGATGATGTTTGCCAGTGGAATGAGATAGGTGAAGTTTGGTATATATTATGTTTATTTCTAATCTTATTTATTATTCAAAAACTTAGTGTTTCTTTCCTCAGTTTGTCTAGTTCTTTTGTGCTCTTTGTGTGTATGTGGTACTGGGGGGTTGAACCCAGCACTTCATGCATGCTAGGTATATGCTCTACTGCTGCTCTACATCCCCAGCCCTTTTTTAATTGTATTTTTTGAGACAGGGTTTCACTAACTTGCCCAGCCTCACTTTGAACTTCCACCTGCCTTAGCTCCTCCATAGCTGGGATTACAGGTGTGTGCTTGTTTTCTTTATAGCTGTTTTTGCTGAAGTCTGAAGTTTTCCTAGATTAGGAAACAAACTTACCTCTAAATAAACATTTCTAAAGAAAATAATTGATTATTCAAGTTAAAACTGGCTCCATTTATGTAGTAGAATATATATGAAAGTGTGTGTGTGTGTGTGTGTGTGTGTGTAATTAAAGAAAGAAAGAAAAAAATGGTATGCTTTTCTTTGAATAAAACCTAGAATCAGGGCTGGGACTGTAGCTCAATTGGTAGGGTGCTACCTAGCACATGTGAGGCACTGGGTTCAATCCTCAGTACCACATAAAAATAAAATAAAGCTATTGTGTCCATCTACTATAAAAAATATTGAAAAAGGAAAAAAAAAAAGCCTAGAACCAGGACACTTGCAAAGAACTCCACTGGCAGTGACTTTGGACAAAAGACTCGTGTTTAAGACATTATACTTGAGAGCAACTGTGTATGTATGTAATGTGGTCAAAGAAAAGTGTTACCTTTTACATATATTACATAAATTATAATATCAATATAAGGTTAATGAAGAGAAAGATTTGGGAAAAGATATGGGAAATACTTTTATCATTTTGGATTTCCATAATCAGTACCATTTAATTTTTTGGCTTAAATTTCATTTCTCATTTTTAATGTACATGTTATTGCACAACTAACTATAACAGATAATCTAGATCTAGTTAAGGTTTGAATTCAGATATTATTTTTGTGATTATAGCATGACCTAAAACCAGGATGATTTACAACCAAAAAATCATTTTGATTTTGTGAAAATCTTGAATATCAAAGAGATAATACAATTTTTTCATTTTCTTTAGTAATCTAGATTCAAGATGAATAATGATCAAGTTATGCTGGTGGGTCAAGTGTTCGAGTCATATGCTTCAGAATACCATAAGAATGACATTCTTCTGATCTTGAAGGAGAGAGATGAAGATGCTCATTACCCAGTTGTAGTTAATGCTATGAACCTTTTCGAGACCAACATGGAAATTGGAGAATATTTCAATGCATTCCCCAATGAAGTGCTAACTGTTTTTGATAATGCACTGCGAAGGTCAGCCTTGACAATTCTCCAGTCCCTTTCTCAGCCTGAGGGTGCTTCCATGAAGCAGAATCTACATGCCAGGATATCAGGTAGATCACTTTAAGAATGTTACTGCCATGTAATTTTCTATGAAGATTTTAGGAAAACAGAATACCTGTGGGATTCAGAGCACTAAAAATTAATTTGTATTTTTACGTAAAATACATAACTGTTGGGTAGCTATTGGTTACTTCTTTCAAATTAGAATAATGATTATCATCTCTGGACATGGGGTAACAGACATCCAATAGAGGGGAAAAAAGATGTGGAGACAATAATATATGTGTAATTCTCTATGTGTGTAAAATTGTAATCCCAAGCAGTTTTATGAGGTTTTGTGACTACTAATAATAAAAGAGTTGGTAATGTAAGGATTAGAAAAGTGGTAGATTCTGCCCAGTGAGCTTCAAAACTATTTTAGGAAATTAATTACTCTTATATATTAAGATTAGCATTGTACTGTCTACCTGTCAGGAACCCAATACATTTTTGTTGAAGGAATGACAGATTAAGCATCTTAATTTTTAAGTAACTACAGTGGAGTAATCATAACTTTTGGTGGCAAAGTCATGTCCTTGTATTCCTGGCTCCTTGATCCTTATCTTCATTTAAAAATGAGTTTTAACAAAGTGGATAGAGTTGAAGAGTCACTCTTAAGAATTTTAGGAAAGTAGCACTACAGTGTAATAATTTTTCATTACTTCATTCCATGGGAATCATTTCTGGGAAGATGTGTGGAATGATGAAAGGAGAAAAATGAATTTGGAAGATGTCTGGTTAGAGCTATGTGCTGGGCTGGGAGATTGAGTAAATTACTTTATCTCATTGAACAAACTACCTCTAGAGTCCATGTTAACCACCTAGCCTTTTGGTTTTCTTTAAATTTGAAGTTTGTCCTCATTATATAAACTAATAAAGGCAGGTACAACCTCAATCTGTTTATGAAAAAGAAGGACTTGGTGAAATTAAAAGCCGACTCCAGAATACTTAAAGCGGCCTGTAATTAAGTTGGAAAATACACATACCCTTTTGTTTAAAAATAAATGTTTACCTTATAGTACATTTGAGGAGGGTGGGGATTTATAATCAACAGAAATGCTTAATACGATTCCAAAAACGTTAGAGTAGACCTCCTTGGAGGCAAATTAAGATTCCCCAGCAGAAATTTGATTTAAATGAAAAATAGTACCTGCATTTACATTTTCTAGGTTAAAATTATGAAGATTATTAATCATTATGCATCAGGGCACTTAGATAATCTCTTGGTGGGTCAAGAAGAACTGTTCCTTTTTAATAAGTTTGCAAAAAGATTGTTAAAAGGGGGCTTTAACAATTGAAAATTGTTGAAATAGTAGTTAGAAAGTGGTTCTATACTTCTCTTATGTTAAATTTAAATAATGAAATTCTGTTTTAAGTGACCCTATCAGTTTCAGATGAATTTAGCCTATTTTTTTCAATTCTTATCTGAAAAAAAATATTATGTTATTACCTTAGTATCATATCATTTTGGGAAACCAAAGAGTAAGGGGTAGTCCTTTCTCAAAAAGGTGCTCAAGACTGGGGGAGATATCTTATATAGTTAAATATTTATCACATGCCTATGGATACATGCATATGTACATATTAAACAGAATTGTAAAGGACCTTAATGACAGCATTTGTTTTACAATGCATGCCTCCCTCAAGAAATGTTTAAGGTATATATTAGCTCATAGAACAGAGAATTAGTTCTAGGAGAATCGCTGGAGGTTTCAAGAAGATAAGGCCAGTGAAGGATGGAGGTTCCCAGAAGAATGAACAACATGTGTAAAAGATCAGAGCCTGAAATAGTCTGATTTTCAGTATGTTGCACCTCTATATTAGACTCCAGATTAGGAATTTAATTGTTAGAACTCAGGATGCCTTTGTGGTTTACTCTCCTTAGGAATATAAGATAGTTTCCAGCTTTGTTTTACCAGGATATACATTGAATTTTATTCTTTTACCTATATATTTTTTTTCTTTTACCTATATTTCTTACTTTGTCGTCTGGAATTTTTATTAGCCTAAAGTTTATTTGGTATTCTCAGTGGTTTACATGAAAAGTAGATAACAAAGAATAATATTCATGAATTATTTAAAGCAGTAGTTTTCAAATATTAGCATCCAAATTATCTGGAAGGCTTGTTAAAACACTGATTGCTGTCGCTGCTGCCCCCCTCTCCCCTGAGTTTCCTATTGAGGATAGCAGATGTGAGGCCTGAGAATTTACATTTTCTTTTTTTTTTCTTTTCTTTTTTTTTTTAGAGAGAGGGAGAGAGAGAGAGAACTTTTTTTTAATATTTTTTTTTTTTATTATTATTTGGCAGACACAACATCCCTGTTTGCATGCGGTGCTGAGGATCGAACCCAGGCGGCACACATGCCAGGCTAGCGAGCCATCGCTTGAGCCACATTCCCAGCCCCGAGAATTTGCATTTTTAGTACCTCTCAATAATGCTGGTGCTGCTGGTCTGGTGACTATACTCTGAGAACCATGGCCCTAAAATAATTGATGTGGACATATCTCTTATTTCAAAAATTTTTTTTGTTCTTTTATCAGGGAATGGGTCAGAGAATGCTAAAGGTTCTTGCGTTCAGCACTAATGGTAGCTGAGCTCCAAGTGATTCAACTGGGATAATTGAAAAGCATACATAGTAATATATATAGGAATAAAATTCTCTGTGTCAAAATAAATTTATTAATAATAAATTAACCTATAAAATGGTATCTCAGCCTTTTTCAATACTTCTAAGATTTGACTATATATGGCCAGTTGTGCTTAAAATTTTGTTGCCTTTGTCTTTTTAATATAAAATCTTTTTAAAAAATTTTTATTATTAATTGTTCAAAACATTACATAGTTCTTGACATATCATATTTCATACTTAATATAAAATCTTAAACATCTTCATGTGAGATGAAAGAAAAGAACCTGAAGACCCAGAAATGTACTCACCTCTGTAACCCTTTTTAAATAAAAGTATACTTTCTATATAAAACAAGCCATTTAATCTGACATGTTTTAGACTAATTAAAAAAAAAACACCTTAGCCTAACATGTATCACTTGCATGATTCAGTAGGATGTAAACTGTACTTTTAAGATTTCTAATTTGAGAACATTAATGATGACATATTGCCCTGTACTATAAAAGTGCAGAAGATACTTATAAAAGTTAATTTTCTTAGAAAATTGGTTGGAATTGTTTACATAGTTTTTCTTATGAGATAGTAAAATTGGTTAGACACAGTGTCCTTGCTAAGGAAGAACAGTAAGGGATTCCCTTATTCTGGCTACCCTCTAGAGAGGATACAGAGGGGAGTGCTGAGCATGGACCTAGGTAGGGCTGGGCCTCCTCCCTGATACCTACAACTTGCCTTCTTTCCAAATGTGAAGCAGGTTTCCAACACATTTTCTTGTGCTGATTGAAAAAAAAAGAAAAAAAGGTGGGGTGGGTTTCATGTAGACTTGTCATGATCTAGCATATGTGGACCTGGAACATCATCTGTAAGGAGAAGTTGTCCATGGAACCAAAGAATACCTTCTTTTTATTCTTCCTGGGTAGAAGTTTCCTTCAGATATAAAAGACATTGTTTATGCCATTTTGCATCAGTTGATGATTTTGCTAAGTTATGCCATTTATGTAAGTGTGGGTAGGCCAGCCTGGACTACCTTCTGATTATTACTGTTATTGTTAGGCTTTTATAGTGCATGCATCAAAATGCTCACTATAGAATCTTAAAGTATTATTATACCTACTATGGTTATTTCTCATGAGTTTGGCAAACCTGATTGATTAATCTTTAGTGTGCACAGTGATCAGGTTTTGAGCCACTTAATTCTCAGGAGAAAACAACAGATCACAGGGCATGAACTAGTATAGCAAATGCTACCCTAATAAACCTGTTGGGAAGTAGCCTTGACCATGACAACCAGCATCTCTCCATTTCAGTGATGCATTGCAGCCAAATATAAAGGGCATTTCTGCACTGGACTTTTCTTTGGCATTTTGCATCTTTTTAGTTCCCTGTTTTTTTGTTTGTTTTCTTTTTTATGTTGAACAACACAGGTTTTAAAGAATAAAGTGATGCTGTGGATAAACTTCTAGGTAAATCAAGACCTAAAAACACCATCAGATTTATGTATTTATAAATACTGAACTTAACTGAAAAAAAAAAACAATCAGGTAGCTCTGTGAAACTCTTTGGTCGTCATGCTGTCTGTCATCTCTCTCTCTCTGCTTTGTGACTTACTGAAGGAATCCGCAGCTTATTTTATGTGTGGCAAGTAGCAATATTTTCTTTGTGAAATATGATTACAATTACACCCCATATTTAGATCCTACTGGGATAGCCAATTTATGAGGATAAATTCTATTTTTAACCCTGGTTATTACAGCATCTTGATATATGCTTTTGAGAGTCCTTTGAAAATTGTTACTTGAAGTCCTTTCTATGTTCTTAATTGAGTTGATGATTTTTTTTTCTTAAGTAAAATACAAATATTTTCTTTCCTGAAATTGTAATTTCTCTCCCAGGAAATAGGAAGAGTATATTCCATGGAGTCAAATCTGAAGGTGTAAATTGATGTTGTTTTTCTACTAGGGTTGCCTGTCTGTCCTGAGCTGGTGAGGGAACACATCCCTAAAACCAAGGATGTGGGACACTTTTTATCTGTCACCGGGACAGTGATTCGAACAAGTCTGGTGAAGGTGCTGGAGTTTGAACGAGATTACATGTGTAACAAATGCAAACATGTATTTGTGGTCAAGGCTGACTTTGAGCAGTACTACACCTTCTGCCGCCCATCCTCATGTCCTAGCTTGGAGAGCTGTGATTCTTCTAAATTCACCTGCCTTTCAGATTTGTCTGCATCTCCATCCCGGTGTAGAGATTACCAGGAAATCAAAATTCAGGAACAAGTAAGTGATCCAATAAATGAGAAAAACAACAAATTTGAGGAAGTGGTTTTCCATTGTGGTCAAATTGTTAGGATTAGGTAATACAAAAGGAGTACACAGACTTCTGTCATCATTTTATGGAAGATCAATCTTAAAACTGTTGCACATATATCAGAATATAGTTTTTAGATTTAGAGGCCATGACATAATCATCTTTCCAGATAGAACATTGCTAAAAAGATATGGAATAACTTAATAATTAGGTTAAGTATGTTTATTATTAAGATGAATATTTAAGAATTCTAAATAGCCATGCTTCACTTAGGAAAGGGGGAAATTCAGTGATTTTAACTGGTTGTGAAACATGGGTACAACTGGATTCAGGATTTCAGTTCAGTTTTAATTGCTGTGCCAAAGGAGGTATCCTTTATCTTTAACAAAAATGAGCATGATTTTCCTTCACTAATCACAGAGGTTTGTTGTCTCATCTAAAATAAGCAGGAGATAGACAATCCAAGGCTAGTATATAGTCTCTTCAGTTAAGGACTCAGACTTCTTTCTTTTGTACCTCTCTTTTTTGTTATTGTTGTTTTGGTACTGGGACTTGAACCCAGGGAGCTCCACCCCTGAGCTACATCACAGCCCTTTTCATTTCGTATTTTAAGACAAGGTCTCACTAAGTTGCTTAGGGCCTTGCTAAGTTGCTGAGGCTGGCCTTGAACCTGCAATCCTCTTGCCTTGAGTTGCTGGGATTACAGGTGTACACCATCTTTTGCATCACTCAGTGCATGATTTCTATTCTTATTTTTTTCATTTAATTGATTTTATTTTTTAAAATAACATGATAGCGGAATGCAGTACAAATCTTGTTACACATATATGCCACAATTTTTCATATCTCTGTTTGTATATAAAGTATGTTGACATCCAATTCATGTCTGATGGTACAGTTTTCAAGAAAAATTCCTTGAAATTTCCCATCAGAATTAAATTGTATGAAAATACCAGAGAAATGGAAACAGTAATTTCAAATACTGTTGACTTCTAGATACTTAGTATGTATTTAAGCAGGCTTAGTATCTGTTTTCTGTTTTCTTTTTTTTTTTTTTTTTGCTAGGTTCAAAGGCTATCTGTTGGAAGTATTCCACGATCTATGAAGGTTATCCTGGAAGATGACTTAGTAGACAGTTGCAAATCTGGTATGAACTTTTTTTTTTTTTGAGATGGAGTCTCATTATGTTGACCAGGCTGGTCTTGAACTCATGGACTTTAGTGATTCTCCCACCTCAGCACCTCAATTTCCTGAGTAACTGGGACTAGAGGCATATACCACCATACCCAGCAAGAATGAAGTTTCTTAGCTTCTATAGGCAGTCCTAAGTATTGATTAGGAAAAGTCACTTTTTATTTTCCCCAAGATCACTGCAAAGGAATGTAGAAACTTAATTGTTCGCCTTGAGAGTACAGACTGGCATGGAGGTGGGAGATGATACAAAGGAAAAACTGGACTGGGAGCTTAGAGATCTAGCCCCACTACTTGTTTTATAGACAAAGAACTACTTGCCCAAGGTCACTTAGAATGTTAAGTGGCAGCAAAGGAGTATGAATCCAGATCCATTTATTTCTGTTCCAGGGCCCTTTCTTTGTGTCATAACTTAACTACAGCAACTTACAAACAGGCTGGGGATATAGGTCAGTGGTAGAGCACTTGTTTAACATGTGTGGGGCTTTCATATCTATTTACATATCTATCTATCTTTCCCTTTTACCCCTGCCACACACACACACAAAGAATCTAGTGGATTTAGTGGACACTTACATAAAATGAGTCAAAGAATATGACTGTCAAATGTTGCTGAAAGTCTATCTAATGCCAAAAAAAAGGAGGTGATTGTTCTTCTCTGCTATGTATTGGTGACATTATGAAAGGAATCACATTAATTTTGAAAAGAATATTCTTTAGTAGAGAATGTTTACAATTAAATTCAATTATTTTTGCATTGAAAATAAATCATAAGCTATTTTTCTTTTGAATGTCATTAATAATAAAGGATGGATGGAAGCAGTCTGTCAATAGCAATTTTTTTCATTTATCTGTAGCCCCAGACCTCTGGAATCAATAGGAGAGAATTGGAAGTAGGTAGAGCAATTTAGGTGCTGATGAAGCAACTAGGTGTGGATATGATAGGGTACTGACTATGGTGATAGGTCAGAAAGAGTGCATAAGAATTTTTTATATCAATAATTAGCAATAATTTGATAAAATTTGGTGTTGAAATATATATACACATACTCCTTGCCCTTTGGGAATTTACAGCTTAGGTTACAAACTCCAATTTGAAATATGCAGAGTAGTAAAGTTGGAGGTTATGTGCTGACAACTGTCAGTGCAGCAGATGAGAAAATGGGTCTGACTAGAAATGGCTGCAATAGTACAGATGCTGTAGAAGACAGAGGCACAAAAAGAGATTGAATTGTTTAAAAGAATTTTAGCTTCCTGAAAAATAATAGTTTTTGAACATACTATAAAAAATACAAAAGTTTAAAATTAATGGTCATTGCCTTTGACTACCACATGTATCTCACATTTGTTCTAATGACACAAATCTTGTATTCAAGATGTATTTGAATGAATGAAAATATTTAAATGTTGAAGAGTTTACAGAGGTATTAGTTGCTCTATAAATGTAAGGCAAGTTTTTTATGAAAATAGCTAATACTTATTGAGCACTTACTATATTTTTGATATTACATTAATTTATATACATAATCTGACCTAATTCTCATTGTAGTCCTGTGATGTAAATCTAATTATTCTCAATTTGTAGGTCAAGAACGGGCTCAGGAAAATAGGTAATTTGTCCAAGGTCACACATAGCAAATGAGCAATAGAGCTGGTATTTAATCCAAATTTGATGACACTCATTCTTGGACACTCTTCAGTACTCCACATTTTCCATATAATACTGCTTACTGAAAGATTGTTGCTAGTGGGTGCTATATCTAAAGTTAAGTTCCTCAGTAGAAATCCATTAGAATGACGATAATATAGAATTCTTTCAAGTAAATGTTCATAAAGATTGCTTTGATTATGGTTTTATGTATGTATGTATTTGTTTGCTTACCACTGATCTACATCCCCAGACTCTTTTGTTTTTTAATTTTGAGACATACTCCCTCAGTTCTTTTTATCTAAAAGGTTTGGGGAGGCTGGGATGTGGCTAGTAACTAGGGAGGCTAAGGCAGAAGGATCACACATTCAATTCCAGCCTCAACAATTTAGCAAGACCATAAGCAACTTCACAAGACCCTGTCTCAAAATAAAAACATCTTTAAAAAAAGGTCTGGGGATGTCACTCAAGGGTAGAGAATCTCTAGGTTCAAACCCCAGTACCAAATAAATTAATTAAAAATGAATAACTAAATAAATAAATTAAAGATTGGGACACACAGTGTAGTAAATTATTTATTATTCTCAGTTGGCTTTGAAGACCATCTAAGCAGTGGCTTAGGAAAAATCTTGGAAACATGTAAAGTGCCTGTTTAGTGTTTATCACTCTGAAGTTGCCTGTAACTAGAAATGTACTTTCTATTCTGTAAATTGGCACTGTTGGTTCCAGGCTTTCAGCATTTGTGGACTACTTTTCTTCAGGAAATCAAAAGCTCTTCAGATTATACATTACATATTGAAATTTAGAGAGTGAAAGGCATTTTGCATCAGCAGATAGCATACACATAGCACAAAGGCTTGGGCATCAAGACTTGCCTCTTAGTTCTGAGACAGTGTTGTGCAAAATATAAATACCAAGATGTAGTCTTGAGATGTCCAACATCCTGTATTCAATGTGATTGAAATTTGCGGGGATTAAGTTCATGGGTTTTTGTTCTTTTAGTTTTGGCATTTGTTTCTGCAGTACCAAAATACTGAATGCCAAGCATTCATATTTCATTGTTAACTGATAAATTGCATTGTATGAAATAAGCACAGATGTTATCATTTGGTGAATGTGTATATGAACTACCCAGGCCTTTTAGGAAAAATACATCAATCTAATATTCTATCTACCAAAAATAGGTGTTTTTTTCAAGTAGGAAGGGACCTCCAGGAAAGCAGGAGCTGGGTTGTCACTTTGTGCTTTCCTGCTTTGAAATAGAAAAGGTACTCATTGATTTCATAATTCCTTTGATTAATTTTCTAAAAGGAGGTAGTGAGTAAAATATTAACAAATATGTTAAGTAAAAATAAACTTGTATGAAACTACACTAGGTGCTAGGCATCACGAGATTGTCTCTTTTTGACACCAAATTGATACCCTGGCTGCAGCATCTCCTCTAAATTGGAACTAAATTGTTAGAAACTCTTGAGAGGATGAACATGTTGCCCAGCCTAACAATGAATAAATCATCCATTAAATTATTTTTCCTGTGAAGAATGATAATTTTGTTTATCACATACTATAAAAAATAAAAATACTGATTTCAGGTTTTAGTTCTGCATATACAAGTACCTTTAAAAAAAGTTGGGGGAGACTGAGACAGGAAGATTGCAAGTTCAAAGCCAGCTTCAGCAATGGCAAGGTGCTAAACAACTCAGTGAGACCTGTCTCTAAATAAAATACAAAATAGGGCTGGGGATGTGGATTGGTGATTGAGTGCCCCTGAATTCGATCCCCCCCCAAAAAAATTAGGAATCTAGGGTGTCCTTTGTTTTTTTTTTTTTAAGAGAGAGAGAGAGAATTTTTTTTAATATTTATTTTTTAGTTTTTGGTGGACACATCTTTATTTTTTATTTTTATGTGGTGCTGAGGATGGAACCCAGCGCCCCGCGCATGCCAGGTGAGCGCTCTACCGCTTGAGCCACATCCCCAGCCCAGGGGTGTCCTTTTACTCCCAAATTATTTTCTGGATGAGCAAATTATTTATAATTTCAGGTCCCTTGTTACATGAATTTGTGTGCAACATGCATGATGCAGCTATTGCTGGATTTACTTGGTGCTTTTTCCAGGTGATGACCTCACTATTTATGGGGTTGTAATGCAACGGTGGAAACCCTTTCAGCAAGATATACGCTGTGAAGTGGAGATAGTGCTGAAAGCCAACTACGTCCAAGTAAATAATGAGCAGTCATCAAGGATTATTATGGATGAGGAAATCCGAAAGGAATTTGAAGACTTTTGGGAAGACTATAAGAATGATCCCTTCGCAGGTTTGTGATCAAGGGAATGAAGCTTATGAACTAATGGTATTAAATTCAGTAGGTAAATACGGTGTCTGTGATTTGGGAACAGCCTTATGTACTGCATAAATCAGTGGTGTAGTTCAAAGAGTAGCATTAGTACCTCTAGATGTAGTCTCCCTTTTCTGGCATAGTCTTTTCTACTTATAGATCTTCCTAGAGATTACTTCTTTCAGTTATTTTAAACAACTGTTATACTGTCAGAGCAGTTTTAGAGTTTCCTACCTTCTTTACCAATTAAGAATGCAATTCTTTAAAAAGTCAAAACTCATCCTGTTGTAAAACCTTATTCTCTTCAAGCCATTATTTTCTAATGTATTCTTAAAATATATTTTTGGTTGTAGATGGATGGACACGATACTTTTATTCATTTTTTATGTGGTGTTGAGGATTGAACCCAGTGCCTCACATGCTAAGCAAGCACTCTACTACTGAGCCACAACTCCAGCCCCTTTCTAATGTATTTTTGACAATAAAGACAACTTCTCCTGTTTTAGCTGAAGATTTTTAAATAGGGAGGACATAGGAAATGATGAGAAGA
This sequence comes from Urocitellus parryii, assembly GCF_045843805.1. Lineage (NCBI taxonomy): Eukaryota > Metazoa > Chordata > Mammalia > Rodentia > Sciuridae > Urocitellus > Urocitellus parryii. Next base: position 44,183,078 of record NC_135538.1, read on the forward strand.
TACAAAGAATAAACTTTGTCACCACGGCAAAAATTCTATCAGACTAAGGTATAATTACATAGAATAAAATATCACAGCCTTTGGGTATATATATATTTTTATTGGAAATACCAAATGAAATAGACACCAATTAAATGTTCCCCTTTTTTCATTCTTCCTTGGAGGCACCTTCTGAGAAAACTAAACTGAAGCCTGTAATAGACTATTTCTAATAAACTTCACCACAAATCAAATATATATTTATTCTTACGTCCCATGCAGAACTAGACAGATGAGAGTTCATAAAATAGCTTCCATTTACCTAAACATGGGAACTTGTTTATATTTTGCAGGATTTTTTTTAACTTAAGTGTGTAACACACATGTAATAGTTTCTGATCTTTCTTTTATTTGATCTACATAGAAAAGAGCCCAAAGTTCTCTCTACTGTGGCTTTATTACGAAGTGCTTTAAGAATCACATATATTTTTAAGTGAACTTTTGATCAAAATTGTTTTCTTAGGATGAGGTCCTTATAATAATAATTTGTACTCTTCCTTGGCACATGGTCATTCCTTATTCATTTCGGTGTCACAGCTCAACTCTGCATTATAACAGTGAAGGTTGGTCATCATGCTGTGATGACCAAACCTTCACAAGTACTTTGTGCTGATGATTTAAAAACCTATCTTGTTTCTATCTTAGTTTCCTATATATCAGGTACCAGTGCACTATATTTGACCATTTCAAAGTCTATATGTGTATTGGTGAAGGAGAGGTGAAGATGAGGACCTGTTTCCAACAGGACATCTTCCTTCTGCGTCTTAAGGCTGGAGGTTGCTCTTCTCCTCTTGGAGGTTGACTTGTTTCTCGATACTATGGATATTGACTTGGAAGAGACTCAAGAAGTTTTATTCTGACCTATAATGACCTCAAGGACCCCTTAACCCTGGTGCTGAGGTCTGTTGGGCCATCTGAACCCTCTCTAGGGTGACTTAGTTATCTTAGATCAAAGGTTTTCTTCATTGATGTAACTGAGGGCCATGCCATAAGAGGAGATAACTTGGCCATGGCTATACCACTAACAAGGTCTAGAACCAGAAATTTCAGGAGGAGCTGATGGAATGGTATTCACGCTAATGTATTTTCCATAGTAAAGCCATGGAAGCACCTATTGCTATAATCCAAGGAATCATGTTCTTCAACTTAGACAGCACATTTAGGATAATGGTCTTCCCCTTTTGCTTACTGCTGGTACCCCAGTTCTACCTTCATTGTGTATCTTTTGTATTAAGGAGATCTTGAGATCAGAAACAAGCACAAATAATTCAGGAAAGAATTAATGGTTAAGAAGTCTCTACTGTGTGCTAGGAACTTTCTATATGCTGTATATTTGTTAACTCCTTTGATCCTTAAGAATTCTGAGATACCAATATTATCTTCATTTTATATAGAAAGAAATAGAGCAGAGAGGTTGAGAAACACCCAGAGTTAAATCCGAGGTAAATAATAGCACTCAGATTTGAGTCCAGATACGGGGCCTGTGATTTTACCACTGGGATATGCTTCCCATCAGCACGTTAGATACTAAATCTACCTTTATTCAACTCAACAAAGCTGGCTCTTGAACAGTGTTGACTTGGGTGACTCCCAAGTCAGTGTACTATTCTTAAATCTGCTAGCTGGGTATCTTCCTTCTATGTGTAAGCCATAGATTCTGGTCAGTTTACCTACCTCATTTCAGACCTTATCTGCTTAGATCCCTGACTTTTTTTCTCTAAACTTTGTTAACTCTGGAAAGGGAGGGACTTCTGGTAATGAATGAACTTCCTGGATTTACCATTTCCTTTCTGGTTCCCTTTTTACTAAAAGATTTTTGTTTCTTTACTTTTCTGCAATCCCAGGTCACAATCACCATAGCTCACCTGACAGAGTCAATTTGATTCATTACTGGGCTGAGGGCAGAGCATGTGCTTAGTATGCACAAGGCTCTGGGTTCAATGCTCAGCCTCCAAACAAACAAACACAAGTAAACAAACAAACAAACAAAAATGTGTCAATACAAAAAGTCCTTGTGTGTAGGGCCATAAATCATGGAAAGGGGGCTGGGGTTGTAGCTCAGTGGTTGAGCGCTTGCCTTACAAGCGTGAGGCACTGGGTTCGATCAGCAGCAACACACAAAATAAAGATATTGTGTCCATCTACAACTAAAAAAATTTTTTTAAAAATCATGGAAAGGTTCGGGGAAGGCCTGCTGGAGTATTATAGATTGATTAGGTCAGTGATGAGATAAAAGACTAATTGATGAATGGGATATGGAGATTCTCAGATTGGTGTTTTGATATGTATAAGAACAGAACTTAAAAACAATGATAGTCTTTCATTTAAAGCACATAATTATAAGAATTCAAAATTTCCTGCTTGATTTGCTGGGGCTATAGTTTGCGATGATCTTAATACTGATACTCTGATAACTCCAGTAACCTATTCCAGATTAAAAGAATTTACCAAAATCCTCAGAGTAAATGTCAAATTGACTTGCAGGGTGGATTGATTTTACTTCTCTACCACTTTTCGAGAAGCTTCATAAGCTCCAACTACCCCTTTAAAGATTTCTGGCTGTTAAGTTCTGACTCATTTTTAACATTCAATACTTTCCTTTTAATTTAGGAGTGGATTAAGTTTACTGAAATCATCTCACGGAAAGTATAGCTGGTATACTTTTAAAGGAAATGCTGGCCTGATAAGTAGTAGATGAGGAAGAAAAGGAGATCCCTTTCTTTGTGCCTCTTCAGAAGTATGAGAGATTTAAGCAGGCAGGTCTCAGGAATAAAAATCAGACTATCCTCTCACTGCATTAATAAGAAAAGAAGAACCACAACAGTTGCTCTCTTTAATCATTTAGACTCAGCCCTCATGATCATTTTAAATTAGTAGAAAGAATATGTTTATAGTCGGTTAAGATAGGAAAGGAGATTCCAGTTAGCATTTCTTGAAAATTGCTGGTAACTTCTGATCTTTCTACATTTCCCAGGAAGGAATGAAATACTGGCCAGCTTGTGCCCTCAAGTGTTTGGGATGTATCTAGTAAAGCTTGCTGTTGCCATGGTGCTGGCTGGTGGGATTCAAAGGACTGATGCTACAGGAACAAGGGTCAGAGGTTAGTATACTGTTTTGAAAATTAAAAAATATTAACACAGGGGCTGGGGTTGTGGCTCAGTGGTAGAGAGCTCGCTTAGCATGCACGGGGCACTGGGTTCGATCCTAAGCACCACATAAATGTAAGATAAAGATATTGTGTCCACCTAAAACTTAAGAATAAATATTTAAAAAAATTAACACATATAAATACAGAAGCTAGGCTTTTTCTTTCCTAGTAAAAGCACTGTTTTGAGATTTTCTGACTGTTGTGTATTTCATACTTAGTTCAGCACCTTTATCAGAAGCTACTCTCCCAAATTCCAGAAACATTTTAAAAAATTAAGTTTTTCAATAGGTAAATAGTATTGATCTACCCTATACAGGTGCTACTAAATAAAATTTTTATGATTTTATTACTAGTAATTTTTATGGGATCCTGAGTCTTTCTTCAAGAAGATTAGAAATAGCGCATTTTTAATATTGCCAAGTCAGTCTCTTCATCTGGGACTGTCGGTATATTTCTCTCAGACTGCTGCTCTCAGTCATCTGCCTGCTGATTCCCCTTCTGTTGGTAGATAGCAAATGTGCCATCTGCCATGAGATGCTGCTGTAGGTCACACATTCAAGCAAAGATTACTCTAAGTGTATAATTATGTTTGGATAGCAGAGAGCTCTTTTGCAGCTAACACACTTAACTGACTTGAATGTCCCTCATATGGGCCATAATAACCAAAGAGTAAACTAGATAACTAAAAGAACATTATTGTAAATCAGGCTGTTAGTAGAGACTTTAAAAAATAGTTCAGCATAGAATACTAAGTATAGGGTTTGTATACATTATGTGTTTTCATCATCTGTTATCTACATTGTACTCTGATAATTGCTGAGCTTAAATAGGGATTGTCTATTAATATATTTAGAAAACACTAGAGTAAACTAAAGACATTTGGTCAGTGAGATAACAAGTACCAAAGAATGGTCACTTGTTCGTTTATGTTGCATTTGAAATATAAGAATATTTAATTATTTTGAGAGATCTACCAAGCTTCATTCCCACTCATTTATTTTAAGATATAGAGTCTGGCTAACTTGCAACACTCCAGCCTTAGCCTCCTGAGTTACTGGAATTATAGGTGTATGCCACTGCAACCACCTATTTTTTAAAGATAGATATTTTATTAAGCTACTAAAATTTTCATAAAATAAGAAATGCTTTTGCTTATTTGTTAGATCTTACATGATTTGACAAATATAAAGCACTTTTAAAAATCTCCAACAATTAGAAATATTTAAATAAAAATAGAATAAAATACTTGTATGACTTGAATGGAAAGATTTAATAACAGTAGTTTGTATTTAAAATTGGTAGAATAAAATCAGAAATTTTATAAGCCAAATTTTTAAAAAATTAAGCAAGGGCCTAAACATCTGGAAATAGCACACAATCTATTAATAGAATTTAGATTTTAAATGTCACATTCAGTAATCAAGTAAAGATTACTATTACTATGAGAGTTAACTGTTCTAAAGATTGTCTAGTTAAATCCTTTCTTGAACCTTACATAAAAGTATACATCAATAACACTGTATAAAATAAACTATGTTAGCATTCCAAGTGGATCATTTTCTTTTTGATTATATTTATTCATGGATCCTTTTATAGCAATTTTAAATTTTATTTAATTTTTTCTAGGTGAACCTCATCTTTTATTGGTTGGGGATCCTGGCACAGGGAAATCTCAATTCCTCAAATATGCAGCCAAGATTACACCAAGATCTGTGTTGACCACAGGAATTGGATCTACCAGTGCAGGTACTGTACGTGACAATTTCAAATAATTTAAACATTCCTCAGAAGCTTGCAATGACTTTATGTCTTCTGAAAAGGTGCCTATATTAGGATAAATGTCAAGCTAATTTTTCTAAGAGTAACTGCCAAAAATTGAAAGAAATGTGCAACTTTTGTAGCTCTAAGAAATATTTAGAACGCTTCACCTTTACTTATCTTTGCATCTTAGTTTTGCTATGATTTTTCTCATTTTCTAATGATTACTTTCATACAGATTTATTCAGGAAAATGTACATATCATCTGGCATTTTATGAAGTTCCAGTAAACAAAACATTAGATAGATGGTGTAGAACTTAAGGCATTTTCATGTTCATAGGTCTCATGGGTAATAGTATTTCTTACTGAAATTTCTTTGGTAAAGATAGGTATCTGTTTTACTATTTGGAAAGCATACTTTCATATATATAACATAGTGCTTCATTCATATATTGTAATGATTCTTCATCAAGAACATTTAAAAGCCTTTGCAGATACGATGTAAATATTTATAAAGCAACTTCGGAATTCAGAAAAAAAATATTTTTAAAAATGTATTTTGATGCTATTTTGTATTTTTACAGTTTTGATTGGAATGTTTCTCCTGTTCTAAAAATGGGCCTTTGGTTTCACACATCTTGTTATTTGCTACTTGTTAAGAGAGCCTAATTTCCATAGCCTATGTTCAAATTTCTTATGAGAAGCTTACACTTCAAAGTTTATCATATAACAAGATATTCCACTGTTCCCATATAAGTTAATGGCCTCTCGAATTTTAAAATAGAACAGTACATTAATATGCATTAACAAGGAGAAATTTATAAATTGAAAATAGTGGACAAACCTACTACTGAAAGGAAGTAGGAAAGATTATATAAAGAACACTTGTGTACTTTAGAATCTTTACAATCCAGTGTTCTAGGGTTCTGTATAAAGTGGTGTCTGCAACAAAGAAAGATGTTTCCCAAGTAATTATGTGGAATGTTGACATGGAATATTTCCTAATTACCTGGTATGTCAAGAAATAAGTCCAAGTCATCTTGTGGACTACCAGTAACATAAGATTATTTAGGAAGTTTCATCATGAATGGCTATTAACTCACTGTGTTAGTGAATTGTAAAAATACATTAGCATTTCCCCTCTTTTTTATGCTATTTTATAACCCAAATATGAGCAAAAAGACTGATAGAGGGAATATAAATTTCATAATCATAGAAAATTGACTGCTACTTCTCACCTACTCAAAGGACCAGATTAGCTTTTATTCAAACTGTTATTGCAACCCATTAGGGAGTCATGCAGCACATAGTGAGGTACACTAAAGGATGCGTTGAAAATTAATATAAACTTGTGTTGCTACAGGGTCATGCTTTTTTTTTTTGGATCATGGTAAAAAAAATTTGAAAACTGCTGTCAGACTTTTGATAAAACTAGAAATCCAAAATTCTAAAACCACAGGGTAAGACCATATAGAAATCTAAAGGGTTATAAAGGACAAATGCACATATGCTTCCTCAGATTCCTGGATTGTGTTCTCAGCTCAAATGATACCCTGATTTCCTCCAACCTACTCAGCTTATCTCTACAGTGCCGTTAGGTGATTTGTTCACATTTATATTCTTCATGATCAAAAGGCGGGAAAAACAATTCTAAGCCTGCCAGCTAAATTCAGATATAGTGTCTATAAATGAGGCTACCATGGAGAAAAAAGGCTACACACTAGTTCTTAGTTATTAATATTTGAATTCCAAATCGATTTTCAGTCATTAATTTTTTTTTAAAACTAACTTAACAGAGCCATAAAACTTAAGGTAATAAAAGGTAATTGTTTTTAAGTCCGAAATTTGTGTGAAAATTAGCTGTCAATTTCCAAATTGATATAAAAACCTAACTCTTTGATGTCACTACAAAGTGATCTTTTAATTAGTCAGAATAAAAAGTCAGCGGTGGATTGCATTATTTGGTGATTTAGTTTATATGTTTTATTTCTAATTAGAACATATCTTATTCCTACTAGATTAATCACTGAGCTCTTTGTTGGAAAGTATTACTTTTATTTTCATTTTAATACCTTAACATTTTCTTTTAATTTCATTTAGACAAAGATGATATTTTCTTCATATAGTTTTAACAGTCGGAGGCATTTTGCTTTTAAAATCGATGAACTAGTTAATGGATAATATTCTAATAATCTGGCATATTAAATTCCAAAGTTTAATATTTAGCAAAACTTTGCTTCACAAATTCACTTTTTTAGAATGACATGAAATATATACAACTTAAGAGTCTGTATTTAGACAAATGCTTTTTCTTTTCCTCAAAATAAAAACTTTAAAAAGTGCAGTATAAAAGTTTTAGATATGAAGGCACTGCATAAGCTGTAATCATATGGCTACCTTGCTTAGCAGCAAGAGTCAAATGAAAATATTCTACCTTTAATTTAATGGAGTATAGAGACTTTTTGAAGTACCTAGATATCATCAAAGAAAAATAACCTTTGACCCATTTAGTTAATAAATTCCTTTCCATTATTGCTTTTCAAAAACCTGTTATCTAGAAAAGCTATCTAGAATGTGTCAACTACAAATATGCCTGATCCTATTCTTCTCGAGTTGTCAGAGGACATGGGGAAGAGTAGTATAGATGTGAAAATATAGTTATTTCCAAAATAGTAACTAATCTGTTATGATAAAGCTAAATATACCTTTCTAAATCCACTGTTTTTATATAAATAGTGCCAACAACAGATGATCTATCAAAAGAATTTTTAAAGTTCATAGTACTTTTATAAATCTAATAAGCATATTTGAGCTATTATAATCTCATGTTCTTAAACTTAGGGAGTTTATATGCTCTTGATATGTCGAAATCACTGTTCAAAAATGAGTTATAGTTCATGTGTTTTGATGTCCTGTTATAAAACCAAAACCATAGCCAGAGGACCTTATAAACAATTAGCCACATTTGTTATTATTTTAGAAACCAAACCAACTACTGTCCAATATTACATGAACTATAATAGCAGCTACAAGATGTTATGGTGGCCTGGAAAAACTGAAACCTAAAGTTCTTGGTCGTTTTTAGTTGACTTCAAATTCCCCTTTTAAGGACTCCTTTTTGTTAATCAGTGGAAATTTGCCTCTTAAATTAAAACCACACTTTGTCTTCACAGGAAGAAACATTTAGTTGAAGTCAACTTTGTTCTTTCAAAGGCCAGTAAAATAGTGGTCCCAAGATTATTGTCCAAGAGGCTAAGACATCTTCACAATCTGGTTTGATGGTTCATATTTTCCTTTTTATAAGTGCTTTAATTACATATAAAGGAGAAGAAAATAATATATATGCTTTAATCAGATTAGTTTCAGAACAAATAAAATAACACATTAGAGAAAAAAAATTACTTAAAAATAGTTGTATTTATATTCCACAATTTGCTCAAATACTGGTTTTCTTATAAACTTTCTACAGGATGTTTTTAAACAAATTCTTCACATTGTGTCTTGACTATGTACTTACGGAATTTCAGGGAAATAGTTCTGTTTTTAATAGCTTAATCTGTACTAAAGGGATGGCAGGTGGTCACATGCAGTCCATGTGGGATTCTAACATGACATTTAGTGAGTTTTCTGACGTGGACCATCCCTTTGATGCTGAAGGTAATGCATCTGTTGAAAGAAGTGACTGTAGATTTGGATTACTGCTCTCTGCATCTTCCAGTTTTTCTGTGTTATCTTCCCAGTTAATGTGGAATCTTGTGACCCTGGGATTAGATGCCAAAATATTCCTTTGAAGCTAGAGGAAGGAAATATATAAATGGTAAACACTAGGAAAGTTAGATCACCATAGCAAGTAGAGGCATTCACATACAAAGGTATAAGTCAAATAAAGCCCTTCAGGCCTAACTAATAAACGAAGACTGAGAAACAAAAAAAGGAGAATCTGAGGGAATTCATATAGATCTTTCACTACCAATAAGCCATCTAACTCTTCTAAACTTTATTTCCTAAAAGGGAGGGAAAAAGTCTTTTGTAGGTGAATGCTTCAGAGGATGCTTTATTGAAACAATATCTCTTTAGATTGATGTTTTCAAGGAAAATGAATAAGTTCCCCAAATATTATATTATTATGAATACATAGTAACTTCATTATAGTGGCTTTTTACCTTTTAAATATTATGGCTCATTCTTAGAAACAATATACTAGGTTCTTTGTTTTCTTCAATACAAGTGATAGATCAATGGAAGGCCCCACAAATAGGATAAAAAGCATTCCAGCCTTATTATCAGAAAGGAGAACTTTCTATTCCACAGTCACGAAATTTTTCTTGAAAGGTCTGACAGATAGTGCCATTTTAACTTTGCTTACTTTGCATCCTCACAAAATCACCAGTTGTTAAACTGCTAATGGTTCCTAATGGAAACTATATCTTTGAAACTACTAAATCATATTTTAACTTCACGGAATTTAAGCTGTTTTCCATAATCAGAAATATTTAAGACCTAAGCCACCCATAGTGGCACATGCTTGTCATCTCAGTTCTCAGAGGCTGAAGCAGGAGGATCCAAGTTAGAAGCCAGCCTGGGCAATTTACAGAGACCCTGTCTCAAACTGAAAAAGAGAAAAAGGGCTGGGATATAGCTCAGTGGTAGAATGCCCCTGGGTTTAATCTCTAGTACAGAAGGAAAAAAAACAAAATTAAGACCTATAGTCTAACTTCTAAGAATAGCAGCTAAAACAAAGCATTTAGGTGTCATAAGATAACAATATTCATATACAATGCAAACAGAAAATCTCTTCCTATAATTTTGGGAAAATTTATAGATAAAAATAGTGATTAATCAATAATATTACCGATATGAACTTGCTTGTCCTAAAAGTTAAAATCAGGTAAATCTTGACGCATTGAAAAATGCAACAGACAGAGCCATAAACAAAGGCCTGGTTCTACAAGAGGCACTTTCATTTTTGTAAACCATCAGAAACTGTCAAGGTATCTGCCCAACATTAATACTAGTAATTCACTGGATGTAGGGTTTGAGGTGTTTCATGATAATGGAACAATAATCACTTTGCCCAGATGGCACAAGGACTTCAAATTTATTTTGTATCAAAGCCACTTTCATAGTGTACTGTGAAATAGCAACTTCCTACAAAAACTATAAGTAATTTAAAAGTAATGATAGGAATCTTACCTTAGAAAAGTCTGGTTTTACTGGTGGATTTTCCCTTAATTCTGTCTCAGTGTATTCATTATTTACATAATAGCCAACTCTAATAAATTCTTGACCTCGATAGGTACAAGTAATTAGCACAACTGTTACACCTACGGCATCTGCATCTGGAATGAGTCCTGGATTAGGTGCATCAGCCTAAAATAATTTAAAAAGAAAAGAAACACAAAAAAGCTGTTAATGGCATGAAAGGCTTGAGTTTTCATTATCTTAACACTATCAATTGAAGGTGCATCTGAAACTTAGAAATCACATTAGGAAGGCAAGTGTTCATTTTTGAGATAGGCTTATAGTTTAAAAATATTGCTCATTTATCCATGCTATAATTAAGTACTCTTAAGCAATCAAATCAATAGTCTTATGGATTTTAACTTTGTCCAGTTATAATTTACAGACCTAATTAATAAATATTATCTTTATACAGCCTATTGGCAGGAAATGTTTATTATACCAGGACACTTATATTCTCATGCCCACTTAACAGATATTCTAATTGTAAATCAGTATAAAATGAAGATGAAATGCATGCAGCATTTAAAAAAAATGTTAATAATCCACTGTTGTAAATAGTCACTTTGCTAAAAAAAAAAAAAAAAAAACATGCTGTTTAAATCACCTATATTGGTGGAAATTCAATGAGGGTGAAGATTGTTTTAGGTAGATGATATCAAAGACCTTGTTTTAATGCAGAAGGTGAAACGAGAAGAGAAGGGGCTACAAACACAAGAAAAGGCTAGGGCCGTATCTATAGCAGTGTACAGGAAATAAAGACATGGACTGGATGGAAGGAGGCACAGACAGAGAAGACATGGGCAGTGATAATACCTGAGACATCTGAGTTCAACCTGAAGCAGCCAGCAAATTCCAACAAATTAGCTTACTGTTGTCAGGACACTAAGGAGCATCCTGGGCCTAGGTAAAATTTCAGCCAATGCTTATCTCTCTCATCCAGTCATTCTCAACATCTCTCATTGCTGAAGGCTGGCTTCATGTCTTCATTTCTTATCTGGAATATTGCAAAAACCTTCTAACTTGTCTCTTCACCTCTAGCCTATCATTTGTACTGCTGCCAGCATTAGGATTCAAACACAGATCTGTTTCTGTCCTTTAGCCTGGTTTGAAAACCATAGATTATTCCCATTTTGTAGGGATCAAAATCTTGGTTATCTTCATTTTTAAGATCCTTCATAATTTTTCTCCAATAACTCCATTCATACCTCCTTTAATTCTATTCTTGTTCTAGATATGAATTACTAAACAAGTTCTTTAAGATGTGCTGATAATCTTTCCCACCTCTGTGCCTTGAACATAGTGTTCCCTTGGCCTGAAATGTACTTCCCTCACATCCTGAAGAAATTTGTGTCCTTATAAGCCCTAACTAAGAAGGTAGAGTTAGCAGCTTTTTAAAATGTACTTGTATGCTCAACAATCAAATTATGTTTACTCTTCAGTCTTCCCTAATTTGTCCAGAGCAGGAGTTCCATCTAGTTCATCTTTATAATCTTATGTTTGGTACAGCTTTAAGCATTTAGTGTTTTGAAATTTATTCATTATTCAGATCCTGTCTTGAAGCTGTTTTTGATCTCCTTGGAGAGACACCATGATGAGGACAGAGAGCTTATCCCAAAGATGATTGTCATAGAGATCTTACACACCTCTTCCCCAGAGGGGTTAGGTTACTTTTAAAGTACCCATAGGGCTTCTCATGTTGCAGTAGGTGGAGATGGGAAATAGTTCAGTAGCACTATGGGAACTCTCCTCCATATTGCTTCTCATCACACAACAAATGGGTTCTCGGCATGTTTGTTTAAAAATCTGTTTGCTAAACTACTCAGGTTAGCAAATTCAATTAGAGAAAGTAGCAAGTCTTTCAGATCATTCAGGATAAGAAAATGATGGACAGAGATCTTTGATCTTTGCCTTCAACCAGCAATATGAGGCAGATGTCTGGCTGTCTTACTGCTAGTCTTTGACAACTCAAGAAACAGGCAAGTTGAATAATTCTGAAGCAGAATCATAGCAGAACAGGAGAATATTATGGCATGCTTTACTTAAAACACATCAAAAACTGTACCTTAGCCACTTCCTGTTGATATTGTTAATTTTGTAAACATGGGAGACACATATGATCCAAATGACGTGTTTTTTCTGTTCTTTTTGGCAATATGTACACTGATATCTAGGTAAAGTTACTTATCACTAGAAGGAAATACTATTGATTTTTTTTTTCCCTTATAACACTTAACCAAGAGCTTAGGAGAGTGTTGTTCCAAACAATAAAAAAAAAAAAAAAAAGATTCTCAATAGATTATTTCAAAACCAAGGCATTTATCTAAGTATTTATAGTAGCACTATATGTCAACCCAAGTTTCTTTTACTAAACCATGAATTACTTACTATCAGTAAAGTAAGGGTTCCCCAAGCTTGTCGCCAAATCAATTCCTGCCTCTTTATATAACAATTTCAAGAAACTAAGAAAATAAAAATTTAGTTCTAATTATAGATGTAATTAGATTGTCAGTGATGATACTGTTTTATTCTTTATAACATTCTCATGAAGGTAGGATCCTACCTACAGTGGAGTCTCTAAGGGAGATGAGCTTGTCTAAATTCACACACAGCGGTGTGGGGTTTGACCAAGGTCTGTAATGGCAGTGCTTCCTTCTGCAGAACTGGGCGTTCTGAGTTACCCACTTTTCACAAGATTATACACTCGTACAACTCATTTAACCCTTTTAATGTGTTTTAGAGCTTTTCTTCACCATTTGCTTTGATACATTATTTATGCATTCCTAATATAAAGCTCCTAAGGCTAAGAGAACAAGTCTCTGAATTCTATATTTAGGAAAGGCATCCCTAGGGCTGGACTGTGTTTGAGTGATTCTTTTGCCTGTTTATTTGTGGCCCTGGGGATTGAACCTAGAGTCTCACACATGTCAGGTGAGTGCTCCATTATTAAGCCACATCTTCATCCCTCTTTGCTGATTTCAGACAGGGCCAATTTAACTGAATACGGTTTGTCACTATGAAGTGAGAAAACAGGAATGTCTGTGACAGGAAGAGTTAGACTTTTCTTTCTTTTTTAATATTTTTTAGTTTTGGGTGGACACAATATCTTTATTTTACATGTATGTAGTGCTGAGGATCAAACCCAGTGCCTCGTGCATGCTAGGCGAGCACTCTACCACTGAACCACAACCCCAGCCCCAGACTTTTCTTTCTTGATGAAGACTTTTCAGTGAGACTTTGTTGGTAGAAATACTTATAACAAAAACTAATAAGTTTATTTAAAAAAAAAAAACACCTATGGCTAATTACTCTTTGGAATATTATTAATATCTCCCTCCAAGAAGCATGGAGAATTTAGAAATGACTCAATAGTTTTATATAGCAACTTAGCATGAATTAAAAGAAATCACATTTTTGCATACAGAAGACAATGTTTGAAGCCTTGGCACAGACCAAATATTGTCAGTACATAATTTATATTAGTAGATTTCCTCTTCACAAATGACTAGTGGACTTACAACAGTAGTCCTTGATAAGGTATGTAGATTAGATGCCTTAGTAAACCACTGGACTTTAATTCCAGTGACTCAGCTGGGGATAAACTCATTTATAGAGTGCTTGCCCAGCATGCAGAAATTCCTGGATTTGATCCCCTCAAAATTCAATGCCTCAATATCACACATCTCCATCTATAGTTAATGTAGCTTAGTTACTGACTACTCTGAAATAAAGTTTTTGTTTTTGTTATATTACCATTACTCTTAGTGGCTGAAACCATAAACTGAAAATGTTTATTACTAAATGGTCTAGTTTCCCTTACTATTGATTCATATTATTGCCTGGTTATGCAGTTAACTGTACCAGTTAGCAAAAAGTGTTTTGAATCCATGTTCTGGACAGCCATCTTAAAAGTCTGATCTACTAGAAGAGCCCAAGATTAATCACCATGTGTGCCATCATATAGTATAAGATTTACTGCATGCTGTGCACTTCCCTGAAGCAAAATATTATTAACATCACTTCAGTACACAAAAACCAAGAAGTGCAGTCCCTTTATGATAGAGACTGCCTGAAAGACAACAGATTAAAAGTAGTTGAAGCAGTGATTTAACACAAAAGTCAAAGGATAAGAACCATGAGACAGTCAATTTAGAAACATCTGGTATACAAGTTTACTAAGATGAATCTTACCTGAAATACAAACATATGCCTTCCTGCAGGAACAGGACCCACTAAAACAGAGTCTAAAACTTGATCATATTCTTCACTTTCTGCAGAGCCCACATAGATAATTTTCCATTCCAAGTCTAGAGTTAAAAACCAAAACATTTTTTCATATCAGTAATTACATTCCCAGATGACATCAAAAGACCCTTTTAATGTCTACTTAGCCATACATTGGCTGCAAAATGATTTCGAATAGCAGAAAATCCAGAAAGGCAATGAACCGCTTCTTATAAAATTCTTACCAGAGTTCATTCTTCATACCACTTTCTCAAAATGATCTTTTCTGAAACACTGGTCCCTGAACAGTGCTCTTCACAAAAAAGACTGCATGACCAGAAACGTGGGAAATGCTATACACCTTGTCTTAAAAGATTATTATAAAGCATGCCAACATTGTGTTCTGAGACATCCCTTAATAAAGAATACCAGGAACCTTAGTCCAGCACTTCCCATGTTTATTTGGCTAAGGAATTCCTTAGCCCTTTTTTGCATGTCATCTTTTAACAACCTCCTCAATATACTTTGGAAGGCCTGTCTTGTGAGATTCAAATCAGCACAGAGCTCTCAAGTAGAAAAATCATTATTAGCATAACTCCCTTTTGACTCAGAAGTAAGGGCTTTATTAGCTCATCAACTGAAACAAAGTAGCTGTTTTATCATCACTTCTCATGGCTGAAACTATAAACTGAAGATGCACATTACTGGTTTAGTTGGGACTGATGCCTATTACTAACTATATTAACTGTGGTTAAAGGACCACAGGGTTTTTTTTTCCCTCAGGTCATATATTCTTTAAACTGGGAAGAGGAAACCCAGAACCTTCCACCTGTTTGCACAACAGAGTATATATAGGAGCAATGGGCACAAGGAGTATAAAACAAACTCATGTGCACTCTAAGACTTTGATATGTAATTCAATAGCAAACTTAATTGAACACCTTTTACAAAGTACTCTGGAGAACACAGGGATAAGTAAAACTGCTACTCTTTAAAGGAGCCTCCTCTTTAGTAGGGGAAGGAAGACAATTCTATAAATACAAATCATCTTTAAGAGACTTCCTCATCCTCTTAGGGTGTTTAATATGTGTGGCCTGCTCTTGGATTCATGAGTGAATCCTGCACGGTAGATTCAATGAGACCACATAAACACCCCCAAAGGCATGAGTTTCTGGATCACTTACAAGAGAATTTAGTTAGTGCCATTTTTGTGTAACTGTATAGATATTTTTATATCTTAATAAAAGAAATGATAGGTACATTTTTATGTTATTATAAACTGCAATTTATTGAACTGAAAGCTGCTTCAGGTTTATACATGTTCTTAAAAATCAGTGACTGTTGAGGGCCTATTATGTCATGGCTCTATCCTAGATTTTGACCACTCACATTGCCCACTTTTCGTACATTTCCGCATTTGGGTTCTCACAGGAACACCTACTTGTTCATAGAGATGAAGAAGCAGGGAATGTGAGCATCCAGTCAGGAGAAAACATGCTTGGCATGGTCAGAAAAAAGTGAGGCTGGACTTGAACAGAATGAACAAGGGGGTCAGTAACCAACCCTAAGACAAGGGTTTGAAGGCCAACTTAAAGATTTTGACTTTTTACATTGAATGACATGGGAAGCCACCAAATGTCTTCTTTATTTTTGTGGTGCCAGGGATCAAATCCAGGTCCTTGTGAATGGCAGGCAGGCAGTCTACCACTGAACCATACCTTCAGCCCCATTGAAGGGTTTTGAGCAGAGAAGTGACAGGGATCCATTTTCATTTTAAAACATCATTTAAATTGCTGTGTTCAGTATAGACTATAAGGGGGCAAGACAACAGGAGGCTATTTCAAAAAATTATGATGAGGGGTTGGAGTTGTGGCTCAGTGGTAAAGGACTTACCTGGCATGTGTGAGGCCCTAGATTTTATCCCCAACACTGCATACAAATAAGTAAAATTAAAAAGATCCATTTACAACTAAAAAAAGTATTAAAAAATTATGATGGAGGCAAAATATTATGGTATCATGGACTATGTGTGGCCATGGTGGATGTGAAACAGTTATATCCTGGATAAATTCTGATGACAGAAGCAGGAAGAGACACTTTTTTTGCAGGGGTTGAGGTGGGAGGAGAGGAAAATTATCCTGTTAGTTGTAGACATGTTTGAGATGTTTACTACATATTTAAGTGGAGATAAATAGGTCTGATAAAATTTGGAAATTGGCAGTAGTATATAAAGCCATTATAATTGATGGGATAAAGAAGAATCAATAAAGTAGGTTAGGAAACTAGTGGCTAATTAGGTAGGTGACCGAAAAGCCAAGAAGCTTTTGAAAGAGATGTGAAAGCTACTAAGCTAGCCAAGAGAGGATAAGACTGAGAATTGTCATAGAGGTTTTCATAAGATTGTTAATTTCATATGTATTTGTACCACTAGGATCTTGGACTCAATGGTATAAGCTGGCATGTTGTCTGACATAGGGAATGTACCCATAATTTATAAACCTGCTTGCACTGGTTCTGCCACTTAACACTGTTGGTAAAACCTCAACAGCTTTATTATATAGATATAATTTTGCAATACATGTATATATTTTTAGGTATTTTATGTGGGACTCTAACCTACTCATCTACACAACATATTAAAGAATCAAATCCAAGATGTGCTAGGGCAATTCCAAAGTCTGGACTCTCCAAAACATAACTGGGAAGATAAATTTTTACCTCTCTAGCTCTTGAATTAATAGTGAAATAAGGCAGTGTAATTGGTGGTGGTGTGGGGAGGTGAAAGTAAGAAGGGATGAAGGGATAATCTAGCCTTAGCTAGTAAAAGCCAACCAAATCAAGGAATGTATACACATTGATTTTTATGCTGTGGGATCTTTGTGGAACCTACTGCATTTTAAATGGCCAGCAATTTTTATAAATTAGTGTTACTTGTTTTATTATTTTTAACCTAGATTTAATTATCCAGCCCTCCGTATTTCAAAGAGGAATGGATAAGGTCATCTACTTTAAGTAGGTTACCAGTTGAAAGAGCTTATTCATTTATATAAAAAGTTAAATTTCATTCAGTTGTAGAAATCCCAGGTGGAAAGTATCTCTGTTTGTGGTGGTGGGAGTGACCCAAGGAAGTCAACAAAGGGGATTTAAAATTAATTGGAAAGACCTATGGAAAGACCTATGGTTTAGGGTAAAGATGCAGCACTTTGAATTTTCAAGCTTATTCTAATGCTGAGTATAAATCACAATGTTCAATTCTGATACACTGTAAATATTCAACTATCAGTAGCTGTAATTATTGATATACAAACTTAAAAATTGGTAAAAAGATCAGTCAATTCTTATGAAGGCTTTGTAACTTCTGCTTAAATCTTTTTATTTTTAGTTGTAGATGGACATAATACCTTTATTTATTTATTTTTATGTGGTGCTGAGGATCAAAACCAGTGTCTCACACATGCCAGGCAAGTGCTCTACCACTGAGCTACAACCCCAGTCCAACTTCTGCTTAAATCTTGACCTTTCATTTTGTAGAACTATTTTACTCCCTGACATAGGCCTTATGTTAGAAACAATCCAATTATCTGAAGAACAAACACTATATAAGGCTTTTTCTGAAGCAAACCAATAGTGTAGTTTTTAAAGGGGACTTTGACCAGTTACAGTATGAAAAATGGTGGCTTAATTATAGCTTGGGGATCAAGAAAGAGTAATTTATAAATTCTCTTCAGAATATTCTGAAGTTTAATTTCAGGAATAGATTATTAAAAACTAACTACAATATAAAAGTATGGAACCTAAAAGGAACCTTTGCTCAGTAAACTCAACTTCCTTAATCCACACAGCCTCTAGGTGGAGTACACAAGCATGGCACCTTTTTGAAAGATTCCTTTGCAGCTCCTCAATGACTCAGCTTAAAATATTTTAAAAAGTACTAAATAAATGCCCAGTGATGGTACCCCCATGTGAAGTGTTACCAGTGGAAGTAGGTGTATTCTTGAAATCTGTGATGTTATTGAGCTGAGTTCTGAAGGATCCACGTTAAAAATGGAACAGTTTGGCTTCTATAAATGGCAGGTTTCAAACTAGCCATGTAAAGACCCTGTAACATCCTAAAATGGAAGGCATCTTTGAGAAAAACTGGTAACTTGAAGGTCTTCTAATGCCCAAAACACCTAGTATAAATTGGGATGGATTGATCAATATTTTTCTTATATTTACCCATTTGTGTATGCAATTGATTGGAAGAAAAATGACTGACTCTTAGGTATGAAAAATGGGCTGGCAGTTGAAATGCTTTTAGTAGTACCATGTAATGTATGTAACCAAATGGTTTCAAAATAGTAAGAAAAATAATCTTTTATTATCCATAACCTCTTTATAGATTACTACATTTTAATAAATGAGAAATCCTTCAGAATATGCTCCATATGAAATACATGCATTTATGCTTGATGTATATATTAAAACAAGTCACATATTAACGTGTTAATTGTGGTTAGCTAAAGGAGGGTAGGTACTGAGGACTGCTACTTTGTACAACTTTTTAAAAAGTTTATTGCAATGAGTGCACATTGCTTTTAAAATTAACATCTTACTTAAAATACATTTTAGAGATTAAGAACTGATTTTTAAAATGAAAAAATGCTTTACAGTGCCATGATTAGCCTAATAATTTTAAATGCATTTTTTCAAATATACATGTAAGCTCAAAGATGGTCCCCTATTTTAACTGTGAAATTAATACTTAAGTCAAACTTTTTTTCCACTCAGATTTTGAAAATAAAGCACTGAATTGTATTAATAAAATCTAAAAAAAGCACAGATTAAAGATTATCAAGTTTTAGCTTTCTAAATAGTACTGTATGTACTACTGCAAGTATTTAAAAGATTCTTTTTAAGATCTTAAAAACGTAAAAATACTAAAGACTGTTGCGTTGCCATCAGGACTTTACCTTTTATTTCCTAGCCCACGTTTGTGTTTTATGTTCAGGGTGTATTCTGTATCTGTCTGGATGTGGTTATTTTAATTAGATTTCAACACGTTCTCGAAGACGGTCTTCTTTCGGACTATTTAGAAGCCAGAGATTAAGTCCTGGGAATTTTTTAAAGTATCTTATTTCTGCTCTTGGATTAAATGTAACTTCCTATCTTAGCAATATGTTTCTTCCTGAGAGAGAGGAGAGAAGATTTCCGTCACTAAGGAAAAGGAGTCCACGTTGGTCTGGGAGCCTGCGCGCCAGCATCCTGGGCGCCACGAGCATCCCCGGCGCTGGCCGGGAGGACCGGCCGGGGAGGACGGGCGGCCCTCGGGGAGCCAGCGGCGCGGAGGGGCCGAGCCTGCTCCCGCCTTCCCCGCTGGTTGGCCGAGGAAACCAGAAATCAGCGCGAGGACAGCCTCGCTCTCTTCCCCGGAGCGGCCGGGCATGGCCGGCCAGGAGAGTACGGCAACTCTGCCGTAAGCTCTAAAAATGGATTTGCCTTCGGCTCAGGGGCAAGAAGGTGGGCAGGCGGGGCGCCGTGCTCGTCACCCGCAGCGGGGCAGAGGAGGCGTCGTGACGCTGGGGTCGCCAGCCCAATTCTCTACTGGGGTAAGATGGCTCCGCTGCTAACTCGCCGCGGCGACCATATATACGCCTCTCCCAGCCCAGACTGGCCGCGGGGGTCGCGGAGGCAGCTCCCGGCGCGGGGCCAGCCCGGCACTAGTCCCGGCCGGCGCCGCGGGCGCGAGTGCGGGTCCCGCGAACCGCCCTCCCGCCCGCCAGACAAAGCTGACAACATGGCTACCTCCGCTCGAACAAGTTCCTCGCAAGTTGAGCCGCGGCAGGCGCCCGGGCTGCGGCTGGACCTGCGCGCGCCTCGGCGGCCGTCGTCCATCAACTTCAAGTTTCCCTCCGCAGAGGCGAGCCGCAGCCCGCCCGGCGCCGCGGCCGGCCGCCCGCGCGAGGCCGGGCCCGGGAAACTTTCAACGTCTGCAGCCGCAACTGACAGCCTGGGCGGGCGGCGGCGCCGCGACTCACCTTCAGACAGGTCCTCGATGCACTCGAAGGTGATCTCGAACTGGAACGGGTTGTAGAAAGGAGAAGGGTTATCCAGCACCACTACATTGTTCACCTGAACCTTTGCCATATTTTGAAAAAAACACAAACAATGGGGACGGGGGCTTGTTGCGGCACAATAAAGTCCAGCGCGCGGCCGCTCGGAAGAGCGCAGACCCCCGCCCCGGCACCGGCCCGACGTCGTGCAGCGGCGACTTGAGAAACTTTTTTTTCCTCTTTTTATTTACACGAGAGCACTCCACAGTGTTTTGCAGCTTTCCTATTTCACTAAACTACAGCCCATTCTGCTCTGATAACTAGCAGCGTTGCCCGCGATTGGCTGCACCCGAGCTCTGACCCTCCTCCTCCAGCGAGGGCCTCGGCGGCAAACAAGATAGGCTCCCGCTCCCGGAATGGACTCGGAAACTTTAACTGCGGCTCCACCTGCTGGTGTGGATTAGGACAAAGGCGGAGAACAAAGTGAGTGGAATACGGGCTGGGAGGCCCTCGCGGAGGCCGCCGGCGGCGGCAGCTGGGGGAGGGGCGGCCCAGGCCCCGCCCCCGGCCCGGCGACTCCCGCGCCTCACGTCGGGCGTGGCCGCGGCAGGGATGGGAAGGGGCGTGGCCGGTGTGGGGGCGTGGCCGCGGCGCGGACGGGGCGGGAGGGCACGATCCCGCCCCTCGTGTGGTCCGGGAGGGTTTTGGGGTTTTTTTTTTCTTTTCCTTTTTTTCCTTTTAACACTCTTTTTTACATCAGTGCAACGGATCTGTCGGCTCTGCTGAATTTAACAGATCAGATTCAGTTGTCCACACTTGGTTAGGCTCAGCTGTCTTGTATCATGTAATTGGAGTAGAGAGAAGGGTTGGTTGCAGTGGAAATAAATTCTATTTTATAGACCAATGTCAGCTCTGAAGGAGCAAAGCCATTTTGGAAATCGAGTTCTTGGCTAGTGTCTACGTTTAGGCACGACAGCGCCGTTAAATACATACAAAATGAAGGGCGAGGAGATGATTTTCCACACACACTTTGCTTAGAAAATCCAAATAGGTAATCCTTGGCTGCACCTGGGTTTTGTAACTACCATTCCAGATCTTCTAGAATGAGAAAAACAAAACAAAAACAGACATGATGAGTTACACTCCAGGTTTTTGCCATTTGGGGAGCATAAAAGAAGAAAATGGAAGTGTCCAAGACCCAAAACGACGACAAATGTAGGTAAGGGAAATGGAAAGAACACAAAGGTATATTAAAACATTTGATTTTTAAAAAATTTACAACCTAAGCCATTACTAAATAAAAATAAAAATGTCAGTAAAACAAATTTTGAGGCCCCTTTACTTTACTGTAGCCAGTTAAAATCTGAACTAGGAAACATCGATTCATCTATGCTGCTTGACTACCATTATGAAAAATAGTTTTTAGCATGTGTGTGTCAACTGTTATTATTTACTAATCAAGAGTGACATAAAGGTTTGTTTTATGATGGTTTTATTCACAAACTATCATTTTTTCCTTAAACGTTGTAAATGAAACCACTAAACTTGACTAAAATTCAAAGTGAAATTATTTCCTAAGTATCTGAAGAGTGTTTTCTTTGTATAGTGCCCCAAATTTAATTAGTCATTCTTTGGTCATTGTTCATACTTAAGTAGATTTTTTTTTTTTTTTTTTGGTACCCAGGATTGAACCCAGAGCTACATCCTAGCCCTATTTTTATAATTTATTTAGAGACAGGGTCTTGCTCAGTTGCTTATGGCCTTGCTAAGTTGCTGAGGCTGGCTTTGAACTCTTGATCCTCCTGCCTCAGCCTCCCCAGCTGCTGGAATTACAGGCATTCTTTTGATGAGATGTCTTCATCTTATGATCTTTTAAAGTTAATGTGGGACAGCTAATATCAGGTGTCCCAACGTTAAAGAAAGTTAATTAGACTGGGAGGGGGATGCCATTTTGTTGTCAATGGATTGGATAGTCTAATAGGACCTACATAAGTTTTCTTCAAGTCTAGTTTTTTGTGCACATATTAGTAAAAAAGTCATACTTGGTGATAGAAACAGATTACTGTGGCTGATAAACAACATACTCTTCACTCTTATTGGTTCTGGTCTTTATACCTGTAAAGATAAAGTAGAAATTGCTGTGTAATGTAAGATATGCTGGATAGGGAAGGTAAAATGACCATTCAAAGATTGAAACATGAGTCCTATGACAATGTGCATGCAGTTGTCTGATTATTGCAGATGCTAATTCACTTGTATTTTAAAAATGAGGTTATATGCTTGTTAAAATGAAATGCAGCCAGCCTGGTGGAGCAGTCTTGCAATTACAGTGACTCTGGAGGCAGAGGCAGAAGTATTGCAAGTTTGAGGCCAACCTCAGCAATTTTAGTCAAACCTTCAGCAACTTAGCAAGATCCTGTCTCAAAATAAAAAGGACTAAGGATGTAGCTCAGTGGTAAAGCACCCCTGAGTATAATCCCTAGCACCCCCTAGAAAAGAAACAAATGCATTTTGCAGTTTGACCTAAGGTGTCTTCTAATGAAGCCAGACTTACAAAAAAAAAAAAAAAAAAAAAAGTTTTGATGGATGTGCTGTATCAGAAACTGAGAAGATCTACCTGAATACCACTAGTTTGGCTTATTTTACAATTTTTTTAAACATGTCATGTACAACAGTATTTAAGGAAAAAAACATCTTCATAATGATTTTTTTAAGTTGTCAATGGACATTTCTTTTATTTATTTATATGAGGTGCTGAGGATCGAACCCATTGCCTTACACATACTGGGGAAGTGCTCTACCATTGAGCCACAAACCCCAGCCCCTTAATAATAATTTACTGGAATATGCAAGAATGAATTATAGGCCTCTCACACTGCCTCTCTTAAATGTTATTAGTGCTCATTGAAAATATTAAAGGGTCTTTGAGCACTTTTTTCAATAGTTTCCTCACCATGTACAAGACCAAAATAATTCATCAGATGGATATTTTGAAATTACAGTATGCTTTAAGGGAAAAAAAAGTAAAAAGCATCTCTCTCTGGTTTCAGAGGAACTGTTACTTAACAACTTTTTGATGACTCCCAAACAACAAGCCATATTGCAACTGATGGATCACTATGTATGTTTTCATTCATTAAGTACCCAAAGGGTTACAGAAGAGGTTTGGACAGCTATGTGAAATGTAAGCCCCAAATTTCTAGGGGAAGAATGGCTGAGAGATTGTTTGGCTTTTAAGATGAACAAAACCTAAATTAGTGCCTAGGGCAGAAATAAATGAACCTAGTTAGCTGTTGTTTTAGGCTGAATTATGTCTCCCCAAAATTCATATGTTGAAACATTACCATCTAGTGCCTTAGAATGTGACTATATTTGGAGATAGGGCCTTTAACTATGTGATTAAATTAAGTGAGGTCATTAGTGTTCGCCCTAGTCTAGTCTGGTGTCCTCATAAAATAAGAAGATTTTGACTTATAAATAAACACCAGGGGCATACATACACACAAAAAAGAACATGTAAGGACATAGCAAGAAGAGAGCCATTTATTCAACTTCAGAAGAAATCAACCTAACCTAACATCTTCATCTTGAACTCTAGCCTCTTAGATGGTGAGAAAATAAATTTCTATTGTTTTATGCTTCCAGTCTCTAGTTTTTTGTCATGGCAGCCCTAGCAAACTAATATGGCTATGATACATTTTTCCCACTAAGAATTAAGCTTATTTGAAAGTCTGAACTTATTTAATCCTAGTATTGATGACTTTTAAAGTGAGTTTTGTGGTATGAAATGAGGTGGTCATTTAGCTGTGCCAGTGGGGGTGTGGTGTAGTGGGTGTAGCCATTCTTCAGAGAAGTATCTATTATTGAGCATACAGCTTGAATTTTGAAGAAACAAGATGTAACTTGTCTCTGTGGGTCCAAGTCTCCTCTATAGAGGGCTTCTAAGAATCTGAAATGTGAAGTCAAAGTGAGGTCACACACAAGATGAAAGAGTAAAGTAAAATACCGTAGAACTAAATAAAATTAATTTAAAATGTGTTGTATTAAAATATATTATAACTAGGAATTAAGTTGAGTCTCAATTTCTGACTGTTGCAAAAGTTATCATAGGAATGAAAGTACTAATGTCTTAGTTTTGTTCACATCACCTGGTTTTTCATCTGGGATAATTAATGTTATCACTTCATTGAGTTGCCTTTGAAGAGTCATTTGTATTATTGTCCCCATCATTAAAAAAAAAAAAAAAGTAAGACTTGTTTTTTGGTGTTCTTTTGGGTTTTGTTGTTGTGATAGTTTGTTTCTTGTGATGCTGAGGATAGAACCCAGGGTCTTGCACATTGCCAGGCAAGTGCTCTACCAAAGTAGTTTTTAAATGAACTTTAGTTTAAAAGGCTGTCTTTTATTGACTAATGATGAAATGTCAAAATTTAATGATAGCTTTAAGTTTTTCTTTAAAAATGTAGAATGTAGAAATTTGCTGTAGTTTATGGATATTGCTAAATGGGATAAATTCCAGAGTAATGATTGGGTAATAATTCATTGCATATATACAGAGAGTATTATGTGAGATTTCTGTGCTGGACTCAGTGAAATGTTCAAAGATAAGACTTACAAAGACATTATAGTCTAGTAAGAAAGGTAATTTATGTAATTAAATAATTGTGATACAAAATAGAAAGTATTACTTGTAACTTCACTGATGGATGTTAAAATGGGCAAAAGAAAAAGGTATGTTTTTTGTTTTTGTTTTTTACTATTTTTAAAGGACTTTTAAGTAGCCTATGTTTTTGAGCTGTCCAGTACCCTGATATGGTGAAGGATGAGGTGTTATCATCCCATTTAACAATCGAGAATACAGGTACATGTAGGCAGTGAGTGAGCAGAGGACTCAGCCGAGGCAAAGCTGGGGGAGTCTCCCCAAGGAGCTACTACAGAGATCCAGCCTTCTGCTGCAAAAGAGGAGGACAGAACTATACATCCTGAAATGTAGCCTTGTACATGTTATAAGGTTTCCATGTCCATTGCATAATGTGTTCTTTCCCTATTCTCTGCTCTACTTCATTAATCAAAGTCATCACTTATATTCATTGCTTCCCATCATGAGATTACAAGTTTGTGAAAATATAGATATATTTAATTCCTTATGATTTACATATTTATAACTTTGATAGCTATAAATTATATTATTCAGCTTCCTGTTTTATTTTTTGTACTGGGGATCAAACCAAGGATCCTGCACATGCTAGGCAAGTACCATACCACTGAACAATTAAGAAAGTAGGTTTCTGAGCACCAGCATCCTTACTTGTTAAATGGGATGATATCACCTCATCCTCTTACCATATCAGGATACTGGTCAGCTCAAAAACACAGGCTACTTAAAAGTCCTTTAGAAATAGTAAAAAGAAACCGTCTTTTTTCTTTTGCCCATTTTAACATTCCAGCCCTTTTTGTTTTGTTTTGAGGCAGTGTCTCTGTAAATTGCCCAGGTTAGCCTCAAACTTGTGATTCTTCTGCTTCAGACACCTAAGGTGCTGGGATTATAGGTGTGTGTGCCACTGTGTGTCTGGCTTCATTCAGCTTTCTGAAGCACCATAATTATGTTTATTGTTGACAGTTTGTTGGTCTTAATATAATATTGGTTTTGGCCAAAAGAATATGAATAGAAATGCCTAACACAATTGTTTTTGTTTCTATGTCTATTTTTTTTTACTATGTCTTCTTCATTCTCTTTTAAATCAAGCTCCTTTTACATTCTTGAACTTAGTCTCCCTTAGTCTTTCTTCCTTCGTGTTTTATGTTTCATCCTTTTCTGTCTCTAACCTTTGCCTCTCCCATTCATTAGAGGATCTCCTCTTACCTGATACAGGGGAAAAGTGTGATCAATAAAGGACTCAAATCTTTAAGACATCTCTAGGCTAGACCACTGCTTGTACAGAGCCACTGCTGATCATAGCAGCCTTTTCTAGTCGGTTACTATAGAGACAAATGACATTAGATGGAGTCACGCTTGGCAGAAACTAGGCAAGTAGGCTTTGTAAGATGGGAGGCCTTATATGCACAGTCATTTAGAGTCAAAAACTGGGAAGGTTAAGAAGGGGACAGTTTTCACAAATGAGCTAATAAGTAATTAATTGGTAGATGTTTGGTTTCTATAATTTGTGCCTGCAGAGGTATTGATTCTGACATAAAATAAATCCACCTCCAAGTATCATCTGGTATGATTACACAGTAATATTTTTTAAATGACAGTTTTATTGAGATATAAACATATCACATAACATATAATTCATTCATTTAAGGTAACTGAGTCAACAGTTTTTAGGATATTCACAATTATGCATCCATCACCACAATTTTAGAATATTTTCATCATCTCAAAAACATACTTTATACCCTTACCTATCACTCCCAGTGCTCCCTCCCCCCCACAAGTAGATAGCAGCTAAATTACTTTCTGTCTATAGATTTATCTATCCTGGATATTTAATATAAGTAGAATTATATAATAGGTGTCTTTTGCAACCTCCATCTTTCATTGTTTTTGATGTTTTCATCTATGTTATAGCACTTACTGATATTTAATTCCTTTTAATTACCCAATAATCTATTATCCCTTGATGGATTATTTCTACTTTTTGACTTGTATGAATAATGTTGCTGTGAACATTTATGTACAGGTTTTCATTTTTATGAGTATATGCTTAGGAATAGAATTCCTTGGTTATATAAATATACACACACACACACACACATATACATATAGACTTTTGAGGAGCCACCATTTTACATTCCCACCAGTAATGTGTGAGTCTTCCAGATTCTCTGAATTACCATCAACACTTGTTCCTGTTTGATTACAGCTATGATAGTGTATGAGCAGTATCTTATTGTGGTTTTGATATGCATTTCCTTCATGGCTAGAGATGTTAAACACCTTTCATTTATGTATTGGCCATATGCCTGTCTTCTAAGGAAAAGTATCTAGTCAGATTTTTTGCCCATTATTAATTGAGTCGTTTTTTATTCTTTTATTATTGAGTTGTGGTTTTTACATATTCTAAATACAAGTCTCAAATACATGGCTTGCAAAAATCTAAACCAATTTTATGGATATCTTTTAATTTTCTTGGTAGTATCCTTTGTAGCAAAGGGCCTATATTGTATCCATTTTCTCTCTTCTGTTTTTTGTTTGTTTTTGTTTTTTGCTTATGCTTTTGGTGTAGTTTCTCAAAAACCATTGTCTAATCCAAGGTCATGGAAATTTACACCTGCTTTCTTCTAAGAGTTTTATACTTTTAGCACCTCACAGTTAGGTCTTTGATCCAGTTTAAATTAATTTTTGTGTATAGGTTGAAGTCAGGATTTCAAATTCATATTTTTCTGGATATCCAATTTACCAACAGCATCTAATGGAAAAAGTATACTTTGACTTGGAACTCTTATCAAAAATGAATTGACCAGCCGGATGCAGTGTCTCATACCTGAATCCCAGCAGCTCCAGAGGCTGAGGCTGATGGGTCATGAGTTCAAAGCCAGCTTCAGCAACTTAGTGAGGCCCTAAGCAATTTAGCAAGACTCTGTCTCAAAGTAAAATCTAAAACTTGCTGGAGATGTGACTCAGTGGTTAAGGGGCCCTGGGTTCAATCTCTGGTAACCCCCGCAAATGAATAGACCTGAAATGAATGAGTTTATTTCCAGATTTCCAGACAATTCTGTTTTGTGAGTTGTGATTGATCCATATTCTCTCTCGATTTTTTTTTTTCAACCACTGAGCTACATTCCTACCCTTTTTAAATTTTTTATCTTGAGACAGGGTCATGCTAAGTTGCTGAGAGTCTCACAGAATTGTTGAATCTGGCTTTAAACTTGAAATCCTGTTTGTCTCCTGAGTCACTAGTATCACAAGCACACACCACTGCACCCAGATGGTTGATCCTTAATCATATACTATTGCCACATTTTCTTGATACTATAGCATTGTAGTAAGTTTTGAAATCAGGAAATAAGTCCACTTTTGTTCATTTTTCAAGATTGTTTATTTGGGATCCCTTGAATTTCCATATGAATTTTAAGAATACCTTATTAGTTCTGCATAGAGCCATCTGAGATTTTGATAGGATTTTCATTGAATCTAAAGATTACTTTGAGGTGTATTACTATCTTAATAAAGTATTAAGTTTTTCCATCAGTGAATGTGAAATATCTTTTCAATTATTTGGTCCCCCTTAGTTTTTTCAATAATATTTTGTAGTTTTCAGAGTATAAATTTTGCACTTCTTTTGCTAACTATTCCCAAGTACATTATTCTTCTTTTGATGCTTTTGTAAATTGAAACATTAATCATAATTTTTTATTTGTATTTGCAACTGAATAGACATACAATTTTTATTGTATCCTTCAGTCTTGATGAACTCAATTATTCTTATAAATTTTTAGTGGCCTCCTTAGGATTTTCTATATGCAAGATCATGTCACCTGAAAAAAAAAGTCTCTAAAATAGAGAGATTTTTACTTCTCCCTTTCCCTTTCAAGTGCCTATTATTTTTCTTGCCTAATTGCCCTACCTAGAACCTCTAGCCTTCCTTCTGCTTGCTTTGGGTTTAGTTTGCTCTTCTTTTTCCCATTTCCTTAAGGTAAAATTTAGGTTGTGAAATATATTATGGTTCTATATTTTATAGGCCCAACAATGTAATTACCTATGTTATTTTATACAATTTCTTTAAAAATAAGTTTAGGAAAGAAATATGCCTTTAAACTGATTTTGCTAATTGCATAATTACCTTTGCTGATGCTTGTTTTTCTTTCTTATGGATTTAAATTACCATCTGGGGTGGTTTTGCTTTGACCCTGAACTTTCTTTTAATTTCTTTTTTCCCACTTTTTTATTGGTACTTTATACAAAATATTGACTGCTTCACAAATTTGCATGTCATCCTTCTGCAGAGGCTGAGCTTATCTTCTCTGTTTCATACCAATTTTAGTATATGTGCTGCTGAAGCAAGCACATTAAGTAATTTCTTAAAAGTAATTCTTTTATGATGGGTCTGCTTGCTGCTAATGCTCCCAGCTTTGTGTATCTGGGAATGTTTATTTTGTCTTCATTTGGGGAAGATAGTTTTGCTGGATATAAGATTCTTGGTTGACAGTTTAATTCTTCTAGCATTTTGAGTATGTTGTCCCACTGCCTCTGACCTTCACATGTTCTGATAAGTCAACTCTTAATCTTTTTCTTATTTTTAATTTTAATTAACAATAGTTATACAAACTTATGGTGTATAGTGTGGTATTTTAGTCCAAGTATCCATTGGTCAAGTCGAGGTAATTAGCAGATACGTCACCTTAAACATCATTTTTTTGTGTAGTGAGAACACTCAAAATTCTCTATTCTAGCTATTTTGAGTATAATAAGTTAGTGTTAATTGTAGTTACCCTGCTATATTGTAGAGCATTGGAACTTATTCTTCCTATCAAATTATAGTTTTGTACCATGACCAACCTCTTTATGTCCTCTCTCTCTTTCACAGCCTCTGGATATCACTGTTTTATTCTCTACTTCTAGGATACCAACTTTTTTACCCTCCACAAATGAGTGATACTGTGTAGTGTTTGTCTTTCTATGCCTGGCTTACAAATTAACACTTGTCCTCCAGACTCATCCATGTTGCCAAAAGTGACAGGATTTTATTCTTTTTTATGGCTTAATAATAATCCATTATGCATATATACCATATTTTCTTTATCCATTAATTTGTTGATGGACACACAAGTGTATTATCTTGGCTATTACAAATAGTGCTACAATAAACATGGAAGTACAGCTATCTCTTTGACATATTGATTTCCTTTCCTTTGGCTATCAAAGTCGCCAAAGTAATGGGATTGGTAGTGGGATTGCTGGAGCATATGGTATTTCTGTTTTTAGTTTTGTGAGAAATCTCTATATGGTTATTTGTATTGATTATAGTAGTTACATTCCCACCAACAGTGTAGAAGAGTTCTCCTTTATCACCATCATTGCCAACATTTGTTACTTTTTGTCTTTTTGGTTAACAGTTATCTCTTCAATCTTATAGGGGCTCCCCTATAAGTGAAAAGTTGTTTTTCTCTTACTACTTAAAATTATTTTTTTCTTTTTACCTTAGGTTTTCAGTGTATTGACTATGTTTTTGTGAATTTCTTTATTTTGCTTGAGGATTATTGAGCTTCTTGGGTGTGTGAACTAATGTTTTTCATCAAAATTGGAAAGTTCTCAACCATTATTTTTTCCAAGATTTTTTTCTGCTTGTCTCATCAGCTTTCCTCCTCCTAATATCCCTATTATTTATATATGTGTCCATTAAAGACATACAACATTTTTATGAGCGTCTACCCATTTTTTTTTTGTTATACCTTTCCCCTCCATTTGTATTGCATAGGTTCTACTGATGTGTTTTGAGATTTACCAACTCTTGTCTGCTAGTTCTAGAGTTGAGCCATCCAGTGAGTTTTTCATTTCAGTTATTGTGCATTACAAATCCAGAATTTCCATTTGTTTCTTATCATTTTAATATCTTAATATTCTCTATTTGTTGAGTTATTGTCCTTTCCTTGTCCTTGGTTCTTCAAACATTTATAATTGCTGCTTTGAAGTCTCTGCGTATTAAGGCTGACATCTGGGCTCTCTCACAGCCAGTGTCTCTTGCCTTCTTTTTCTATGCATGGGCCATGTTTTCCTGCTTCTTTGTGTGTCTTATAATTTTTGTTTAAAACTGAGTATTTTAATTAGTATATTGTTGATTCCCTTCACCCTTTCCAGGGCTTATTTTTTGTTGTTTATGTGTTAAGTAACTCAGCTAGGTTATTTTAGTGAATTAAGTGACCCTGGCAGTATAGTCTCTGATGTTACTCCTTAAAGGGAACAGGCTTTTGCATGCATGCAGTCACTTGAGGGTGATAATGGTTTCAGCAAGACTTTTCTCTTCTCTGAATCTCCTTGTTAAGCTGTCTGCCCTATTTGGTGTAATACGTACCTGTTAGGCTCCCTTTATTGCTTACTACCGTATACTTTTTTGTTTTTGTTTTTAGTAAAGGATTGAGCCCAGGGTGCTTAACCACCAAGTCACACATCCCCAGTCTTTTTTTTTTATTATTATTTTTTAAATTTTGAGACAGGGTCTTGCTAAGTTGCTTAGGACCTCACTAGGTTGCTGGGGCTAGCTTTGAACTTGCGATCCTCCTGCCTTAGCCTCCCGAGCTGCTGGGATTATAGGCCTGGCATTCTCTGTTAGTTTTGACAAAACCCCAGGGCATAAGTTGCTAGGTATTCTGGACTAGTTACATCTGGTCAGAAGTAGTTTTTTGTTAGGTATTTGAGATTTGTTCTGACCCTAAGAGGTGTCTTCTTAGCTCTTTTCCTGGTTCTAAATGGTAAACTAGCACCAACTATGGTTTAGTTTATTACTAAATAAGCTACCAGTCTGCCGCCGCCTCCTCCTCCTCCTCCTCCTCCTCCTCCTCCTCCTCCTCCTCCTCCTCCTTATTTTCTTCAAAATTTTGAGTAGGCAGTCACTTCTCTGCACTGTATTCCAAATAAAATCAGTTTTTTTAGGGAGAACTTTGGAGTTTTTAGTTTTTGTGTCTGATACTATACTGTCTGTATAGTATGAGTCAGTTTTCCATGACTATAACAAAATTCTTAAGACTGGATAATGTATAAAGAAAAGGGATTTATTTATCTCACAGTTTTGGAGATTCATAGTCCAAAGATCATGATGCTCACTCTGGTTATTCACCCCCGTTGGCTGAATCATATTATGGTGAATGGCATAGTAAGAGCATGTACAAGTGGGAGAGATCAAATGTAAGAAACCAGGAAAAGATCATGGAGGGGCCAGTCTTGCTATTATAAAAATAGCCCTCTCACAGGAATTAACCAATGTCCCACAAAAACTATTATCAGTTCTTTCCAAGGTCTGTGCCCTCAGTGACCCAGTCATCTTGCACCTCTTAAGTGTTTCATACCACCTCCTAACACTACCACATTGTGGACCAAACTTCCAACACATGAACCCTTTGGGCATATACTTAAATCATCCAAATCCTAGTAGCCTCTCCACCTGGTCAAACTCTCTGAGCCACTGTCCCAGGCTCTGGGTAGGAATGGTAGTCTCTGCTCTTATTAGCTTTGCCTTTTCAGGACTAGAATATTCACCCTAAGAGTGAGCTGAATTGAACTTAAGTGGAACCCCTGTCCCTGTATTTTTGTATGTCACACGTAGGTCTGTGGGTTGTGATAGAGTATAGGAAGAAAGAAGGTCCCTGATGTCTTGGCCATCAGGGATTTAGCCTGTATTATCAGAGTTGAATAGATAAAAAATGCTATCTAACTTTTCTGGTGAGATATATTATGCCTTTTTCAGACTGAGGTGATACAGAGCCCCTCTTATTGACTACACCCATCCATTGTGAAGCTTTTATCCAGCTAAACGCTGTGTGTGGGGGGTGCAGATTGTGATTTAAGTGTCATAGACTCCTGCTATTCTTATCAAGATTTTTTGAGTAAATTTGTTTGTGTGTGTGTATATGTGTGTGTGAGACTCTGTGTGTGTGTGTGTGTGTGTGTGTGTGTGTGTGTGTGTGTTTACTGTGTTCTAAAAACTGTAACTGGTTAGGTTATTAAAAATAATTTCCAGTTACACTGGTTTTACTGGAGCATGTCTGTGGAGCTTCTTACAAGGCCATTCCAGAAGTGATGCCATGATGTGATTAGCTCCCTTTTTATTGTTCAGTTGTTCTAAGTGTAGATGTTCTAACTGGTTTACCAATAACTTCTGGTAAACGGAATAACCGTTCCACCCATTGTGTTCTTAAGGAATCTTATTAGAATGGGCCAGCAGTTCCATATCATCATGAAGGAAATGTAATATTTATACAATAAATTTCATTGACCCACTGAGCGTTCCCTTAGGATACATACACACCACAAGTCAACATGAAGATAAGTGCTATTGTTATCCTTTGTTAATTTTTCTGCCCAAATTGCCAAACACTTAATTGAGCAATTTCAATTTTTATAACTTCCCATGACAGCTGTGCTTTTTAAAGGATATTTATATGTAAGTGTATATCAATTGGAAGTTCTAGTTGGGAAATTAAAAAGAAAGTGTGGGGGAGGAAGGAGATGTAAAGTATCTGGTTGGGCGAGGGGGCAGGATTGGAAAGGGTGGGTTCAGGGGAGTTCAAGTTTATAATTAAACATTATTATATAGCTAGATTTAATCCCTGACCAACAAAGTATTTGAGCACATTATGCTGCCTTCATCAGCATATTCTTTGATATTAACAATAAATGCTGGCTGAATTGTTGAACACACAAATCTCCAAGAAGCAAGAATGAATTGGGCTTACCCTTCTGCCCCCTGGCTGCCTTCTACTGCCTTCCCTATTCCTACAAACCCAGCATTTATAAGGAAAGATTTCCTAAATATAATCACCTTTTAAGCACTATAAATAATATTTCTTTCTCCCTTCTTCCCTCTGAAAAGGCAAAGTTAACATTTTTTCCCTTCTATCACTGGGATTCAAGAAATTAATTAAGTGGGCTAAAATACTTAGGTGTCCTAGTTTGTAATTATCTCTGCCCCAGATTACAGAGAGTGGAAGAGCCCTTGTATACTTCTAAGAATCATAGAGTTGAAAACTTGTAGTTTTTTTATTAGAACTTTTAGTCTTTTAAGTGGTTACCTATTCACTGCATAAATACCTTTTTACACTGTCAAGTGCACATTCTACCTTTTCTTGAATAGTTACTTTATTGGATCCTCTTGCCTCAGCCTCTCAAGTAGCTGGAATTACAGGTGAGCACCATAGAGCCTGGCTTAAAACTGTTTTTAAATGGTATTCTTTACATGTTCACCATTATCTCATTACCCTTCTCTGATGTAATTAGTATCTCTTTTAAAGTGTGATGTCCCAAAGTAGAAATTAGCACTTTACATCAGAAGTTGGCATCCTTGGGGCTCAGTTATAGAGCGCTTGCTTAGCACATCTGAGCTACTGGGTTCAATCCTCAGCACCACATAAAAATAAATAAAATAAAGATATTGTGTCTATCTACAACTAAAAAAAAAAAAAATGTTTAAAAAAAAAGTTGGCATCTTTTGTCTGTAAAAGGCCAGATATAAATATTCTAGTTTGGGATGGCCAGATGATGTCTATCTATCACTACTACTGAACTTCTGCCTTTGTAGTGTGAAAGCAACTATAGACAACACTAAACAAATTAGCATGATTGTATTCCAGGAAAACTAAATTTACAAAAATAGGCGACTAGGGTAGATTTTGCCCATATATCATAGTTTAACTAACTAGTATAGACCCCACTGTAATTATATCTTCACTTGTGAATACAGTTCTTGAAGTAACATTTTTGTAAGATTGTATTAAAATATTTTGTATTATATTAGCATAGCTACTGCAATCTTCTCTTGGTTACTGTTTGAATGAGATCGTCGAAAGTATATCTTATAGATAGCATGTAGTTGGATCATATTTTATTTTAAACCAACCTTTTTGTTTTCATTGACACATTTAGTGTGTCTACATTTAGTGTGATTACTAATAAAGAACATATTTATGCCATTTTCCTCTTTTTGTTTTCTACAAATGTCTCTTCATTCTTGTATTCCTTCAGTACTTTATTGTATAAAATACTCGTTAGTAAATAATTCCATTCCCTCCATCTTCCTTTATTATCCATACAAATTATTATCTTTTGTAAAGCAATCAACATGTTTTGTAAACTTAATATTCTGTAAAATCAGATAAGAGAAGAAGAGAGTTACAAGCAAAATTATGTTTTATACTCTTTTTCATATACATAAAAGTTACCTTTAGGGGCTGAGGGCATAGCTCAGTGGTAGAGTGTATGCTTAAGCACATCCAGGGGCCTGGGTTCAGTCTCCAGCATCACAAAAACAATAACAAGAAGTTATATTTATTAGTGCTTTTTATTTCATAGATTAGAATTGATTTATTGTCTTAGTGTCCTTTCATGTCTGCCTGAAAGACTCCCCATAAAATCTTTTGTAGCGTAGGTCTGTTATCTTGTTAACACCAATTTTTTTTTGCCTGTTTTGGTTTTATTTCCCTTTACATTAACCAAATTATATTTTTGCTCAATATTATTTCATTGTTTCATATATGTTGTGTTTAGCTGTATTTTGTTTTGCATTGTTGTGCATTATATTCCTTAGTATGAATGTAACACAATTTATTTATCTGTTCTACTGGTTGGTGGACTCTTCAGTTTCTAGGTTTAACTATCCAAGAAGAATTTGTGAGAATTATGTATATGTTAAGAATTGTGAGTGTTCTTATACACATCTGTCCCTGGGTACACACAATCATACACCTTTAGGGAATAGACCTAGCAGTAGAATTTCTGAATATATATAATCACAATGTGTTGGATATTGTCAAGAACTCTTTTTCAAAGTAGTTGTGTCTGTTATTACTCCCATTAGCAGCATGTGAGAATTGATTTTTAGATATTAGCCATATCTGTGGGTATGTAATGATATCACATTATGGCTTTAATTTGAAGTACTCTCATTACCCATGAGAGTAAGCACCATGTTATATATTTATTGACTGTAAGGATTTTTCTTTTGTGTAATACCTTTTTAAGTCTCTTCATGGTTTTTCCATTAAATTGTTGGTCTTTCTTCTATTGGCTTTGGTTAGGTTGTTCAGTGCTTGAGTAAAAAAAAACACTCCAAAATCCAGAAGCTTATTTTTGTTTGCAAATCTGCAATTGAAGCAAGTCTCAGCTAAGACAGGTTTTCTCTCTTCCCTTGTACATCAGCCAACATAGCTCAACTAGAGGCTGGAGGACCTACTTTCAAGATAGCTCACTCATAGCTGCCACCTTGGTACTGGCTATAGGTTGGTAGCGCACCCAGGGATATAGGTCCTAGGTCTCACTTTCTGTTCAGAAAGGCCTCTATCTGGGTTGCTTTTAGTTTTTTCATAACATAATTGCTTGGTTCCAAAACCTAGCGTTCCAAGAAAACAAGGCAGAAATGCATGGCATTTTTATGATCCAGCCTTGAAAATCACAGAGCATTGCTTTAACCATATTGGTTAGGGCAGTCACAAAGGCCTGCACTGTCAGAAGAGAGCATATGTTTAACATCTGTCGCATATTTATTTGCTGTGTGTTTATTTTCTATGGTAAAAAATCTAGTCAAATCTTTGCCCCCATTTTTTTTTTTTCCCTGTGGTTCTGGGGATTGAACACAGGGCCTTGTGCATGCAAGGTAAGCACTCTCCCAATTGAGCTTTATCCCCAACTCTGCCCATTTTTTATTGGTCTTTTTTTTTCCTATTTACTTCTTATGGAGTTTCTTGAATTCTTTCTATACTCTGTATACATGTCATTTAATAAGACAGAATTTAAAGTTATTTTCTCTCACATTAAATTCTTGCCTTTCACATTTTCTTAACATTGTTTTTGGAAGAACAAATATTGTTTATTTTGGTGAAAATCAAGTTATCATTTTTCTTTGTATACTGTATGATATTATGTATATGAAATCTTTGCCTAGCTGCCACAATTTTTTTTCTTTAATTAATAAAGTTTGTTGTTTACAGTATATTAAAGTTTGTAACAAAACAGCAGAAAATAGAGTTCCCATGAATGCCTTGTTCCTTCCATACCACTTCTCCATACATACTCAAGTTTTATTTTATTTTATTTTTTTTTAAAGAGAGAGGTGTGAGGGAGAGAGAGAGAAAATTTTAATATTTATTTTTTTTTTAGTTTTCGGCAGACACAACATCTTTCTTTGTATGTGGTGCTGAAGATCGAACCCGGGCCGCACGCATGCCAGGCGAGCGCGCTACTGCTTGAGCCACATCCCCAGCCCCTAACAACTCGAGTTTTAGAGAGAAACATTTATTAGAGTTCAGGAACCTACATTGATACACATCATTATTACTCAAGTCCATGATTTAAATTAGGGTTCACTCTTGGTTTTTATGATTTGTAGGTTTTAACAAATGTATACATATTCATGTAATAATTCCTGTTTTCTATAATCAGACCCTACTCTATAAATAGCATATATGGACCCTCTTGTCATAAGATCTCTGGAGATCTATTTGATTCTTCCAATAGTAGAGCACTCAGTCAGGGCACCTAAAAGGAGATACAGAAAATTTGGGGACTTCTAGTTACAATAAAATCCTGAATATTTTCCAGAACATAAGAACTTCTGGGGCCTTCTACTGCCTGGTACTTGAAGTAATTGTCCTAATGCCATCCATTTTTGGTAGACTACAAATAAAATCCTTGATTCTACACCTTTCTCTTAATATAAAGGCATTTTTTCCTTTATAGGTATGAGACATGCTTTTGAAAATAAAAGCTGACATCTTCCTTTTTTCCTTAGGTCTGACGGTAACTGCTGTAAAGGACTCAGGAGAATGGAATTTGGAGGCTGGGGCATTAGTACTTGCAGATGCAGGCCTTTGCTGTATCGATGAGTTTAACAGCCTTAAAGAACACGATAGAACCAGCATCCACGAAGCAATGGAACAACAAACCATAAGTGTTGCTAAGGCTGGGTAAGTATTTCTTTTCTTTAAAATCTATGGAAACAGATTATTTAATTCATGGTTTAGAGAAAATAGGAACCTTATTTGTTCTATCTGGATTATCAGCTATTACCATTCAAGATACACCTTTCAAGTTTTTCCTTATTAGAATGCAGAGGTATGTGAGGAAGTAAAAATGAGTTATTGGGGAAAAAGCAAGTATAAATGTAGATTGATATAACCAATGGAATGGATTTATGAAAAGTTTTCAATATGGGAATCAACTCATTTTTTTCTTTTATTCAGCAAATATTGTATTCTGGGCATATCATTGTATTAGGAATTTTGAAAGATTCAAGAAGGAAAAAAGATCATAGTTTCAGCTTTCAGTAGCCTCTTATACATCTATGAAAGGTTGACCACAGCATATGGAAACCTAAATAATAAGTAATATATATTTTCATAAGATGAAGTGCCTTTTGTGACTCAGTGATGCTCAAGATTGAAGTATATGAATCTCTGTCTACATATAACCAAAGGAATGAATAATAAGCCAGGTTTAGACAGAAATCCACTCACCCAGGCCCTGAGGTGGCTACCAGAAACTTACCTGACTATAAAGGTTAGCCACCTACACAAACAAGCTTCCAGGCCTTCCACAGGACTAGAGCTATCTCAACCCTAACGTTGCTATTAAGGGTGCAAGTAGAGCTGCCAGCAGTGTTTTCAAATAGTAGTGGGTACTTAGAAGCCAGACAGAAGCTGGTATATATAGATTCTATGAGATCTATTTATATATCTTAGTGAAAAAGTAATGGGAATTGAGGGAAGAATGAAAAGAGAACAGAATATAGCCCCCATAGGAAAAGCATACCAGAAAGAACTAGGCAGAACCATTATTAGATCTATTCATTTGTTCATTCACTCTGTTTCTTAAGAACCTGCCATATGCCAAGAACTGCCAAACACTAAGAAGTGCAACAATGCACTGAAAATTGTCCTTGAGATATTACTATTTGATTGGAAAAGATAGACAAAAAAAAATGAAAAAGTGGTAAGTTCATAATAAAAGTGTCACAAGAAAGCATAATTATGACTTCTAAACTTTTTAGAAAGGGAAATTAGACATATAGTTTTTAAGTGCCTTCCAAGAATGAATTTCTATGCCTCCATTTAATTGATATCTTTGGCGATTAGTAGATTTTATGTTTTATTTTCATGTGCCTTTTCCAGAGATAATCTGGGATATTTTGCAAGTTTTCTAAATAATTAATCCTTCTATCAGGAAAATTTTAAG
Source organism: Urocitellus parryii (assembly GCF_045843805.1). NCBI lineage: Eukaryota > Metazoa > Chordata > Mammalia > Rodentia > Sciuridae > Urocitellus > Urocitellus parryii. The sequence continues at coordinate 44,222,398 of NC_135538.1, forward strand.
ACAAATTCTATGAATCTGTTTAAGAAAAGGAGAAAATTAGTGCCATATATAACAGACTACAGAATAAATATTTGGAAGCAGAAATATTTTATTAACCACCTTTACTATCTGACTCCTTGCAAAATGTGAATTAGTATGAACTTTTTGTGGTATCTAAAATATGCTGTGAGTTTCACAGTCAGCTTTCTCTAGCTGAACAATTTTCATGATACCAAGAGGCTAGACATCTTTTGATAACCATTTTATGCATTAGAACAATGCTTTTCACTGACTATGGCAATAACCAGTTTTATTGTTTTTGCAGTCCATCACAGAGCCTGTTTTTTTTTTGTTGTTGTTTTTGGTTTTGGTTTTTTTTGTGGTTATTGTTTTTTGAGATGGGAATTTCCACTAAATAGCCCAAGCTGGCCTCAAACTCTGGATCCTCTTGCCTTAGCCTCCTGAATAGCTGGGATTACAAGTGTGCACCACTCCACTCCTCTCCGAGCCATGCTTTTATAAAACACATAATAAAAATGGATTACTATAACAGTGAAAAGGCAAAGATCTACAAAATATAAGCCTAAAAAATCCTTATAAGAGAAATATAGATAGCCTACAAAAATCTCAACTCTGAAAATTTATCAGAGCACTGAGGTCATAAACACAAGGAATCTTAATTTCAAAGTATAACAAGCCCCTCTAGGGAAAGTTGAAGCACACAAACTGTTTTACCATTGACAGAGCATGAAGGAAAAGGTGGCTGCCACAGAAATAAGACATAACTAAAAATTTCATAATTCCCAAAAGTTCAAGTGTGGGTTAGCATACCAGTTGAGAATAACTGGGAGCTCTAAACACAATGAGAACTCTTTTTCACTTGCAAGCTCTTTTCCAGTGGTCTGTACCAGATATGAGAAAAATTGAGCAGGGAAGAAAACCAGAGAGCTCCTCTTTTCTTCTCATCAGTAATGTTAGCAAAAGGAGGTGACTGCTTCTGGGTGATAGGCCTGAGACCCAGGATACCTCTTATTTGAAGCAATAGCTATAAATAACTGGGGGAACGACAGTAAGCCTTTGCATTTACAGGACCTCTGTGGAAAGGGAAGAACCAAACAACCCGTCTGATTCTGGATAAGTCCTTCGCTCCACCAGGAGACAGGCAAATGCACACTGATTCTCGATGAATAGAGGCAAAAATTCTCTTGAGTCTAAGATGTTGAACCAATACAAATATAGTACAGAGCAGCAGTCTGCTACCATTGGAAGAAGGACAGAAAAATCCCTCTGCCCAAGAACCACCATACTTTCATGGCAGAGTCCAACAGTCATAGGTGGGAGGAAGAGAAAGCCTTATCCATCTGTATTCAATCCCATTCAAGAAGAGGCACATAGACCTTGCCTAAGAAAAAGGAGACTAAGATCCACCTTGGCCCCAAAATGAGCGTACATTGAATAACAAGCAACAACAGTGTGGCACTGGGGAAGATACAGGAGTATACAGAGAGACCCCCTCTATAATATAGATGTACAATGGTTGCTGTAGAGTAGTGACACTGACGATAATCCTCCAGCACTGCACTGTAATAACCCCCCACTCAGTGAAAGGTAAAGGCACCTCGATACTGAAAGGATTAAAAGTCTGTGGTACATAAGGTAACAATAATATCACCAATGTCCAGTTTAACTATGATGGCCTGATAGACACTGATGGCCTTTTAGAAGGAACCAGTCCTTTTCTGGTATAAACACTGTTTATCTCATTCTTTGCTGTGCTTCCACTCACTGTGCCTGGTACATGGTCAGAAATTACAAGGCAAATACAGAAGAAAAGAAAAATGGTGGGAGGAAAGAAGGGAGGAAAAAGGAAAAGAACATTTTGTTTTCAAAAGATAAAGTAATCAACAGAACCAGATTTAGTGATGAGACAGAAGTTGCAATTATAAGACACAAACTTTAAAATAACTATATATGTTGAAGTATCTAGTGAGAAAGAAAAACAGCATGAATGAAGAGAGACAAGACATAGGTAGAAATAGAAGCTTTAAATAAGTATCAACTGGAAAAGCCAAATAGTATACAATATTAGGAATTAAAAATGCCTTAGACTTCTGAGCAAACTAGATTATGCTGAAGAATGATTCAGTTAACTTATAGGTCTATAGTAATTACCTAAAACTAAACATGAAAAGACAGAAGAGTAAAAAATACATACATACAGTGATATAGCATGATGCCAAATTTTGTGACACATAGTTTACTAGAATCACAGAGGAAAAGGAGGCAGAAGGAATATTTAAAGAAGCCATGGTAATTAATTATACAAAAATTATTGATGAATATCAAATTACAGATTCAAAGGACTCAGGGGACTTCAAGCAGGAAAATACTACACAGGCACACATACACACACTCATACTATGTATCTGGACACATTATAATCATGCTGCTGAAATCCAAAGATAAACTCTTTAAAAGGCCAGAAGAAAAATAAAAACTTTTCATAAGGAAAAACAGAGATGAGAATTGAGAAGAAAATTTGTCAACCTAGGAAACAGCATTCAAAATTTACAGCAAAATATTTGTTTAGACAAGCAGATCTAAAGTAAGACATTTTTATTTAAAGGAAGTTCTCCAGACAGAAGAACATGATTCCCAGTGAAAATCTGGTTCTGCACAAATGAAGAGCATTGGAAATGGTAGGACATAAGAGAAAATTAAAAAATAATCAACAGAACCAGATTTAGTGATCATTTACCAAGGTAATTATCTATAGCAAAAATAGAAATACATGACAGTAGTAGCCTAAAGAACAGAAGGAGGAGATGGAAGTTTGCTGTTACAAAGTTTTTACGTTATCCATAAAGTGGTCCAATAATGTTTAAAGGTAGACAAATAACTTAACGATGTAAACTCTAGAAAAAAACATGAAAACAGAGGAGTCATAATAATAGCCAGTTATGGAGATAAAATGGAATCATAAAAAATAATCAGAAAGGGAACAAATAATAAATGGGACAAATAAAATACAATTAGCAAAATAACAGATTAATACAAAAAGAGTTTGTGGTACTGAGAGTTGAATCTAAGGCCTTTTGTATGTTAAGTATGTGCTCTGCCACTGAGCTACATACATGCCTAGCTCCAGGATGAATAGATTTAAATACAACTGTATGAATAATTATACTAATAATAAATTGTGTAAAACAATTAAAATTCAGGGACTGTCAGGTTGAATAAAAAAGCAAGCTCTGACTATACGATGCTCTACAGAAACAGACTTTAAATGCAGACACATCAGTAAGTTAAAAAAATGTAAAAAATACATTTATACAATAGAAACAAAAAAACCTGACAAGAAAATTACAGGAAAATAAAACTTCAAACAAATATCATCCATGAATATAGACACAAAAATTATTCCTAATACTTTAGTAAATTAAATTCAACACTAGATAAAGGATTAACTTTATAGCCAAGTAGGTCTTACCACAGAATGCAAGATTGGTGTAATGTGAAAATCAGTCAGTAATAATATACAATATTAGCAGAATAAAAAAAACTGTATCCCAAAATAGAAAGGGAAATTGTTTTTGACAAAATTAACTACTTATGATAAAATTTTCAGCAAAGTTCCTTTGTCTTTTAAATGGAATCTCTGAAAAACCTACAAAAAACATCACAGACTTAGTGGTAAAAGACCGAATGTTTCCCACTTAAGAGTAGGAGTAAGAATGTCTACTCATAACTATTTTTGGTCAGTATTATGCTAGAAGTCCAGTTAGTTTGGTAAGAAACAGAAAGAAAACACATTTCAGATTAGAAAGGAATAAGTTAAAACTGTCTTTATTTTGTATGACATGAACACCTATATAGAAAATATTCCAAGAATCTATGAAAATTACTAGAAATAATAAACGAATCTAAAAATATCAATAGAGTACAAAACCAATGTATAAAAATTAATTATCACTATCTGATAGCAGTGAACAATTAGAAGTCAAAATAAAATATACATTTATAAGAGCATCCTCAAACAGGAATTCTTTAGGAATAAATCTAACAAAATATGTTCTAGATTTATACCCTAAACACTGGAGAATACTGGAGAAAGATACTAATTCCATTGATCAGAAGACTTGTTATTGTTAAGATTTAAGCTCTTCCCAAAGCAATGTGACTCAATGCAATTCCAGTCAAAATACCAATTTTTTATTTTTGGTAGAAATTAATAAACTGACTGTTGGGCATGGTAGTGCACACTTGCAATCCCAGAGTCTAGAGAGGCTGGGGATCCCAAGTTCAAAGTCAGTCTCAGTAACTTAAGGAGGCACTAAGGAACTCAGTGAGTCCCTGTCTCCAAATAAAATACCAAAAAAAAAGGTCTGGGGATTGTGGCTCAGTAATTAAGTGCCCATCCCTGGTACCAAAAAAAAAAGAAGAAGAAGAAAGAAAACAATTAATAAACTGATTTTAAATTTACATGGAAAATCACAGCAACAAGAACAGCCAAAACAAGTTTGAAGTAGGACAAATTTGGAGGACTTTATTACTGTATCAAATAGTGTAGTGTTCAGATAAGGATAGACACAGATCAGTGGAAGAGAATGCAGGTCTAGAAATAGACCCACAGATACAAAGTCAATTGATTTTTCAGGAAAATGCCAAGATAATTCAGTAGAGAAAGGATAGCCACTTAAAAAAATGGTGCTAGAACACTTACATAATCCATCAACTGATAAATGAATGAGTGGATTTTAATAAATATATACTAGGAATTTAAAGGAATAAACTGTTGGTGCATACATCAACATGGTGAATATTTAAAAGTATTATGCAAAGTGAAAGACACCAAGCATTAAAAGCTACAGAGCTTCCATTTATATAAAATTCCAGAAAAGATGAAATGAAGGAGGGAAGTCAGATCAGTGGTTGCTAGAGGTTGTGGGTTGTGGGAGGCGAATGATTACAGAGGGGCTCCTTTAAAAAGGTGGATTTTACTGTTACATAAATTATATATATACCACAACAACCATAACTCTAAAAATATATAAACTCAAATCTTTATTTTTACATTCACCAGACTTGAAATCACTCTGTCAAATGTTGTTGAAGTTTCTGAACACTTAACTCTCCCTGTGCTCATCCTGTCATCCTGTGTCACCCTGGCTGGTGGCGAACAGGACAAGTATACAGCTTGAGCTTTCGTACCCTGTTGGTAGAACAGCATAGAAAGACACCACATAAGAATAGATTGGAAGGGCATGGAAAAAAATAACAGTGCCAGGGGAGATGTACATTCATTGTCATAAAATCCTTTTTTAGTTGGAGTGACATCTTCTAGAGGAAGTAATTTTAAGAATAACTTTCAGATTGGATTTCTTTTGTCTGCTGAAAAGGAGAGGATTCACAGCTTGGAGGCAAGAGATTTGAACTTTAATTATCTTGCTACTTGTACTTATAGTCAATTTTTCATTGTTTCTTCTTTAAACCATCTGTCAAATATAATATATATATATATATATATATATATATATTATATCTGATATATATATATCAGAGTTTTGCCTGAGAAGCACTTTGAGTACTTTGATTTAATGAATTTTTCTCTTGCCTTCCTTTTTAGACCACCTCACTGTGGTAGACATTGTTGTTATGGTTACTGTGTTAAACATTTGTATTATTATGGTTTTAAGATAAAAACCTGCAAACGTTTGTTTTGTCTTGGCTGCTATCTAAAGTGTAATAACTCTTTGAACTAAGACATGGATTACAACCAATATTTTAGGCTTCCATTTCTTTACCTTTACATAACAATTTTTACTTTGCAGAGCATTTTAGCATATTTATTTCATTTAAAGATCACTATAGTTTAGTGCATTTAAGGAATTACAGGACTTTGTTCTCTAGTTATTGTTATTAAATAGGTCTTTATTGAGTGTCAGGTATAGATATTGGTGACATTTGGTTTTGTTCCTCTCCTCACTAAACTATTTTGGAATTTATAAAGACATTTATACCATATTATTCTTATCATAAGCAAAGAGTCAATTTCTAAACATTGCATACTGTATAATTATATAATACTTTCAGTGGCTTGTATGTTTTATTTCCCCATCTTGGTTTTTCTTTCGTTTTCTTTTTCTTTGTCATTTCTCCATGTTGGAAAGATTTCTTTTTCTTGATCAATTTAGTGAAGAGAGTTTTTAATTACCTTGTAATAACAAACCTGGGTTTCAGTGGTCTCTTCTGAAATTACTCAACTCATTTCTAGCCTACTCCCAGGAACAGTAGGACTACTGTGTGTTGACAAGCATCTCGTTGTATTTGATTTTCAACATGATGTTTCTAACATATGCTGGCCTGTTGAAATTTTCAACCAGACTTAACACTTCTTATGCATCAAAAATTTTAAATTTTATTTAGAATCAGAGCAGTCATATAACCTGTTTTTGAATCTCTCCTACCTAGGGTTACTAGGCTCTAAGCTTTCCATACAGAAATAAGAACTCAAAAGAAGTGAAAATGTTTTCCCTTTCAAATTTTTCTTTTCTTCTTTGTGACTTTACAGAATTACTTAAAACTGGTACTGTCATCTCTCATAAACAAGTGCCCAACAATAACAATAGCAGTGAATATCCCTTATTTAAAGTAAAGCATAATTAAATTGTTAATATTTTTATGGAGAAGTCGTTGTGGTCCTAGTGGAAAGAGCAAACACTTCTGTGCCCTGAGACCTAGCCTCAGTTCCAGCTGTTCCCTCATTGCCGCTGCAGCATCAGAGGTTCAGTCATCTTCAAACCTACTTTCCCACAGTGTGATTCACTATTTCGTGTGTTTGTTGGGTCTTTTAGACTCATTCACTTCTATTTAATATTTGAGTTCTCTTTTCTTCCATCATTTCAACTTCTTCAAAAGAGGCCCAGTTAGATACTGTCATCCCTACTAAAAGATTTATTCAAGAACAGCTCCTTGGCCTCTGGCCACTTTATGGATTGACTGTTCTTGGGTCAGCTGCCAGTCCATTCAGTTCCTCTGTGGCAGTTTACACAAAAGGAATCAGGTTTATGTGCTTAGTGAACACTCCAGTGTTTGGCCTATCCAGACTGTAATGAGGACAAAAAAGTCACTTCAGGAGTATACCACAGAGCAGGTCAGAAGAAAAGGTAGGTTCCTCAGTGCTGGAAAATAGTAGTTTAGGCAGGCAGAATAATATCCTAGCAAATCAATCTTTATAGGAGGTGATTCTTATGAAAAAAAGTTTTGAGCTCACTGGGTTTCAAAGAAATATACAGAAGGAATGGGAGGGTTTTAAAGATAGTACTTAATCTCAGGTACTAGTGAGCTGTAGACACTTGGTCTCACTCCATTGTAGTTTTTTTTAGTACAATTTTTTTTAAGTTGTCAATGGACCTTTATTTTATTTATTTATATATGGTGCTAAGACTCAAACCCAATGCCTCATACATGCAAGGCAAGTGTTCTACCACTGAGCCACAACCCCAGCCCTCTCTATAATAGTTTTTATAATTTCTTTCCAGATTAAAGCTTCAACCAACTAAGTGATACTTTTTCCTCTATATAAGTTGCCTTTTAACTTTTTTATTTTTTAACTTTTATTTTGACAATATCACAGAAAAATGCAAGAATAATACATTGTTTTTGCTTTCAGTTCAGCAGTAAAGTGTGCCCTGAATCACCAGTGTTTTATCTATCATCTGTTTGGCAGTATGAACCCATGAGAACTCTCTTTAAATTCCACTTTAGTTTATGTTCGTTTTTCATACCACTTACTCTATGTCACTCTCCAGTTTAAGAAAAAGTTGGTTCTATCTCCAACAGTGGCCCATCTAATGTTTTAGGCTAATAGCTTTCGGAATCTCAAGTTTTACCATTTAGAGGACTGTTAATCTTTCTGATGCAAAGTATGCAGTAAATTGCCAAGTGCAAAACTCGAGAAAATGTCTCTAGAGACCTGCAGCATAACATGGTGTTAATTAGTAATACATGGGGTTAAGTGTGAAGACAGGAACACTTAATCATTAATTCTAACAAAATAAAATAAAATATAGTACTCCAAATTTTACCCTTAGGAAAAACCTTAAAACCCTAACCTTCTCCTCAAACTCCATTTCAAACACTTTACTCATTTTGGCCCAAAGCTTGGAAACTCCAGGATAGGAGTCATTCACCAGGCTACCACCCTGTCTCTCAGGGTTCACTTACATAGGTTTTCCTTTGAGACACATGGTATCTTCCTTGCATCATCAAATTGTAAAATGTCTTTTTTTTTTTGCTTTCTCTCTCCTATATCTCAGGTGACTAAAGGTAAAGGTATTGATTTGTGAAATGGTTTTGGTTTGAAATACAATCTCCCTTAAAGATATTAGTGTGAACCACTGAATCAGGGTACCACCTGGCCTCCAAGACTACAGAAATTTCTCATTTTTTTTCAATGTGTCACTTTATATGTACTGCAGACTATTAGAAAGTTCTTTTTTATAAAAAGAAACAGTATACTTATTTTGTTCCATTTAATTGTGCTAACTTCACAAATTGCTTTTAGAGTTAAGGTTAAACTTTTTACATTGTTTCACATGGTGGGCATACAACTTCAGGGGCCATCATAGTGTATACACTTACCATTTAAATGCTTACGTGACTGGGAGGGAATCTACCTGATTTCTGTAGTATAAAACTTATAATCAGAATAAAAAAAGTGGTAAAATGCTCAGGATGCCCAGAGTCTACCAAAATGTAAATCACAGTGTCAATAACCAAAATGTAGGTCTTATTGAGTCAATGCATGTTTGAGAAGACCACTAATGTTGTTTTTCTTTGTTTATGTTACTTAAATCTGCAAATATTTTTAAAGTTTGAGAGTTCACTTACATTTTCCCTAGCTGCTTAATGAAATAGAACAGGAAAACAAAATGCAAATGGTGTAATGTGAACTTTAAAAAAGGGATGACAGTACTTGAGTTTAGGTAAATTCTTTTTAAACTGTGCAAATGCGCATCTGTGCTTGAGAGAATGGCAGCACAGTGCCATACAATGGTGCGTGGTCCTTTGAAAGAACTTTATGTGATGATGACCTTCAAGGCCTTGAATACCAAACTAAATAAATGATTTGGGAAAAATCAGGGTTCTTCTCAAACTTAACTATAGATAATGCCTCATCAAGGGCAGAGTATCACTGGATTCTTCAATAATAGAGGATATTCTAGCTGTTTGCTAAGGACAACTTAGCATTATAATTATATATTTGGTGCTATTAAATTATACTCACATGCCCAGGTAGGAAGAACAATCTGAACATTAAACAGCAAGGTAGCAATGTATAGTTTTGCTCAAAACTCATGTCTTAAGCACTCATCAGTGTAGAGCTGTTTGCCAGCTTCTGGCCCACAAAAAAATGAAAGGACAAGGCCTTTGTTCTTGATGTGCTTACAAGACAGACAAGTAAACATTTATTGTACACTGTCAGTCTAACAGCCCTCTAAGAGCCATGGCACAAACTTGAACTTGATTACTCCATTGCTGATCAGTGTTCTGGCCCACAACTAGACTACTGAGTCAGAGTCTCTGAGATGGACCTTGGAATCTGTTAGGTCTCATTGGACAGCCTGGCAGAGGGACCACTGCTCCAGACTGATTGCTGTGCACCCAGATAATCTGCCTCTACCTCCCAAGATCTTGGAAGCTGTGTCTTTGTAGACTACTCTCCTGTTGAGAGGAGGAAGTTAGTCATTCTACATAATCCCCCTGAGAGGACTGAATGGGACTATAGAATAGGTTGAGAAGTGTTCCTTGGAAGCATCCAGATGTGCCACCAAGATATGAAAATATAATCTAAAATCATATACTTTGAGAGTTTGTGTTCTTCTAGATGACCACATAATCAGAACTCTTCCTCCATCTCCTCTTTCCTATTCCCATTGCTTATGAGTTGTCTTACTACTCATTGAGCTAATATAGGTGTGAAAGGTAATTTTCAACTTAAAGACCTTGTTAAAAGGTGGGAAAGAATGTACGTACCTAGTATTTAAGATTGCCAAATATATATATAATGCATTGAGAATAGGTTTTGTTTTTTGGTTTTTTTGTACTAAATGGTTTTGATTTTTTAAAACTGAGGTTGAATTAATGTAGACATGTGAGACAGTCTAGAAATTGATATTTGAAAGTTCCATCTCAGACTGTTTTCTATCCAGATTCTTTTGGTAAGGAGACCACTCAACTGTTACTGGGTTTGCCATAGCCAAAGGATCTGAAGCGTGCTAGAGGTTTTACTGTATATTACTCACAGTAGATTAACTGCCATAGCAAATAGTAGCTTAACACTGTATATTTCTTGTATATGTATGTATGTGACACTAATCCCATTAAGGGGACTCTGCCCTCATAAACTCTTCTAAAACTATTTCCCACAGGTCCCATTGCCCAATACCATCACATTGGGTGTTAGAGCTTCAAGATATGAATTTGGTGGGGGACACAAACATTCAGTTCATAACAGCCTCTATTCCTTTTGACATGGGGGAGTAAAAGTGCAAAACAAAATATGCCATTTTAATTATATTAAGTGTACTATTTCATTAGTGTTAAGTATAGTCACTTCATTGTGCAAACCAGTCTTTCATCTTAAAAACTGAAACTCATTACTCATTAAATAACTCCCCATTTCCCCTCCTCCCAACCCTTGTCAACCACTTTTTCCTATGAACTTGATTACTCCAGATAACTCCTAAGTAGAATCACACAGTATTTTTGTTTGTGACTGGCTCCTGAGGTTCATCTGTGTCGTAGCATGTATTCTAATTTCCTTTTTTTTTAAGTCTGAATAATTTTCCATTGTATGTGTAGAACTCATTTTCTTCATCTGTGTACACTTGAGCTGTTGTACCTTTTGGCTCTTGTGTATCATGCTGCCAAAGACACTGGTGTGGCCTCTGTTACAAGTAAACATGGAGATTGCTCAATAAGAGTCATAAAGGGAGTCATGGAGATCATCCCCAAAAAAGAGCATTTTCTGGAAGTATTGTACTGGTAAAAATAATATGTGTTACCTAAGTTTATAATGTTAAGAAAATTACTACTGTGTTTATAGGTAAGGTTAAACATGGATTTAATGAATGGAAAGCTAGCTCTACCACGCGGCCTGCGCAATGGTTTCATTAATGAGGTTCTAGGCATAAAGTTAGTTAGAAGAGATCGAAATAAAACACACAGACTCAGTTACCTTATTTCTATTGCTAGGTCCGAGACAGCTCCCCTCTCTGGTTTGCTCCTCTAGCCGCCCAGCAGGGCAGCAAGGATTACTCAGGGCTAGCAGGAGAGAGAGAGAGTGAACACGCCGGGGACTAGCCTTTTATTGGGGAACAAGAGATTTAGGGGAGAATTCCATCCAATGAAGGTTGAGGGGGGCTGCACTCCAAGGTCAGGGTCAGTGATTGGGTCCCCGGGGTCAGTGGTCAGGCACACCCCCACACGGATGGGCTCTCTCATCAGGAAAGGGTCGGGAAAGCTTCGACACTGCCAAAGCACCTCAGACCCTTAACAGGAGTCACCCAATCACGTGTTAGAATGGCTTCCCACAGCTAGCTTTTTCTAGAAACCAGTGTTTTCATTCCTTGAAGTTAATGAAGAAAAAAATGTGTATCAGCATTGTTTTATGACTGTTAAAGTCTATGAAAATATAGTAACTGAATTTTAGGATTACTGAACTAAGATTTACTTTTATTTATCATTTAATTAATACAAATATATTGAGCATTTAATGTGTAAGGATAATAGCAATAAGTCAGTCCCTCAAGGAGTAACAAATTTAGTAGGAACAAATAAGGCAAATAAATAGATACCTAAAAACATCAGGTAGAATCTTGAGATCACGGGAGTTGTACATCTAAAATGTTACAGCCCATAGGGGAGGAGATCTGGAAAAGAAAAAAACATTGATTTTTGAAACTTAGCAGATATAGGTTTGAATCTCAGAAAAACTGTCTCATTGTAATCTTGGGGAAGTTAATATCTAATCTTCTAGCTTCCTTATTAAGTTTGTGATAATAGCACTCACTTTCAGGTTTCTGTGAAGATGAAATAATATGTATAAATCTAACAGTGGTTGGTATTACAAATGTGGTAATCATTTTTATTAATATAATTGAAGAAAGTTATGTTCACATTGGATTAGAAAAATGAATTACCTTATACTAATTCATGAGCTCATTCATTCAGTGGTCTTTGTGAGCCACCAGTATGCACAGAGTGTTTTGGATTAGAGAGAGAGAGAGAGAAACGAACACATACCTGTTTGTTGAGAACATACCTGTTTGTTTTCTAAAGCCCTTTTCAGTTTTTAACAGAAATGATAACAGGTCTGTAACCACTAGGTTTATTAATTGCCTTCTCCTCTTTCACCTGCCTAGAGACTTCCTGGCATTGTCTGAATCCTCCTTCTTTGCTATAGAGATTTTCCTAACTTCTTATTCCACATTGTCACCTCTTTTATCTACTCCCCTGTTTTTCCTCATTTTCATTTCTTCACCTCAGGAAGCCTTTTCTCATTGCATACAACTCTTAACTTGGTCCACTTCATGAAATTTAATTTCATTTTTTTTCTGGTTACCTCAGGAATAATTTACCACCTTCTTTCTGTCTTTGCATCTCACATCGGATTGTATCCCTCATAGATATTCTGGTGTATCCTTAGAAGTTTCTGTCTCCTGATACTATAGTCAGAATCCCTTGCACACCTACTATCTGCCAGGTGCTCTCTTGGGCCTCCTCATCCTCCAGCAATTCTATTGTAAAATAATTGGAGTCAGGAACTAGCTGAACACCTTTTTGAATTCTCAGTATATCCTTTTCACATAGAAAATAGCCTATAAATATTAGTTGATCAGACAGAGGAAGAATGATTAATTGTACATAGTATTAAAAATATTTTTCATTATTTCATATGCAAGTATATTTTGTTTCATTGCCAGTATTGCAAAAATACTCCTTTTATGGTAAATACAAAGTCTCACCTGATTATATATTAAATGTGCTTTTGTGGGATCAGTAGGAACCATTTACTGCACTGCTTTTTTGGAAAATGATTCCCAAGTTCTAAACAACTAGCTGTGTAGAAACCATTTTTGAACATAAATTGTAAGATGTGGACTATCTTTTCAGAATTTTCTCCTTTTACTAATCTTTTTTAAAGGGGATTAAGTCTTTGGTAAAAAGCACTTTGTATTTCTTGTTCAATGAATGTTTTTTGTTTTGTTTTGTTTTGTTTTTGTTTTTGTTTTGTTTTTGCCACAAAGATTCTTAAACTTTTTCGTTCTCAGGGAATGAAGTAACTTCTAGAGCCAACTCAAAATAGATAGAAGATTAACAGCTGTAGCACACGTTTGCTGATGTCATAGGACTGTGACTTAGGAGAAGCAGACCTCCCACTATAACTAAAAATGGAATCAAGTGCAGAACATACCCATTTACAGATCATTTATTTTACATTTCTTATTGTCAATGAATATACATATTATTTTGAGAACTTGTTCAACATTTATCAGTTTAAGAACAGTATCTAAGTTATGTCATATCCATACCTATCCTGCTACCATCCCACTTAGGACTTTAGTACCTCTTTACTGAACCATTACACTAGCATCCCACCCATGTCTCATATACATTCCTTCCCTGTCCAGCACACCACCAGGCCCAAACCTCCTCACACATACACACACCCTTTCATAAATGCTCCTCAAAAACTCTATGGTTCAGGCATGGTGGTACATACCTGTAATCCCAGTGTCTTAGGAGGCTTATGCAGGAGGATTGCAAATTCAAGGGTAGCCATGCAACTTAGTGAGACCCTGCCTCAAAATAAAAAATAAAAAAATAAAAAGAACTGGGGATGTGGCTCAGTGGTTAAGCACTTCTTTTTTTTTTTTTTTTTTTGGTATTGGGGAATAGCAAAAAAAAAAAGTAAACCAATCCTTAATTTCCTGATTTCCTATTCTTTTCTCCCTTCCTTTCTCTTTTATGATTAGAAAAATCAAAACAAGTAAATATACAGAAAGTTTTTGCTCACCATTCCCCAAAGTCATCCCTACCTCTTGTTCTCCACTGGTATATGTCTCTATCCATTTAAAAATGTCCAGGTGTCTTGAAGGGTCCAGTTTAAAAGTCATATCATAGTGTTTTCCTGGTCATCTTTTTCATCACATAGACAAATAACATTTTTCTTAGTTCCCTGGGAACTTTATACTTATAGAACCTAGGATTTGCTGCCTTGAATTACATTATAGTTGGTAGTTTACGAGCTTCTGAAGAATAGTATCCATGTTTGGTTTAATTTCATATACTTCTTAGCTCTTAGCAGAGTGTGCTCACTAGAGGAGCATAAAGAGTATTCATTCAACAGTTGTTTCTCTTCAAGATAAACTAGTTTCAGTATACCTAATTTGAACTTGTTATTTGTGATACCACCTTATATTATGTCACATTTTTTCCTCTGGATTCTCAAGGTGAAAATGAAGTCCCATTTTAGTGACAAGATTGATCTTGGTTTTTATTTGAATCTCACAGTCAGTGAATTTCACCCTCTCTCCCCATAGCCTCGTGTGCAAGCTAAACACAAGGACCACCATACTAGCAGCAACCAACCCTAAAGGCCAGTATGATCCCCAGGAGTCTGTGTCTGTGAACATCGCCCTCGGCAGCCCACTTTTAAGTCGATTTGACCTGATCCTGGTTTTGCTTGATACCAAAAATAAAGACTGGGATCGTGTAATTTCCTCCTTTATCTTAGAAAATAAAGGTATGTGAAAATATACAAATAATCCAATATGGCAAGGAAAGATTAGACCTGACTAAAGGAAATTTCTCTTGAAGAAAATTAAATAAATCTCACAGAGGGGAGTGAGTGAGAGAATCTGGTTCAGGGGCCCCAGAATAATGAGGAGAAGGAAAAGAGGCTTTCTCCACCTGGTACAATGAGCTTTTATATATATGTCCTTTGTGATGAAAGGGTGCAACCTTATGATATAAAATTTCCATTCAACTCTTGCACATTAAGAAAACTGAACTGCTTTATGAGTTGAAATCTCTAAAAGTGAGCTTTACATTTGTTACTATGAAGCAGACCAAAAGTGTTCTGAATAATTTTAACCCTTGAGATAGCTTGTTTTTATTAAGCTTAGATTATAAGTCTGTCCATTCTAGAATGTATGCTTTACAAAGAATAGGACTAGATTTCAATGAACACAAAAACCTAAATGAGTACAAGAAGCTGGTGTAGTGTCACATGCCTTATAATCCCAGTGACTAGGAGTCTGAGGTAGGAGGATCACAAGTTTGAGCCAACCTCAGCAACTTGGCAAGAACCTGTCTCAAAATAAAAAGGACTGGGGAATGTAACTCAATTGTAAGTTACTCCTGGGTTCAATCCCCAGTACCAAAGATAAATAAAATAAAATTATAAAAAAATGAGTATAAGAACTTTATCAAATCCCTTAAGATGACATATTTTCCTGTTCTTAAATTTTACTAACCCAACATGTAATATACAGGTTACCCAAGCAAATCAGAGAAGCTGTGGAGTATGGAAAAGATGAAAACCTACTTCTGCCTCATTAGGACTCTCCAGCCCACTCTGTCTGATGCTGGCAATCAAGTTCTTCTCCGGTACTACCAGAGGCAAAGGCAGAGTGATTCCCGGAATGCCGCCAGGACAACCATCCGCCTGTTGGAAAGCTTGATTAGATTAGCAGAAGGTTTATCTCTTATTTGGTGATACTTCTCTTGAGTGCCTACTGTGTGCAGAGCATGTAGCTTGGAACTGTGGAGTCAAGAATAAATTGGGATAATCCCTACTCTAAGATGCTCACAGTCACTTAAAAAGAAAAGGCTGTGAGCCCTAAGACTTCCACTCATCAGAGGACAGATAATGGATGTCAAGTGGAATGTTGTATCTTTAAGAAAGAGGAATCTTGGTTGACATCTCAAGACCTCCCATAACTTAGCATACCACTATTTAGAAAGCCTCATTTCTGATGTCTTCTCAGTTCTATTAGCTTTTTTAGTGGAACAGTTACTTGCTTAGAATTGTTTTCCATATATCTTCTGTGGTTCTTGCTCAGTATTTTCCAGTCATGACCCATCCCCATTGTTAAAACAACCAAATCAACAATGCCATGTCCTGTCCCATTCCTAAGTCATAGAACTTAACATATACACGTATAGCTAATGTGCCTCTCAAACATTTATTTTCTAACATTGGCTTTTACATTTTAGATTATGTTTAAATAATATTTTAAAAACTTCCCATGAACTTTATGAATCACATGATAAAATAATATAAGCTTAATAAAAGATACCATAAAAGTAATGGACCTCATTTTTTTCCAAGGATTTATGTCTAATATTAGGGCAAGAGTACCCAAAATTCAAGCTTGCTTGTCAGTAGTTTTGAAAAGCTCATAAATCATAGATTTAAAAAAAAAACAGAATTGAGAAATGAGTTTTATTTTGTGTAGTTTTATAATAGATTAAAACAAGGACTAAAAGTTGCTAAAGTATTAAATATATGTTTCTGTAGCACCTTTCTATACTGTCCAGAGTACTTTCTCATGGATGTATACAAAATTGCATGACGTGTGCAGAAGGATCAGGTCTATTGTTAGAGAAACAACTGTAAAACTGGTTGCATGTAGAATTTTGTGCTTGTTCTAGTAAAATTAATTTGTTATTAGTGTTCATTCATAAAGCATGATTTGTGTGTGTGTGTGTGTGTGTGTGTGTGTGTGTGTGTGGAGGAGAGCAGGAGTAGAGAATTACCTGTATCATCCTAAATAATCCTAAATTCAAATGCATTTTATTTTCTTAGCTCATGCTCGGCTAATGTTTCGTGATATTGTGACTCTAGAAGACGCTATTACTGTGGTATCAGTAATGGAGTCTTCAATGCAGGTAAGGATATTTTGTGTATCTGATGTGTACCTTTATTACAAGCTTTCTTTCAAAAAAAGATACTATCAAGAGTTATAAAAATGATCTTATTCTAGCTAGACCTAGTAAATGCTGGAAAAATATCCATAGATAATCATTTAATAGAAGGGGGAAATGTTATAGAGACCTTTCATTGCATCATTGACATTGCTTTTGCTCATTGGTGGAAAATAGTGTGTCTCAACTCTTCTCAGCACACCTGAGTGATGTTCACAGTCTCTCTAATGACAGTATCATTTCTTAAATCAATGATTACCATCCAGAACTGGGAAAGAGAACTATTAAAATGTGAAAAATTTTCCTAGTTGATTCTCATCCCAAGGTGGGGGTATTTAGTGCTGGTCTTAGCCACCTGGGAGCTGAAGACCCTTCTGTGTCCTTGCTATGTGCTGGATGGCCCTGTGACTCTGGTATTTTCTCACCCCGTAGGGAGGTGCACTGCTGGGAGGTGTGAACGCTCTCCACACTTCCTTTCCTGAAAATCCTCAGGCGCAGTACCAGAGACAGTGTGAACTTATTCTGGAAAAACTGGAGCTGCAGAGCCTCTTAAATGAAGAGCTTGAAAGACTTGAAAGGTGAGGAAGGAAAACCAAGAAAGGCACATAGTGGAAAATAACTTCTCTGGCATTTAGTGAAACAAGGGAATGTAAACTGAATAGAATCTATCTATATTGTTTAAAGAGCATTGTTATCTATTATCTATTATCTGTTATCTATTGCTGTAAAATCAACCATTCTAAATCTGAGTGGTTTAAAAAAAAATTCCACAACTTTAATGCTCACTTTCTGGGAGTCAGAAATTCAGGCAGGCTCAGGGGAGATGGCTTGCTACTTACTCCATGTTGTGTCAGCTGGGGCGACACCTCAGAAACTTAGCTTTCTCATGATTTGAGAAGATGTGGATAATAGTCATGACAGACACATGGGAAGGAATGTGTTAGTCAAAGCAAATCAGTGGAAGCATGGACTCTGGCTGCCTGAAGAAATTTGACCATAACTTTAATGTTTGCCTATTTCCTAAATACATGGGTTTCTGCAAAGCTAGACTTTGTATACCTGAGAAAGAGTAGTAAGGAATGGCAAGCTTGCTCATTCAGGCATCTTCATGTTAATGTGAATGGCTTAATAATTGACCTGAATCTGATAAATGAAGTGCATATGGAGGTGGAGCAACTCCAGGAGAATTTGGGGACCACAATGGGATAGATACTGTATTAAGTAAAACCTTGGAATTCTTTGTTACTATTTATTTATTTATTAGCTCTAATCAGTTATACACAACAGTAGAAAGCTCTCTGATTCATTGTACACAAATGGAGCAGAATTTTTCACTTTTCTGGTTGTGCATGAAGTAGAGTCACACCATTCATGCCGTCATACATGTACCTAGGATAATGATGTCCATCTCATTCTACCGTTTTTCCTACCCCTTTGCCCCCGCCCCCCTCCCATTTGTCCCATAGAAAGTTCCTCCACTTATCCCATGCATATTCCCCCATATGAATTAACATTCACTTATCAGAGAAAACATTTGGCCCCTGATTTTTTGAGATTGGCTTATTTCACTTAGCTTGATGGTCTCCAACTCCATCCGTTTACCTGCAAATGCCATAATTTTATTCTCTTTTAATGCTGAGTAATATTCCACTTAGTATATGTACCATAGTTTCTTTATCCATTCATCTATTGGAGGGAATCTAGAAAACCTTGAGAATTCTTTTCTCTTCCATTTGCTTCCTTCTCCTAGCAGCATTCTTTTTTATTTATAAAACCTAATCAGAGCCCCCCTAGGGAAGTCAGGCATGAAGGGACTGGCTTTATCCCACCAGTGCCCAGATGACAGGCTGCAATTAACTTGCAGTCTGTATGAAATCAGCCCCCCTTTCTTTTGGCTTCTCATCTCTTCTTATGATCCAGAGCATGATGCTAAGATCAGTTACTCTGTTGGGTGGTTTATGGTCTGACCTAGCCAGTTGTTTCAAGCCCTTCCTGGATGTGGATTAGCCTTTGGAGGAGCTACTCATTTTGACCTGCCCAAGCTACCAGAAGCTGAAAAATGATGCATTCAAGAAAGGAGAACCAGTGTTGTGTGTTAGAAAAATGACAGTTGGATTAGCCAAATTCAGAATGACTTGCTTAAAGGAAAGAACAGGAGGAAAAAAGTATGTGACTATCTGAAAGATAGGATTCTGTCATAAAATGTTGTTTCTTATTGTATTTCTTCATAATGCAGAAGTATATTCTAATGTTGATCCTCAAAGCAACAAAACCAGGTGCTGAAAGTCTGACCTACTCTTATCAAGTGAGAAAAATACAACTAGCGTATAGGTTTTTACTCTTCAAGAAAGAGTTCTTCATTCCTTAAGGAAATCACATAATTCAAAAAAAATCACTGATATTTTTGTCATACTTTCTAGAAAATGCTTTACCAGAGACAGCATGCTTCAAATAATGACATTCTAGTACTCACTTTGGGGAATCAGAAAGCAGAGGGCACAAAGATGTCTTATAAGAAAGTATAATAAAATTGCACAAACTTTATTTGTGGGAGTGTTTAATTCCTGAGTAAGAATTAGATAAAAATAATAGGGCAAAATTATTCTATTCCTAAAATTTCTCATCATTTAGTATATTGTTATAAAGCTTTAACAAGTGAGTCCTCCTGACCTCTATTTGATGCTGAACAACAGTAATTTTGAAAGCTACTTGATTTTTTAATTATAACTCAAATTAGTCATAATAAACATGGATTTTCCATGTCAATATTTCCAAATTTACTGTAAATGACTATAACTCAATATTTTCTTAAAACTTCTTTTTTCTGAGTATAAAGGTAAAACATGTTCTTTGTAGGTGGGCTATTTTAGAAATTAGCAGTAATAAGAAAACAAAAATAATAATCTTATTTCCCATAGATAAATACTATTAACATTTTAATGTATGGAAATAAATTTGTATTTCCTTCTAGTCTCTTCTCTATGATTACACGTAATTTTAGAATAATTTTCTCATCTGCTTTTGGGCATAATTTTTTTTTCAGATTTAGTACATGGAAATGGGGTCATGTCACACTTTATATTGAGAAGATGTTTCTAGGGTGTTAAGGGCTTTTTAATGGGCATACTTTGGGAGTAGTACAATCCCTGTTAGAAATTCAGTTTCTAATGTGCCCAATATTTAGAATGAGTATCACTGAACAGATCATTCAGAGAGGGTTGGCTTTAGCTCTCTATCAGATTGATAAGAGAGCCACTGTCCAGATTTTATGTTGAAGCATGGCTGGGCTTTGCAGGAAAGGGTGTCAGAGTTACCTGCAATTGTCCACTATGAATGTGAATGTTCTAGGGGCAGTGCCAGTGCCAGTGCCAGCATAGAGGTATCATAGAAACCTCATTCCTGGGGAAAGTGACTTTTAGGTGCACTGAAATCCAGTTCCTTGGTTGGGTGAAGAGATCTACAGAGAGCAACAAGCCAGTTATATTTGAACATTTTTGCATGAGAGATAAGACTGAACATTTTACACAAACCTCCAATCTTAAATGAATTAAATGAACTTTCAGAGAGACTTAAAATTGTAGAGTAACCATTGATTCATTTTCTTAATTTTGCTACAATTTTATTTAAAATTAGAATGCCTATCACAGCACTGAACTCTATATTGATTTTTTTAATAAAGGATAATCCTTTTGCTGCCCTAAGCATCTATGTTTGATATTAATTTGGAATTATGTTAGACTTAAACCTTTAAGATGAGATCTCAGAGACTGAAGAAATGAAAAGGTTAATGTAGATTCTCTTCCCTTCAATACCTATTTTCCTTATTTGTCTCCATTCCAGGTTACGGAATGAAAGGGCATGCCAATCCCAACCACGGGTAATGGAGACAGAAACTGTTTCAGGGTCCTCAGGGAATGATACAAGGGAAGAACCAAAGTTTAGAACTTCAACACAGCAGGACCTGAACTGTAGCCCACATACTTCCTCCCTTGGAGGCAGTCCCCAGGGAGGCCCACTTCTAGACCTCCAACCCCATCTGAGGTCTGACAAAACAACAAGTAGAAGACATTCAGCTGAGCTCAAAGATGGCAGAGATGACGGTTTGGACTGGTTTGACTTCATGGCACCAAATAAGATAGAACCTAAAAATACTGTTCTCTCTCCTGGTCCTGAAGCAACTAAAAAAAACAAGGCGATGAAAATCTCTAAGAACAAATCTCAAGGTAGGGAAAAGAGTGGGCCAGGCCAAGAATCTGGGCCACTTCTATCACCAGGAGCAACAGGTGGTCCACTGAGGCCAGGAAGTGTGGAGGGTAAAAAGGCCAAAAGGAGAGCACTGGTGTCTGAAGCAGCAGTCCCTACTGATGAGCCCGACTCAGTACTGACTCAGCATGTCCCTAGCAGGTTGCTCAGGCTGCGCAAGGAGAAGGCCCAGATGTCATCCAAAAGTACCACCAGTGTGCCTTCACAGCCCACAGACCCTTCTGCTGCTCAGTCCATTCCTGCACATGGGCCAGAAAAAACACCAGAAATATCCAAGGGAAAGAGATTGAGATCCCTTGCTCAGGAAGAAGAGTCTGAACTTGAAAGTGTTAATCCAGTTCTCCCAGTAGCCAAACTGGCAAAGTTTACTTTCGAACAGAAGTCAAAACTGATTCACTCCTCTGAACAACACAGTCATGCATCTTCTGGCACAAGTAAAATAACAGTTTGTAGTCCTAAAATTCCCCAACATAGAATACGAAGAGAAGCAGCTGTGTCTGTGCAGGGTCCAGAAAAGCTGACCTCTACCTCAGGAAACAGAAACTTCAATCAGCAACAGAGTGAAACAAAGGAGCTGTTACATCAGCCACCAGAGAAGGATGGATCAAGAGAGGAGAAGGAATGTGGCCCTGAAAAGAGGGTTATTCAGCCTGAGTTGGAGCTTGGGAACAAGACTGGGCATTCTCATCTAACTTGTGAGACAGACAGAAAGGAAGAGGTTTCATCCAGTAAGAAAAGCAACAAGGTTCACGCTGGCACGTTGGCCAAATTGGCAAACTTCTCTTTTACTTCCTTGCTGGAATCCAAATCAGAGTCCCCTCCTCCTCCTGAAAGGAAGAACTGGGGTGAGAGAGGCCCCAGCCCGCCTCCTCCAACCACAGATCCAATGCTTGAGAGTAAAAGGAAATCTTTTCAGCTGCAGGGCTCCGCTGAGAAACTGATTCTTTCTAAAAATTCTCTCTTCACTCTATCAGAGCTAGATGATGAAGCATTAGATTTTGACTGGGATGAAGAGATGAGAAAAAAGCCATAATTGTGGAAAGCTTTCTGATCAAATTCACCTTCCCTGACTCAACATAATACCCTCAGATTATCAGTGTAGTATTTATAAGTGTATGAACTATCATCCATGTCCATTTTGAGTACCATTCCAAATACCAGCTTCCCCATCAAGTTTTATTTTTCAGGTTTATCTTCATGACTTAAAAAAGTTGTCTAATTTGAATAAGAGTGATAACAGCACTCGAAATGAATGGATTATGCTTAATTTTGCAAATGGAGTATTCTCAAAGATGGTTTTGTTATTTCATCTTATTTTTTTAAATGAGGAGGGGCTCATTCCTAAATCCCTTCTTTCCAGGAAAAAAATGCTTCAAAGGTAGCACTCATAAGTCCAAAGGCAGATGAACTCTTCTATTTTTTCTTTTTTATCTTTACCCAGGATGTACTAAGTATGGTGAATATTTATTATCACTTGGAATTATCATGTGTTTTTCTAATATTGCTTTTGTGTTTATTCTCATGCACCAGATTAAATGTGGCTAATACTTTTCTCTGAGAGGTATCCTTACAACTCGATAGCATTCTGAAGATCTGACAGCTAGTCAAATAGTAGATTTCTGAAGTACTGATCTTTTGAGTTTTCTTTTTTCTTGATCCAACATTATGTGCCTCAGATTCTTTTTTCCTCTCAGGGACCTACCTTTCACACAACTTAAATTATTATGTGGTCAGTAAAAAAGAGTGTACCCTAGTCTCAGCCATACATCATGTCACATGTACCCAAGTGGTTAATATGGAAATGTGATTCCTACCAAGATATGATTCATTTGTCTTTAAAATAAAGCAAATGATTATTTTTGACAGGAATAGATAACTTAAACTCTGTTTTTCTGTGTGCATTTAAATCACTTCTTCCTTTGGCTTCTAGCAAGGTCCTTGGGATTACTTAATTACAGTCTTTCTTTTCTGAATTATGCGTTTGTACCATAATGATTGATTCCTTAATTGTCTGAAAAACTTTTGGGCATGAAAATTACTCAAATAAATGTACTTTTCTAAGCTTTTACTTCATTAAATTTAGAGAAAGCCAAATTTGGTAAACAAATTTTTCTTAAGCATTTCAACATTAATTCAAATATTGACTAATTAAAATTTCTAAAAAAATTTAAACTATGAGTACAAATTCTGTATGTATAAGTCTTTTGAAGTCTTCAAACATCTTAAACAGCTGATAAAAGATACAAGTAATGATCATAAAATTGACTTACACCTTTTCTAAAACATTAAGATTATAGTGTAAGTAATTTATTATTTCTTTACTTGGTCAGTTACTTCCTGTATAGTACAATTCTTAATCTAATGTATTCCTACTCTTAGTACTCTTTCTTTCCTGAGTTTCATTATTCTTCAACAAAGGGGAAAAGAGAGGATTTGGGTTTTTGACCAGTTGAATCTAGTCTGGATATGGTTGTTGTATAGACAAGAGTAATTCAAACCTGAGCCACATTGTGGAGCTGACTTTTTATGTTTGAAACTTGGTATATTTTGTAGTAATGACACACATTGGATTTTACATGCTTGACGATACCTAACCTATTGGCTTGTCATTAGGGTATTTTGATCTCTTGTTATCATTTAAAATGTTTGTATTCTTTTGGGAATCTTCATTCTGTTTCATTTCTTAGTGATAAGAAATTCAGTTTTGTAGTTTTTTAAAATTTTTTATTCTTATTTGTTATATATGACAGCAGAATGCATCACAATTCATATTACACATATAGAGCACAATTTTTCATATCTCTGGTTTATATAAAGTATATTCACACCATTCGTGTCTTCATACATGTACTTAGGGTAATGATATCCATCTCATCCCCCAGCACCACAAAAAACCAAATAATTTTTGTAGTTTTTTCTAGTTAACTTGTCAAGAACATTAAGTAATTCATATTTTAAAATACAGTGTTTAATTGTATCTCTTCCTTGGTCTTTTGTGTGACCACCTGGGCTATTTTCTGTATGGTATTATTTGTGCCCATCATACTCCTGTTATTTATATTAGGCTGACAACATCCTATTATTTGTGCAACTTTAGTACCTATTACCAGGCTCATCTGGCTGAATTATAATTTCTTCTTGCTTATTCTTTGGTGCCTACCCAGATAGAAATAACCACATATGGCAATATTATAAACAAAATTATTAGCCGAAAAATATTTGGTGTAAACACCTAATTACAAAAAAAAAAAAATTAAACTTTTAGTACAGCCTGCTCTTGCATTATGGCCCCTTGCTGTACTTGTATTTGATTCAGACTCACAGCTTGGTCAGTGGTCCCTTTGTGCTGATTCCAGTGTCCCTTTAGCACCCTGATATTTCTGAAAGCATCCATGCTATCTGAGAACAATCCAGACCCACTTTTATTTTTTCCTCCCCCATGTTACAGAATCAGCCAGCCCCAAGGTAGATCTATTTTCTTTAGAAGTCAGTGATATTTAGAGACCAAATTCTGGGTCTCAGAGATACACAAAAGAGTCACTAGTGAGCAAAGGTTCTACCACTGCTATTGGGTCATTCTTAGTGGCTGCAGAATGGAAAATATTTTAATATGTTGAGATCACATTTTATCCTGCTGTGCCCTTCCTTTCTTACATTATGTAATTGTACAACTAAAACAATCTCTCATATGGTCTTTGTGTGTATCAAAGAAACACATAGAGAGAATGTGTAGAATCTAAAGGATCGTATTGCAGACAATAAAGAAAGATGTAAAAATTAACCTTTAATTCCAACTCATCATGCCAAAATATTTTATCACAGGTCATTGGACTCCTTAATATCATTTTAATAATTATAAACAATAAAAACTATACTTAATTTTTGTGAGCGAAAAGAGTAGACTTTAAATTGATTATAAAAAATTGACCCTGTAAAAAATTAATCTTCAGTGTATATTTACATTAAAAAGTTTAAAAAAGAATTTTATTATTATAATTTCAGTATTCTATAGAGATACAGGAAAACTAAGCAAATTATTCTGATATTTTTAACTCTTCTAGGCTTTTTCTGAAAGCATACCAACAAAATTTTAATAATAAAGACTCATTTTTGGTTAACAAATTTTAATTCTAACCAATTTACATTTTTTTAAATTAAAATGTCAGTTTTTTTCTAGAGCCAATTAGGGTCTTTAAAGAAGTTGTTACTTCCAAAGTACAAAGACAAGTTAATGACAATTCAAATCTACATATTCTTTATGTGCACGTGATCTTGATCTCTTACCCAAATGCTAACCCACCTGGAAGACAAAAGCTAGAAAAGAGTTTAGGGCAACCACTAGGAGGATTCCTGGAACTCTTAGCCAGACCACAGCATTGAGCAGTTCAGAACCCACCTACTCTGGAATTGGGGTTATTACTAGGGACTACCCAGGACCTTGTGAGCCTTTCAGATAGTTTATCAAGCAACTTAGTTCCAAGCTTAACAACCTCACAGATGGGAGAGGAAGCTGGTGCCGGTTACTCAGTGTTCAGAATAACATCTTTCATGTCCGCTTTTCATATTATTAACATCCAAGGGGGATAAAGGGCTCTTGGCTCATGTTAGTACTCTCTCCAATTGGGGTTTTGCTGTAAGTGTCC
The DNA here is from genome assembly GCF_045843805.1 of Urocitellus parryii. Classification (NCBI taxonomy): domain Eukaryota; kingdom Metazoa; phylum Chordata; class Mammalia; order Rodentia; family Sciuridae; genus Urocitellus; species Urocitellus parryii. The sequence continues at coordinate 44,248,281 of NC_135538.1, forward strand.
CATCTGTGTGCAGCATAGTCTCTGTGGTATGTATGGAACCATCACCCACACAAATCCTCTTTACTATCACTAAGAACATACACAGGAAGTGGTGGTCACTCCCCTTATGACACACTCTGTTTTCTTAAATCAACTCTACAGATACACCTCTTCACTTAAAGGCTTAAAAATGCATCTAAGGATAATATTTGTGAAAGTATACTTGACAAACGATGAACTAGATGAAATAAAAGTGTTGATGTGTCTATGTAAATACTCTAGTGTGAGATATAATACAAGGAAGAAAATATGGTGTGTATACACACACATACTTACACTGGGCCTGATCTTACCACGAAGTAGAGACTAAATTTTCTCTTATGAATACAAATTATTTTTAGACCACTTTTTCTGTTTGGTTGGAACCTTAATGCCTTAGCATAGTTGAGCCATGAGAAAACAAGTTATGTTAATGTAGAGACAAACATGGTTTAACTTAGGGTTTTCATAATAAATTAAACCAGTGTTGAAATATTGCTTAAGGTTTCAGGTCTAATTTATGTATCAGTTCCCACTGATCAGGTGAATTGGGTTCTAGAATTGGCCAGCCGTAATCTTGTCATGGCCAGTTGTTTCATCCATAAAAGCAGAGGGCCAGGCATATTTGAGTCAGTATTATTGAGTTACAAAAAAAGAGAAACCTCAGAAGCTAGCTGAAATAAAAGTAGGTTTGCTGTAAGAATATAGCAGGGAGACTCATTAAGAACAGGAAAGTCTGACTGGATCAATATGGCTGTAGAGCTGGAAAGTCAGGCCTGAAGCTCTTCCCTATGTCTCTCCTGGGTCCTCAAGTTCCCTCCCCACTACTTGTCAGTGGGCTGGCTTCCTGCCCCCTGGAAAGCCTGTTGTCTGTGCTTAAGGCTTGTTCACTCCAGTCCTCTATAGCTTTTGATAGACTTTGGAGCCTGGTTCTAGGTCTCTCTTAACTCTTCCAAATGAGCACCCATCTCATCTCACTGATTCTGGCTCTGTGCTTTTTATTTCAAAAATCTTGATTTGTTCGCCTTGCTTCAAAATGGAGTGGATGGTGGAGTGTGAGTGGCCACCTGGCATAAACCCAACAGCCTGGGCTGTGAATAGAGACAGTCACTTGAGTGGGAAGCAGTGGCTGGCCTGTCTACCACATCCCTTTCTCCAAGGGGTTTTTGGCTACAGGTCCTATAATTCTATAAACTTTATTGATTTTGTTCTACTGCCTGAGTTGAGAGAACATGTTTCTGAAGATACTTGGATCGTCTTTCCCAAAGGAGCCAGGTAAATTGCTAGCCATCTGCAGCCAGGTGATATCCAGGGACTGTGAGCAGCAGCTTCTGGCCATACTCCAAGGGCAGATGAGGCTGCAGACTGCAGAGAACTGTTTATTGTGTCACTGCCTATGGAGCTTCTGTTTTCCTATGCTGAAGTTGCTCATCACAACTATATCATAGCTGTTAAAAGTACTTAGATGAAAATCAATAGATGAGAGTATGTGAAGGGTATTTCCCTGAAATACATTTAGGAATACTCAGCAATTAAGACACATGTTTACATATCCCAGATTTTTGAACTTTACAATTGTCAACAAAGCAGAGACTAAATCCTCTTTGAGGAGAGGGAAATACCTAAGTACGTTAGGCCGCCTTTAATCTTTTTCAGAACTATTCAGAAGGAATAGTACCAAATAATTTTAAATGGAGAAGTAATGCAATTTCAATATTTAATGATCTCTTTTATCATTGTAGGGAAATTAAACTCCTTTTATAGTTGGAAGGCCTAAGATCATCTTTTTTTAAAAAACATTTTATTTTTTAGTTGTGGGTGGACACAATATTTTTATGTGGTGCTAGGGATTGAACCCAGTGCCTCACGCATGCTAGGCAACCGTTCTACCCTACCCCCCCCCCCCAAGATCATCTTGAGGGATCTACCATATCTAAGATGATTTGCTGTCTCCTAAGGCTCTCAGTGTGAAGTGGGGAATGACACTGTTGCCTGAGGCACTGTTTTGGTAAGCTTTTTTGCTACTGTAACCAAAAGATCCAACCAGAGCAGTTTTAAAGGAGGAAATGCTTATTTGGCATTCACAGTTTCAAATGGCCAATTCTGTTGCTCTGAGCCCAAGGTGAAGCAGAACATCACCCCAGAAGGGCATGGCAATCAGGAAGCAGAGGGAGTAAGCTGTACTTACCAGGGACAAAATACAAATCCCAAACCTATCTCTTCCAGCTGCACTTGACCTGCCTACAGTTACCACCCAGTTAATCCATACCAGTGGATCGATCCATTGATTAGGATACAACTCATCATCTAATCATTTCACTTCTGAACTGTCTTGCATTGTCTCACATATGAGCTTTTGGGGGATACCTCACATCTAAACCATAATAGGTACACTAAGTCCCTAGTGAGGCTCCTCATGTAGACCTAGAATTAGTAAAGGTGGAAAAAAATAAGAATCTGTATGTACATCATGCTCCATCCTTGGATGAAAGGAGTGATGCCTTCCAGACACCCCAGTAGTTTCTATCCCAGTTAAGGTTTTGCCCTAACTTTTATGCCAATCTTTCTTTAGCAAGGTTACCAGTGACTTTCAGTGCTATACTCAGTTCTTACCTTTCTTGATTCCTCACATTTGGAGTCTCTCCTCTCCCTAATTTCCTTGATATTCCCTGGCTTTACAGGACATTGTGCCTGTGGTTTTCCTTCCCAGCCTCTTCTGACCTCCTCAGCTTTTCCACTCCTTACCTGGTTTCTCTTCTCCTGTACCTTTAATGCTTGAGTGGTCTAGTTCTCTTTCATCCCCATCTATTTCTTACATCCCCATTTCAATCTTAGAGTTCTTAATACCCGTTCATTAGCTGAAGTTTCATTTCTTGAACTCCACACTCATATCCAACTCCTATTCAATATTTTACTTGGGTATTTGAGGACATCTTAATTTCAATATCCCAAATAACATACCTGATCTCCCAAAATATACTGCACGGGGTGAGCATGCACATGTTCTACCAACTTACATGTGTTATCCATTTCATTTACACATTCAGAGGCCAAGTGCATGGCTGGTGAGGAGGTCCTTTTTTCAGACTTTATCCATCTCAGCATATTAAATGGAGCTCCATCCTTCCAGTTGCTTAGACCAAAAACTTTAGTCATCTTTGACAATTTACCTTTTATTACCATCTAATATGTTAGCAGATCCTATGGGATATCAAAAATCTTTACAGAATCTGATTATCTGTTCACTTCTTGCCACATTTGCTGCTAATGTACAGTCCAAGCCACTATTATCTCTTGCCTAGCCTCCCACCCCTTATCTGCCTAGAGTCTAAGCACAAAAGTCAGAATGACCCTGTTCATAAGTAAAGTCAGGTCATGTTACTTATTATTTCAAAACTTCCATAAGCTCATCTTACTCTGGATAAAAGCAAAATTTCACATGGCAATGATCTTTAAGGCCCTACATGGCTGGCTGGCTTCTACCTCTTTGACATAGTATGCCAATTTCCCAGATGTTCTTCCTGTTTCTGCAAAGACATGATCCAGCCGCAGAGTCTTTGACTGCTTACTGTTCCATCTTTGAGGACTATTCTCCCCCTAAATTGCCAAAGAATCCCACACTCACATTCATTCAGACTGAGAAAATATCATCTCTCAGTGAACCCTGCCCTGAGTTAAGATTTCAAAATGTCTTCATTTTATCCAATTTTCCAATCCAATGACTTTTTTGACATCTAACTTACATAAAATTTACTCATTTGTGGCCGGGGTTGTGGCTCAGTGGTAGAGTGCTTGCCTAGCATGTGTGAGGTACTGGGTTCGATTCTCAGCACTGCATATAAATAAATAAAAATGAATAAAATTACATTTAGATGTTATGTCCATCAACATCTAAAAAACTGATTTTTTAAAAAATTACTCATTTATATATTGTCTGTTTCTCAGGTGCTAACAAGGGGTGAGGGACATCTGGAAGGGATGGCAGAGGAGACAGCTGAGTTAACAGTTGCTTCCTCCAGATCAGCTGAGGCTCCGACCACAGCTCCTGCCACAGAAGCTACCTTAATGGCACTGCTAGTGACAGAGCCTGGGGTATTCCACTGATATCTTCCAGGACCTATCTGATTGTTGTAGGAGTCAAACTGATAAATTAAATGGAGATTTGAAGAAGATCAACCATGTGCTTGCTTTCGGTATTTATGGATGGAACTAATTTTTGCCATTTGCCCTGAGATGCTTGTCATTTGAAGGGTGTATGTAAGATGGCTTGTGACTTCCCCACTATGACTGCTTTTGCCCACAGGCCAGGAAACAAGGTGAGCATGCATGTACTCTACCAACTTACAAGTGTTACCCATTCCATTTACACATTCAGAGGCCAAGTGCATGGCTAGTGAGCAGGTCCTTGGACCAGCTGGATCCACTGGGAGGTGGATGCTTTTTAGGAATCTAGGCATTACGTGGCCATGTGCATCTGCTCTACTGGAGGACTGTGTTTTGTATAACACCGGGTGTCATTGAGAACTCACCTTGTATCCAGTGGTTCCCAGAATGTTAGTCTACTTCTTTTCCCTCAGTATAGTTACCCAATTAAATATCTGTTGGTCGCTGTGGGGAAGGACTAGGGTAATCATTGTCTCACAGACTTGCCAAGATGTTGCAGAGTGGTTCCTCCTGAGGCCCTGGCCTTTTTTTCCCAGACACTAGGCTCTGGGTCCAAAAAGTGAATCAGTACAGAAGCTAGTCACAGAATTTTGACCCTTTATTATCACAACTGCCTTCGCCTTCTTGTCATTCTTTCTTTTTATTAATCAGTGCATTGTCACCTGGAGGCCTTGTTAAAGCATAGATTGGGGTTCTCAACCCCCAGATTTTCTACTTAAATAGGCCTGGGCTGAGGCTAAGAACTGGTGGTGTTCTTAACAATTTTCAGGTGCTGCTGCTGCTGCTCAAGGACCGCACTTTGGATTGAGTAATATGTTGCCTGACTCTATCTTGTCTCTAGGGACTCTAGCCATTTCCACAGCCCTCTGTGAGTCAGTTTCCCTCTTGCCGCTCCGACTTTGCTGTTTGTTGAAATATTTTCTCTTGCCTTGTTTTTGACAGTGTGGTCTCCTGGCCTTGATTATTCTGGGATCTTTTCTCTCCATCAGTCATTGGATGAAGGCTGACCCTGAGGAGGGCTAAGGCTCTCTATAGCTGAGGGCAGTCTCAGGAGGGGAATTCAGCTGTGAGCTGTCAGCTGCCTACATCCTCAGCAACTGGGGGAAAATGGGTCCATTGGCCTTAATTGGAAATTTGGGTAGTATACCTTACCACCTACCCGGCGTCTACCAGCATCTGTCTCAGGGCTAAAACTAGGATTAGAAGAATAGGTGATTGATTTGGGAACAAAAATAAATAAATAAATTGAGCAATCAAGATAAATATATTGATGTAGTATTTTTAAAAGTAAAAATACAAAAAATCCACGATGAACAGACTATCAAATTTTAAAATAAAGATCAGTGTTGCTGATTTCTTGTTTTGCCTGAGGCTCCACTATGGCTTAGCATCGTATTATCTTCATTAGAATGAGGCTCTGTGAGGGCTGGGGTTGTCTGTTTTGCTCACTGTTGTCCTCCCAATAGTTAGAGAGTGCCTGGCATGTAGTAGGTGTTCAATAAATATTTGTTAAATGAGATATTTGACATTTTAAGGAATAGTTAGCATTTATCTGCATTTTCTATTTCCCCTTTCTTTTCTCAGTATTTCTGCACCAACATTTACTGTGCATGAGAGACTGTCTTCACTTTAACGTCCGGAGACTTGGCAGGGTGCAACATGTGATTTAGGGAAAGCACCTGACCAAAATAGAGTGCAGTTTATTACAAAGGGCAGTTTTGAGGTGTGTAGGTTTAAATATATTTTAATTGATTTCATGGTGATTTAAGGGATGTATGTAATGTGTTCCATTGTACTGACCACAACTTTTATCATTTTTATGATAAAAGTTGTGGTCAGTATAACTATAACAGTTTTTGGAAATGTTCTATATATCCTCAAAAATTGCCCCCACCCCAGAAGCCTGAAGGGGAGCCTCTAGGCTTGGGTTAGCAGGTGAAGAGAGCATCTTCTGGGCCAGACAGAAGTTTTGCAGGTGATGTGAGAAGAGGATGTGGCCAGGTCTGCCAGGCACTGACTTGAGTCCCCTCCTTCCTGGAGGGCCTGTCGTCGTCACGCCCCACCTTATCTGCCCCACCTTATCTGCACCCTTAACTTTTTTTTATAAGTCAATAAAGGGAACTTGGGAGTCTCTGGGTAGATATAATTATCAGTGGGCTGAAGGCAGCTCTCATTCACTATAGAAAAATGAGATTGCATTCCAGCAAGGCATGGGAGAAACCTCAAGTATCAGGTCTCCAATGTCATCTAAAAACAAAATAAAGAAAAATAAAAAACAAACCCCAAACTTGCCAAATGGAAATTTAGCACTGAGAAATTTCAGAATCAGGTGAGCTGTGCGGTTGTCTTCTCATCTCTGGAACAAGAGCCATGCATGGAGATGCCAGGGTATTGAGGTGGTCCTGCCCCATGATGCGCAAGGACTGCTGTCCTCCAGGACACAACACAGAGATCTGAGGAGCGTGGAGGATCATGAGCATATGAAGGATGAAGGAAGTGGACCAAAATTGAGTACCTACTATGTGTTAGGGCATCATTTAGACATTTATATGTGTGTGAGAGATGTATATGAGATATATAGGTAGGTAGGTATTTAGATCTCACAGCAATTCTCACAGGTATCATTAACTGGGCTTTACAGACAAAAATAGGATCAGAGAGGCTTATTAATTTTTCATGGTCACACAGCTAACAATGGACTATGATGGAGCAAGAACTCTTGGACTCCAAGGCCAGTACTCTGTGAACTATATCAAGACACCTTCCAAAAGAAACAACTGTGTTAGGGCAAAGCAGGACAACCAAACTCATCAGGGTCCTTTGTTCATCTTCCATCCAGTCATCATTCACTTCCTGAGATAGAGCTATGCCTGTGGGGAAGCACTCTTCTGGTGGTCACTAGCCAGGGCAATGCCCCAAGCCGAGGGTGGTGCCCTTTCCTCTACCTGCCGTCCCCCACAGCTGCTCACCTTATTGCCTTAGCCTTGGTTCAGCACCTAAAAAACAATGAAGTGACACTGCAGGGTTGCTGACCTCAAAACACCAGGCAGGACCATTCCCATGGCTTTGGGCTCTGGGGCACCATCCACCAGGAATATGTGGGCAGTGATGTCCATGGAGGGTGGCAAGGGGGTCGGGCAAAATATTCCTTTATATTTTTCATTAAATATACTCAAACACTTTTTTCATGGACACTTTTTCCTCACTAAAATGTATTCAGAACTGGACCCTGTATGGGCAGCCTGAAGGGTTTTGTCTGTTTCCTGCTCTTGTCTCTTGAGCAACGAGTGAATGGGCAGCCCTAGAAACCAAATCTAGGTCAGCCGTCCTTTCTGCAACTTCTCACCACTAGGGGGCAGGAAGTGCCTGAAAGAGGAACTTACCGAGGCTGGGAATGCAAAGCAGGAGGCTTGCCTGCGTTCAACTCCATGATGAAAACATTTCTTCAAAAATCAATCTCATCTGGGAGTGGGCCAGGAGAACAGGAGGCTCCTCGGAAGGCGTGCCATTTGATCATTATGGAAAGACTGCCTCGTCTGAAGACTTATAAAATGCCTACCTAAAGAGTCATCCTGCAACAGGGCTTTGAAGCCTTCTGAGCCCTGAGGTCAGGCCCATTTTAAAGAATCAACTTTTAATAATGTGATCCTTTGGGAGGTGCTGGGCAGTCACACTCCAAATCCACAAGGTCTTCAGAGGGATTTTGTTCATTAGATGCTTAAAAATAAAATCCCAGAATCTCACACAAGCAGTCCCTGCATATTGGTGATGTATGTTACAGACATCATGATGGAAAGAGCATGGGATTGGGCACCAGGTGGAGACACTGCTCACTAGCTTTGTGACAGTCAGAACCTAAGCTTCTGGATGTCAGTAAAATAGCACACAATCTCCTTTGTGAATGTTCACCAGCAATTACATTGATCAAGTACCTACTATATGCCAGGAACTGTGCCGGGCACTGGGGATATGATGAATGATAAGACAGACATGCTGGGCCTCTGCTCTTGAACATTCCAACCTAGTGAGGATCATCTCTACTGTGCCCACACAGAATGTCAAAGACACTTCACTCACATTAGTTTTTCCTTTCAACCTGTGCCATCCTTTGTTGAGAGCCACAGCCCAAGGGGCCCCAGCAAACTTCCAGCTGCCAGCAAACTTCCAGCTGCCGGCTGATGATTGGCTCACAGCGGCCCCAGCAACATCTAGCTGATTGGCTCCTCTGTGGTGATGCTCATTGGAGATGCTCATTGAGCTGTTTCCCCGCCCTTTCAGACTGCCAGCTGATGATTGGCTCACAGTGGCCCCAGCAACATCTAGCTGATTGGCTGCTCTGTGGTGATGCTCATTGGGCTGTTTCCCTGCCCTTTCAGACCACAGAGCTGCTCATTGGGGGACTTTTTTGGCTCCGCCCACACGACCCAGCCAATCGGCCTCAAGAGCAGGAGGATTGTGGGAGGTGGTGAGGCTTGTGGTTTTGGGAGAGGCTTGTGGGAAGCTGGTGGTGGCAGTTGGGCTCTGAGGGTTTTTCCTGAGGAGCTGTTTTGTTTGGCCTGTGTGGTTCTAAAAATAAAGTTCGTTTCTTTTGACAAGTGGCTCCTGAATTGTGCCCAGCCAGACTGCGGCAATCCTTGTCTTCACCACCTGTAAAGTATTGCATTAGAGAGCCAGGTTAAGATTCTCTTTGGCAGAATGGGTTTCTTGAAATACAGAAGAGATTGATTCATACTTGCTTCTTAATCTGCCTTTACTTATCTGTTTGCCCAGCTGTGGTAGGCCTAGGGGATCTCTAACGGATATTTCAGACCACCATGATCTCAGCCACCATTAATTTTGTTCATTTTTATATTGATGCATTATAATTATATGTAATAGTAGGATTCATTATGCCATATTCATACATGCACATAATGGATCAATCTCATTTCTCGGTACCTTCTCTTTCCTCCCCTGATCTGCTTGCTCTGTTCTACTGATGTCCTTTCTGTCATTATCATCGTTACAATCAATGTGATTTTAATTAGAGCATTATACATAAAAGTGGGACACAGCATAATTTGATACAGTTAATTCCTCAGTACTTTCCTATGCCCTCCCTACTCTCCCACTCAATCTCCTTCCTCTACTCTATTGATCGTCCTTCTACTTTGATAAGATCCCCTTTTGTATTCCTCCTCCTCCTTCCTCTCCTCCTTTTTTTTATAACTTTATTTTATTTGCTTATTTTTTTATGTGGTACTAAAGATCCAACCCAGTGCCTCAGACATGCTAGGTAAATGCCCCACCACTGAGCCACAATCCCAGCCCTCTTTCTCCTTCTTCTTTTGCCTTCTTCCCCCACTAACGCCCCGCCCCTGCCCGCGACTTCTACATATGAGAAAACATTGAACCCTTCACTTTCTGAGTCTAGCTTATTGCACATAGCATGATGTTCTCCAGTTCCAATTATTTGCCAGTAAACAAAATAATTCCCTTCTTTATGGCTGAATAGAACTGTATTGTGTATATGTACTACATTATCCATCTGTCTATTGATGGCTGTTGTGAACTGTGCTGCTATAACCATTGGTATGTGTGTATAACTATGGTATGCTGATTTTAGTTCTTTTGGATAAATACCAAGGAGTGGGATAGCTGGGTCATATGGTGAGTATTCTCTCTTAAGGAATCTCTATACTTCGTTCCAAAATGGTTGTACTATTTGCAGTCCCATCAACAATGTATAAGTGTACCTTTTTTCCCCCACATTCTCATCACCAATTATTGTTATTCATATTCTTTTTTTAATATTTATTTTTTAGTTTTCGGCAGATACAACATCTTTGTTTGTATGTGGTGCTGAGGATCGAACCCGGGCCGCACGCATGCTAGGCGAGCGCGCTACCGCTTGAGCCACATCCCCAGCCTGTTATTTATATTCTTGATGATTGATGTTCTAACCAGAATAAGATGAAGTCTCAGTGGAGTTTCAATTTTGATTTCCCTGATAGCTAAGGATGCTGAACATTATTATCATATATTTGTTGGCCATTGTATTTCTTTTTTTTTTTTTTTTTTTTTTAGTGAGAGAGAGAATTTTTTTAATATGTATTTTTTAGTTCTCGGTGGACACAACATCTTTGTTGGTATGTGGTGCTGAGGATCGAACCCGGGCCGCACGCATGCCAGGCGAGCTCGCTACCGCTTGAGCCACATCCCCAGCCCCTGTATTTCTTCTTTTGAGAAATTTCCTTTTAGATCATTTGCCCATTTATGGATTGGCTTATTATTTTTTTTTTGGTGTTAAGTGTTTTGAATTCTTTATATATTTTGGATTTTAATCCTCTATTAGAAAAGTAGCTGGTAAAGATTTTTTCCTATTCCATAGGCTCTCTCTTTGAATTCTTGTTTCCTTCTCTGTGCAGAAACTTAAATTTTATGTTATCCCACTTATTGATTCCTGGTTTTATTTCCTAAGCTTCAAGAGTCTTTTTTTCCCAATAAAATTTCCTTTTTATTTTCTTTTTTCTCCACATTTTTTTATTGTTGTATTATAGTTGTACATAATGATAGGACTTGTTGTTAAATATTCGTACATGCACACAATGTATTAAACTTTAGGAATCTTATTAAGGAAGTCAGTGCCTACACCAATATGTTGTGTTACTACTATGTTTTCTTCCATCAGTTTCATTTCTGGTCTAATTCCTCAGTCTTTGATCCACTTTGAGTTGATTTTTCACAAGGTGAGAGAGATCTAGTATCATTCTTCTAGATAACCAATTTTACCAGCACCATTTTTAAAAAGGGATATCTTTTCTCCAATGTGTGTATGTAGCACCTTTGTGATGGATCAGATAAGTGCATCTGTGTGATTTTGTCTCTGTATCTTCTATTGATCTTCATGTCTGTTTTTTATGCCGATACCATGCTGTATGTGTTACTATAGCTCTGTGTATTATTTGAGAGCAGGTATTATGATACCTCCACATTGATCTTATTACTTAGGGTTGCTTTGTCTGTTATGGATCCTCCATTCTTCCATACAAGTTTTAGGACTGTTTTTGTCTACTTCTGTGAAGAATGTCACTGATATTTCAATGGATATTGCATTAAATCTGTAGATTACTTTTGGTAATATTCAGCTGCCCTTATTGTTTAAGGGGTTTTCCCTACTTCTTTGCCCAGGTCACAAACACCAGCTACTCATTTTCTCAGCTTCTCTGGAACACAGACAATGGGTCCTTTGAGGCTTGGTCAGTCAGAATCTATACACACCCCAGTCTGACTTTCGAGCCAGAGAGACCAGAAAGAGGGAGTGTGGACAGTGCACCTGTGGGAGATTTGTGGCAGAGGTAGGTCTCTTGTCTTCAGGAATAGTTGGTGATGCCCTAGAAAGGCAATGAGTGGTGCACCCTTGCTTGATGGCAGGATTTTGACCTTGGCCCTGGTTGCTTTTAGTTTCTCTTTTCCCTACCTTTGCAAATCCAATTTTCTGATTTTCCCATTGATTCAGTGAGCTACCAATTTCTTTCAGCAAAATTCTTTTGTACCTAAATCCATACAGAATGTTCCTTGTAGCTAAGAATCCTGATTGACACAGGATGAAAAACAATTAACATACTCACCCCTGGCCCACAGGAGCTCAGCACACAAATTATTTCAATACAGTTTGTGTAATGAAAGAAAAGACAGTTAGCAACAACTATGCTGAACAGTAAGATCAGTCATGAATACACAGGGCTTCTGGCCACTGCAGAGAGATGAATACATCAACAAGTCTAAAAGTTGATATATAATAGTTCCACAAAACCGTGCAAGAAGTATTGTGTAGGGTGGGATGAGAGGACCAAGAAAGAACACAACCCAGTTTAGATGAGGCAGGGATGCTGCCTGGTTTGTACTTGTTGTTAGAAAAAATAGCACAGATGAGGTAATTTAAAATATTTCTCACAGATCTGGAGGCTTCATAAGACCAAGATCAAGGCACCAGCATATTCAGTGCATGGTGAGGGCTGGCTGTCTACTTCCAAAATGGCACCGCCTTCTTGTGCCCTCACATGGTAGAAGTGCAAGAGAGGAAAAAGGGCCTAGCAGCAGTCCAAAGCTTCCTATATCAAGGCATTACTTGTATTCATGAAGGCAGAGTCCTCATAACTTAATCACATCCCCAAAGTCCCCATCTCTGAATGAACTGACCCCATGCCTGAGTATGGGCTCAGTGGTGACAGGTCTTTGTGCACGCCTGGGGGAGGAATTGCTACATACCCAGTGGATGGTCAGCCTCTAGCTTCATAATTGCTTCACAATAACATGAATAATACGAGGTATCTTTGGAAAAAAGGATACCACCTGCTATAAAATCTGCGAATTCTGAACTTGGGGGAATTTAGTCAGTAGGACAGAGAATCTGGCAGTGAGATTTCTCTGGTATCTGTGTGATCATTAGTGCCCACCAGTGGTCTGAACGGTGCAGCCAATCATGGACACACTTGAGATGCCACAAGGAGATATGCCTTTGCCCTGGTATACCAAGCATTCGCCTTGATAATCGCTGGTGATTTTGCAGCCTTTGTTGGACTTCCTGTAGAGGCTGTGAAAGGTATACTGGAATAAGGATGGCATGCTGACTCCACCACCAGAATGATTCTACTCAGAAACTCAGTTGCAGGGGCTCTGGATGTTTCCTTTATCTGAGCCTGCCGGAGGTCCACAAATTTCCAATGAACAGCAGTTAGCCAGACTGACCAAAGACATGGCTACCTTTGAAAATTTTACCATTCTGTATGCAGCATCCACTTTAGAATCCTGTAAACTGACAAATACAGAGATATCAAATTTTATTTTCAATTTACTGGATTGATTATAAGCATTTCTTACTGAGTATGTGATATAATACATATATAATATAAAAATATTATATGTATTTTGTCCTTAAACATTATGCTAAATAGTTGTTAAAGCAATTCTCATTTTATAATTTTTAACAATCTGGTTGGAGCCCATCAGTATTACCCAATTAGTTTATATTTCCTGGAGATTCATAACTCAATCTCCCCTGCTTGGTATAGAGCAGTGTTCTCAGCCGCCTGCCCGGCCCCGTACACACCCCTCTCTGCACCACTGGTAGATAGCCGCAGTGCTACACTTGGGTTGGAGCAGGACCATGCCCAGGAAGAACCTGAATTGCTGGGGCTGCGATTCACCCTCTTGAGAGAAAATGTTCTCTTCTCCCGGCCTCTGGAGAATCATTAACAAGTACAGAAATATAGCTAAGGAGTAAATCGACCTTTTTCTGAGTAAACCAGTTTGTTAGCTTTAGTTTTTTTCCACTAGCCTGAGTGCATTGCTTGCTGTGCAAATGCGATGTTCCCAAGTATTAAGTTCGGATGTCTTCTTTCAGAAGGGGAAGGTTAAGTGCACAGTGTCTTGTGTGGACAAGGAAGCAGTGATGATGAGTGATACACATTTTTTAAATGAATTCCCCTCATGTTAAAATACAAAATTTGGGAGAATACATGCATTTCATTAGATAAGAGGAACTTAATTGGACCATGTTTTAAGAGAAATAATCTGAGCCAGTTCTGTAATGGGAGTGAAAAATAAAGCAGGAAATGTCTAATTTACATGAAAGTAGCGCCCATGAAGACACAGACAGGAAAGGAAGGCTTAATTAAGGCCAAAGTGTGTTTGTTTAATTAGCTGTCATCTTCCCCCGAGAACCTACCAAGGAAGGCCATAAACAATTAGCATGGATTTATTGATGGAGATGAAATAAACTGAGCATTAAGTGCACTGTGTTCCCTTAAAGGGCTGCGGTACTTTCATTAATAATGAATTCTGTCTTTCCTCATGTCTTTTGAGTTTCCCACTAATACTGAATTATTGGTATGAAATGTGAGGACTTCCAGTAATTATAGGCTGTTGAGAGATTCTTAGAAAGTGTGATACTATATTCGAGGGAAAAACAATTTTCAGCTTTTTTTTTTTTCTTAAGGAATTTCAACTCCTGTATTTAGTGCTGGAATGCAAAATGGTATGGTACTGGCTCTGGAAACTTTCTTGAGTTTAGGATTCTGGAAGTACTCATAGTCTAAAGCCCTTTGGAGGTCTGTGTTCTGGTTATTTTAAAGAAAAAAAAATAGATTAAGAGCAACCCAGACACAGGTCTGAATCATTTTAAGATTTAAATGCCTTGTTTGTAGATTTGAAGGAAATTCAAACTTTGACCAGCTTGTCACATTTTCAGTTCTTTTTCCATGCTTTTTAGAGGCCATATGTTTCATGCCTTAAAAAAACTTTAAAATCAGGAAGCTTAATTAAATGTTACATTTTTTACAGAAATTATTGTCTCATTTTTCTACACCAGAAATTGCTCTCATTTTCCCAGTTTATTTCTTACCACCTTTGAAGGGCATAGCATACTGTATTGACTATAATATGGTTGATATAATATACATTCTCAGAAAACTCCATCAGGGATCAGAAGGATGGAAAACAAGATCAATTAGGTACGTACATGAAAACGCCACTTGATTTAGGGGCTTTTGGAGAAAGAAAGATAACTGTATAGTTTTTAGTGATAACATACAATTATTTGCACTCAATCCAACTAAAAGGAGAGGAAAGGGTGGGGGAGAGGAGGCAAAAAACAGAGGAAGGAAATAAAAGGAGACGAAGAGTTAAAAAGAGAAGTGATGCAAAGAGAAAGGCAGAGAAAGATGTGCCGAGGTCCAGAAACAGATGGGCAGATGTACAGTACATAGGAAAATACTTAGATACAGAGGGTCCCACACTGCAGCTTTTATAACATCCATTGCCTCAAAAGCTGTGTCACATTGCTTATGCCCCAAACAAAACCACAGCTACATTGTGTGCAAGCAGAGAAATGAAAAGTTGGGATGCAATTGGGCACCATGAATCAAAATGCATTCTGCTGTCACATATACCTAATTAGAATAAACAAATTAACTTACACCACACAAATACAAAAACCAACACCAAAGTTAGAAATAAAACTTGTTCCACAAGCCACACAAACCCAATGTTTTTAAATAATGAGATACTCTACTGTTCTGCCAATAAAACCACAATGTGGCTTGGCAAAACCAGTCAGAGTGGGGAAACTTGCAGCGATAGAAATCCGCATCAGTCAAAAAGGTAGCCAGGGCTGAGTGCAGTGAGTGGCAAAACTGTAACCCCAGTGACTCAGGAGGCCGAGGTAAGAGGATCCCAAGGGCAAGCTTGGCCTCTGCAACTTAGCTTGGCTCAAAATACAAATAAAAAAAGAAGAAGAAGAAGAAGAAGAAGAAGAAGAAGGAGGAGGAGGAGGAGGAAGAGGAGGAGGAAGAGGAGGAGGAGGACAACAACAACTAGCATTGTAGCTCAGTGGCAAAGCACCCCTAGTAGAGTCAATTTCCAGTACTGCTGGGGGCGGGGTGGGCGGGGGCGGAGAATGGCTAGCAACTAGCTGGGCTGACAGGAAATAAGACATAGCTAGTTTGACTATCCACAGAAGTAACCAGAGACTATTGATAAACAGATCAAAAACTGCAAATCATGTCTCTTCTTTCTTCTTAGGAATCTCCTTGGATACCTCTTCTAAGGCCAGGCCTCACCCTTCTTTAACCTAATCGCTGCTGTAGTCTACACTCATGTGCAGTTAAAGAGGCAGGAGCTACAAGATCTGAATAGACTATGACAGTTGGGTAAGAACAAGTAGATAAGAAAAGGAGGATTTTCAAAAGTCTTGCCCTACACTGAACTTTTTTGCTTAACCACAGAGACTTGGATCAATCCCATTAGTTCCTGTACCAATACTGTTCATTCTCTACCCTTGGGAACCATCTCCCTAATTCCTCTTATGCTCTCTTCTCTTTTTTGCATCCCTGGGCCTTTCCAAATGACTTCTCAACTATGTAATTTTCACTAACCCAACTCTAATGATAGTTTAAATGAACATTAAAATATTGAACTCTGGTATACTTTAGAGTTTGTTTACCCTTGACATTATCCTGAAAGCAGCGACGGATGAACATTTTGCTGGGAAAATATAGCATTATTTCATCTAACAGGGAGGGGGAGTTTGTAAACACATTTTAGATGGTAAATCTTCCCTGCCCTAAGCAATTCCTGGAGCTGAGGAGTTTGGTGAAGTCTGAGGAAAAAAAAAAGAGGAGCTTGGAAATATAGAAATCAGTAGCTCATGCAGAGGATGTTCTGCCACTGCTCAAAGGCCACAGGGAATTTCGCATCCAGTACATATGCAGTGGCAGGTGCTGTGCAAGGGAAAATAAAAGTGAGTGATGATTTTTTCCATCTTTTCATTTGGCTTTCTTCAAATGTTCTTCCCCTTTCAAGAATCATCAAAGTCCTTCCCTTTAAAGTTAACACTACAAGGAATTGAAGTCTCATTTCCTGAAACTATAGACTGAATGTCAACTATCCCTCAAATGAGCCCCCGTGGAGGAGATCTGGAGAGGTAAGCTCCCAGCTCAGGTTTCCGGGGAATGCATAGTAAACCCTGAGGACTGCACCGGAAGCTGAGGTCATGGATTATTTTTTCATTGCTGTCAAGTGTCAGTTCATTTTATACTTCCTTTCATTTGTTCTGTTTCATCATACATAACCCAATGCCTTTTAGCCCACTTCCTCACACAGATTTCTAAACAGCTATGAAAAAATACTATCAATAGCTCTGCATTTTAGGAGATGCTAATGGGAAAAGGACAGAAGAATAGCTGTGGATTGGTAATAAGATGCATCAAATAAATTTAGGGCAGCAAGCCAGGAACTGGGGTAGTAGTCTTTTGGGGAGAGGAAGTTAAGAAAACTGGCCAACATCACCACCAAAATATTTCTTGTTTTCCTCTGAAAACTTTTTTGAATAGCTGTGATATTGTGGGGTGTGGTGGAAGGAATGTGAGCTTTTACCAGATAAATTTGTGTGGGAACGCTGCCTCTACAACTACGTTCTGTGATATTGGGCAGCTTTTTTAATGTTTCTGGCCTTTAGGGCAGGGTTAATACCAAATTTTCAAACTGTTTCGACAACCAGGAACCATATGTTAAGTAGGGGCTGGTACATGGAAGTATCACTATATGGCAGAACTATTATTAGCAATAACTAGGTTTATGCCTGCAATACACTGACTTGATCCTTGCTTTGTGGGGGCAAGAAAGAGGCAAAGATGATCAGGATGTTCGCAGATCCTTGAAGAGAACAACACTAATCTCACGTTAGTCACTTAATTTGCCTTTGTGGTCCTTATCTTTTCTACACCATAATTTCCTCCAACTCTAAGTCAAATGATGGCTCAAAGAGATGACAAGACAATAATGTAAAGAATAGTGAAGGTCTGGGGTGTTTGTTGTTTTTGTGTTTCCCTGCTTGAAAGTAAAAGTGAGCCAGTCAGTGTCATTGAAACTGGCAGAAGATATGAGACTCCTGGCCAAAGACAAAAGACTTGTTCCTCATAGCATAGCAGGCAACATGAGCTTCATGTTCACTTGAGCCCAAAATCTGCTGTGATGATGAAAAGGTGGGCCCAGGTGGATGCTATGCATGCATTTGGTTCATGTCACACCTGAGAAACCTCAAGTTTAGGATGCCTTTAAACTTACAAGTGCATTGCTAACAAACCCATCCAAACTCTGTCCTGGAGAGAGACACTATCTTTATTATCCTTGCCTGGAAATCAATCTACCCCAAAGAGAGATTCTATCTTCCAAGGTGGTTTTGTATATAAATATCCTTGAAAAGATAGTATACGATAAGACACTTTGAAACACAGCAGATAATTATTTCCCAGCCTCCAAAGACATTGATAGAAATAGAGTTCAAAATGAGATATTGTGTTAGGTGAGATGTAATAAAAATTTTTATTTTATCAGAACATTGATGGCCTCTTATCAAATCTGAAATAACACAGCTCCTATAATTTCCAGAAATGATGAGGAAAGACTATTATTGCTGTTATATGCTAGTTTAAAAGCTGCTGTCTTGGGCTGGGGTTGTGGGTCAGAGGTAGATCACTTGCCTACTATGTGTGAGGCACTGGGTTCAATCCTCAGCACCACATAAAAATAAAAATAAAGATATTGTATCCATCTTTAAAAAAAAAAAACCTGCTGTTTGCACCCCAAATCAATGCACTGCTGTGGTGACTAGAACTGGCACTTCCTGCTCCCATCATTGCTGAAGGGCCTCTCTCTAGTCATATTTTCTTCATTAGGTTTCCAATTGGCCTAAAAATGGAACTCAAGTCCATTGATAAAGAAATGGATTAGGGCTTCTTTTACTTAGTTAATAAAAAGGAAAGAAATCAGAAATTCTGTTCCTTTTTTACTTTCTTGGAGTTTTATGGGATTAGAATGGTTTCAAAAACAGAATTCTTTCTTTATTTTTTATTTGTTCTTTTTTGGTACACATGACAGTAGAGTGTATTCTGTGATACTGGGTATTGAACCAAGGACCTCCCACATGCAAGGCAAGTGCACTACCACTGCATCATTTTGACATATTATACATATATAGAGTATAATTTACAGAAACACAATTCTTTCAGGGGTCACATTGAGGATTACAGAACCCCAAGGTTCATTTAGATCAACCTTACCTATATGCACTTATAAAATCAACCATGATTCTCCTACTGACTTGAGGAGCTAGAATACATACTATCAAAGAATTTACATTTGCATTCCTGATCCCCCATTGAAACACACTTTTGGAGTCTTAAAAGCAGATCAGTCTCAAATACCTTACACTCTCATTTGCAGACACAGCTCTGTCTCAGTGTCAGACTGAAGAGGAATATATATGTCCCAAGTTTTGGATAAAAAATAAATTCATTTTATTGGCATGATATTGGCACCGAAATAGACATGTAGACCAATGGTACAGAATAGAAGACACACTGGGCTGGGGATGTGGCTCAAGCGGTAGCGCGCTCGCCTCCGCTCGCCTGGCATGTGTGCGGCCCGGGTTTGATCCTCAGCATCACATACAAACAAAGATGTTGTGTCCACCGAAAAACTAAATAATAAATCTTAAAAAAAAAGAAGACACAGAGACACACCCACATATATACAGTTATCTCATACTTGACAAAGGCATAAAAAAAAATACATTGGTGAAAAGATACCTCAATGAATAGTGCTGGGAAAACTGGAAATCCATATGCAATGAAATGAAATTAAACCTATCCCTTACCTTGCACAAAACTCAACTCAAAGTGGATAAAGGACCTAGGAATTAGACCAGAGACCCTGCGCCTAATAGATGAAGAGTAGGCCCAAATTTCATCATGTCGGATTAGGTCCTAACTTCCTTAACAAGACACCTAAAGCACAAGAAATAAAATCAAGAATTATGGATTCAAACTAAAAAGCTTCTTCTCAACAAAGGAAATAGTCAATAATGTGATGAGAGATTCCACAGAGTGGAAGAACATCTTTACTACATGCACATCAGATAGGGCATTAATTTCCAGGATATATAAAGAACTCAGAAAACTCAACACCAAAAGAATAAATAACCCAATCAATAAATGGGACACTTCACAGAAGAAGATATACAATTGATCAACAAATATATGAAAAAAAACTAGTAATTAGAGAAATGCAAATCAAAGTTACTCCAAGATTCCATCTCACTCCAGTCAGAATGGCAATTATCAATAGTAAGTGTTGGCGAGGGTGTAGGGAAAAGGTACACTCATACATTGCTGGTGGCATTGCAAGTTGGTACAACCACTATGGAAAACAGTATGAAGATTCCTCAGAAAACTTGGAATGGAACCTCCATTTGATGCAGCTATCCCACTCCTCAGTTGAGACCCAAAGGACTTAAAATCGGCATACTATAGTGACACAGCCACAACATCAATGTTTATAGCAGCTCAATTCACAATATCTAAACTGTGGAAGCAACCTACATGGCTTTCAATAGATAAAGGATAAAGAGACTGGTATATATACACAATGGAATATTACTCAGCTTTAAAAGAAAAGAAAATCATAGCATTTGCAGGTACATGGATGGAGTTGGAGAATATCATGCTAAATGAAGTTAGCCAATCCCCAAAAACCAAAGTCAGAATGTTCTTCCTGATAAGTGGATGCTTATCCATAAGAGGGTAGGGGCATAATGGGAAGAATGGAGGAACTTTTATGGGGCAAAGGGAAGGGGAGGGGATATGGGGATAGGAAAGATGGTGGAATGAGATGGACATCATTACCCTAGGTACATGTATGACTGCATTTATGGTGCAACTCTACATTGTGTCAGCCAGAGAAATGAAAAGCTGTGCTCCATTTGTGTACAATGAACCAAAATGCATTCTACTGTCGTGTATAACTAATTAGAAGAAATTTTAAAAAAATAGATTCATTAACTAAAGGCAAAATGAAGTGATTATCGTAGGATGGAATTCAGGGACTGCCTTGTTTGAGAGATTTGGTGACAGAGCAGCAGGGAGCAGCAAGTAGAGGGTGATTCAGGGTGATCCACCCAGCTCCAAATCTGAGAAAAGGCACAGGAGCCCCATGACTGCCGAAGCCGGACTTCTAGTTGTTGGCCCTAACTCTTCCTTCTCCCTTGCTTTCCACATCTAATTCAGTCACAGAGTTTTGTTGATTCACCTAAATATTTCCTCAAATATGTCCAGTCTCCTTTTATCTTTTTATATACAGATAATTCATCTGTTTTTATTTATTTATTTATTGCTTTTTTTATTACATCCTGTGAGGTAGAAATCTAATTGGATTTTTCTCAAGTTTTCAAGAAGAGTTGACAATGTTCCATCACCACCCCTCTACAATTTCCACACTACACACACACACACCAACACACACATACACACACACACACTACATGACGGCTCTTTCTTTCATTCCAAACAGTCTTTTCATTTGCCCAGGACTCAGTTTCTTCTGCTCATCTCTAGATGTCCTGCATGAGGAAATCTTCAAGGATAGATTTTCAGCAATACGGAGGTGGGGGCCTGGCTGGCCCAATGAAACCCTTAGTGTTGCTTGGGGTTTAGTGTTGCTCCACCCACTGCAGAAGTCAGCGGGTGGGTCAGTGTGTGACCAACCCAGGGAGGGTCTGTTCTTGAGCTTTAGACCTCCTGGCCAGTCAGTGCTGCCCTGTGCCTCCCCCAGCCAGACCCTCTCCTTGCAGCAGGCTAGAGCTGTATGAGCTGAACTAACCCCAGGAGCAGAGTGCTCCTCCCACTACGCCCACTTCCAGAGAAGGAGAATTGCTCTCTGTGGTTGCATGTGGAATCTGCCAGCATGAGCTGTCCGAGAGAATAGACAATGGAGTTCTCTGTATCACCACAGGAAAGGAGACTGAAAATACTGACATTTAAATCATTACATTTGAGATCTATAGTTGCCTTGGAGCAGCCCCAATGATCACTTAATAGATGACTTACATTTTTTTCTCAGAGCTTAAATTAGCTTTCAAATAACTAAAGTGTTAGAAAAGACATCCTTTAATTAGGCAGATCCAGCTTCCTTTTCTTTTCCCATAAAGTACTGAGTGTGTGTGTGAGTGTGTGTGTGTGTGTGTTACTTCACATTTTTGCATAGATTTTACAATCCTGGGTGCTATAAATAGCTACAGGCTTTATGTCTGCTACATAAACTGACCACACTTTAGAACAGTTATTTTAAATGTTCTATTCTTTCTTTAGGAGGTATCAGGATTTTTTTTCATTGAGCAAATATATTCACTATGCTTAAATACTTAATATTAGGGGCAAGGAATGTAGCTCAGTGGTGGAGCATTTGCCTAGCATATACGAAGCCCTGGGTTTCTTCCACAGTATCTTAAAAAAAAAAAATAGTATCAATATTCAGCACAGTGTCTCACACAGAATATTTACTGAATAAATTACTGATTGTATCGCTTTGTATACTCTGGAATTCTACTAAAATATGGATGCACAGAAAATGTATTTAGTAAATGTTCCCTAATTCTCTATTGCCAAAACAGAATTCTAATACTTCCCATACCTTTTCACACACAGTCTAGCAGGGAGCTCACTCAGCAGCAGAAATGAACCATATGGCTGCTGCCCGAAGGTCCCACTTTTGCAAATGTCACGACTTTGCACATTCACAGCAGATTGTTTCCTTACCAACCATGAGGAGCTACATCTTAAATAACTGAAGCAAAATTATATTTGTCAAAAGATGAGAACAAAGTGCATTTTTGCAAATTCAGTAATCTTGTTCATAATCAGCTCAATTTCCTGAGTATTCAAAATTCCATGAACTGGCTGCAGGTTTCCGGATCATTTAAATAAACTAATAATGCTTGATAAAGCTCAGAAACAGCCAGCCTTCAGATATGGCTTCCCACTGTGCATCCATCAGACAAATGAATAACAAAAGTCGGTTTGTCAACCGTCCAAAGATGCACTCAGACTCCTGAAGTATAAGGCAACGTTGGCTACTTGTGGTTTGCCCACCTGCCACAGCTCAGGCGTGTCAACTTCAAGGCTGTCTGAAGCTGAAAAGCTGATAAGGCTCTCATGTTCAGTTCATTCTGCTAAGATTAGCTTTAACTAGACTAACGCCAGGTCCCAGCTGGAGCCTGAGAATGATTTGGACCTGTCATTTAAACTGAGGGGCAGGACCATAAGAGTTTCAAATGCATTGATGATTTTTCAGCTAAGGAAGAGAGAAAGAA
Source organism: Urocitellus parryii (assembly GCF_045843805.1). Lineage (NCBI taxonomy): Eukaryota > Metazoa > Chordata > Mammalia > Rodentia > Sciuridae > Urocitellus > Urocitellus parryii. Next base: position 44,271,148 of record NC_135538.1, read on the forward strand.
TATTTTATCTTTAATTTTTGTATACACATGTGGGATGCAATTTAAGATGAGGAAGTCTTTGATTATGGATATGAGTTTCTTGGGACATTCCTAGAGAACAGAGGTCTGCAAACTGTGGCTTGCAGGCCAAATCAAGCAGAGACTAATTTTGTACTGTGTGCAACTTAACAAGAATTTTTACCCTTTTTAAAGATTGTAAAGAATAAAAAAAAAGAAGAGCAACATGTGACAGTGTATAACCTATAAGGCCTCAAATAGTTACTATCTTCTTTTTTTTTTTTTAAAGAGAGGGAGAGAGAGAGAATTTTAATATTTATTTTTTAGTTTTCAGCAGACACAACATCTTTGTTTGTATGTGGTGCTGAGGATAGAACCCGGGCCGCACGCATGCCAGGCGAGCGCGCTACCGCTTGAGCCACATCCCCAGCCCTCGGATAGTTGCTATCTATCCCTCTACTAAAATAAGTTTGCCAATCCACTGCAATAGACTCACATCTGGGTTCTGTGGAGAAAAGGAACAAACTCAGAAGGTAGAGTCAATGCCAGGTCAGAGATGGACAATTCATGGCATAAAGAACCACCCTTAACAGAAGATTTTTGGAGCATATGAAGACCATACTCTGGGCAGAGATAGCAACTTACCCCAGGATACCAGTGGCAGTTATGGAGAGTCAAGGCTGCCTTCCTGGGTCTTCATGGGCAGTGGACATCCCATTGAGAGTCAGAATTCATTTCTACAAGAGAAGCAATATCTGGGAAAACTTAAAATAGTTTGTGAATTGGGAAAGACACCAAATTCTTTCATGAAGAGGTGGGTAAAAGCCAGTAAAATTAGTTATTACCTGTGTGAAAGAATAAAAATCCCATTGACTGTGGCCCCAGTCTTTACTGTGGTGTCATTCAAAGAATACAAAACCACAATCAAAAGCAAACCAATTCTAGTCTTAACTTGTATCTCTTGGGTGACATTTAAAAAAAAAAACCAAACTATGGGTTATAATCTCCAGTCCCCTTCTTCCGGGTTCCCACTCTCACATGCTGTAGCTTCCTGGGTATCCCCTCCCAGTTCCCTTTTTCAACCATTCTGACACAAACCTGCCATCTCAATGGTGCTCCTCACAATGATTATTAACCTGATCTGAAAGATGGCTGTGAGCTTCAATCACAAAGGAGGTGACTTGACACAAAACGTGAAGTAGGAAACACGGGACTTTTCTCTGCAGGGGAAAGCTATGAATACTGATGTGATGATAATTATTGTCCTATGCATTTCTTGATGTGACCCTATTGTCCCTGCCCTCACCCTGCCAGGCTAGAGAGTCCTGAGGAAACTTAAGCTACCTGAAATTGTAAAGTTGAAGTTAAGATTTAGTTCCCCAGCTCACCTTTTCTACAATTTTTCCCACCACTCAATTACTAACACGTTTTAAAAACACTTGTGGAAAGCCTCAGAAACAAATATTCTAAAGAGGGAGATAGACAAGTAAATAAATAATTACATAATAAACACTCAGTCCACTCAATTCCTCCATCAACAAATTCAGTGCCCTAAGGAGTTTGTTTCTATCTTCATGGCTCAAGTGTAAGTACTCAGGGATGCTAGGGTAGTTTCCTTGGGACAGGTCTCCAAACTGCTTGCATCTTGTTGCCTATTCAGTCCCTAGAGTGTTGCATAGAACTTTCACAATCATACCTGCTGGTTCTGCATCCCAGTTACCACGAAGGCAGGGGATGGAAGCAAGACAAGTTGCTCTCTTAAGGAGACAGCCTGGAACTTTGAGTCTACTGCCAGATATTACTTGTTTAATCTCATCTAGCTGCAAGGAAGGGTGGAAAATGCAGTCTTTAAAAAAAAAATAATATATATATATATATATATATATATATATATATTTTTTTTTTTTTTTTTTTTTTTTTTTGGTGGACACAACATCTTTGTTTGTATGTGGTGCTAAGGACAAAACCCCGGGCCACAGGCCTGCCAGGCGAGGGCGCTACCACTTGAGCCACACCCCCAGCCACAAGGGAAATGCAGTCTTTAGCTGCACAACCATGGGCCAATAAAGCCTTTGGCTTTCTATTAACAAATGAAAGTGGGTGGGTTTTAGGAAATAATTCATAGTTTTCACCACAATTGATGAATTCAGTATTTTCTAAGTCTGTGTTAGGGAGAAAAAAAAAACCCAACAACTTTGTTTTCAGCAGCAGTGGCTTTTAGCCCTAAGATTTCCCTATGCCCCAGAACATGACCACAAGATGCAGCCTAAGTCTAGAAAAAAAACCACAAAACAGTCAAAGGGAAACTAAAAGATAGTTCCTTCAGCATAGACCTCATATGGTTTTTGCTAAATAGTTCAAGGCTCTAAACTAAGGAATCTGGATGGAAGATACCATTTGACTGCATGATATCTTTTAAGAATTGTCCTTGGGGTCAACACCTGTGGAAAGCAAGGAAAGAAAGCAGAATTGGGTAAAGATAGAAATCAGGCTGAATCACAGGCCTGACAACAGCCATGGCTGTTCCCACTGGGAGCTCTGTGGTGGAAATGGCCCAGGAGAACTGTGCTGTGTTGGGCTGGAATGGCCTGGCCTTCCATTCCTGCCTCAACCAGTATGTGACCACCCCACTTCTTCAGGGAGATGGGACATTGGAGGAGGCGGCTTTGCAGCTGAGATGATCCCTAAAGGGACACCTAGGGCAACAAGTCCTTCATTAAAGGATACCTGGTAGTACATCTTCATTTTCTCCCTCATACCCACAAGCACACACACACATGCAATTTACTTTTAAACAAAAGTGTGATCATATCATCTGTGCTCTTATGATCCTATTTTTTGGTTACTGTGTCTTTTTTTTTGTTTTGTTAACAGTGCTGGGGATTGAAACCAGGGCCTCACACATTCATGCAAGTTCCACCACTGAGCTACATCCCCAGCCCTACATGAATATTTTTAACTTAGCAACATGATTTAAATACTTCTCCCATGATCCCAAATATAGATCATAATCATTTTTATTGCTGAAGATATTCTATTGGACAGATGTACAATACTGATGTAATCAAATACCTGTTGATGGGCATTGCTTTCACAAATAACTTAGTCATGAACATCCCAATGTATCTTTTCACACATGTGTCATTATTACCACAAAATAATTCTCCAAAACGAAATTGCTGGGTCAAAAGGTACACATATTTACAGTTTGAGGCATAGTGCCTAATTGCCTCCCAGAAAGCTGTACTAGTTTACTCAAGCTATACTCTTGAATCTATACTCTTAATCTTTACTAATCTCATAGGTAAAAAAGATCTCATTGTTTTCTTAATACAGTTATTAATTAGTAACCAAGTTAAATGCTATTTTATATATTGACAGATTATATTTGTTAATTTATTTTTCCATTTGTGAATTATCTATCCTTTATCCATTTTTCTCTGATTTGTAAATGTCTATTATACTGAGAACATTAAATCTCTGTCTGATATTGTAAAATATAGTATTATATCCTAACACATTGTTTTGTCTTAACTTTTTCTTCTTCTTCTCCTTCTTCTTCTCCTCTTCCTCTTTCTCTTTGGCCCCCCACTTAAAAATCCATTTATTATCTCTTTCATAGTTTCTGGTTAGGTATTATTCCTAATAAATTCCTCTTTATCCTAACTCTGTAGAGGTATTCACTTGAGTTTTCTTCTGGTACTTTTAGAAATCCTCCTTCTCAAGTTTGCACAATCTAGTAAGTAATGTAAAAAATAGACATTCTTTTCCCAGCCCACTCTTGAATGTAGCCCAATTTCAAAACCACACTGAATTACTTGTTACTGAGAAAAGTAATGAAGAAAACATGGTTTTTACATTTCAAAACGGTCATTTTGAGGCAACTACATCAAGTTGGTTGCTTTAGTGATTTAGCCCCATCAGAAATGCCCTGAATCATCAGAACTTCCCATTTTGAATTCATGGAAGCCCTGAGCCTTCCTGCAACAGGAGGCTATACCAGGTCATGGTGTTCTGGCCCCATTTGGCCCACCTGGGCACACACTAAGGACTGTATGGAGTGGACAATAAAGTTCCAACAACACAAGTGATAGACACTGTTTCTGCTCACCCACTTCCCTAGCCCATAGTCCCTTTCCTCCCATTCAATTATAAGGTATGCTCTGGCTCTGGACCTAGAATGTCTCCAGAGGTTATCCACTCAGTTTTTCCCTCCAGGAATTTTTTTAAAATGATTTTATCGAGTTATAATTTATATACCATAAAATCCACCCATTTTCAATGTACAATACAATGATCTTTAGAAAATTGCTGATTTGTACAACCATCGCTATGATCCAGTTTTAGATATTTCTATCACCCCAGTAAGATCCCCCATGCCTATTATAGTTAATCCCCATTCCCTTCCCCAGCCCCAGGCAACCACTAATCTACTTTCCGATTCTACAGAGTTGCCTTTTCTGGGCATATCAGATAAATGGGATCATATGCCATTTAGTATTTAGCAGTTTTGACATTGCTTCTTATCTCCAGTGAGAAACTCCAGATCCTGCCTTAATTGTGGAAACTGACCCAGCAGACACAGGTTCACATAGTTACCAAATGACAGAGTTCTGACTTACGTCCAAGTCATATGGTTACAAATTCCTTCCACTCCTTCTTGCTTCCCTGGTCTGTATACATTTTCAATGTTGTGTGGAAAATTTAGTGATGGCCATAGAAAAAGGCACAAAAATCACAGTCTTCTGGGTCCTACTGAGTGAAACTTACAATCTTGTACACGTGGACACTGATTTTGTGACTCTTTTCAGCCACCAGAGGGTGCCCCCAAAATAGATCTAATTCTGAATTGGCCTTTAGTTCTCACTTGAGCATCTTAATGTGACTTGTCATCTGATTTATAACTGGAGATTTTCTCCTAAGGCTTTTCCTCTCCAGGTAATAGCAAATGGAGAATAAAAGTTAGAAATTGTTTCTGGTATACATTAAAAGTTACTTTTCAGGCTTCTCAGACCAGGTTCTCTTTTTTAAATTTAAGAAAAAAGAAAAAAATACAGGCTTGATTTAAGAAGCTAGTGAAGAGTTCTTAAGTTATGACATTCCAGCATGATGGACATAAATTAGTAAAAATAATAATTTTACTAATCTTTAGAAATTTTTTTTTTTAGAGAGAGAGAGAGAGAGAGAGAGAGAGAGAGAGAGAATTTTTTTAATATTTATTTTTTAGTTCTCGGCGGACACAACATCTTTGTTGGTATGTGGTGCTGAGGATCGAACCCGGGCCGCACGCATGCCAGGCGAGCGCGCTACCGCTTGAGCCACATCCCCAGCCCTAATCTTTAGAAATTTAACATTACTAAATCAGTCCTTTGAGGGAAAAGGGAAATGGAGACATTTTTTTAAATTAATTTACCCAAATCCAGTATATGCTAAGCTAGAATTACCCGGGTAATAATTCAGTGCTACAATTTAGGTCTAGAATATGTTCAAAGGACCATGCGTTAAAGACCTGGTCCCCTGCTTGTCACTATTGGAAGGTGGTGAAAACTTTAGAGGTGGGGTCTAATGGGAGATTTTAGGTCACTGCAGGTGTGCCCTCAAAAGGGATTGTAGGATGCCTGTCTCATCTTTCTCTTCTTGGCTTCACAGACACCCTTCCATGCACTCTCCACCATGATGTGTTTGTTGCCTTGCCACAGACCACAAAGCAACAGGGCCAAGTGACCATGAAAGGAAAACATGAAAACTGTAAGCCAAAATAAACCTTACCTATTTCTAAGTTTATTTTTGTCAGGTATTTCTTACAACAACAGAAAAATGACTAACACATTCAGTATGACAACTGAATTTATTTTTTGAGAAATAATTTTATTTATTTTTTAAGGGATCAAGATCATCTTTTATTTTTAATTTTATTTGTTCTTTTTAGTTATATATGACAGTAGAACACATTCTAATGCATATATATATATATATATATATATATATATATATATATATATATTCCCATTCTTGTGGTTGTACATGATGTGGAGTTACACTGGTCGTGTAGTCATATATGAACATAGGAAAGTTATATACGATTCATTCATTCTTTCAGTCTTTCCCATTACCATCCTCTCTCCTTTCCCCCACTACCCCCTGTCCAATCTAGTGAGCCCATCCCCCCGACACAAACACCAATTGTGAGTCAGTATCCACCTATCAGAGAGAACATTCAGCCTTTGTTTTGGGGGGATTGGCTTATTTCACTTAGGGTAGTCTGCAGTTCCTTCCATTTACTCGCAAATGTCATAATTTCATTCTTCTTTATGGCTGAGTAATATTCCATTGTGTATATGTATGACATTTTCTTTATCCATTCATGTGTTGAAGGGCATCTAGGTTGGTTCCATAGCTTGGATATTGTGAATTGAGCTGCTATAAACATTGATATGGCTGTGATACTACAACATACTGATTTTATGTTTTCTGGGTACATGCTTAGGAGTGGGATAACTGGGTCAAGTGGTGGTTTCATTCCAAGCATTCTGAGGAATCTCCATACTACTTTCCAGAGTGGTTGCACCAATTTGCAGTGCCACCAGCAATGTATGAGTGTACCTTTTCCCCACATCCTCACCAACAGTTATTGTTACTTGTCTTCTTGATAATTGCCATTCTGACTGGAGTGAGATGAAATCTCAGTGTAGTTTTTTTTTTTTTAAGGAATATTAGACAATACTGAAATTTTGCCAAGTGTGAGGTTATTTATTTATTTATTTATTTTTGAGAGAATTTTAATATTTATTCTTTAGTTTTCGGCGGACACTACATCTTTGTTGGTATGTGGTGCTGTGGATCGAATCCAGGCCGCGCGCATGCCAGGTGAGTGCGCTACCGATTGAGCCACATCCCCAGCCCTCAGTGTAGTTTTAATTTGCGTTTCTCTAATAGCTAGTGATGTTGAACATTTTTTTCATATAATTTGTTGACCATTTGTATATCTTCTGTGAAGTGTCTATTCCGTTTCTTTGACCATTTATTTATTAAATTATTTGGGTTTTGTTTTTTTGGTGTTAAGTTTTTTGAGTTCTTTATGTATCCTGGAGATTAATGTTCTATTTGAAGTGCAGGTGGCAAAGATGTTCTCCCATTCTGTAGACTCTCTCTTCATGTTCTTGATTGTTTCCTTTGTTGTGAAGAAGCTTTCTAGATTGATACAATCCCAATTTTTGACTCTTGATTTTACTTCTTGTTGAGGTATTCAGTTCCTAAGCCAACATGATCAAAATTTGGACCTACTTTTTCTCTAGTAGGAGCAGGTGTCTGATCTAATGCCTAGGTCCTTGATCTACTTTGAGTTGAGTTTTGTGCAGGATCAGAGATAATAGGAATCTAATTTCATTTTATTACATATGGAGAAATAATTTTGATAGGTTATCTTTCCAGCTATCTGGACCCAAAAAATGGCTGAATTTAGTGCTCACTCTGACTTTAAGAGGAGTTCAACATTGTAGTCTCCAGGGTCCAGAGGGCAGATGTATCTCTTGACTTCCTCCAACTGAATGCTTCCTTCACCTCCTTTCTGGGTGGATGTATGGGTGGATGGGGGCCACTCAAGAGCCAGGATAGCAGTGTGTGGAAGTATTTCCAGGGAGAACATAATAATTGTGCTGAGCACTTGTCTAAGTCACAGGGTCCATATGTCTGGTTATGCTGTGTCCCTGTTCTCTTTATGGACTACCTGATTCTTGGAATCCTGGTTGTAGCTATAGAACTAGTACTTAGACAAGAGTCCGGAGATGTGGGTTTCAGGACCAAGTTTTCCTGTACCTAGCTACCTAGGTAAACTTAAATTTTCAGCATCTCATTTCTTTCTCTTTTTTTTCCACATTGAATATATGCACTTATTTATTTATTTATTCTAATTTGTTACACGTGACAGCAGAATGCATTTCAATTCGTATTACACATATAGAGCACAAATTTTCATGTTTCTGGTTGTACACAAAGTAGAGTCACACCATTTGTGTCTTCATACATGTACTTAGGGTAACAATGTCCATCTTATTCCACCATCTTTCCTACCCCCATGCCCCTCACTCCCCTTTGCCCTGTCTAAAGTTCCTCTATTCCTCCCATGCTCCCCCAACCTCCACATTATGGATCACCATCCTCATATCAAAGAAAACATTCAGCATTTGGTTTTCTGGGGTTGGCTCAATTCATTTAGCATAATATTCTCCAACTCCATCCATTTACCTGCAAATGCCATGATTTTATTCTCTTTTAATGCGGAGTAATGTTCCATTGTGTATATATACCCCATTTTCTAGGTTGGTTCCACAATTTAGCTATTGTGAATTGTCAGTATCTCATTATCTAAAAATCTTTAAAATGGCAATAACAATGTTTGCCTTAACCATCTTCTATCACACATGGTTGTTTCAAGATCAAATGGAAAGAAGAGAATGCTAGACAAATTTAAAGTATGATTACTGTACTGCCTGGTGTGAGAAAGAGGAAGAAGAATGAATAGAGAAAGATGCTTGGAGGGAAAAAAAGATAATCTGCATTTCACAGGCACAATCTTTCTTGAAATAAAGCTAAGACACAGAAGGCCATCTCTTCCCTAACTACCTCACCTCAGAAAAATAGAAAATAATCCATCCCAGGAAATGATTTTTAGCAATATCACGCAAACATCAGAACTTTAAAAACATGTTTAGGTGTTTCCATGAGGATTAGCTACTTTTAAAATATAAATGTCTTACCAAATCTAGAATTGGATGATGCCAGCTAATCTCAAATTAAGTAGAACGGAGAGGTGAGGAGTGGGAAGATTTACTTTTATAACTATCCTTCACCTCTCCTTTCAGTAACCATCATTCCTGAAAATCTAAATAAAAAGTTGCTAAATGACAGCTTTAAAAGAAAAAGTTATTAAGCGTTACATCCCAACCAATCATCTTCTAGACACTGCTTGCTTGAAAGACACTTGCTTCCTCTATTTGTGGCGTTTATAACATTTGATGAGATGCACCAACAGTTGGTCTATAAATTGGATTAATGAATTGAAAAGGGTCAATGACTTTGAAAGTTTCCAAAAGTAACCAACCTTTGAGTACTTTGCAAGCATCTAATTCTTTTTTTTTTTTTAAAGAGAGAGTGAGAGAGGGAAGAGAGAGAGAGAGAGAGAGAGAGAGAGAGAATTTTAATATTTATTTTTTAGTTCTCGGCGGACACAACATCTTTGTTGGTATGTGGTGCTGAGGATCGAACCCGGGCCGCACGCATGCCAGGCGAGCGCGCTACCGCTTGAGCCACATCCCCAGCCCCGCAAGCATCTAATTCTATGCAAATAATTTATAGGCTAATGAGGAAGCAGAGCATTCTGGTCACCTCAATAAAGTCCCTATAACTTCTGGAAGGCAGTATTTTTACTATAGGTTTCTAGCTCCAAATGAGAGACTATTAAAACTGGGGTCCCTGAAAACTCTCTTACTTGAAAGTATCATGTCTGTATAAACCTTTCATGTCAAAGTATCACTTTATTTTTATTGTGTTAAAATATATATAACTTAAAATTTACAATCTTTGCCATATTTTAGTGTGCAATTCATGGACATTAAGTGCATTCACAGTGCTGTATAACCACCATCATTATTCATTTCTAGGATGCTTTCATAATCTCAGAGAGAAACTCTATCTGTTAAAACAGTAACTCCTCATATCCCGCAGCCCCTGGTAACTACAAAAATATCATTTTTATAAGCACGTTCATTTTGCCTGTCTTGGGGATGGGAAAGTCATATACAAAAAGGAAAATTGTTATCTGAAAAATGTTAAGCTGAGAATTAGCGAAAAGCATAACTCTACCTTTTCCTAATAGTGAACGTCGGAGCTGACGGGTAATTTCAAACACTCCTGCACATGCCAAGTAAAAATGATACCTAATCCCACATGAGTTTGCTGAGCATGATGAAGTTCCCACATGAGGGGCAGCAGGATTAAACCAAGTGAGGAGCTTTTGAAATCCTCTAAGAACTCAGAAGGAGCTCAGGAGGGTAAGGGGCCTGCTAGATTCAGGGCAGGGGCAAGGGGCACTCTTGTTACAGGGCTGGGGCTTTCCAAGAAACTGAAGACACCCTTCAAACCCCAATTCTTGCAACCAAGTCAGAAAGATTTCAGACACATCACTCAGAATAACCGGAGTGTGTTTATTGAAGGGACAGGAAAAGGGAAAGGGGATACTCTAAAGGAAAACAGTGGGTCCTCTCATAGAGGACGGGGACAATGTGCCTCTCCTACATTCCAGTTTTATTGGGGATCCCAGAGAAGTTTCCAAAGAGTCCCGCCCAGATCCACCTCTTGACTTTCAACTTCTAGCAGGGTGACATTGTTGTAGGGACAAAGGAGGCAAGGCACCGAAGATAGCAGGAAACAGTTTTATTTGGCTGCAGCCAGGTTCAGAGGGTACAGCCTTTGCTGTAATCAATCAATCCCCTGAACCCCGAGTTCAGGGAGTTTCAGAGTTTTATACCCAGTGTGTAAGGGGAGGGGCTCAGAAGTTCACATAAAAGCAGCTTTTTCTTTCACTGTTCTGGGCAAGTTAACTCTTCAAGGACAACACCTGAGAAGGAGGGAGCTTCTTCTCCCCTTTCTTTCCTCCCCCTACCAGCTATTACCATGGGCCCATTTGTAACTTATCTTAAAAATGTAGACATCCCTGTGAAGCCCAGCTCAAGGCCAGAGGCCTTGTTTGCACATTTCTTCAAATTTTACTATACTGGATACATTTGTGAAAAACTAGTAAGGGGGTGTCCAGTACCTGGAGTGCTGGTATCTTCTCGGCCAGTGGCCAAGTAAACAGGGTGACATGAAAATAGGAAGTTTATCTACAATAGACTCTTTTGCTGACAGTCCTAAAATCAGCCATGGGGAAGAGGGCTTTTCTGTGGAGAAAGCAGGTGCCACTTCAACATCAGACTTCATCTTGGCCCATGATGACCAGTTCTAACTGGATTCTTAACCATACATTCTTAACAGATTTTATGGCTAGGAGGAACTATGAAAAGGGTCACAAAAATCTCTCCCTTCAAAGTAACTCAGGTTCCTCTTATCCCTACCCGCATTTCTTTGCAGATAACAGGTTGATGGCTGAGGAATGTGACATATCCTGTCCACTTAGGCCAGGCAGGGCTGCAGTCAGATTGCTTTTTTGGCAAAGAAAGCATGAGGGGCTAAGCAAAATGGGCCCATTTTATGGAATTATTCTTTTAATCTCATGTTTCCATCATCCTCTTCTGTCTATTCCCTAACACCCTCAACCAAAAAATTTATAGTAGTCATTATCCGAACTCCAAACACCATTCCAAAGTCAAAGATTTAACTATTATCTACCATGGTTTGATGTGTTCCCCCAGAGTTCATTTTTGGAACCTAAACTTTTCAATGTGGCAGTGTTGGGAGGTGGGGTCTTGTGAGAGGTGTTTGAGTCATGGAACCAGAGTCCTCATGAATGGATGTCTTTCTGTTGTAAGAACTGTTAGCCATCTTACTTCAGCCCCCTTTCTCCTTCCTCACAGGGAAGGCTTCCTTCCTGTCACAGGAAAGCAGGGAGCTGAATCTCCAAAACCCTTGTGTTGCGACAAAAGAAAATGTAAAGTCAGACACCAAGAGTGATGCAAGAGAACTTTATTATAGGTGAAAGTACAGTAAAAGCAAAGTGAGGCTTAAGCAGAGAGCTTAGAAGTCACGAGAGAGAGTGAGCCGTCTCTGAGCAGAGAATGACCAAGGAGACAATGCTGTCCCCCAATTTAGTATTGCTTGATGTTTACCAGAAAAACGGGGGGGGCCACCTTCTGTTCTCTTTGCCAGTCAGGTGTTCAGCTCCTTCTTCATGACAGGTGGTGGAGTTTTTGACCTTAGTTGGTTCTTTCTGGAACTGTCCTGGTGGCCATCCTATTTAGGGGGGCTTCATCTACAAGTCAATCCCATGTTAATGTGGCACTGGGGCTAATAGATGGTCAGAAGTTACCTTAGTGCACCTGTGCTATGAAGAAATCTTCCTTCCCAGACAAATGGAGACACTTATCGCTCTAATTCCTAACTTCACATCAACCTCAGTGGACACTGTCAAGAGTTAGTCGCATTGATCCTTTTCTCTTGGCGTGTTTTCCCATTAGCTCCTTTGCTTCCATTTATTTTCTACAAATTAACTACCACTCACTGCTTTCTCAGCTACTTGACAAGGACCCTAAAGTAATTTAAAGAACACTCTGTGACCTTACCTTGCATTTCACTGCTCATTGTTAGCTACTACTTAACACTTCCCTCTTTCTGCCATGATTAGAAGCAGCATGAGACCCCAGCTTAATTTTTGGACTTCCTACCCTCCAAAACTATAAGCCAAAATACATCACTATTCTAGATAAGTCCCAGATACTCTATTACAGTAACTGTAAACTTTAAGAAAAGTTGAATTTACAAGAAAGGTCCCAGCTGGCTAATAGGGCCTAAATTCAGACTGGAGTCTTGGCAGACTTTTGCTGGCTGGGAACCCCACAGGCACACTCTGTTCCTAGAAGAAACACAAACCACACCTTGCGGCCCTTGAATGCTCCTCTGAACTGCCAATGTGAACAATTTTTGGAAAGGCTCACGTTGCCACCTGGGCCTGAGCAATGAACTATGACCTAGTCATATGTAAATGTCATGAATTTCAGCAACACAATCATGAATGTGTTGCCAAAAGCTCAGTCCTTGTCCCCCATACCAATCCAATAACAAGGACACGGGTTTGAAAAAAAGGAGAAAGAAGGTTTATTGATTTGCTAGCAAAGGAAAAACACAGAGGACTCCTACCCCAAATGCTGTGTGACTCTGTCCATCAGCAGGTCTTTTAAAGAGGTAATTCAGAGAAAATGAGATTAGGGAAGAGAGATGAGGAAGGAGAAGATGGGGAGGAGAAATTTAGGGAAAAGAAGATCAGAGAGGAGAAAATTAGAAAAAAAATTTAGAGAAAAGAAGATCAGAGAGGAGAAGATAAGGGAGGAGAATGTCAGGGAGAAGAAGATTGGAAAAAAATATAACAGGGGTTCATTTTGATGCTTTGACTATATCACTTGTTGCTTTGAAACTTAAATGTTTTTTCTTTTTCCCAAACTTCTCCCTGACTGTCTCCTCCCTGATCTTCTCTTCCCTAACCTTCTCCTTCATGAACTTCCCCTCCCTGGTCTTTTTTTTTTTTTTAATTGATTTTATTCTTTTAAATACATGACAGCAGAATGTATTACAATTCTTGTTACACATATAGAGCACAATTTTTCATATCTTTGTATAAAGTATGTTCACACCAATTCATGTCTTTATACATGTACTTGTGGGGTTTTTTTGCATTACAATTCTTATTACACATATATACCACAATTTTTCATATCTCTGTATATAAAGTAGGTTGACACCCAATTTGTGTCTTCATACATGTATTTTGGATAATGATGTCCATCAATTCCACCATTTTTACTAATCCCTTGCCTCCTCCTTTTCCCTCTTTCCTATCTAGAATTCATCTATTCTTCCCATGTTCCCCCTCCCTACCCCACTATGAGTCAACCTCCTTATATCAGAGAAAACATTCAGCATTTGTTTTTTGGGGATTGGCTAACTTCACTTAGCATTATATTCTCTAACTCCATCCATTTACCTGCAAATGCCATGGTTTTATTCTCTTTTATTGCTGAGTAAAATTTCACTGTGTATATATGCCACAGTTTTTTTTTTATCCATTCATCCACTGAAGGGCATCTAGGTTGGCTCCACAGTTTAGCTATTGTGAATTGTGCTGCCATAAACATCGATGTGGCTGTGTCCCTGTAGTATGCTGTTTTTAAGTCCTTTGCATATAGACCCAGGAGAGGGATAGCTGGGTCAGATGGTGGTTCCATACCCAGATTTTCAAGGAATCTCCATACTGCTTTCTATATTGGCTGCACCAATTTGCAGTCCCACCGACAATGTATGAGTGTACCGTTTCCCCACATCCTCACCAACACTTATTGTTGTTTGTCTTCATAATATCTGCAATTCTGACTGGAGTGAGATGATATCTTAGAGTAATTTTGATTTGCATTTCTCTAATCGCTAGAGATGATGAGCATTTTTTCATATATTTGTTCATTTATTGTAAGATGGAAAGATCTACCTTGCTCTTAGATAGGCAAAATTAATATTATCAAAATGACCATACTACCGGGCTGGGGATGTGGCTCAAGCGGTAGCACGCTCACCTGGCATGCGTGCAGCCCCGGGTTCGATCCTCAGCACCACATACAAAGATGTTGTGTCCGCCGAAAACTAAAAAATAAAAATTAAAAAAATTCTCTCTCTCTCTCTGTTTAAAAAAAAAAAAAATGACCATACTACCAAAAGCACTATACAGATTTAATGCAATTCCCATCAAAATCCCAATGACATTCCTCATAGAAATAGAAAAACCAGTCATGAAATTCATCTGGAAAAATAAGAAACCCAGAATAGCTAAAGCAATCCTTAGCAGGAAGTGTGAAGCAGGTGGCATCACTATACCTTAAACTATACTACAGAGCAATAGTAACAAAAACAGCATGGTGTTGACACCAAAGTAGACTGGTAGACCAATGGTACAGAATAGAGGATACAGAAACTAACCCACAAAATTACAATTATCTTATATTAGACAAAGGTGCTAAAAACATGCATTGGAGAAAAGACAGCATTTTCAACAAATGGTGCTGGGAAAACTGGAAATCTATATGCAACAAAATGAAAGTAAACCCATTTCTCTCACCATGCACAAAACTTAACTCAGTATGGATCTAGGACCTAGAAACTAAACCAGAGACTACATCTGTAAGGGTCCAGCGAACGTTGGAGGAAGAGACCACCAAGAGACCGACTCATGCAACAGCAAAAGGGGGTTTATTGAGGATCCATTCCAGCATGCTGGGGCTCCGTGCTCACTCAAGAAGGGAGAGCAGCCCAGAGCCCCAAGCAGGGGTTGAGCAGTGCTTAAGTACACATTTTTAGGGAGGGCAGGGACTTTACATACATCACAGTCTCCTTTAACAAATCACCATACACCTCGGGAAAATCAAACAACAATTCTCAAACATGATTAGTACATTCATTGGCGGGAACAGGTCGGGCGGGAGTGATAGGTCAGTCCTAAGAAGGGGGGTACATTCAAACTGATTGGTTTGGGCCCTGAGATGCCTACGTGCCAAGCTGCACAGGGTCCTAGGTTATTAAACAACTAAATGGTCAGGGGGAATATCTACTGGGCAGTCCCAGGAATTGTCCTAACAGCTACAGGAATTTCAGGTTTTGAGTGTAGCATAGGAACTTAACAATACCTGGTCCTTTACATTTTAACTCAGGCTTTGCAGCTTAGAAGCAGCTTTACAATGCCTGGTCCTTTACATTTTAACTCAGGCTTTGCAGCTTAGAAACTTTACCCTTTCACATCTAATAGAAGAAAAAGTAGGCCCTGATCTTCATCATGTGGGATTAGGCCCCAACTTCCTTAATAAGACTCCTATAGTACAAGAATTAAAATCAAGAATCAATAAATGGATTAGACTCAAATTAAAAAGTTTTTTTTCAGCAAAAGAAATAATCTGTGAGGTGAACAGAGAGCCTACATCCTGGGAGCAAATCTTTACCCCTCACACATCAGATAGAGCACTAATCTCTAGGGTATATAAAGAACTCAAAAAGCTAAGCACCAAAAAAAAAAAAAAAAAAACAATCAATAAATGGGCCAAGGACCTGAACAGACACTTCCCTGATCTTCTTTTGCCTAAACTTTTCCCTGATCTTCTTCTTCCTCATCTCTCCTCCCTAATCCCATTTTCTCTGAATCACCTCTATAAAAGCCCCCTCTTCATACTGATGGGCAAAATCACAGCCTTGGGGACAGGAGTCTCCTTCTCCTTTGCTAGCAAAGCAATAAATCTTCTTTCTCCTTTTTATCAAACCCATGACCTTGTTATTGAATTAGCATCAGGGACAAGGACTGAGCTTTCAGCAACAAAAACATGTAAGTTTCAAAGGTACAGGGATATAGTCAAAGCATCAAGTGAACCTCTGTTATGAATGGGTGTGACTTCATCCCTCATTTCCATAAGCATACCTGAGTGAGAACTTAGGCAGGAAGTTCCTCTAAGTTAGCCTCTGTTTGTTCCTTCACAATCCTCTTTCATTTTGTACTGAAGGCTGTGACTTCCTCAGTTTATAAACTGTCTTTTTAAAATAAAGCCTCATCTTTTCTCTTGAAAATTTTTAGTGAATTTTGATTGACACAAAGAAAATGGACTAAGACATTACCAAAGGGATGTTCTACAATTTGAAACACCTACACAATTACCCCTTCAATAAAATTCAGTCTTTAAACTAACCATAATTGGTACTTTTAAAAAAAGCATATATATATAGAAAAACATTGCTAACAAAGGTATTAACTAGGATAATAATATATCTTTAATTTGAGCTCACAAAATCTCTCCTTTTCTGCTTTATTTATAAGTCTTAGGCACTTACTCTAACTGGCCTCCTTCCAGGACCTGCTTATTCTAAAAGCACAAGGATTTGGTTGTGAAGGAAATACACATACTTAAAATCTTTCCAAGCTCTTCTCCCCCAAGGCATTTTGCTAATGTGTACCAGAACAATCTTGAAAGGGAAAAAAAAAAAGTAAAAAGAAAGAAATTCTTTGTAAAAAGAAGAGTCTGCCTCTGGGCACTTCTAGCACAACTGCCTCATGTTAATCTGCAACCTAGTTAAGAGAACAGGAAATAACATTTACTGTGTGCTGTGCTTTCTATAGTAACAGCCAGCATTCATTTGAACATTTACTATGTGCCAAGTACTATGCTAAGTTATTTCTATAGAAAAATCTCATTTATTCATCACAACTACCCAATAAGGTCAGAATCATTTATAGAAATATCATCTTTATCATGGAAACCGAGGCTTAAAGATGTGGAGCAGCTTGCTCAGCATCACACAACAAATAAGTGGTTGAACTGGAATTTGAATCCGTGAAGTCTGTCCCCAGGGCCCTCGCTGGATTAAACCACACTGATTTAATTCATGTAAACCCCCTATGGAGTATAATTTTTTTACCTGTCTTGCATAGATACGAAATCTAGTTTAGAATAGTTAATTGGCCGAAGGTTGAAGCTATAAAGTGATGGAGCTGAGGCTCATCCTGGTGCTTCTGTACCCTCAAGCTCTTGTTCTTTCCATTAAACACATAGTCTATTAGCTGCTCTCAGTCCCCAAGGCCACTTTAAACAGAAGGGAAATTGAATTGATGCACAGCAAGAGCAGTTTAATGGCAGTTTGTCACTCCCACTAACCCTTTACTTCTAGGAAGGCTCTGGGGTCTGATAGACCTCTACAGGGGTTTTTTGCCCCTCCTGCAAGTCTCTTGAATGGCACATGACACAAATTAGCTAATCAAGGTTCATTTGCTGGAAAGGATGAAAGTATCTAATACATACTGTTAGGTGCTTCCATGCTTTCTGACACCTATAGGAACAACGAACCAACAGGTGTGCAGGGTCCAGATGAAAGAACAGAGAACATGTGATAATACATTTACAAAAGTTTTATGGGATACTTGAGAGCTCCATCTCTTAAGAATTTATTAATTTTTTCTCTCAGCAAAAGCAATTCCAATGATCTACAATTTAGGACCTCCCCTCCGCCGCCTTTTTAACACTTTCCGAAGTTCTTGCAAATTTAGTTATGATTCAATCTTCTCTCCAAAGAAAATGTGATGCCAAAATTTAGAGGGAATATAAAAAATATTTCATTTTTATCTTATATCATACATATATTATATATTATCTTAGAATATATATATATATATGTATATGAATATATATATATTTCATTTTTATCTTAGATTGAATGCTTGTGTGACTATTAGGAGAAAAGAATAGTGATAATCATTTGAAATTTATCATTATTATTGGTCAAGGAACTGGTCAACAAATAACTAAGGAAAATTTGTGTTCTGTAAGTTTTGAAAATATGCTATGGTAATACTTTTTAATATAAGCAACTTGTTTGGTAATGCAAATAATCAATGCTAATTTGTTTTATATATAGATTGGGGGAATCCTGTAAACAGGGGATGTGATTAAAATATCTTAGCTGCTGCTCAGAACATTTTAAGGCACATTTAGAAGGGAACCAGCACAGCTCAAGTAGCTTTTGTTTCAGACTAAGATTTAAAGACCAAGAAGAGGAAGTTGAGCAAGTCTGTTAACTGCCCATTCTAGATTGGAAAAGAGAGCACAGGAACAGGGTCCTGCAGAGCTGGCAGCTCAGCTTCCTTTCCTTTCTTTCTGTTTACCAAGGACACCCAAAGACTGACACCATGCTGAAAGCTCAGAACTCAGAAGGGCATCAAGAGCTTTCCTTTGAAGGAATAAGAGGACAGTGACCATGCCTTTATCAGAAGCTGCTGTAAGGAAATGCCCTCTTCTGTCACATGTCACCTAAGCCATTAGTTTCCAATTGCTTTCCTCTGAAAGATTCCAGTGTTCTTTTTGTCAAAAGCTCAGTCCTTGTCCCTAATGCCAATCCAATAATGAGGACAAAGTTTTGAGAAAAAGGAAAAAGAAGGTTCATTGCTTTGTTAGCAAAGGAGAAACACAGGGAACTCCTGTCCCAAAGACTGTGATTCTGCCCATCAGTAGGAACAGGGGGCTTTTAAAGAGGTGATTCAAAAGCTTCATTCCACATGCTCTCTACTGGAGTTGTAATTCACTTGTGATTTGGGAGATAGTAATTTCTGAGATCTTCTGGTACCATCCCCAAAGTCTGGATTACTTCCTTCCTGTCGTGGATGTGTACTCAGGGACACATAAATCTGCCTAAAATGGGGAAAAAGGTAATCTGGTTTCCCAAGATTAGGGAGGCAGAGAGATTAGGGAGGAACAGGAAAAGAGCAAGACAAAGAAACAAGTCTATTTTAAAAATAAGTTGTAGTGGCAGAGCAGCAAGGGCTGTATTCAAAGTATAAAGTGGACCACCGTTACATTCTCACTGAGAGAAAAGTTGCCTGTGGGGTAAGAGAGAAACAAACCACTTCCTTTTCTAAAAAAAAAAAATATATATATATATATATATATATATATATATATATATATATATATATATATATATATATATATTAGTTGTAGTTGAACACGATATCTTTATTCTATTTATTTATTTTATATGTGGTGCTGAGGATTGAATCCAGGGCCTTGCATATGCTAGGCAAATGCTCTACCACTGAGCTACAGCCCCAGCCCCCAGCCAAAGACCACTTTTTACTAGCATTCCACTGTCACCTGGTAACAGTGATGCACTTTATACTTTGAATACAGCCCTTGCTGCTCTGCCACTGCAACTTAGTTTTAAAATGCACATGTTTCTTTGTCTTTTTCTCTCTCCTGGCTCCTCCCTAATCTCAGGGGAAACAGGAACACTTTTCTTTCCCATTTTAGGCATTGTGGGTCAGAAAGGTGCTTTTAATCATTCAAGATGGTTCTTCTTGTAGCAACACTTTGGTTTTTTACTGACTTTTTTGTTTACTGTCCCCTTCTCATTTTTTTTTAGATCTTCAATTCCTGCTCTTAAAACTGCAGAAACACACTTGATGCTTTCTTCAGCCTCTTTTTTTCTCCTTGGCTTTCTTCCCTGATTCTGCCAATCACTGTTTTTTGTTTTTTGTTTTTTGTTTTTTTTTTTTCTACAGTGCAGATGGGACCTTGAAGTGTCTTCCCAGAAGCTCTTTCCCACATGGGGAGAGGGCTAAAGCCCAACCCTCAGTGAGAATGGTCAGTGATTGGATTCAGGGTCAGGAAGTCAGATTGCTGGAACAGAGAAGGTGGGAACACCAAGTGCAAAGTTGGAAATAACAGGGAAGTTCAAACTCACTGGAGTCCACACAGGTGCCAGGATAAATTAGTGCTCCAAACTATGTAGCTACAAACAAGAGGGAGGCTTGTGCTAGCAGTTATATGGAGCTGCAGAGAAATCCGGAACTCCAGCTGGTTGGGCCAGAAGGGTTTTGGGGCTAGATGCCAAAACTCTGGATCTACCACTGATTCTCAGAGTGATTGGTGCCCTGCTGGGATAGAAGGGGCTGTCAATTCTGAGCCTTCCTGCGGATACTTGCCCTTTTTCTGTGTGTTACAGCATATGTGACTTATCATCTCACCTTTGACCACGGTTTTGCCCTTCTTTATCTTCCTTGATTATCTCTCTTTATCCTCACTTCTGTTTTTCTCTGGGGATTCTCCTCCTTAGGGAATCTCTACCTTCTTGACTCACTGTTTTGATGCCCCTGAAAACATCACCTCTAACCCTGTTATGCACCTACATTCTCATTCTCTGGCTTGAACAGTCTCCTGGACTCTTCTTACCAAGCATTCCATTGTTAACCTTGGAACAGTGGTGCACTTTATACTTTGAATACAGCCCTTGCTGCTCTGCCACTAACTTATTTTCAAAATAGACATGTTTCTTTGTCTTCCTCTCTCCTGGCTCCTCCCTAATCTCTCCCCCTCCCTCAGGGGAAACAGGATTACCTTTCTTTCCCATTTTAGCAGATTTATCTGTCCCTAAGTACACATCCACCACAGGAAGGAAGTAATCCAGACTTTGGGGATGATACCAGAAGATCTCAGAAATTACTATCTTCCAAATCACAAGTGAATTACAACTCCAGTAGAGAGCATGTGGAATGTAGCTTTTGAATCACCTCTTTAAAAGCCCCCTGTTCCTACTGATGGGCAGAATCACAGTCTTTGGGACAGGAGTTCCCTGTGTTTCTCCTTTGCCAACAAAGCAATGAACCTTCTTTTTCCTTTTTCTCAAAACCATGTCCTTGTTTTTAGATTTGCATCAAGAATGTCAGATCAGGCAGCATCGAAAGAAGGCAGATTTAAAAGGGCTGCTGAACAGGCTTTATTGAGATATCACTCCCAGGCGGAACTCATCAGACCCACAGAGTGAACAGGAGAAGGGTCTGAGGAGAAACCGCGTGGAAGCTCGACTGCACTGGCCTTTTATGGGGCTTACAGCAGGAAGGGAAGGGCTTGAGACAGGAAAAGGTGTTTCTAGGGTCCCTTGCCCCTTTGGAGTTTGTCAGGGGAGTTGGCTGAACTCCAGGATTGGCCAGGGGGTCCTGCTGATTGACCGGCGTTAGTCAGGAGATCTAGCTGATTGAAGGCGTTTCCGATGGCATCTGATTGATGTTCCTTTCCCAATCGGGCTGCTTTGTTCTAAGTCGCCACTAAGTCCACCACTGACCTTACTAGGAGCAAGGACCAAGCTTTCAGCAAAAACTTTATCAGGCTCACCAAGGACAGTCACTCACACAACACAGGTTTATAGCAAGGGTGCCACCATCAAACTGATATATGGAACCCCCTCCATTTTCCCATTCCCTTAATTCAGGGGATGTGGTTTTTCTAGTCCAAACTCTGGGGCCTTGTGGTCCTTCAAAGGGCTATATTTCTCACAATACAATCATTAGAGTAGAATCAGCACTTAAGGGATTCTAACTGCCAGGGAACTATTGGACACTGGGAATCACTTAACCTGGAGGAGGAAGAGCAGGGCCATGAGTCTGAGCGCTATGGGCATGGTCAAGGACATCTACCCAGCAATGCCAACTCACTGACTCAGTAGGAGCACTTTATGTCTTTGGCCTCTGTTTCTTGAACTAACTCATTTGGGGCATTCTAAGATATACCAGATTTCATTTATATGAAAATCCCCAAGCCAGTTTTTTTTTTTTTTTTTTTTGTCTAACATAGGACTTTGACATATTAATCTAGGACTGGATAAACCAAAGTAGAATCATACCATGGTTGCATAATATTTTACCAATTCTCTGTTTTAAAACATGTTTCAACACATTTTTGTAGCAAAACCCAGCGTGGTACACAGGTGAGGCGCATCAGGAGAGTCGATGCTTTCTGGCATATTCTATCAAGTTACCACCATACATTCCTGCTTCACGACATCTCTCAGCCATTCCGGCAGGGCACAGTCCTTCCCTCAATTACGTCATAGCACCGAGTCCTAGCAAGCAGGTCTATTCCTTCAGATGCCACAAATCTCCCCTCCAGTCCCACTAGCATGACCATCTTTGGCTAGCATCTTACCTCACAGCAAGACTCTTTAGTCAGTTCCAATAATATTTATTTAGTGCATGACATGTATTAGGCTAAATGTTGAGGGAATACGGAAAAGACCCAAATAGAACCCCAGATCAGAGATGCTTATGGAGACTTACAAACAACCAAGTACATAAGGTGTGGTGAGCAGAACAATGGTTCCTGAAAGATATCTACATCCTCATCCCCAGAACGACTGTTACTTTACTGAGCAAAAGAGACTTTGCAGATGTAATTACATTAGAGAACTTGAGATGGTGAAATTATCTGGAATATTCTGAGTGGACCCAATATAATCACAGGAGCCTTATAAAAGGGAGGCTGAAGGATCTGAGTCAGAGAAGGAGATGTGATAACAGAAACAGAAGTCAAACTGATAAGAGGAAACAAACCAAAGAATGCAGACCAACTCTAGAAGGTGGAAAAGACAGGGAAACCAGTTCTTCCCCAAAGCCTTTATAAGGGGCCATCTTGTTGATCCTATTTGAACTTTTGACCTCCAGGACTTTAAGATGACGTATTTATGTTGTTTTAAATCACTGAATTTGTAACATCAGCACTAGGAAACTAATACATAGAATAACACATAACAGAACATTTGCTACAACAGAGGACAACCAATACAATTTGTGTTTTTAAAAAGGATATGGGAGTACAGAAAGGGTGCGATCCATCTGCCGGTGTTATAGGAAACTTCCAGGTATGAGTAGCTTTCACAGATTTCTCTTTATATTCCAACCCAGTTATTCACCAGCCTCCTGGAATCTCTACAAGAGTACCACAAAGCTCCTTCAGCCTCAATATGTTCAATGCCTGGGATTTTTATTCCTAAATCTGTTCTTCCCTTTAGTGTCCCCTCAGCTGATGATAGCATCACTGATCCCTCTGCGCAGGCCAGAAGCAGGGATTCTCCATGCACAGGACCCCATTTCTACAAAACAATGTTTTTTTCACAATAGTTGGACATGTCTAGTACTCAAAATAAATTCATGATGATCATGCTTTCTCTTTCTATAGAGTGATGATTTATTTCAAGCTAAAATTCATTTTAAAAGAGCTACCACAATTATTTCCAGATTACAGTTTTTTAAATTCTTGAGATAAGAGTATCTACTTGAGCAAGCTACAATAGAAAGAAGGTCTGTTTTAGATGAGAGACCCTAAAATAATGAGAGCACCTTTGAGAAAATGCAAAAATCATTTAAAAACATAATAGAACAAGTTTAATTTTGGCTATCCAGACACAAAGATCCTCAATCAATGATTAGAAACCCATGCTTCACTCAGAGCATATTATACTTAAACTAATGCTTGCCTGCTTATTACTACTATGCAATATACTATACATCTACTACAACACTATACCACAGAACTTTGTAGTTCTTAAAAGGGCACAGGAGATGTGTTCAAAGACCCCCAGTGGATGCTGGAAATTGCAATTAGTACCAAATCCTATATATATAGTTTTTACTGTACATATAATATCTATAATAAAGTCTAATGTATAAATTAGAAGCAGTAAGAGGTTAACAACAATAGATATTAATAAAATTATAGAATTATAAAATTATTAGAATTACAAAAATATAATGTAATATATGTGATTGTAGACTTTCTTCCTCTCTCAAAGTATCTTGTACTTTCCCTTTTTCAAAGAAAGCACTTCACAACTTTTCTTTGGCATATCTGAATTGCTACCATTACTATTCTTGCAATTCGGGACCCTTATGAAGTGAAATAAAGGTTATTTAATGCAAGTACCACAGCAGTGGATCTGATAACCAACTAAATGACTAACAGTGGGCTCTGGGTGCAGTGAACTGAGTTGACCCATGTCTTTGGAAGGACGGAATGTGATATCCAAACTGAGAAAGGTTTGTGAATTTGATATCAGGACCTTTCTGAGAAGAGGATGAAGGTATTGCAGTTCTACAAACTGTCCTTGGAAATAAAAGATTACAAGAATAAGAGACAGGTTAGCAGAAATGTTTATGTGAATATTGTATCCTGAATTGTATAGATTGGTGACTTTGCAAAAGATGGAAGTCAACATTAGAAAGAAATTTATGGCTTACTGAATTATTTTTATACCAATAGAAATTACTTTGAAAGTCTTTAATACATTTAGATTATTCTGTCTGCTATTTCTAATTACAGGCTTCAAAGGTTTGCAATTCAAATGCTGTAAGCTTTGATGTATGATTATTGATATAAGCCAAGGACTTGACACTTCTTATAAAGTAATGAAATGCTACAACATTTGTGCCTTTAAAAAAGCCTCAGAATATTCTTGTTATTATCTCTAATACCTGGTCTTTACATTTTGCATTATAGGTGGGATTAAGGACTTGTATATTATTTCCTTTCCTCCCTCCCCAGAAACACATACTATCATGAATTTGATATTTAATATCTCTGCTATAGTTTAGATATTAAAGTATCACCCAAAGGCCCATGTGTTGAAAGAGTGTTAAACGATTGGCCCATGGCACTATTGGTAAGTTTTGGAACCTTTAGGAAGTGGGGTCTAGTGGAAGGGCAGTATTGTCCTTGAAGGGAATATTAGAACCCTACCCCTTCCCCCATGTCTGCGTCTCTGTCTTTCTGTCTGTCTCTCTGTCTCTCTCTCTCCTTCTTCTTTGCCATGAAGTGAACAGACGTTCTCTGCCACACATTTTTTGCCATGATGTACTGTGTTGTCACAAGGGCAAGAAACCATGGACTGAAACCTCTGAAACCTATACTTGTCTTATATCCATCATCCTCTTCAGACTCTTTAATTTATGTATCAATTTGTAGATTCTACTTTCTGCAAATAATACACGCTTCCCTTCCCAATCCTTAAACTGTGTTTCATCAAGTTTAAGATATTTTAATTTTAGAAATGTTTAAATGTGAAAAAATTAACTATGAAAATGTTGTTAATTTTTCTTCTCCTATTTCGCCATCTAGCACTCCAGAAGTGGAGATTTTTGGCATCCTGGCCTTATTTAGTTTAGAGGATTTTTCTGAAGTTTCTATATTTCAACCTGGATGAGAAAATTCTCTTCCAATGCTAAACATTTTAAGTAAACTCTTTTATGTTTAGTTTTATTAAACAATTTTAAATTAAAAAATTTATTAAACAATCTTTCTCCATCTCTTCAGATAATCTTGTATTTTTCCCCTTTAGATTTTTAATGTGACTGATCACATCACAGCTTTCCTAAAATAAAGCCAATCATATGGGAGTAGTTGGCCAATATTTTATTTAGATATTTACATCTATGCTGTTAAGTGAGACTGGCCTATACTAGCTTTCTTTCATTCTTACATTGTTAGCTGGGTTATTCTGGCCTAGTGCATTGAATTGGGAGCAGTTCTCTCTGTTTTCATTGTCTGAATATGCTTTTTTTAAAATTGGAATCACCTCTTCCTTGAAGATTTGAATAGAATATGCCTTTAAGAGTATTGGGGTCTGTTGGATCTCCTCTG
Organism: Urocitellus parryii; assembly: GCF_045843805.1. NCBI lineage: Eukaryota > Metazoa > Chordata > Mammalia > Rodentia > Sciuridae > Urocitellus > Urocitellus parryii. The sequence continues at coordinate 44,296,830 of NC_135538.1, forward strand.
TGGTTTTTTCCCTCACCTTTGTTTTATCTCCTCTAACATCGCCTTTCAATCTTTCTCTTGGACATGGTGACAGTGGTGGCAAGACATAGGTTCTGGACACAGGGATGCAACAGCACAGGGTTTTGGTGAATCTGGGTTCATTTTTACCTCTCTTTCCTTTTCTTCTAAAATAGGTATTTCAAGCTGTAAATTTCCTAAGGGAAATACTTTTGCTTTCCAACGTATGTATTTCTGTTTTTCATATGTGTATTTTCTTTTTCTGGACATTAATTTTTTTTTTGTTTAATTAAATTTTTTTTTTAATTTAATGATGCTGGGACTCAAACCCAGGGTCTTAGACATTCTAGGAAAACACGTTACTACTGAGCCATGATCCCAGGTAGACATGCATTATTTTCACAATATACAAAAAAAATATATTGTATATAAGAGATTAGAAACTTGACAGATAATTTCTTCCTTACACTTGGAAGTATTTTCCTTTCACCTCAAGCCAAATGAAAAGGATTTAAAACCACTCAGAGATCTGGATTTTGTGGAGACAAGAGACTAATTTCAGAAGCATCACTGGAAAATACTAAATATTTAGTGTTCACTGTGACTAGATTGTTACAGTGGGAATGGAGTTTGTTGGGGAAAAGACACTTGTGTTGCTTTTCTGAGGGCCAGAGGTAACCACAAGGAGAGACAACCTTACCTGGAGCGGGCTGTGATCCTAACAGGATTAGGCCACTAGAGTCCCAGGGTTGAGAAAGAACACTGAGCAGAGTGGAATGCATCCCCTGAATTAGGGGAAATATGGGACCTCAATAGACCCACAAAGATACTCCAAGAGAAATACCAGTTTTAAACTTCTTCCACTTGGAGGAACCAGTGCCAGGTCACACTGCTGCCGAACAGGGAGAACTTTTCCTTGTCTTACCCTTACCTCCCCCTGGTTCCTTTGCGAGGATCCAGGAGAGATTCATGAGCAAAGGCTGTAACAGAAACATATTCAGAAGCCAGCCATGCTCTCTGTTCCCACTGTGTCCTCCTATGGTAGCCTGATCTGGGGAAGAGAGGCTCTGATGAAGTTTAAGTTCTATTATATAGGACTACATTGTTTATTTATATAAATGAAGCTATTCTTAAGACTATAGTGACCAGAGGACTTTTATCTTCCATGAGTGAGCAGCTAAACTATGTGACCTGACTAAAACTTTACTGAGGATGTAATGCCTGATTTGGAAAGACCACCAGGAGCTGAATCTGATGCAATCGCACAAGATGCTTTATTGCAAGCTGGAACCTGGACTCACATCGTTCCAATGCAGTGGTCCCAGGGAGTGAGCCCTGGTCCTTTGTTCAGTGAGATTTTATAGGTTTTTGGGGATACTCTATGTGTCATAACATTACACAGCAAATCATTTCATACCACGGGAAAAATCAAACAACAACTCTTAACATTGATTAGCACATTCACTGGTGGGAACAAGTTGGGTAGGGGTGATTGGTTAGTACAAGAGGGGGATTCATTTGAACTGATTGGTTTAATCCGTGAGGGGTATACACGCTAAACTACGTGGTTTCCTATCATGTTATCAATCACCCAATCACTGAGACTACTGGGAGAGGTCATCTGGCATCCCAAGTATTATCCCTGTCTCACACTGATTGGTGGTTGCTAGGGAGTTGCTATGGGTCCTAGCGAGTCAGGGACATCTGGTGCAGTAGATCATCTCAGCAGGGTGGCTAGGTGCCTAGGAGTGCTCTGTGGGTTTTTCCAAGGACAAGGGTCACGCCTGCTCCCTTTGGACAGGCCTTGAGGTTGAAGCTGGGTTTTCAAAAATGGAGTTACATCAGTTTCTCAAGGAGAAGGAGAAGGGCTCAGCAGGTTGAAGAGGCTGCGACTAGGAAGAATTAGGTGTTTTCTGATTGTGTCCAGAATCCTGCTCATTCAGTGAAATGGTTGCAGTAGTTTAGTTTGACACAGACAGCAAAAACAGAAACCATGGAAAATACTGCCTTAAAGGTAGTAATGCTATATACATTATTCTGGAAGCCACAGGAAGCATTAAAGATGGGGCAAAGACAGTAAAGTTCAAGAGTTTTGGGATAATGTGGAGATAAGCTACAGGGAGCATAGAAGAGAAAATGTACAGCAGCCCCTACCACCGGTATATTTTCCTGCCAGATGCCCCAACTTCCAAGTTTCCAGGACACACTTATAACCTCTGTACTAATGTAGCCAGACTATAATCCAAAGAATATATTGAGGTTATTTTCTATGAATAGTGGCAAAATAATTTTCTCTATCCTTAGCTAGGTTTGTGTTTGACTTAAAGTCCACAGCAGGGTTGGGGTTGTGGCTCAGTCGTGGAGTGCTTGCCTAGCTCATGTAAGGCCCTGGGTTTGATCCTCAGCACCATATAAGAAGATAAATAAATTTAAAAAGGTATTGTGTCCATCTACAATTTAAAAATCTATTTTTAAAAAAGTCCACAGCAGAACTGCAGTTTTATCAAAAGTTGACACTTCATTGTTTAAGAGATATGTATGTGTGTGTTATATATACACACACATTTATACGTGTGGGTATCATAAAGCAATGCAAAAAAATGATTAGTTCAAAAGGTAGTTCAGTTGTCACCTCTGGGAAGAGAGAAGGGTCTGCAATAGGGAGGAGCAATGCTGTAGATGCTGTGGGTTTAGGTGAGATTAATGGATAAAAAAAAAGTTTTAAATATAATACATAATAGAATCAAGGCCCAAGGGGAAGACTTAATCTTTGAGATTACCAGAGAGACTTTATCTTTTAGAAACAGTGATAAAAGGGTGTATTTAAAGATCGTGAATATAAGGAGAAAATACAAGAATTCACATCAATCGTTTCAGTAAAGTAGAATAAAGGTCATCTGCTAAGAGTCTAGGAAAACAGTGAGGGCTATGTGTAGCTCCAGTGTCTGGAACATGATTGTTGCTCAATAAACTTGTGTTGAATGAATGCTGAGTGAGGGAAAAAATTGGAATAAACACTGTAGGTCATTTGCTAGGAAGTAAACTATGAAAGAATATCAGAATAAAAGAATACTTGGATGGCTTTGTGAGTTCAACTGAGGTTAGGCAGCATGAATCTATTGTAGTAAAGCCAATTGGCAACCCACAAATTCTAGAGAAGAAAGAAAATGGTGGACTTGGGAAAGGAGGAAAGAAAAAAAAGGGAGGCGTTCTGGGGGTTAGTTAAAGCATAATTGAGGTAGTCATAGGCCCAGCCTGGCTAAAGAAGGAAATGAAGCAAGGAGGGAAACGGAACCAGCCTAGGAGAAAAAAGAAGAGTCAAGGAACTGAAGTCCCCTCTACTGACAATTGTCTCTCTAGTAGTTTATTAATATCACCACATAAGCTTGCTATCATTTCTTTTATCTTCAAGCAAAACAAAATAAAACAAAGCTTTTCTCTTAATCACATGCTAGCTACTGTCTGGGTTCTCTGCTCTCTTTTGCACTTCCTCCTCCTTTTCTCCTAATCCCACTTGATATATTTCTCCATTGAAATTCCACTGAAACCAGCCTGGTCAAGGTCACCAGTGATGCTCAGTTTGCTAAATACAATGATCAATTCTCAGTTCTCATTTTATCAGATTTATTAGTAGCATTAGACAAAGATCACTTCCTCAATTTCTTCACTTGGCTTCCAGGGCACCCTCCCCTGGATTTTTCTCCTATCTCTCTGAGTGTTCCTTTCTTCTCCTTTGCTGGTTTGTTGGTTCCTCTTCTTTTCCCTGCCTTTTTAGTCTTGAAGTATCTTAAGGCTAAATCCTCACTCCTCTCCTCTCTGCTATCTATACTCACTCCATCCCATGATACTTATATATCCCAAATATGTGTCTCTAGACCAGAACTCCTCCTGAGATTCAGACTCATACATGCATCTCCTGTTTATTCAACATAACTGGCATCTCACATTCCAACTGTCCAAAACAGAACTTCTGATTATCTGCTCCACCTGTAGTCTCCCACTTCTCGGCTGATGGTAACTCTATTCTTCCAAAGGGAAGGATAAGCCAAAGGTCTTAGTGTCACCTTAAATCATTTCTTTGATTCTCCATAGCCAATGAGTTGGCACCTTTGACTGGTACCTTCAAATATAGAAGCCAACCAATCCTCACTACATACATTGTCTTGACTCTAAGCCACCTTATTTCACTAGGTAATAGAGCAGAACAGCCAGAATAGATTTTCTTTTTCTTTTTTAAAAATATTTATTTATTTATTAGTTATTGGCGGACACAACATCTTTGTTTGTATGTGGTGCTGGAGGATCGAATCCGGGCCGCACACGTGCCAGGCAAGTGCGCTACCGCTTGAGCCACATCCCCAGCCCCCAGGATAGATTTTCTTGCTTAAACCTTCTTCCTTCCCAACAACTCTCCCCAATTCAATTTAGCCTCAGTATCATAAAGATATTGATATTCCTCTGTTCCTAGCACGCCAGTAGCTTCTCATTGCACTCAGTAAAAGCTCAAGTACTTCTAATGACCTCCAGGGTCCTCCACAATCTGTTCTCTATTATTCCATGAAACACATCTTTGCCATTCTTTCTGTGTTGCTCTACTCCTGCCCATTGTACTTCTTGCTATTCCTAGGACACACTAGGCCTGCTGCTGATTCAGGGCCTCTGCAGTGGTTGTTCAAGGCTGCAAATGCTTTTCTTCTACATCCCTCATTCATGTCTTTGTTCAAATGTCAATGGTTAATTTGAAATCATGCCAGCGGTATGCTGCTAAATGATTATCAGCTGCCTATCTGGGAGAAAAAAAAAAGTCACACTGTTTGCATTTGCCAAGTTCTATGGCATAAATATTTGGCAATTTCAAGCTACTAAGAAAATGTCACTGAATTGGCATTGCTGAAGTTGGAGCTGGGAAGAGAAGCCACACAATCAGCTCAGGAAACCAGTGCAAGATGGGTGTAGCACACCACTCACTCTAAACCACTCCCAGCTCCTCCTCCCTTTTAGTGAACCCAGCACAAATCATTTCTCATTGGCTAACATGTTATTTATTATTAGGTCTATTTATTATGCACTTCCTTCCCTATCAGACTCCCCATCCCCAGCCCCCCCAGGATTTTTTTTTTAATTTTATTTATTTATCTTTAAAATTTTTTTTTTGGTACCAGGGATTGAACTCAGGAAAACTTGACCACTGAGCCACATTCCCAGCCCTATTAGCCCTACTTTGTATTTTATTTAGAGACAAGGTCTCACTGAGTTGCTTAGCACCTCACTTTTGCTGAGGCAGGCTTTGAACTCGTGATATTTCAGGGGTGTACCACTGCACCCGGCTCCCCTGGATTTTTGTCTGTTTGTTCACTGATGTAAGATCAGTGCCTGGCACAGAGCAGTTTCCCAATACATAGTTATTTAATGAGTGAATGAGTTTCCTAGTGAGGGCAATATAGTGCAGAAAGTAACCATGAGTAAAATAGAACTTACAGGGCAGTGAGCTGTGGTGGGATCAGAAGATCTGAGAGGGTTCTGAGTAGGACTGAAGCAGGGTGAAGTGCAATGGCTGCCTTTGGCTCTGAAGACCCCGTGAGGCTGAGGAGTTCTGAGCAGCTCCCCTTTTGGTGTTTTAGAACAAACCTGGTTCCTTGGCAGAAGTATCAGAGAACCTGATTAGAAGCCTCAGGGCTTCCTGAGGTTGAATAATAGTCCCTTGTTTTGAAGCTCTATCTTTAATTTGAAGAACATTATTGCAGAGTATGTCATTACTATTGGTTTGAATTAAAGATATAATGTGCATTGAAAGTGAACAAATGGCATTTATAGGTAGGCATGTACTGAGGAGAGAGAGAGAATTCTTGGTAGTATTAGGGAATTCTCTGCAGTCATTTTTCTTTGAATAATCTTTGGTGGAGTCTTTTTTTTTTTTTTTTTAAAGAGAGAGTGAGAGAGGGGGGAGAGAGAGAGAGAGAGAGAGAGAGAGAGAGAGAGAGAGAGAGAATTTTTAATATTTATTTTTTAGTTCTCAGCGGACACAACATCTTTGTTGGTATGTGGTGCTGAGGATCGAACCCGGGCCGCACACATGCCAGGCGAGCGCGCTACCGCTTGAGCCACATCCCCAGCCCTCTTTTTTTTTTTAATTCAGGGAATGTGTCAATGTGACACATTCTTTACATCTTGATCTGGGGTCTTGAACATCTGGATCTTTCCTCTCTCAAACTCAATCATGCCCTCTTATAACTCAACTGTTCCATTCATACTTGAAACTTCTAATGAGACTTTTCTCCTCATGTGCCACTGAAGTCCATTTCTTTTCTATACATTCATTGCCACAGGGCCATACAAGTGAATGTCCGTTTTTTTATGATTTCAGAGCGTACCTATTAATTGCCCTGTCTTTCTGAAGCTCAATGTTACAGTTCTCACATTTGGATATAATAGTCTCTGTTTCTACTGCCCTTGATTTGAAAGCTATTTAACACTTTCACAGCATTCTCAAATCTTTATAACACATTTCTAACGGACATTATTCTCATTTATCCCTTTTCTCCAAATATCTTTCATTCGTAACATAAATGTTAAGTGCTTTCTGATATTTTCCTCTAACACGTAGTTGAGTTTACTGCTTGGTCCCAGAGATGTCGGTATGGAAAATATTAATATTATGCTTATTTTATCAATTAAAAATTCATATCCAATGTGAATTTCCAAAATCAGAAATGAATGGAAGACTAAATTTACATAAGTACATGTGCTGATTCCTGGCCTTTGCAATGAGTGCAAACCTCTGCAAGTGTCTCCAGAAGCACAGTAAATCCAGATCTCCTGGAAGCTCATTCTCTACAGCTGCTTATTTTGGCCTTGAGAAAACTCTGTTGTGCTGAGTATGGGTTGTGGTGCAGTGGCTGCCGTCAGCAATGTGGCCACTGAGAATTTGCTCCCTGACTCAGAGTTCTCACCCAGAGATGGCTTTTGGCAAGGCCAGCTCTGCTCAGCTGCAAGGCAGATTTGGACCTCTGGGTGGATTAACCTTTGTCCTTCACCCCAATGGGCATTTTCTGCAAGATATTTCTGGGGGACTTGCTACCCACCCATACGCTCCTACTGAAGCCAGAATTAGACAGGCAGTAAGTGTAGATAGGTAAATCGAGTCAGGTCGGATCTAGGAGGCCAATTTTGAGTGAGTCCTGGGAAGTTGGAGACTGTCCCCTGAGGGATAAGAGTTCATTCTTCTAGGAAATTCTTGTAGCCCCTGCTCCAACCTGTTGCCAAGGTAACCTGCCCCAGGAATTTCCCCTCTCTACAGGGAGCCATAAGGTTGCTAATGTGTCCTTGTCTACTCCATCCTGTCCTTCCCCCTTCAGCCCACCTATTTCCCACCTTTTGGCCATCCCACTGAGCATTCCTGAGCCTAGTCACGTCCACAGGAAGGAGAAAGATAAGGGGGAAAAGGCAGGAGAACAAAGGAAACCTAGGACATAATAAAAAGGGCAGAACACCTCGCCTCTTGGGATACCATGTTACCAGCTATGGCCCCCTTCTCCCTCGAGGGAGAAGTCTATGTTACCCCTTTTTAAATAAACCCTGTTTCATATGCTCGCCTCCGTGTGCTTCTCTAATGTTCAAACTTCAACGTGGGGGAAGCTGGACTCTACCCTGTTAGTCTTATCTGACGGCTCCTCACAGGTTTTTCCATGTCTAGATTGACGCTGTGCTAGTTTAAGCCACATGGATGGAGCATAGGCACTGACCCATTTTGCCTGATGATTCCACATTGCCCTTGGCCAGCCACCACCCTAAAACTTATCTTTGTCACAATGGTGACAATGATGTCCACATAACAGACACCACCGGATCAATACAAATTAATTCCCTCATGCTCTTTCCTAGAAAAAGCTCTTAAAATCCTTATTTTATTTTAATTCATTCAAAAAATTAATTTAATTGCCTCATTCTAGAATCTGCTTGTCATGAAGCTCACATGGAAATCAACAGTAAACAAACAATAAAAAAATGTGTTGTAATGAATGCTGAATGCCATAAATAAAACATGGCAAGGAAAGAGAATATAATAGGCTCTTTCAGAGAAGATGCAGATGGTGATGAGTACCATTAGAATAAGGTCCCACATTCAAATGCTACATACACCTAAAAACCAGGATGGCAGAAATTCCTGGAAGAATGAAATCCTACTGCATATATGTCAGGTTTTCATTCATGAAAATAGTCAAGGGAGAAGAAAGAAATGGTGGGAGTAAAAGAAAACACAAAATTTTAAGAGGAAAAGTATATACAAAGTCCCACAGCTTCAGGGTAGGCATTCTAATGACTTTAAGTGTCATCTTTTTCTACTGGTGAGTAAATGTATACTTGCAAAATCACCCAAAGGCTTAGCTCTAGTGTCTATTTTTATGCAAGAGAGAATGTGTGTGATGTCTGCCTTGCCTAGGGAAGCTGTCCTGCTCACAGCCCCCAAGCTATTTTTTCTAGCAATGCATCATGCTTTTTGTCACCTGACTCTGTTTACACCCAGAAACAGAAACAAGGAGTCCAAGCCTGATCCTGGGACAACCAATCCAGAGACTTGTGAGTTGGCCCAGGGCAATAAGCCCTGAACCAATGAGGACTAGAATGAGACAAGCTTGTCAATCAGATCTCTCTCAGGCTGTCTCTTTCTGGAATCAGAACCAGGATTTATAGAAGTGAGTTGGTAGCAGGAGAAAAAGCAAGAAAGCAGAAACCAAGAAAGGGACTGAGTCACATGGATGGTATGCACTACAGGGAAGACCAGCTTTCCTGGGCTGTTGGAGATGGGTAGCAGATACCATCAGTTTCTTCCAACTCCACATTTCCCCTGTGTTCCCCCAACATTTCCCTGGTGCCATTTGACTCCAGCTGCCAGTGTATTTCTGAAACTAAAGGCTTTATGTCCATATCTTACAGTAAGCTAGAAGTTCTAGGGAATTAATACCTCTCAGGATTAGCCCTTAGTTAATGGCTCACATGAGTTGACACATAAGCACCACCCCAGCTCCATTGTCCCCTGGGTAGATAATTCCAAAGTATATGTTTTGTACCATTTCCTCAAGATTCCCTGCTAGATTAAATTTCATTCACCCACTGTGACAGTGGCTCCATCACATATCCCATATTGCCGGCCAACCACTTCTTTCTTTCCCTGCTCCTCTAGGAGGATGCCCTGCGCATCCCACATAAAGCACTTGCACTTGAGTTCTTGTCTCAGACTCTGTTTCGCCAAGAGGCAAGAAGATGTCTTAGATCCTGAAGCAACTTGGATCTTCAACAGCCGAATGAATCACTTTTGGATGGCCATGCTTGGAGTCTTGGGAGAGTCTTGCTTTTTTCCTTTTAGCAGGTAAATTCTTGCTCAGCAAGTATTAGTTACTACTGACTTAAAGAACTTAAATTCTTAAGGCAGGAAACAGGTGTTTGGGGAAGGAAGAAATTGAAGTTTTTTTTTTGTTTTTTTTTTTAAGAGATAAACCATATCCCCTTTTAGGAAGTACTTTTAGTAAACATTTGTTTCATGTTGGGACACTCTGTTAAAGCAAAGACAGATTTCTAGTCAAAATATTTAATTTGGGCTTCATGACTTCCTATCTTGTAACTATCCTATGAATGACTGCCACATGAACATTGAGAGGCATTAAAGGTAAGAGGCACAATCGGTTCATAACAGGATTTTGAAAAGAAATTTAAGTAACCTATGCTATTGGGAGAATCCTTTGGAATAATATCTAGCTCACTATGAAGTACTTTCCTCTAACAGATGCTGCTTAAGAGGTTGGAAGGACCAGGTGCTTCTATTATGTTTATTCTAAAGAGAAAATACTTCTTCCCAACTTGAATCTACATTAGTTTCTCCATCTGTATGGACAAAGAGTGTTTATATTATGATACAACTAAATAAGAAAATACTATATTTATAACATCAAGAAAAATTACAAAACACCTAAAGTGGGTAAAAATGACTACTCCATGTCCTAGGTAGCATTTCTCTACCCTTTATTGTCTTTGAATTATTTTATATACTAAGTTGTAGAAAATTGATAATAACCCAAATGACTATTGTTCATAGAAATGCAAATGAACTATGTCCAATGGAATGCAAGTGTTTATTTCCTTGTAAATCTTGACCACTTTTGCATGTTATTATAAATGCATTTCAGCATTTCTAATTGCCTGTAAATATGTGGTAATTTGCATTCTCCCTTAAGCTTGTTGTAACATCTTACCATACTGTCATTAATTAATAAGTTGAACAAAATCTTGTACTGTGTTCATTTTATAATAACACAAGAGTCATTGTTTTTGCCTTTAAAAGTTGTCTTTTGACAATGACAAGTAGTAAGTGGAAAAAATCAAGTTGTAAATTGACATGAATTGTATAATCAAACTTTATGAGAGCAGAGATCTTGTCTGGAAATTGTTGGGAAAGTAAATTTGGAGTTGTAGGAAAGTATGTGTGTGTGTGTGTGTGTGTGTGTGTGTGTGTGTGTGTGTGTGTGTGTTACTGGGGATTGAACTCAGTGGTATTCTACCACTGACCAACATCCCAAGTCCTTTAAAAAAATTTTGGACAAGGTCTTGCTAAATTGCCAAGACTGGCTTCAAACTTGCCATCCTCCTGCCTCAGCTCCAGAGTTGCTGGGATTGTAGGAATATTTTAAGGGAAAGGTTTTCTCAAGGGGATCTGTCTGATGCAAAGTTAAGCATTTAGAGCTTGTAACCAAGCAGAGAAATGTCCAAATTCAGATTTTACAATGTACTAGCTCTGTAGCATTAGGCAACTCTTGAAGGGCTAAATGAATTAGTGCAAGTTACACCCTTCACAGTGACTGAATATATGTGGTAACTAGCTATAGCTAACCATATTGCCTCATGAATATTTTCAAAATGTTGCAAGAATAAAACTGTTTGAGAGTAATATGTGGGAGGGCACTTCCTGAGTGAGCGCCAGGCAGCCCAGAGGGTTGTAAAGGAAGCTGCGGCATTTGCTGGGGGTAGGGTGGATAGAGGAAGCACTAGTTACCAGGTTAGGACTTGACGACCTGGAGGAAAATGAAGTAGGCAATATAACGTTCTCACAGTGGAGGAGCCAGTGCTGGAATTTCTACCATAGATTTCAAGGTCTTTAAGAGCCAGACTTAGAATTCGGGCACAGAAGCCACACAGAGTAGGAAACTGAAAGACGGGTTTTGCACTAATCTGAGTGCTTGCTGGGAAGCAAGGAGAGACAAAGTAATGGGCCAGGAAGCACAGCCTGTACTGCTCCATGTGAGAGACTAGTTCTGTCCCTGACCACCAACAAGGTGGGGCAAGGGCAAGACCACCTTTTCTTCATCTGTAAGACCTGACTACCTGACTTTTGAACTCTGGTTCCCTGAGGCCCTTCAGCTCAGAGAAAAATAAGAGGAACCAGCAGTGTGTGTCACACACGCACATGTGCACACTCACTCACCCACCCACAGGGCCTCTGCACGTTTCAACAAGGGGCAGCCAAGAGGCAAATTCTATCTGCCAGCTGCAGCAGCAGCAGCTGGAACAACAGCTGACTTCTGAAGCCAGAGTCCGTGGTGTGTGGCTTGGTTCCTTCTCTTCCCAGGGTTTTGAGGAAGCAAAGATCTCTGCAAAAGAGGAAGGTCTGAAAATACTAGCAGGAGACAGATTTCTGGGCAAAATGGCAGAGGAGTTCCCAGAATAGCAGCACTGTTTCACTGCCGGAGCTTTTTCATTAAATATATATGGACCTATTGTGTCTTTTTTGTTCCCAGTGAGGTTGAAAAGGTAACATATGGTGATTCCTTTCTGTTTAGCTGGGTGGATTTTTCTTTTGAGCTTTCCCCTCTGTAGATAGGGTAAGGTGGAAGCCCTAACTGGCCAGTTAAATATATATCCTAGTTGTTCTTAACTTAACCAGTTCTTTTACATATAAATACTCCATCTTTTAAATTTCTTCCTTAGTCCTCTATTTCTCAAAGTAATGATTATGGATATGAATATGGATATGACTTAACAGAGGGGTAAAAGACTCAGACCCACATAGGGAGGTCTCATGAACCTTTGTGTCATGAGCCTTTCCCTTGTCTTCCTGATCACCAGGGAGCTCTACCAGAATCTATAGCTGCAGCCTGAGGTTGGTGGTCTGAGTTTTGTTCTCTTGGTGGAGCCCTGATCCTCCCTTGCTAACCAGCCTCATCTCTGCTCTTGCTGATACTGGGCATCCCTCTAAGTCCTGGTCAGGTTTTGCATTTGGCTTTTGGTTTAAATCATCTAAGCCACAGTCTCTACACAGAGGTTACCTCACTCTTCCTTACAGAATCATCATGGCAGTTACTTTTCAGCTACCTGCTGGGTCCCTACAGGGCTTGTAAGACTGTATCCCTCCCACACCACAGTGGAAGAGAAGGAGCTCAGGAGCACCAGACATTCTCTCAGCATGCGTGCTTGTTACAGTGTGGACATGAGGTGTCCCTCCAAATCTTCTGTGTTGATGCAAGAATATTCAGTGGTAAAATGATTAGATTATGAAATTAATAGATTATGGATTAATCAGTTCCTCCCAGTTTGAATGGACTGGTGGTAACCGTGGGCAAGTGGGGTAGGGCTAGAGCAGGTGTCACTCGAGGCATCCCCTGGAAGGGTTCATCTTCCCTGAGGTCCCTTCCCCTTCTCTCTGACTGCTTTCTAGGAAGCCATGAGGTGAGCAGCTTTTGTCCAGTGTTCCCTTTGACCATGATGTTGGACCCAGAACAATGGACTTGGCCATCGATGGACTGAGACCTCTGAGATCATTAGACCCAAATAAACTTTTCCTCCTCTAATTTGTTTTTGTTAGGTGTTTTAACCACAGTGGTGCAATGTTAACACATACCCTGTTTTTGTCCTTCCAGAGTTCTAACCAGAAAGTGTTGCATAAGCTCCCTCACTTTTCGCTTCCCTTCATCTAACAGCACCCCCAGTTCTGTATGTCAGTTCCCTCTAACCTGTCATCTCCTCTGAGCAGCCTTCCCCAGCCTGCTCTGGCCAATGCCGAGTTGCTCTCTCCATCCAGTGTGCTCCCATGGCACCTTCTGACCCTGTATGCTGGAACTACTCAGATTGGATCAGAAAGAGTCCTTTTCATGACTGCCCCCCTTAACTAGGTTACAGAACTCCCTGAGAGCAGTAACGGATTCTTTATCTTATTTGTGTCTCCAATGTCAGCCAGTGCTGACATCTCAACACTGGCTGGAATCCAAAAAAGAATTCCAAGAAAACCAACACTTATTTGGAATTTTGTCTGACATGAAGTCAGAGCATATTTGACTGCTTGCTTCCCTGGCCTCCATCTCTTTTCTCTTTGTCCCTGCGCACTAGGTGGGTGGAGGCAGGTCTCTTTCTTCCTCTCTGTGTCTGGTTGCAGCTTCTCTTATGTCATCCCTAGGGCAGCAAGTCATATCACTTTACCTTCCTCTACCTTTAGAAAGAACTCTACCTTCTGAGCCAGCCACCTTAACTGTTAACAGGGACCACAGGACAACAAAAAACCAGAAAGTTTATATCTCAAAAATGCATCCCTGTTTTCATTTATTTAACCATCAGGACACCGGGGCACCTACACATGGCAGGCACTGAGCCGACATCTGAAACCCAAATGGGAGCAAGATGCTGCAGCCTCTCCACTCAGTGAGCTCCATAGCCTAGCCAAATAGGCAGACATGAAAAGGAATAACTACAATCTGAGTAGTTCCAGCATGCAGGATAAGAAGGTGCTTATGGGAACACGCAGGATGGAATGAGCAACTATGTCATCCTAAGTAGGCTGGGGAAAGCTGCTCAGAGGAGAAGACGTCTAGGTTAGAAGGACTAACATGCAGAACTGGGGGTGCTGTTAGGTGAAGGGAAGCTTAAAATGAGGGAGCTAATTTCAGGAAATGAGAAGGGCAATCCCCACAGTCGTGGCAAGCTAAGGCCGCAAAGGAGCGATGTGTTTGGAGAACAGAGTGGTGGGCAGGGAACACATGGTTGGTGTGGGGTAGAAGGATATGATGTGGTAAGGAGGTTGGGCATAAGCTTACGATTTTGAAGCTGAAGAATCTGTAATTAATCACACAGGCAATAGGAGTCTATTGGAACGACATGCCCATACATGGCATATAACCCAGATCCATCTTTGCCTCCCTCCAACGAATATTCCAGGGAAACACCTGCTTTCTGAGCCTGTCCACAGTGCAGGTACTTCTGTTGCCACTCTCACTCCTTCCAGCACTGCCTGCTGCATGGATGGTCACTGCCTAGAACCCCTGGACCACTGAGCAGTTCAACACCCTGTTGCTGCCTCTGCATTCTCATCTGCAGAAAGGAGAATGTGGAGCTGTACTCTTATTATTTTCCCTGATACACTGTCATACAGGCTGTAAAGACATACCAGACTTCTTCTTTTTTTTTGTGTGTGTGGTGCTGAAGATTGAATCCAGGGCCTTGTGCATGTGAGGCAAGCACTCTATCAGCTGAGTTATATTCCCAGCCCATTAATGATCTTGAGTGATGGTAATTGTTGACATTTTAGCCCCAAACAAAACAAAACAAGAAACTGCCTGGATTTAAAATTCAAATTCCATGATCTATGATTCTTTTTTTAAATACCTTTATTTTATTTATTTATTTTTATGTGGTGCTGAGGATCGAACCCAGCACCTTGCACGTGCTAAGCGAGAGCTTTACCACTGAGCCCCAGCCCCAGCCCCCTATGATTCTTAATATGAAAAATCTCTGCAGAATGATTAAAAATGTTTGTAACCACCCATATAGGATTTGCACTATGATGTCAGTATTTAATTATGCTTCCCAGTCTAGTTTCTCTCTACAATACTATGTATGTTTTAAAAGAAAGTCAGAGTGCACATCAGTGCAGCATGCAAACCCCCGCTCCCTTGAGCCAGGAGCTCATGTGGCATGACATAAAAACAGCCAGACTTGGCTATAGGACTGTATAGTCAGTAGCATGGCAGCCATGAAACAGTTTTCTAGAAACAATGGGCCCTGAGAGCTTGCTGCCATGAGAAGTAAATAGGCAAGTTTCCTTTTCTAGGTGCCTGAAAGGAAAGACCTTTATGTCTGTAGAATTTTATCCTAAAGCAGCCTTGCATTTCTGATAGTTTTCTGTTGGCAGAAGTGAAGGTGTTTGTTTCCACCAAGTCTTTCACAATCATACACGAATCATACATGAATCTTGGTAATAAAAGTTTACACTGGGGACTAGTCAATAATAAACTTAAGGAATTAGTTTGGGGCGTAAAGATATAGGATGGAAAGCTTTGGGATGTAAACTATTCTGTAATAATGTTGGTTTTTTTTAAAGCTTTCAAACTAACTATTCAGATATTTGATTTTTTTTGTGATTCACTGTAATTATGTACTATAAAGTCACCTCAAAAACTGAATTAGCAAATACTAAATTGTTTCTCTAATATAGGGCTAGGTTCCTGCAAGCCTCTGATCATAATGTTTTTATCAGTTGATCAATATATAATTATCTTTTACCTTGTGTTTCTCTTTTTAGAGACCTTATTTAATATATGTTGTTGTTTCATTCACATTGAATTCATGACCAACAACACTATAACTCATGCCCCAAAGAAGCTAATCTAATAAATTATTTTCTCCATGTGGCACATCACAGTCTTTGTGCTCTCAGAAACACTAGGCAGCACTTCAATACTATGCTTGGGGGTCATTTAAAACAGCAAATCACCAATTAAAAAAAAAAAAAAGAGGCTGGGTGCAGTGGTTTGCGCCTGTAATTCCAGTGGCTCCGTAGGCTGAGGCAGGAAGATCCTGATTCAAAGACACCCTCAGCAATGGTGAGGCACTCAACAACTGAGTGATAATCTGTCTCTAAGTAAAAATAGGGCTGGGGAGTGGTTCATTGTTCAAGTGCCCCTGAGTTCAATCCCCTGTACCGAGAGAGAGAGAGAGAGAGAGAGAGAGAGAGAGAGAGAGAGAGAGAGAGAGAGAAAAGAAAGAAAATACATGACATGAAATAAACCATAAAAGGGTGCTTGTTTACAGTATGAGAAAGCATGAAAGGAGAAGGTAGAGTGTCACCTTGCTAAATTTCACTGACCTACACCTGTGAGTGACCTCCAAAGCACAGCGAGTATTGATAGTGGAGTTGCAAATAAATTTTAGTGAGTAGGCAATTTTGCAAATACAGAATCACAGGATCGGTTGCATAAATTTTCTGCTTTGAAGAGAAATTATGGTGGTAGTGTCAAGAAAACCTTAATGAAATTAGTGTTTTATTCAGATTATTCTAAGTATGATTTGTTGGTTAGTTGCCGCAAACTGCCCGGCCCCCGGCCGGCTGAGTCCCGCTCCTGCTGCCGAGCACTGCCTGCGGCACCCCTGCTGAGCGATCCCCTGCTGAGCTGTCAGTGCACACGGGCTTGCAATCTTGCAACCCGGTTGGGCACAAAAACACAAGCCAGTCAAACTGAGACAAAGTTTTATTTAGAGAGAGGCCGTGTGCGTCCCCTAACAGGTGGGTCCGCCACGTGTGTGTTCTACCTGAGGGGGGGGGGGGTGGGGGGGGGGTTTCCCCTTCCCCCGGAACACCCTCCTACCATCCTTTCCCAACCAATGGGAACTCTCCCATTACAAGAGTGACATGAGTAACCTGAGTCTTGAAATGGGCCCAGCTGAACAGCATGAGTCCAATTACCATATGAATGTGAATTGCTGGCTGGCAGTCAATAAAATCCAAAGGTGCCTGTATCAATATTTTTGCTGTGGCTCCTAACAGTTAGTGACATAATAAAGTGAAAAAAGAAGAAAATAAATCAATTAGAAAATTCCTGCAATGATCCTAAAAATGACTTCAATTAGAATCAATGCCTAATGTTTCAGAAAATAATTAATTTTATTCAAATGCTCACCTACATAAAACAACAGAAAACGAGAATTTGGCTTTTAAAAAAATTACTTCTAATGCAGTTTGTTTGTGATTATAAAACAATCAGATGGAAAGCAGTCTGGGGAAAATTATTGAAGCAAAATATATCAATTATAGCAAAGATTTATTCAGTGTAACCCTATAATTCTAATTATGGGAATAGACCCAAGGAAAATCATCTAAAATATGGAAAATGTATACTGTTGATATCTGTTATAGCATTGTTTATAGTAGAAAAACACCTGGAAACAAGTAAATATTTAACAAAAGGGTAAAATTAGCAAAAGAAATTATTATATATAACATATGCATATATATGCATATATATATTCAGTAGTATATTGCACACTCATTTAAAATGATTATTAAGAATGCTGAACAGCATCATAGGAAAAACATCAGGGAGGGGAAAGGAGGAGGGAAAGGAAAGAGGAAGTACTAGAGACTGAAACGGAGACAGTTATATTCCACACATGTATGATTATATCAAAATGAATCCCACTATTATATATAAGTATAATTCACTAATAAAAACTTTTTAAAAGAGAAATGAAAAATATGAGGGGGTGAACATTCAGTTTAAAAAACAGAATAAAATAATTAATACATTTTAATAATAACTAATAGGAATCTATGCAAAAGGAAAAAATAATATGGAAAAATCAAAATACTAGATGTGGTTATATAAACATTTATGTCAGGATAGTGCATATTTTTCCATTTTAAATAAAATACATTTATTGAAAGGAAATTTGATAATAAAAGTATGATTTGGTTAAAGAAGAAAGGAATTTTTCTTTACAATTTACAAATTTATAATATTTATTATAAATGGAAGTTGATAGAGAAAAATAACAGGGCAGTGAAACATGGTTTACCCCTTTACTTGAAAATGCTTTTAATACTTCACTTTTATATGATTTAATCTTGACTTTCCATTTTTAGGGCAAGAACATGGCTAAGTAGTTGACCATGTGCTTTTGATGATAAATATAAGGAGGCAGGCACATAGAAATTTACCTTCTGTCTTCTATTACTGGATTTCAAGACTTTGACCACATTTTTGTTCCATGTTTTTCCTGTGTGTCTTGAATCTAGATTTCTTTTTTTTTTATTGAAATTGATGGCACAAATTACTCAATGGTTTTCTTCTTAGATACTTGCACATTAATAATAAATGAATTTCTGACTGTTTCAGCTCAGATTACTCAAAAGGCACTTGAAGAAAACTCTAGGGATTTTCTTTTTCTTTTAAGAGGACAATGAGTGAATGAGTGAATGAATGAATGAGTAAGCGAGTAAGGGAAGTCTGCCAATCTTGCTTTACTCAAAAGAAATGCAAGGCAGCAAGGAAGGCAAAGATGATAGGCCACTTTTGCTACAGTGTAGCAAGATAAAAATGAATATGAAGGACTGATTTCCAGTAAGCCAGCTCTTCCTCTTTTGCCTGCAAATGATGCAGTGAGGGATATTGCGTCTCCAGAGGTTACTGATGTTTGGTGGATGTAATTCAGCCAATCATGGAGCATGTGTAAAGTTCTTGCTCTGCTCAGTTCCCTGAGACCTAATATTGTTAGCATACTAATTGTGTTTGTTCACTCCAGTGATGAAACAGATTTTTTCCCCAGACTGCTTTCCATCTGGTTGTTTTATAATCACAAACAAACTGCATTAGAAGTAATTTTTTTAAAAGCCAAATTCTCGTTTTCTGTTGTTTTATGTAGGTGAGCATTTGAATAAAATTAATTATTTTCTGAAACAACTTCTGAATGAATGAATTACTTTTGGTGCACATTTATCTCTAGGGGGATGTGTTTGTGAATATATCTGCATGAATCCATCAATATATATGTAGACATATACATATGTAATAAGTATACACCCCAGCTTTTCCTTGATTGGCCTTTAGAGATTTTTTCATTATTGTTTCCAAACATTCTTTTCAACTGTCATAGTTTCAGGACTTGGCCTGTGACCATAGGTATTTGGGAAAGGTGACATCATGGGAAACTGGGGTTTGTTTTGACCACTATATCAGGAAGGAAGGTATTACGGAAACGTGTCCTGGAAAACTCAGTGAGTGCGTGTGACACTGAACTTGCATGGAGCACACAGTGGTGTGTTGGTCCTGGGGAAGCTAGGAAGGGAAGTGTCGGCCCCCCTATCTCTCTGTCCTGGGTCAGGGTCAGGTGGCAAGGCAGAAGAACCTAGGGAATGAATCAGACAGCCAAATGCCTCCTGGCTGGGCCTGGCAAGAGGGACTTCAGTGCATTAATGGAGATAAACTCAACTCACTGCAGATCTTGAAGGTCAGTCCTGTCTTCATTTAGAAAGATGCAGCCAAACAATGAGGAGGAGAGGGCAGAGCTGGGGCTGCAGACTTCTGTTCCATATGAATCTGCCCATATTAGCTGGAAAGCTCTCATGTAGGGGAGTACCTCCCAGGTCCTGAGGAATGTCCTGTGTCCCAGAGCAGCCCAGGTCGGGAAACACACCATCTGCACTCAGTGGTGCTCAAATGCTCCCTGGTACCCCCACACACATCTGCACACTGACCCCTCAGGGCTAGCTATTCCCAGAATCCTAAGCACTTCTGCTGCCTGGAAAATTTTGCTTGTCAGGACTCTTGAATGTGGGCCTAATTAGGTGGAGAGTTGTTCAAGCAGAGCTCTGAATGGACTAGGGAGGCTACTCTGGGTCCTGTCTTAGCTACTAAGATACTATTGAGGCAAAATCAGGTGGATGGTGCAAAG
Organism: Urocitellus parryii; assembly: GCF_045843805.1. Taxonomy (NCBI): domain Eukaryota; kingdom Metazoa; phylum Chordata; class Mammalia; order Rodentia; family Sciuridae; genus Urocitellus; species Urocitellus parryii. Next base: position 44,316,528 of record NC_135538.1, read on the forward strand.
CCGGTGAAGGAGGAGTGAAAACAGCTTCTCTTCCCATTCAGTGAAACACATGGCCTCGTCTTAGGTTTGTTTTGAACTTGAACACTGTTTTAGTGGTCAGTTAAAAAAAAAAAAAAAAGGTCAAAGAAAAGTTTGCTTTTAAATCATACTCATCAAGGTGTTCTTAATGTGCAAGACTCAAGACTTTACCTCCCAGCCTCTTCAGAACCTGGCTCCACCAAGTCTGCTCCTTTCAAAGCTTCAACTTCCTCATCTTTCTTGGCTCCTTTCCCCTAGCAGCTGGCCCATATATCCATGCAAGAATGCATACAAGGCTTTCAGACAAAGAAAAACAACATTCATTTGAATTTGTGCTAACTTTATCAAGTGAACCTCTGCTCCTTTAAAAATACAACTTCTCCAAAGAATACTTTTTGCACACTGTTTCTATTCCTTCACCTCCCACTTGGCCAGTGGTCTATTTTCTGAACTTATCATTTTGGGATTGCTTTCATTTTTCACCAAAGCTATTTTCAATCCAGTGGACTTTATTCATTTTTTATCTATCTGAACCTCTTTGCTTCAGTCACACCACAGTATAAATCATTTCTGGGCAGGGATTTTTGTTTGCTCTGTTCAGTGCTACATCCGTAGTATCTCGAAAGGTGCCTGGCATGGGCAGGCACTCAACAGGCACTAATTAAATAAATGAGCTGATGACTCACTAAAGGCTCCACGCCTGGGCTTCAAGGACTTGGCACCTTCTTTATTCTCCTCTCTGACCATCCTCCTGGGCCTCCTTTGTGGATGATTTTTCCCCCCGAAACAGTTTGTTTCTTCCTCATTTGCATGTCTTCTCATTCTAGGTGCTGTCTGATTGATCTCACCATTTCTAGGTTTTAGCTACTCCTATATGCTGAGGACTCCCAGATTATGTCTTTAGACATAACCTCTCGCCTGAATTTCTGGTCAAATACCCAAACACTCAATCTTGTCCCCAGACCTGCTCTTTTTGACTCCATTTCTAACACCCCATCCACCTGGTCACTGGCAAAGCCTGCTGTTGCTAACTTCCAAATTGCCTTATTGTCTTCTTGTAGGCTTTTCACTAGATAATCAATTCACTTTCTTAAATTTTCTCTCTTTGAACAACCTAGGATGGTTCTGTCTTTTTTGACCAGATCCTAACACTCCCGTCTTATGTGTCCCATCAACTGCTAATTTGGATCCTGGGAATCCCCAGCTGAACATGTATCATCATCTTATAACTCATCTTCCTGGCTCTAGTCCTCTCCTTTGAATCTGTTCTCCTCAAATCTACCATAGTGATGTGTCTGAAATACAAAGCTCATCTTTCCACTTCTTTGCTTAGAAACCCTCCATGACTCCATGAGCATTAAGGGAAAATTCTAGATCATGTCAGGGCAGCCACTAGTGGCACATGGTTATTGAGCACTTGAAATGTGGCCACTCAGAATTGAAATGTGCTATGTGAAATACTCAGTGGACCTGGAACACTTATTATTAAACACTTATTATTAAAAAATTTATATCATTAATTATGTATTTTAATATATAAATGGAAATGATAAAATTTTAGATATATAGGGTTTAATAAAATGTATTGTTAAAATTAATTTGACCTCTTTCTTCCTGTTGTTTTAATGTATTGTCTTACAAAATTCGACAGTATATTTCTGGCTCAGATTCTATTTCTTTTGGCAGCATTCTTCTTGATTACTTTAAATGGCACATAGGGCCTCCTGATCTTTCCCCTGAGACCCTCTCTAGCGTCACTTACTAACCCCGTGTCCTATGTTTGGCTCTGTAAATGAAGATAAGTGTATGGGTATGTATACACACACACATATATATGAAATGGTGTGTGTGTGTGTGTGTGTGTGTGTGCATACGCATAGCAGGATTACTGCATGTGTATCTGCAGGACCACTATAGTGGTCCTATTCCTCCATGCCCTGATACCATACTACCTGATACCTAGTGGTGCCATACTGCAACCACTAGGGGTTATATTCTTCCCTACCAGGAAGGGGAAAGGAACATTGAGAAGGATCCAGGACAAAAAAAGCAGGGTTTCAGGGTACAGAGTAAAAATGTTGGACATCAGAAATTTTTGTTTCTTCCTGAAAGGTCTTTTTAGATATTCCCTTTAGCTTTTGATTCTTCCTTTGGATTGTCATTGATGCTCTTAAATCACCCACTTACCCTGAAGGTTAATGGAGTTTGAGAAACCAGATCCCCTGTTCCCTTCTGTTTTACATTGGAGTACTGGGAATAGAACCTACAGGTGCTTTACCTCTGAGCTACTTCCACAGCCCATGCCTCCCCCGCCCCTTTTGTGAGACAGGGTCTTGTTAAGTTGACCAGGCTGACCTAGAATTTGTGATCCTCCTGCATCAGCCTCCCAAATTGCTGGGATTATAGGCATGTGCTACCATGATTGTTCCTATTTCCTTTCTTTTTACAGCAGGGCTGCACACTCAAATGCATGGTCCTGCTCAGATCATCAGCTTTAAACATTGCACAAGTGGCCTGTGCTGCTAAGAAAGTGGCTTTGTCCAGAATATTTCTTGTGACTGTAACGTTCATTTGGGAGCTTATGGTAGAATTTGCATGAAAAATGTGATTCCAGGTTTTAGGTGTCTTGATCCTGATGATGCAGAGCACAGTGAATGCATACCTTGGTGTATCTTGGCTCTGTGCCTTGATTTAAGTGTCATCTGTTTTCTTCTCTTACTCTTCTACCATCCTGCTAACTTCACATGTTCTTAAAAGACACATTTTAGGTGTACTTCAGGAATGCTTTCCTGACCTCAGGAATGCTTTGCACGTAGCCAGTGTTGGATTTTTCACATTTTATTTTATGATCTGTTAATATGCCTTTTCTCCTCATTGGACTGTGAGCATCTTAATAGTAGCCCATATTTCATTCATCTTTGAGTCCAGTTTGGCCATAGTAGATGATCAGTTACTATTAAGTGAATAAATGAATGGGAGGTTGGATGGGTGGGTGGATGACAGATGCTTTTCTAGGGTTCTCCATAGTACCTGATATAATATCTTATACATATTTTTTGGATCAATAATACTGTTTGATTAACTAAAAGTTAGGTTCCAAGATATGCTCATTAGACTAAGCTACAGAGCCAAAATAAAAACCAGATTGTTGGTCTTGCTCCCAGTATTTTTGTATGTCAGGAATATCCCCATATTTGAATTATGTTTGGGGCCAGATTAGAGGTAGACCCAGATGAATATGGAAGATCCAGATTGGTAGAGTGGGTAGCTGCCAGGGCTCCAGCAGGACAAACAGTTCATCAGCCAAGAATTCTCTCTTCCTCAGATGTTGATTTGCAAATTTATTAATTAAAAATTAAATTAATTACTATTTTTTTCTTATCTTGAATTTAACACTGGTGTATATAAAAGTATACTGAACTGAGAAGTAGGAAGCTCCCCATTATCATTAATGTCTGACAGTTATTTGCTAGGTTTTCTTGAACAAATTATTGGCCTCCTCTGAATTTGTGCACTTCTCTGAAGACTAAGAGTAATAATACTATCCTGCCAGTTTCACCAGATTATGGAGTAAATCAAATAGGATGAGATTTGTCTAGAGCTCTGTAAACTATAAATTGTTATACAAATGTGGGGCATTATAATTATAGCCCACATTTTTCCTTAATTCCTTGTGTGATGTTGAAGGAAGCAGTGGAATGAGATTGTAATTTCATGGAAACATTTGCAAATTCAGTTGTGTTTTATCTTTCAGGCTACTTGTTCAAGTAATTCTTTAACCCACATTAACCTCAAATGCTATTTTTCTTTTTTTTTCTGATGAAGTTTCGAAATACTTCAGTTATAAACTGAAATTTATAAATTTCCCTTTACATAGAGCACAACCCATTTCTTGTCATTCTGGCAGTCTCAGTTGAATGCCTTAAAATATGGTTTTCATTCTTCTTTTATAAATAAGACCTTGATTCTCAGAGAAACTAAAAATGCAATATAATATACTTCTGCTAACACACAGATTTTTGTGTATATAGGTGTGTGTGTGTGTGTGTGTGTGTATGAGAGAGAGAGAGAGAGAGAGAGAGAGAGAGAGAGAGAGAGAGAGAGAGGAGGGTAGGTAAGTAGAGGGAGGGAAGGGGTAGAGAGAGTTGGTCATCACCTCATTGGAAACTACATTTCTTCATTTCTAGTTCAACATTATCTTTTTCCATTAATATCATGTTTTTTAACCAAATATTAAGGATGTTATTAGGTCACAATTTGTAGTAGACTGAACAATGCCCCCCAAAATATCAGGTCTTAAATCCCTAGAACCTATAAATGTTACCTGATATGGGAAAAGGTTCTTTGCAGATTTGATTAAGGATTTTTAAATGAGGAGTTATCCTAGTTGATCCAGGAAGGGCCTTAATATAATCGCAAGTGTCATTATAGAAGAGAGGCAGAGAGATTTGACACATAGAAGAAAAGACACTGTGATCACAGAGGCAGATGGAGGAATGTAGCCCCCAGCCTGGGATTGTGACAGCCCCTAGGAGCCTGAAGAATCATGGAATGGATTCTTTCCTAGAGCTGCAGATGGAGTGTGGCCTTGGACACCTTATTTTAGCTCAATGAAACCGATTTTTGGCTCTAGAATCGTAAGAGAACAAATTTTTGTTATGTTAAGCCATGAAGTTTGTGGGAATTTGTTACTGTAGCATTAGGAAATTAACTCTAACTTTTTTCCTGAGGAAGAAGGATACATTGTTTTAAGAATGTGTTCTAGATTCCCAGACTTTTCTTGACAGATTAATAAAAATCATTGTATTTTTTTTGTGGTACTGAGACTGAGCTAGTTGAGTACCTGAATGGTGGTGGGTGCAGTTAAAAAACAAAACAAAGGAAACTGCCTGTCCTCTGGAGGGACTCATCATCTAGCTGAAGAATTTAACAGATGTCAAACGTTTGGCATCAATTCAAGGCAATGGCTAAATCCAAGGATGATTGCTCAGCACACAGTTCTAGGTGATGTGAACAAATGAACAAAAACGGAGGCCAGGGTGAACAAGATGGGTCAGAAACAGAGAGTCAGGCAAACCCTTGGGCTGAACAGCATGTGAAGGGGGGAGTAAGTTCAATGTGCAGCAAGTTTCTTTTGCAAAGGAAAAAATCAAGGAGTGGGATATCAGCTTGATATTAGAAAAGGGAGGCATTAGCACTTTAAGAATGAAATTCATGTCCAAAGAGGGCTTGTTTGGTGGTATACTCTAGTCTGCTGATCAGTTTCCTTTATTCTAATTGGTACTGTATGACATCAACTTTTAGAATGATTTTTTTTTCTGAGAAATGTTTGGAGCAGCTGTGATCCTGCTTAGGATAATTAGAAAAAATTGGGGAAGACATAATTTCTTCTCTTGATATTTTCAATTAGATGTGATGCATACAGCCCCAGTCTCAACAGCTTGAGACTTATAAACAAGAATGTTCTCCTTTCAGCACTTAAATTACAACAAAGCCCCATTTCATGGATGACAGAACAGCCCACTTTCCTGTGGATTCACCTCTCAAGTGGTCTCTGGAGGAAGGTGTGCTTTCTGGAACTCCCTGAGCCCCCAAGTCCAACCTGCATCTGGCTTCTCCAGGCTGCTCTGGTATCCCTGTACCTGCTGCTCTGACCAGAGACTCTAGTTACTCCCTTTATCCCTCACGGTCTAACCAAGACTAGTTTGTGGTAGGATTGAACAACCCCCTAGTATGGAGAGGAACAGACACTTCTTCTAAAAGTTCCTCCCAAGGGTCACTGAACCCTGAACCAGTCTCAGAGAAGGGGAATATTAGAGGAAAGTTCCATCAGGCTTCCAAGTGGAGAGGCCAGATTCCCAAAAACACACCTGGGCATCTTCCTACCTAGGAGTCTAGTCTCAGAAAGAGGAATTCCTTTCCTCCTCTGTCCTAAGGCATCTCCTTCCCATACTGGGTGGCTGATAATGGGAATATCCATTTTATTTTCCCTCCCTTCCTTCCTTCCTTCCTTCCTTCCTTCCTTCCTTCCTTCCTTCCATCTCTTTTCTCTATTTTTTTCCCTTCTTTCTCTCTTGTATTGGGATTGAACACAAGGGGTCCTCCCACAGAGTTACATTCTCGGCCCTTTTAAAAATTTTAAATTTTGAGACAGAGTCTTCTAAGTTGACAGGACTTAAACCCCATGATCAGTTAGACCCCATCTCCCAAAGAAGGCACTCAAAGGGTTGGTTGTATGTTTCACAATCCTAAACAACACTTTGGACATCAAATATGAAGTCTGGGTCCTGGTACAGGCCTGGCCCACTCCTCAGGGTCTCTTCAACTTTCAGCTTAAGGTCAAGAGGTGATCAGCTCACTTCTCCCTCCTGCTATGGCTTAGGCTGCACAACCTCTGTGGGGGCACATTTGGAATAATGACATATAAAGAACTTCAAGATGCAACAGGAATCTTCAAGTTCATTCAGTTTAACCCCCAAATTTCCTAACACCCTTCTTCAACTTGATAAGGGAAGTCTTATAAAATGCACCCTTAGTTTTTATTGGGATACAGAATATTTAACAATTCAAGTGGCAATATCCTTAGTTTAACCATAATTTTGCATAATTTTCCTAAAACAATGTGTTGAATTTTTGCCACATATTTGTAATAAATAAACAGCCCATTCTATTCACTAGTTTCCAGTGAAAGGAAATGTGTTATAGAGACATATTTTACTGGTGTTTTTACAACTTTCAAGAATAAGTTAAAGTTCTGTTTCTGTCATGTTCTATTTCATACCCCAAATGTGATTGGCACATGATTAATTCATTCACTGACAATTTTTAATGCCCACTGTATACCAAGCACTGCTCTAGGCACTAGGGGATAAAGCAGTAAGTGAGCAAAGTACCTTTTCTCAGGGTGTTTGATGTGTACATTCTGATGAGGGGACACCATGAATAAATAAGTAAAAAGTGTACCAACTGATGATACTTGCTAAGAAGGCATTTAATGATAGAATAAAAAGATAAAGAGTTATAGTGAGAGGACATTTTCAGAAAGAGAGACAGGGAAAGTTTTTCTGACAAAGACATATTACAGCAGAATCCCAAATCAAAGGAAGGAGTATGACAGATACTGCTAATTATCCTCTAGTAGTATCCTTTGTCCTTTTACTGCTTTTATTGATAGAAGCTTAGTTTTTACTAAGCAAGTGGATGACAACTTCTTTGTTCCCCAGCCTCCTTGCAGCTCCATGTGTCGCACGCTAAGTTTGGATCAATTGGATGTAAACAAAAGGGATGTGTGCAACTTCCAGGGCATCTCCTTGAAGACATTTGCCTTTTCCCTACTAAATGGGAGATGGTCACCACTGGAAACAACCTTGGAGACTACATATTGAGAACGGCAGAGTTGATCTGCCATCTCTGCACTTTAACATGCTAGAGAAGTAAAATTCTATTCTTATATGAAACTGCTGTCTTTTGTTACAGTACTTGAGCTAATTCAGAGAACAAGCTGTGTGGATATCGAGGAGGCCCCTTTCTAAGCAGAGAGAATAATGCCTGCAAAGACTTGAAGTAGGAGCTTGCCTGGAAGGTTCAACGAGGTCAGTGAGTTTGGAGTGCAGTAATAGTAAACAAGCTCAGAAAAGCATCTGAGGAAAGTTTATAGAAGGCCTTGGAACATCCTTTAGAGCTTGGGATTTTGTTATTATGAGCTATGAATGCACTGTTTGAGCAAAGTGATATTACGTGACTTCTCTGTTAAAACAACCATCCTGACAGTTGTGTTGAAAATAGAATAAAAAGCAAAGATGGAAAAGCAAAAAGACAAGTTTAAAGGTTATCACAATAATCCAGGCAAGGTCTTGTGGCTGTTGGGGCTTGGGTAGGAGTGGCAGAGTTGCTAAGATGTGTAATATTCTAAAGTGTATTTTTAAAGTAGTGATGCTTGGATGTGCTGATGTATTATGAAGGAGAAAAAGAGAGAAGTAAGGATGGTGAGTGCAGAAAGAGAGGGGACTGACATGGGAATTGCAAAATTCCACGTGGAGATCTGGAGGTGGGTAGGAAGTGGGACTTAGCATTTTCTTTACGCCTAAGCTTCATATGACCATCTCTTCACATGATTGTTATTAATTTTCTCTCTATTTCCCTCAGACTTGACAGAATGAATCTCTCCCCTATTTGATTTACAGAGTCCCTGTCTTTATGCTAAGCATTACATTACCCATTGAACTTTGTTGGGGGAGATATTCAGTGTCAGCAGAAGATAGTGATCTCCAATTGACATACCTCAATTATCTTCCCTCTCAAAAGCACTCAGAGAAAGAGAAAGTGAGAGCAGGGATACAGAATCAATGTTGAAGATATGTAATGTAATTGGAGAAAGAATGGAAGGACGATCAAGGTCGGGGCAGGAGAAATCCCAAAGACTGGGACTGCAAGAGTGAAAATAGAGTTGTAGAGGAGAAAGAGTAAAGGGTAGGAAGATGACTAAAGTGAACCAGAGGCTAGGGGCAATGCTGCCAGTTCCCGCTGGGGAAGGAAGACCAAAAGGATTGACCTTGTTTCTTCTTCACTCTTCAATATTAGGTGTCCTGAGAGTTGCTAGGATGAAGTAGTCTTGAGGAAGTAGCTTCAACAGAATTGTCATATTTTTCAAGATCTGATTATAAATTAGATCTGGGCCCAGTTGTTCTCATGGGAAAACATAGCAAATGTTACCATAATTCCTCTGTGGAGAGTGAGATAAGATTTTACTTGTAAATGTTTTACAGATGATTTATGAAAAACAAAAAGATACTACCTATGCCTATTAGCTTGGTTATGGAAAGTTAAAAAAAAAAGGAAGAAGAAAAAGAAGAAAAGGGGGGAGGGGAAGAGGAAGAAGAAGAAAAGGAAAGAAAGAAGAATAAGAAAAAGAAAGAAAAAGAAAGAAAAATCAGAAAATACTAGGTGTTTCAGAGTATATAGAGTAATCAGAACTCTTGTGTACTATTGGTAGAAATATAAAATGGTGCTGCTGCTAAGGAAAGTGGTATTAGATTTCTTTTAAAAATTTTAAATAGAATTATCATATGACCCAGGGTAATCACACTTCTGGGTATATGGCCCAAAGAATTGAAATCAGGGAGTCAAAAAAGATATTTGTATATCCAGGTTCGTAGTAGCATTGTTCACAACATCTTGAAAGTGAAAGCCACCCAAGCATCCATTGATAGAGGAGTAGATTTACGAAATGTGTGTACGTATGTATCACATCATATATATATATATATATATATATATATATATAATGAAATATGGCATGCACACACACACACTATATGGATTATTATATAATGGAAGAAAATTCTGACGTATGCTACAACATAGATGAATCTTCAGGATATTAAATTAAATGGAATAAACCAGTCACAAAAGGACCATTATGGTATTATTCTATTTATAAGAGGTACATAGAGTAGACAGATTCATAGAGACAAAGCAGCATAGTGGATCCCACGGACTGAAGGAAGGAAGGAGAGGGGAGTTTATTGTTTAACAGGTAAGAATTTCAGTTTTACAAAATGAGAAGAGTTCTGGAAATGGTTGTGGTTACACAGCAATGTGAATGTACTCAATGCCACTGAACAGTATACTTAAAAACAGTTAGTATGGTCAATTTTATGTGCACTTTATCACAATTAAAAATAATTTTAAAAATATTTAAAAATTGACAACAAAAACAACAGAACTTTTTTTTTTTTTTAAGGTTTCCTGGCTCTGTAAAATCAGCAGCCATGTGTTTTCTCCTTAGTTTGAAGCAACTAGTTTTGCATTTTGCTTAGACAGTAATTCCTTAATGTAATGCTTATACATTCTCCACTGCCCAAATCTGATGGCTGCTTGCTGCTACATTCCAAGAATTCCTGCTCTAATTAACATTTCACTCTAATAAAATGTTCTAGCTCCTAAAATGTTGATCCATCAAATGTTGACATATCTTGGGATCCGGCCAGGCATAACCCAGTTAGCTACAGTGGGACATGCAGCCTTGCAGGGGCTGGTAAGAAACAGGCACCAGGGAATAGGTTTCAAGGGAAAATGCAGTTAGCAGAAAGCCACAGGACAGGCTGCTCTGTAGGTCAGCAATGAGTAGTGAGAGGTTCAGAGCAAGGTTGCAGAGTGTCCCGATACAGGTTTCAGTGAGTGGCCACATTATGGGAGCCAACAAGAACTTAGGCAGGTAGAATATATTGGAGGAGGATGGTAGTAATTTATGGTTTGGATAGTGTACCCAGAAGGGAGATTGGCAAGAGCATGGCAGTGCCCTGAACCTCAAGTGACTAAGGAATTCAACCACAGCCATGCCAAGCAAAGCCAGTCCTGATAGAATCTAATGATGAAGAGGAGAGAGCTGGAAAGCTCGGGTCTAGCCTGACAGGAGCTCACCCCGGTGCTCATCTTAGTGTCCTATGCAGCCCTCCTCACTCCAGCATTGCAGTTGAGGGGGTCCCCCTGTGACTACTGTCTTTATTCCTATTTTAAAAATAAGCTAAAATTACAACACACAGGTTGACAGAGACTGGTGATCTTTGCTGAGAACTAGGAGGAAGAACCCGTTCTCCAGGCACCCGCTGCTTTCCTCAGCCTCACAGCCACCCCTCTAATTCTGCAGTGTTCAGACAGTGACCCAGGACTTGGTAGCTCTGTGGTAGCTCTGCAGGTGGTCGGGCTGAAGAATCTTTCAAGAGGCAAGATCGCTTGACTGTTCGTCCTTTTCCAAGACAATATCATGAATAAACCTTGTAAGAAGAAATCAGTACAGAGCTGCCTCAAAAAAATTGGAACTATCGTAATGATCCAGTAATCCCACTGCTGGGTATATATCCAAAGGAAATAAAATATATATCCAAAGGAAATAAAAATTTGTACGTTCAAGAGACATCTGTACTCATATGTTCATTGTAGACTATTCACAAGATCCTAGAAAGGGAAGCAGCCTAAGTGTCTGTCAATGAATGAATGGGTAAAGAAAATGTGGTAGATTTATACAGTAGAACACTGTTCAGTCATTAAAAAAAGAATGAAATCCTGTTATTTGTGAAAACATAGATGGAACTGGAAATCATTTTCTGTATTTTGTCCCTGGATATTTAATTCAAGCACAGAAACAGAAATACCATATGATCTCACTCATATGTGGTGCTATGATTTGTATAAGTATCCTCCAAAAGTCCTTGTGTAAGGGCTTGGCTCTCAATCTGCGGCACTTGGAAGGTGATGGAATCTTTAAGACAAGGGGCCTAGTTGGAAGTTTACCGGTCATATGGAGGTATGCCCTTGAAGGGGATATTGGGACCTTTTCCCTTCTCTTTGTTTCTCAGCTGTCACAAGGAGAGCAGCTTCCTCCTCCTTGTGCTCCCATTATGATATAGGCCTTGCCACAGTCCCCCAAACAATGGAGCCAACCAATCATAGATGGAAACTTCCAAAACCATGAACCCAAATAATTCCGTCCTCTTTTTAAGTGAATCATCTCAGGCATTTTGTTATAGTAATGGAAACTAAAATGTTAATCTCATAGAAGTGGAGGGTAGAACGATGATTATCAGAGACCAGGTAGAGTAGGAGGGGAGGGAGAAAAGCTACTAAGTTACAATTAATGAAGAAGCAAGAAATTTCTGGTGTGCTATTGTACAGCAAATGTAAGGTACATTTCAAATAGTGAGAAGAAGAAAGGATTTGGAATATTTTTACCACAAGGAAATGATAAATGTTTGAGGAGATAGATATGTTTAATTTGATTTAAACATTATACAATGTATGGAAACATCATATGATACTCCGTTAGTATGTATAATTTTTATACATATCTTTATTAGTTAAAAAAAATGTTTAATTTAAAGAGGGCTGGTAGTGAGTCTCAGTGGTAGAGCATTTGCCCAGCAAGCACAAGGTCCTGGTTCAATCCCCAGTATTGCAAAAAGAAAGAAAAATCATTTATTTTAAATAAAGAAACCCTGAACTCGGAAATGCTATAACTCATAGTGTGTTGCAATTGACCAAGAGCACATCTGTGTTAGTTTCTTATTACTGCAGTAACATATTACTGTAAACGCAGAAGCTTAAAATAACATAAATTTATAAATTTACAATTCTAGAGGTCAGAAGTCTGACATGGGTCTCGCTGGTCTGAATTCAAGGTGCTGGCAGGTCCATTTTCCTTTCTGAACACTGAGAATATGTTTTTTTCCCTTTTCCAGCTTCTAGAAGATTCCAGAGGCTGTGCATATTCATTTTCAGTGCCAACTGCCATCTGTGGGGTGGAATCTTATCCTCTGTCAGACTTTGACTCTGACTCTAACTGTCCTTCTTTCACAGATAAGAACACTTATGAGGGGCTGGGGATGCAGCTCAGTGGTAGAGTGCTTGCCTAATATGCAAGAGGCCTTGGGTTCAATCCCCAGCACTGGGGAGGGAGTGGAAACAATTCTTGTGATTACACTGTGCATAGGATCACTAATTGGCTGTCTTAATTCCATCTGCAACTTTTTGTGTGTGTGTGTGTGTGGTGGAACTGGGGTTGAAAACTCTGGAGAACTCTGCCACTGAGCTACATCTCCAGCCTTTTCATTTTTATTTTGAGACAAGTCTCATCAAGTTGCCCAAGCTGCCTCTGAATTCGTGACCCTCCTGCCTCAGCCTCCTGAGTAGCTCTGATTATAGGCATGTGCCATCACGTCTGGCTTCTGTCTGAATTTCCCCTAGCCATTCACATTTCAGGTTTGAGGGGCTACGGCATGGATAGCATCAGGTGGCCATTATTCTGCCTACCACAAGATCCTTCCTCTGAACTTTTATTGCTGTTTTGATGAGTGGATGTTGGGGGGAGAAGAGAAGGAAAGGCAAAAAGAAGGAGGATGAGAGGAGCCAGAGGAGTTCAAAGCACCAAGAGGTCACGCTATTTCCTGAACCTCAAGATGGCTCTCCAGTATATTGCAGAGACATGTTCTCCTTCTATCTTTATCTCTGACCTTCACCCCAGAACTAAATTTCATCTATTTGGTGGGGAGTGGATTCTTATTATATACAGATAACCTGTGTTTCAGAAAATAAAGGAATGGGCCACTTGTGCAGGGCAGGTAGACAGTGTTCTTATATCAGTATTTTTCAAATTATGAATCTCAATTTATTAAAGATGGTAATGAGTACTGAGATCAGTTTAGTAAGTAGTAACAACTTAAGAAAGACAAAGGAAAGAAGGAAGGAAGCAAAGAAAAAAATAAAAGAAATTTAATAGTCTGGAATAGAAAATATCAAGATGGGTCACATGTTCTAAGGCTAAATATTCTTGCAGTTCTATCCACACATGAGCACTGACTGATGATGTAAGGCACATTTCCACAGCAAAATAGTGTGGGCTGGAGGCTCCACGGGGCAGCTGCAGAGTTTGCATGGAGCTCACAGAGGAGCTGCTCCACCAATACTGAGAAAACTGAATCATCTTATCTGTGCAAAGTGAATCGGCTTATCTGTGCAGAAGCTTTCAAAAGGACCTTGGAGGACAGCAAAGAAAGACAGTAATGTGAAGAAAGGAGATCAGAGCAGAAAAAGGAGAGATGAGAGTTCAAGGGAAAAAAGAAAGTGAAAGGAAATTAAGAACATTGGGCTTGTTAGACAAGAACAAAAAGAGTCACCTGGGGACACCAATGCTCTCCTGGTTGAGAGAACAAAGGGGAGAAAACCCAAACCCCAAACCCAGACAGCCCTGCACTCAGTGCACATCTTCTGAGCCAAACTTCCAGCAGGCCCTGGCCATTGCAGGCAATGTGGCAAGAGCACGTTCATGGTGGCTGGGTGTCTGGAGCTTGCTAATGTCTAGGCGTGGTGACCTCCAGCTGCCCTGTGCTGTGAAACCAGAGCAGGAGAAAGCAAAAATGACAGCTCTTGGTCTGAGTGGGGTGCAGGGAGGGGGAATGACAGTGCACAGTTCCCACAGGTGATTTGTGTTTAAGCATCTAAGCACCCATGTTCTTGATCCAAACTAGCTCTCATCTAGAACTCAGGTATGACAGCGTGGAGCACTATTATATGCAGACCTTGTTCCCTGCAGGAGGAGACTGGATCTCAGAGGAGTCCAAAAAATTGATTATAATCAGTAAGCGGTAGAACTGTGACTCCAGATGCCTTCTGACTGCCCCACAGGGCTCTTTCCACCAACACAGGGACTTGTGCTTTTCAAAAGCAAACTTGAAGAGACTGATCCATGCAGTCACATAGGAAAATTTCACTAACCATCATGCATGTCTAGGTCCTCCACATCTCCACCTCCCAGCATGTTTCTGGGGTGTGGAAAAGAACAGGAAAGTGGGTCTCAGAGCAGTCCGGGAACTGTGGTCCAAGGAACACACAATCATGAATATAAATTAGGTATAAGGCTTTGGATAAGACACAAATGTCTTCTTCTTTTTTTTATTGGTTGCTCAAAACATTACAATGGTCTTGACATATCATATATCATACATTTGATTCAAATGGGGTATGAATTCTTATTTTTACCACGTGTACAGATTGCAGAATCACATTGGTTATACATCCACGTTTATACAGACTGCCATACTAGTGTCTGTTGTATTCTGCTGCCTTTTCTATCCCCTTCCTATCTCCCTTCCCTTCCCCTCCCCTCCATCTTCTCTCTACCCCATCTACTGTAATTCATTTCTCTCTTTTTTCCCCTTTCCCCTCACATCCTCTTATATATAATTTTGTATAACAATGAGGGTCTCCTTCCATCTTCCATGCAATTCCCCTTCTCTCTCCCATTCCCTCCCACCTCTTGTCCCTACTTAATGATGATCTTCTTCTCATGCTCTTCCTCCCTGCTGTTTTGAGTCGCCCCCCCTTATAACAAAGAAGACATTCGGCATTTGTTTTTTAGGGATTGGCTAACTTCACTTAGCATAATATGCTCTAATGCCATCCATTTCTCTGCAAATGCCATGATTTTGTTATTTTTTAGTGCTGAGTAATATTCCATTGGGTACAAATGCCATGTTTTTTTTTTTTTTTTTTTAATCCATTCATCTATTGACGGGCATCTAGGTTGGTTCCACAGTCTAGCTATTGTGAATTGTGCTGCTATAAACATTGATGTAGCTGTATCCCTATAGTATGCTCTTTTTAGGTCTTTGGGGAACAGTCTGAGAAGGGGAATAGCTGGGTCAAATGGTGGTTCCATTCCCAGCTTTCCAAGGAATCTCCATACTGCTTTCCAAATTGGCCACACCAATTTGTAGTCCCACCAGCAATGTACAAGTGTACCCTTTTCCCCACATCCTCACCAGCACTTGTTGTTGTTTGACTTCATAATGGCTGCCATTCTTACTGGAGTGAGACACAAATGTCTTCTTAAGGTTATGGTCAATAATTCACCACTATACTTCCTTTTTTTTAACCACTTTTTTTTTTCTTTTGGAGGAGGGCAGTATTCAAGAGATCATGTTTCAAAAAAACACACTTCAAGAATTCTGTCCAAATTTACAAGACATTTTTTGGAGACTTCAGTAGTCAGCCTGGCTCTGCCAGGAAGATACCCTGGGCACCTACTGTCTTCCAACTTGAGATCCTTTTTAACGTTGCTTTTAAAACAAAGCTGTGGCACTTGGACTGATAATTATTTGGCACTTTAAAAATAAAAAAAGAAGGCAAGTCAGCTGTACCTTGGTGTTGGCTTGCGTGGATTTGTTGGTTTTATTTCTGTTTGATTAGTCTTGTACACTATGCAGAAGCCTGACACATGCTAGAGGGTAAACCAGGAAGTAGTACCTTCCATTGCTTGTAGAAGGTTGGTTTTCCACACCCTGAAACCAAATCTCTGGGATGCAGCTGACTCAAGGAGCCGAAAACTCTGCAGAAAACTGCTCCAATGACAATCCTTTCATCTTGCTAGCTTTTAAAATACTACTAATTTCTGATTCATGTCACACAAACCAGTATGCTACAATTGTCAAGGATGAGCTTAGGGCTGTGCTTTAAATAAACACTGCTAATATGTTTGTTAATGGTTTAGATATGAGGCATCCCACAGAAGCTCATGTGTGAGACAATACAAAAACATGTGGAGGTGAAATGATTGGGTTTTGAGAGCCTTAACCTAATCAGAATATTAATCCACCAAAAGGGATTATCTGGGTGGTAACTCTAGGCAGGTAGGGTATAGCTGGAGGAGGTGGGTTCTTGGGTTTGTGCCTTTGGGGTAAATATTTTGTCCATGGTGAAAGGAGAAATGTCTCTCCACTTCCTGATTGCCATGTTCCAAGTTGCATTCCTCCTCCACACAAGTTCCCGTGTCTGCCTCGCCATGGGCCCAGAGTGATGGACTTCACCATCTATGCACTGAGACCTCTTAAATTGTGAACAGCAAATAAACGCCCCCCCAAAAAAATTGTTCTTGCTGGCCCTTTTGTTGTAGCAATGAACAGGCTGGCTAAAATAATATATCTGATTACATTAACAATAACTCATCATAGGTGATTGTCGAGAGCGCATGCTCATACTGAAAACTCACACATTTGTCCGTATTTGCAGCTGTAATTTGGTTCAATGCCATTCCAGGTATCAATACTAAATTAAACATGAGGTGACTGGCCTTAAACTAGAGTACAAGGTTCAGATTGGCTCTTCAGGTTTACTGAGATACAGTTACTAATACTGAAATAGGTTATTAAGAGCAGTTGTGTGATCTGTTTCCCTAGAGGTTCTTAAAATAAGATATTGACTATTCTATAGACAGAGCATCCAGGATCCAGAAGGAAGAGGCTGGGTTTAGCTGACAAGGTCTTCTAACTAGAATCATAGGTACACCATTCAAAGGATCTGTTGGTGAACCTTACACCCAGGAGACATTTTGATTCCTTAGTGTCTTATTTGCCAATGTTATTAACATTAGGTGAATTAGAAATTCCATTTTAAGTCAAACTGGCCAGGTATGAATTTATTACTAACCCACAGTGCTTTCTTATGCACTGTGTTGATAATACCCACAAAATAAGGCCAATATTATTAGTGCTAGTGATATAAACCTACCATATTTGAGCACTCACTGTATGTTAGGCACTGTACTAGTTTTTTATACACATTGTCCAATTTTTCCCTCATAGCACCTTTTAAAAAATATTATTATGGCCAGTTCAGAGATGCTTAAAGAGAGTCTAGCAGAGGGTAAGTAACCTACTCAAGATCATTCAGTGGGATTCAGAGCCAATTCTGTCTGAGTCTAAACCCTGTGTGCTTTTGTATACCACAAGGTGTGGCTATGCTTTTTAAAAAATTCACATCAGGGGCTGGGGATTTGGCTCAAGTGGTAGCACGCTCGTCTGGCATGCGCGGGGAACTGTGTTCAATCCTCAGCATCACATACAAATAAAATAAAGATGTTGTGTCCACTGAAAACTAAAAAATAAATATTAAAAAATTCTCTCCCTCTCTCTCTCTCTTTAAAAAAAATTCACATCAGACCATTTATTGTTGGCTTTGTATGTAATCAGGTAGCCACACCCTTCTGTTGGTGCTTAAAAGATGCTGGGGTCTCTTTTGGAGTTACTTTCATTTTCAAAGATACTTCAAAGGTCCACAAAAAAATGACTTTTTTCATTAATCCCTAAAAATTTAAGTGATATGAGAAAGACCTTCCTGATTGTCGACTACTTAAAATGTATGTTGGGGTTCTCATTAGGAAAATATGATTTTAAAAAAAAAATTAAAATATTTTTTTAGTTGTAGATGGACACATCTTTTTATTTATTTATTTATTTATTTTTGTGTGGTGCCTTACCCATTCGAGGCAAGTGCTCTACCCCTGAGCCATAGCCCCAGGTCCAGAAAATATGATTTCTGCTGCTAAAAATGTTTGAAAACATTATACATTCTTCTGAAAAATTTTCAAAATTTCTGGAAAAAAATGTTGAGGACATGCCTTGGCATGGGAAGTGGGAATGGGAGTTCTGAACATTATTCAAAGCAAACCCAGTGAATTGAATGAATGATCAATCCAGTTATTAGAAAAAGAAGGTGTGAATGATAAATAATGATATTGATTTTCTTAGATGACATTGTGAGATATATATATATCGTATTCACATCACAACCAGCCATGGTCCCATCTTTGACATCTATCTGGGAGTCCCCATGATGACCTAGTAACACCTCAACTTTTTAATGACCAGTGTCCAAAGAAGGACCAAAATGATGACTAAAGGAAATTCATTAATTTAGCAGCTGGTGAACTTTGGAGCAAAACAGATGGTGGAGCTGATGATGCCTCATGAAATGCTTCTCCCTGTTAACAAGACTGTCAAAAACGTGCTCCTTTGCTATTTTCTCTGTCAAGGAGGGGCAGGGAGGAAAGATCTTTTTGTTGGTGTCTGTAACATATGCATTCTTTACAGAAGATGTAGGTCAGGGATAAGCACAACCTTCATAAGTATATTTTCTGCCTGTTATAAATGGGGAAAGCAGCTTCGTGATGAAAAAATAGCACAGTATTCTTTTGCTCCAAGTTCTGAATTTAATTTTATTGAGCTTTGATTTTGCCTCTGGTGGAGTTGGGGTCATATGTTCATTAATTGCCACCCATAGATAAATTTGGTAGACAAAATCAGTTTATTTTCATCCTTATTCTGGTTATAAACCCTTTCCAGATCCGAAGGTTTCTCTTGTCAATGGCTATGTATTTTGCCAGCCTTCTATGTTCCCAACCTTGCTAAACCTTTTCTGGTATAATTTTTGTCCAAAAAACATCACCAATGCCATGATTCCTTGCTCTATAGTGTTTCTCAAAGCCATTGGATGTCTTCGGCCCCATGGGTTCTGAACATATTGAAAAACTGATGTGACTCCATTTTTGAGAAACCAGCCTCTACCTCAGAGGAAAGCCTGTCCAAGGAAGGGGGCGTGACCCTTGTCCTTGGAAAAACCCACAGAGCACTCCTAAGCACATACCCACCCTGCTGAGTTGTTTATCTACAAATAACAGGAGAGATCTGTGGTGCCATGTGTCCCTGACTCAGTGAGGCTAGGTGAGGAACCCTAGCAACCCCCTAGCAACCACCAATCAGCATGAGACAAGGAAAATACCTGGGATGCCAGATAACCCCAGTTTATGGAGGTTGATAACATGTTGGGAAACCATGTAGTTTAGCATGTACACCCCTTGTGGCTTAAACCAATCAGTTCAAAGAATTCCCCTCTTGGACTAACCAATCACCCTTACCCAACTTGTTCCTGCCAGTGAATGTGCTAATCAATGTTAAGAGTTGTTGTTTGACTTTCCCGCGGTATGGAATGATTTGCTGTGTGATGTTGTGATGCATAGAGTATCCCCCGCAAAACCTATAAAATCTTACTGAACAAAAGACTGGGATTGACTCCCTGGGACTGCTGTGTTGGGAACAGTTGTGAGTCCAGGCTCGAGCTTGCAATAAAGACTCTTGTGTGATTGCATTAGATTTGGCTCCTGGAGGTCTATTGGGGTCCCACGAATGTGGCATTACAATATGCATCTGGAGAATGGGTTAATTCAGGGTTGTTTGGCAAATGTTCTATCAGCATATTTCTCGCTCATTATCTTGTTTGCCTTACTGCAGACATCAAACCCTTTGCTGTTGTTCCCTCTTTGGCTGCCTTCCACCTCTGAGCCATTCTCCCTGGCATGTTCCATCCCTTTCCAACACTGCTCCAGGTTGTAAAGTTTCTCAAGAGTAGACTGTTTAACAAGTCTTCAAAATCCTTTTATCCCTTAGGCACTGAGTGATACATTACCACCAAGGATGGAAATTAAAAATTTATCTGGAATTTTATTTGTGTTTCTGCCCTTCTCCATAAATTTTTCAAACTTCTTTTGTACAAAAGTCAAGTCTCCATTCCAACACCTCACCCAGGTCAGGCCTGAGGGAGCGGGAGCCCAACACAGGGCAGGTTTCCATCAATGTCACACTCAGTCTAGGGCCATCTTTTAAAAACTCCTCCTCTTCCTTCCACACACTAGAAAAAGAAGATTCTTTTCTGTGCTATGCAATGAAAACTTCTCTTGCTTGATTTCATCAACCCCACTCAACAACTTGATCTCATTCTTAAAGAGTTTTCTTTGCAGAAAATCACTAATTCTAAAAGTTGTGCTTAAAAAGAATTATTCCCCCTTTTCAAGCCTTGTTTGAAAACAAGGTGGTGTGGCAAGGAGGGGTTTGAGATTTTTGGAAAGCAATTTCTGTCTGCAGATGACAGGTTCTGAGACTATTGGCCTGTAGTTAAGATTCCTATTAAGTTGTTCAACTAGGAAATGTTTATTTTTATAAGTACTTACTACTTGTTAGGCAAGTACTTACTACTTATTGATATACTACTTGTATATCAACTTATCCTTAGAATAATCTTCAAGATAGATTTTGTTACCCACTTATTAGAGACAATGAAACCAACTCTCAACATGGTTAAGCTGTGTGTTCAAAGTCATCAAGCTACAAGTGTTAGAGCAGGATTAGTGCTTGAGTGATGTACCATTCAAGCCTTATGCTATTTCTTACTCCTAGGTGTTCAATGCCCAGAACCTGTGGTTAGTACCCAGCCTTCTAATAAGAAGGAGGCAAAGTACCATACTGATGCTAGTGAGGTCAACAGACTCACTGGAAATGTGCTACCTTGACCAGATATTAAATTCCCAAATGGATCTGGAACTATTTCTTGGTTTTTAAATCAGTTCCATTGTCTGTCTATTTTTGTATGGGCTAGTACCTCACTTATTTTACTTATCAAAACTTTATATTTTAGCATCTTGTAGGGCTAATTCCTTCCTTATTACATTTCTCCTCTCAGATTTCTTCCCCATGTTTTCAAATCAGCTTATTTAATTCAAATCATAATTATAAAATTTATTATTTCATATAAAATTTGTAGATTAAATTGAAGAATTGACATCTTGATACTATTTTGTGTATTTCTTAGATTTTCCATCTGTACTCATATTCTTTTGTGTTTCCCAATACTAGTGTCTTCCATCTTTACTAGATCATAAAGCTTTTTATCACTTTTTGGATAATCTCCCTCTCAGTTTATTCTCTGTGCTTTTTTTCCCCCTCTCTCTTCCTTACACAGCACACCTAGGCACACATATACCAACTTCTTCATTTATAGAATCATGGAGGATATTTGAGAGAAATTGAATAAAAATGTCCAGACCCTTCAATGATAGGTACGTGACAAAGTATTCTTTCTCCCTAGAAGAGCATTGTAATATGAAGCACTCAGGTGGTCATTGGCCTTATGATGGAGGAACTTTTGTCTGTTTTGTTTGTTGTGGTTTTCCAAGTACCTAGAACAGTAACTGGCACACAGTGACACTCAATAAATATTTGTAAGAGTGAATGAATGAAAAACCCAGTACATACTTCACAAATCCTGTTGAAAGGCAGCTATGTTCACTACTAGACCACCAATGCACTCCAAAGCCTGGTGAAACAAAGCCCTTGGTTTATGTTTTCTGGCAGCTGAAACCAACTCTGGCATTTTGTTTGTAGAAAATCTGTCGAGAAGAGAAGCGGCATAGAGAATGCAATTATCTTCCTGTGTATGCCACACTGACCTGTTTCTTCATTAGCGTATTAATAATAAATACAAAAGCCTTTACTGAAAGTCAACCTCCATATTCGTTTTTGCTTCTTAGTAGCCAAAAATCTTAAAATTCACACTTGTACAATAATGATTCTAAAACGGCATCCTGACAGATGGGCACTTCTTGGGTTGTCACAGGCCTATGGAGAAAATCTAGTTGATGTGTGGGTTAAATCTCCAAAGAACAATGATCATTCTTCTGAACCATGTTACCCAGCAAAGTGCTGGGTCTCTTCAGGGCTGCCGTGTTTCCTGGCAGTATGGATGCAAAGTATGTGCAGGAAACACAGCCACACTGTGGTTTTACACAGGCGCTCAGGTTGCCTCTTATGAATATGCATGATGGGGCTGGTGCTCTTGCCACTCGAGTTTGCTTGAGCTTAACTTCACCCCACAAGTCCATTTCCTGCCTATCATTTGAAGACGCTCCTTGAGGAGGTTTGAAAAAGTAAGTTGTTTCTCCAATTCTGGAGCATTTTACTTTTTTTTCTTCTTCTTCTTCTTCTTGTTAAAGATGACGACAAATTGCACCCTGACTTATTTTTATGTGCTGTGAGTCACTTGCTAGTCTTATTTTATAAATAATATTTTTCTGCACTTACTTAGAAACAGATGGGAAAGTGCAAGGAAACACCCTTTGGGACAGAGGAAAAGTGCCCTGGTCTGGATTGGTAGGATGGTGCCATTACTGGAGTCCAGATCAGCAGCACTGCCAGAGGACATGAACAGATGGCAGATGCTCCCTTGCAAAGCAGCAGTTAGAGTGGTTTTTCTTTGTTGTAGGAGTGGCTGTTCTCTTACTGTGAACTCTGCATACTCCTAAGAATGCAGAAAACAGGCTGGAAACTCTTCCCTATTATTCATAAAACAGGTCACTGGATCTGAAGGGTACTTGGACAGTGGGGAGCTTGCACACACATACCTGCTAATGGTGGTTACATGTTGTCTTTGTGAGAGGAAGTGGGGGAGGGGAGAGGAGGCCTGGCTCCTGTGTGAGCCAGGAGGCAGTGCTCCAGGGACCACGTGGTGAACAGCGTGCTCTGGGAAATGCCAGCCTGCATCCCTCCTCAATTTGGCATATAGACTCAATTCCTGCTTGACACCCTTTACACAGCGGACAGGGAGTAGCAGGAGTGTCATCTCTGTTGGAGCAGCCATGAGTAAGGAACCAACCAAAGGCAGGTTGCTATGCAGTTGTTTTGCTGTTGATATGGGAGCCATGCCAGGCAGTGCTTAGACTCTGGGAACATTTTCATTATTCTGTGGAGGTCCCAGCCTTTCCGTGACAGAACCTTGCTAATGGGTTTCCCTGAAATGACAATAGTTAGAGAGTAAGTGGACCTTGTAGATAGGCTGCCCTTGCTCCTCTGTGGGCTAGCAATCCCTTCTGGAGATCTGTTACCAAAGGGATTGTCATACATCATCAACTTCTAATGAGCTGTTATGTTTTATTTTGTTTGTTTTTAATGTTAGCCATTTTTTTCCCCTAGATAACATTTGTGCTTTTAAAATTGCTCAGCGCTCTCTTTTGGCATTTCAAGTCTATTATTTAAGAGCTGGTGGTTTCACTTCATTGTTAAATAGTGAAATAACGGGGTCAAAGTGAGGTTAACAGGATTTAGTATTTCAATTTTACTGAAGTCTTTCATTTTCCTGAAAAATGGTGGAGGAAATGAATGGAAGAAGGGGAGGGAGAGTGGGAAAAAGTAGAGAAGGAGGAGGATGAAAGGAAAAAATTTATGCTTTATTCCTGGAAATCTTGAACAGGCGAGATTTGACTGAATCCAGTTTATGTGAGCTAAACTTTTATAATGCTCTTATGTCTTATTGATTCAACAAATACTTTTCAAGAAAGTACTCCATACCAGGCGTTAAACAAACCATCATTTGGTCTGTTATTCTGTTTGTGAAAAAGCAAACCCCTTTTTCATAGTGCATCTCATATTCTGGCTCTACTAACATTAGAAAAATTAGAGCCCACACTGTAATTCCCCCCAACTTGGAGGATGAGGCAAGAGGATTACAAGTTAGAGGCCAGCCTTAGCAATTTAGATCCTAAGCAACTCAATAAGACCCTGTCTCAAAATATCAAATAAAAAGGGCTGGAGATGTGGCTCAGTGCTTAAACTCCTCTGGGTTCAATCCCTGGTACCAGAAAAAAAAAAAAAAAACAGAACAAAACAAACAAAAAAAACCCCAGAGAACCTGTGACTTTAATTAACACAATTGTTTGATGGCAAGTTTATGTTTTCACCAGATGTGAAGTGTGCTTTATTTTGTAGTCATGTACATCAGCTTTTCGGTGAACTCTGTGGCGCTCCACCTTGGGCCCAGCTTACTTCCCTAGAACCTCTCTTGTGAACTCAAATTGCTTGTGCATGTACCTGAAGGTAGAGCCTGTGCTTTGTCCATCCCTGAAGTGATGGCAATATGGGACTTAGTACTAATATTTTAAGCAAAAAACATGTTGACAGAAATATCTTTGTTTAGGTATTCTAATTTTTTTCTTTTTAAAGTCCTACTTGTATGGCATTGGAGTCTAAGAGTTAGCAGGTTCATTGGTTGAAACCTATATGTATTTTAAATTTTCATAGATGTTCACAACTCTCTCCCATATTCCCACCAGTAACAGGTTTTATTGATCTTATAAAATTTTGATGGTTTAATAGCTATAAAGTAAAATCCCATTGTTTAATTTTGACACATAAAAGTTTATATTTCTTTCAATATATATAAAACAAAAAAGTACAAAGCTTTTTTTTTAAACCTAAAAATTCCAATTTAAAGTGTGCTATGGAAATACTTAGGTATATAAATGAAAATAACTGCATAATGGGATCACTAGGGAATTGTTTATAATAACAACAACAAAAAAGAACTTTCATAAAGTAGTTTAGTAAGTTATGGCAATTCTTTAATGTAGAATAGAATAAGAAGTTAAAAAGAATGAGATAAATCTATATGTATTACATGAAAAGATTTCAACATATTATTAAATTAAAAAGCAAGTCTTCAAATATATAATGCAAATTCCTACCCAAAGTATGTTATGTGTATATGTACGTTGTGGAAGAGAGTGACTTTTTTTTTGCCTTTAATCTTACAAACTATTATTTGACTCATGGCAACAAAGAGACAACAATTATAAAAGCTAGGTCTAATTCTAAATGCACTTTATTTTTATAATGTGGGATATAAATGACTTTAGTTCTAGGCAGAAAAGAAAGCTCAGTAGGGGTAGTTCCCTGTAGGTTCAGCTATTTCTGATGAGTAACATGAGGTGCGATTTATTATCTATTGATCCTATCTGTATTAGCCATGTGTATGCCTTTCTACATTATTTAAAATGTGTTTTGAAAACCTTGACATCAATAGCCCCAAATCGTTTACACGTCAGATAGGAAAATACTGAGTCTGCAGTGAAAGCATTTTGGAGCTGTTATCTGTTGTATTTCCTAACTTCCAATATAATTTGTTACCAAAGTATATAACAAAATGACTTTTTGAAATCTTCACTCAACCTGATAAGCCAGCAATTAAATTCTTTGTTATTGTCTTTAATCTTACAAACTATTAGTTGACTCACTGCATCTTGTTCCTGGATCTTAACATTCTCTATCATTTAGTTTTCTTCTCAGCTTATATATACTACCTGAATTTAAAACTTAAGTTTAGGTCCAGGTGATTTGTTTTGTAGGGAAGTTTATTTCAATCTAAAGGAAGAAACACCTTTGAATATTTAATATCATACCCATTAGATGATTTATTATGTAGTTTCCACTGGGTGGGTGTGTATGTACATGTCTGAAAATATTTTTATGAACTTAAACCCACAGAAATAAGGTTTGTATGGATGCATGTCAGGTTCCTGACAGGGCTTATATGCAGGGAGAGGGCCTGGCAAAGGGGAAGTTGAGACAGCCCACTTTTATTCCTAGTACTTCTGTAATGTGTGAATTTTTTTAAAAAAGAGAATGTTTTCATTACTTCTGTAATATTTAAAAAGAAAATAACTAGATTTTAGCAAAAATTGATATTTTATATATCTCCTAGAACAATATACAAGGTTACAGCTTTTTGGAGTGTGAGGCTCCGCTTTAACTGCTAGAATTTAAGCTTCAGTTTCAGTCTTCCAGCCTGGACTCTGGGGACTAGGACTTGCCTGCCTTTCTGTAGAGATCACTCGGGACCCACTTGCTGCTAAAGTGGGCATTCGATAAATACTTGGGGAGTGGGTGAGTGAATGAATGAAGCTTTGAAAAAGTAGGTAAGGAGGAATATGACAGTGAAATACAGGAGGGTGGCTGAGTAGCCCGGAGGAACCCATGCTTTGTGACGTGGGGTTGGAAGATCATCCATGGCAGAGCTGCACTGTCTTTCCAGGAGACCTCAATGGCCTGGGTATACACAGGAGGCCATAAAGATGATTTCATTCAAAGATGGGGATTTGTCAGGCCAATGAGGGGCAAGGGGATTAAGATACTAAGAGAGAGGTGATGATGGGTCCTGGGTGCTCAAATAGGAGAAAAAGGAGCAACGAGAGAAGGGAAACTAAGAGGGAAAGAATGCCTGGACACCACTCACCAAGCAGAAATCTGCAGGGGGTGTGAAGAGTCGCTAACTGAGAGCTGGGAGAACAGGGGATTGTGATGGAGAGAAAAACATTGACCTATAGGATTCAGAGTGAAGCAGACCCAGGGGAGGAGGGGCTGACGGAGGTTGTAGGTAGAAAGGAGGAGGAGTTATTTGCTCTGAGAGGCCAAGAAAAATGAGAGGCCTCTAGGGCACTGGTTATATTACCAGTAGAGGTTTCAGGTGGAAGATTAGTCTGTTTTCTGGGATGGATGCCACTGTTTTCAGTGAGAGGAAGCACTATGAGACTATAGACCATATTGATAGCATGGGATGGAAGACAAAAAAGAATTAATTATAAATAAATATGAAAGAAAAGAAATTAGCATAACTTGGCAATGTTGACCAACCTCAAGAGAATGCGAAGTGAACCTGAAAGTAGACATTTTATATCATTCTCAGTTGTTTACAATAAGCAGGACATCAAATATAAATCCCAGGAAGATCATATACATGTTTCAATAGTTGAGATAAAAACTGTCAAATCCTGTTAGAACTTTCTGAACCTCTCAGAAGACCTAACATCTCCTAGGGGCTGGATTCTAGAAGGAAAATAGTGATAATTTGCCAGTTGTAGTTCTGGTCAGGCATTCTTAGAATACCTTGGAGTGGGTTTCAGTCTCACAGGGATTCCACTTTCAGAATATCAGTGGATTCTGACAAAAAAAAAAAAAAAAGTTCTGGACCTTTTTCTCTACTGTCTGAAATACTCTGTCTGAAAGTACATGTTTCATTTCTGTTACTTTGCTGATGAACTTGATTCTTCACATGAAGAAAACAACTGTTCCTTCTCCTCTCCAGAAAATGAAACTAAAATATCCTCCTTATCTGAATATCTGTGTTCTCTGATTACATTTAAGGCAGTTTATTGATCACTTGTTACATGCAGGCTCTGAGTCCTTCTTTCACAGAGAGCAGTACTCAGAAGCCAGCAAACATATGTACTTGAAAGGCTGGGATACTATCAGCCAAGGGACTCCTAACGCCGCCCAATTAGTGCAGTGCTAACAGTGGGCAAAGAGCTGAGAGCAACTGTGTGGGGGCAGGCTTAGCAGGGAAGGCCTCTCAGGCATGGCATCCATGCACAAAGACAGAGAAAGAATTCACACCAGGGAGGGAAATTATTTATGGTATTGCAAGGGTGAAAGGAGATTTCTTCAAATCTTGTGGTATCTGTTCCTCTGCCCTAGTGTTTGGACATATGGTAGCTACCATTCCCATTAAAGTATTAAAGCGTGCCAGCAGACTTGGAATCCATTAAGAACATGTTGTGAGACGGGCTGCCACACCTCCAATTATGCCTCCGACACAAGCGCCATGTCAGATTGATGCCTGGAAAAGGACTTAGATTTGGAAAACAGCACAATGAATTTCTGTATTGTTTTTATCCTTTAGTTTGTGTAGACCACACTCAACATGCTGTTAGCAGCTTCCTCACAACTTGACAAGATGAAGGTCTGTTAAGAGGGACCTGTCAGCTAACTTGATCCTTAATGGAAGCCTCTTACTGGGGAGGGCTGGATTTGATTCAGAGATCTATACAAGAGCCCTGAATGAGCCCATGCCAGGCCTCAAAACTAAATTTTAAGTATTTTCTCTTTCATTGTTTCTTTGGTAGGAATTATATTTCTTCCTGGCTTTCATAATTTGTGTAGCTCAAAGGGCATTTTGTGCTGTATCTCACAGCCTGGGGCAAGTTATCAATAAATCAAGAAGCCAAAAATCTAATGAGAGGAGACAGATGTGAAAGGGGGCACATCCCCGGGGTATGAAAGAGAACAGCAGCACCCTTCATTTTCTTTTTTTTTTTTTAATATCAGAAGAAGAAATGAGAGTGGAAAAGGGTGTGTGTGGGTGATGTGGTTTCTTAGCAACAGGGAAGCTTCTGGCTGATATTCTGAATTGAACAAAGAAAAATAGGACAGCAGGGAATGCATGAATGGGGAAAATATGAAAGGGAGGAAAGCATATGTGGCGGTGAGAGAGGTTAAGAGGAGAATGCACCTCAGAGCTTCGAGGGGGAAACATGAAAATGGATGTGGTAGGTATTTAAAAGCCAAAAGACTGTGAATTAAAAATAGTTGGGAAAAAAAAAGTAGCTGAAAGAAAGGTGAAAATAGCCATCAGGGTAAGAACATCTGCAGTGGAAGCTGCCAGGCAGATGGTGGGATAAAGTGCCCTAGTACAGAGAACACTCCACTTGAAACTGGGCTCTTTCCTGGTGTTTGAGGTCACACCAGGGTGGACCTGGAGCAAGATGGCCAGAACAAACTCCACACCACTTAAGTCTCATTAGGCCACTCAGAGAATGACTCAGGAGGCAGGGTAGCTACAGGGATATTTTTATAACATTTTATAATAGGTATAAACCCTTTGAGTGACCCTAAAATAACTTTAAGATTTTTAGACCACTACATCAGGTCTGACCCAAAAGGGAAACCCCAAGAGAACTGGATATACTTTAGGCAAGAAAACTTCTAATTCCATCTTTGATTTTTCCAAACAGATTATTACAGGGTCATAGCACAGAGCAGGTCAATAAATATTTACTATGGATAGATGTGCCTTGAGATCTTCCCAGTGTCTTTGTATGGTGGTTACATGATATCTTGTAGGCATGCATGAGTTTATTTATATTCCATGGCAGGTACAGTTCTCTTCTATATTTGTCTCCTAAAAGGGCAAACATGCTTCCTGGCCCAGCCTCCACATGTTTTGATCCTTATCATGTGTAAATATTTAAAATTTGAACATTTGCTTATCATATGCACAATTTTTTTCATAATTATGTACATGAGGTATCTAATGAAACACAGATCAATAGAACATGATAGACTTATTAGGAATAATGAGACAAAAATAAAATTAGATGCATATTTTAAATTTTATTTCACTGTTTCAGGGATTTGCTTATTAACGGAACCTTCACCTCTCCATCTTCACTATCCGTACCCCAAACAACCCTCAGCCTAAAGTGCCTCCTACCACAAGGCATCCTACAAGGGCATGGAGTACGGACTCATTAGGTATTGTAGTACTCAGGACTGGAATGGCATTTTCCCAATCTCTGCTCTGGGCTGTCATATCACATTTCATAGGGGTGTAAGAAGTTACTTAGGTTATCACCTCCCATACAGTTCTAAAATTTAGTTTTGTTTTTCAGCAGATAAAACAGAAAGAGGTGAGGGAACAATGATAGTTGTGAAAGGTTTGGTGCATCCATTATCTATCACAGCATGAAACTTGCCTCAAAACTTACAAGTCTGAAATAACAGCCTTTTATCGTTCATAGTTCTTGGGGCAGCAATTCATGTAGGACTCAGATGAGGTGACTCGTCCTGCTTCAGATGGAATTGATTGGGTTTACTTGCAGTTGCAAGCAATCTGAGGTTAAGGACCTGGGTACCACAATTCTCCTCTTCTTGGTCTCTCCAGCAGATGGGCTCAGGCTTCTTTAGTGTAGAGACCCCAAAAGGGCAGAGCAGAAGCTGCTCAGGCCTCTTGAGGCCTGTTTATAAGTCATAAAATGTCACTTCTGCAGCATTCTGTTCAAAGCAAGTAACAAGACCAGTGCAAATTTAAAGCATGAGAAAAAAAATAGGCTTAATGTCTTGATGGAAGGAATTGCAAACAAGACTGTAACCAATTTAATCTACCAGATTCGGAAAGTGTCAACCTGCTTTGGAAGGCACAGATGAATCAAAAGATGTACTTAAAGAAGTGCACATATTACTATTTTTACCCATTTTTCCCATTTAAACTACATTAGAGCTTAAATTGTATTATTATTGTTGTTATTATTATTATTATTATTATTATTATTATTATTATTGGTTTCCTGCCTCTATAAAAATGTCTTATGATTGATATTGCTCTTTGGATTTTAGAAGCAACATATACCACATTTTGTAGGATCCTCAGCTCTTTCTCCTAAGTAACTTGAAAAGTTGACAACTTTAAGTAGGGCTCAGAGGAAGGCTGTGCAGCTGGTCCAGGCTGGAAATGTCCCACTTGTCCCTTAGGACCTAGTGGGACCAGTGGTTCTCAAATTTAAATGAGTCTGTGAAAAGACTGATTATGAGGTTCAGAGAAAAAACATCAGGGTTTTAGAGCAAAGCTATACCTTCTTTAGTGAGCAGTCATTATTCTTTGGAGGAATAGCACTTGATTTGCTACTGGGACCTGAAGGTAACCAGGTGACCATGAAATGCAAGCTGTTTATCATGAACTGAAAGTTACCTGATCTACCCAGTTACATAGTCAGAGGCATCCAAGTGGAAATAGCATATAAGTGAGTGCATCTGAGCAGGTCCTTAGAGCTCAAGTTTCATGTGCTGATGGCTCATCTTCCTAGTATTCCCGGTCATGCCACACTGCCACCTCTCCAATACCAACAAGTATACTTTTGTAAATAATTCTCTATTATCTACTTTGGTTAATGGGAGAAAAAGAAAATTTTAGCACAGCTTTATCTTTGAATAGTGAGTGGGCACAATAAAAAATAAACTCACAAAATATATTGTGATAGTCCATTCAGTTCCATTCAGTCCCACCAAAGTGAAAGTGGAGAAGTAAAATTCTCCCAGTGGGTTAGAACTTTGCATGGCATATCATCTTGCCTTTTCCTGGAAATATACAGCCTAATAGACAGTAACAAATGGTTTAATTAGGTTGTGATGGAAGCAGAAAGAACAAGACCAGAGAGGACTGGTAACAAGTGGGTCTGAGAAGTATTTGCATGCACAAACAAAATGGGCCCTTGATATAAAGACATTTTCATTACATTGTCAATCTAATAGCCATTATTCTTTCTTGTGAATAGAACTTCAGTTTTGTATAGGTAGCCAAGATCTTCCCTGTAATTTCATGCATGCTAGAGGGTGGAATGACTATGTCCCTGCCCTAGCAATGAATCTAGGTATTTCTGGTGGTTCTATTCTCCTTATGAGTGGTTGACTTATAAAGGGCCATGAGACCCCATTTTGGCCAATGAGATGTTTGAGGAAGTTTACTGTGGAATTATTTCCATGAGTTTCTTTATCACAGTAAAAATAGGAATCACCCCTTCTACAGCCTCTAGATGTAGTGTGTGAAGAGGTGTTGTTTAGAATAGCTGTGGCTTTCTTACAACCATGAAATAAGTCAAGGTGATATGTTTGGGATGGCAAATCAAAAAGATGGAAAGAACCTGGATCCTTGATGCAGCTGCTGAACCATCTAATCAACTAACTCTTAAGCTACCATAATACATGTGAAATAGTAAATGCTTTATTGTTTATACCAACTATCCAGGGTTTTAATTTCTTTGCAGCCAAAAGTCTATAACACTCAATAAATAACCTTCTGGTGGAAGAGATTCAATAAGCAGGTGGAGAAGATGATTCACCTTGCACATGTTAGTCAGTGTCCTTCTCCATCTATCCCCATGTTCACTCTGTGGGCTTATGAACAAAAGTTTCCATAGAAACAGATATAGATTATGCATAGACTCCGTGATATGGACCTTCCACCACCAGCGCTGACTGTCATTGCTGTATGTCCAACTTTGCTATAAGCAAAGTGAATGTCCAACTTTGCTATAAGCAACAGTGAATCTTGAACTTTTGATATGATATTATACCCAAAGGTAGCAGCCAGTCAGCTGTAGGGCGGCAGGTTAATTTATATATCTATAATCATAGAAAAGACAGAAATTTGTCCTCACTCTACCAGAAATTTTTGAGGGGTTTGAATTTTCTTTTTCTGACTAACATTCCTTCCTGAAACTTGCTAGTATAATCATCCTGGGCATATTAAATATCTTACACACTGTGTGATCATTCCAATTTGCTCAAGAGAGTCCTAGTTTATTGCCATTGTTCTGGTATGATTAATAGCACAATTACTCTCAAAAGTGTTCCAGTTTGAATGACAAATTATAAATTTCCCCTACTCACACACCAGTATGGTATCTTGCAAACATTGCTTCTGATCTGAAAACCCATTTTCTAGTGGAATAAGCAGTAAAGCTTATTCTTATGACTTACCATATGTCAATTAAGCAGAAAGAGGTGGCTCTGAGACAAATTATAAAATTGGGATTCTGTTCCATAGAAAGCAACATAGTTTCTGAACCAATGGTTTTCAAAACGTAATCCCAAGACCAAGATTTTCAGCATTACCTGGGTACCTGTTAGAAATGCAAATTATATGGCCAAGTCCTAGAGACTTTGAACTGGAAAGTCTTGGGATGGGCATAGCAATCAATGTTTAAGCCCTCCAGAAAATTCTGATGCACACTGAAGTATGAGAACCCCTACTCTTAAATATCAACCAACTCCTTGACCCCATAAGTACAATATACCTACCAATCAAGTTGTAGAATATCTCCCATTATTGCTTCAAATGATCCAGTTGCAGTAGTTTACCACATATTTTATATTTATATTTCCTTCTCATCCATGTAACTAAAAACCCTGGTATTTTAAAGAGAAGAATGTTTTTACCAAAGTATGAAACTGAAAATGTCATTTGGCCATGTTTGTATCCTCTTATCACTCAATAAATAGGAAAGAATGCATTATGCTGTTTACTTAAATAATTGACACTGTCTATAGAGAGTAAATGGGGTTGCTTGTAAAGATTAGGGAAAGGAAAGAGTATGAATGGAACAAAGAGGGTCCCTTAGGACACCTTCCACCCTGTCATATGAAACAATCACATTTCTTTAGGACAGTGCCACAAGATGGCCATTTATCTCAAAAATTGCTTCTGTTTCTGGTTAATGGACACACGGTAAGACACAGGCTATAAGCTCTATTGCTTATTTCTCCGTAATGAAAGACTAAAAGAACCCTCCATACACAGGACCAGCTATTGGGCTCTTATTCCTCAGGAATAAAGATCTGGACCACTCTACCAGGCAAAAAACACTGACCAACTGAGGGTGAGTCCTGGAAGAAATGGGAACTTCAAATGAGTGGTAAAGTAAGGAATCTATCACTATAACAACTACAAATTTTTAATCATTGCATAAAGATATACTATACATAGTATATACTCCTACTTTTTTGTTATGTACTATTTCATTGACTCTACAAGGCCATAAATCATAAGATGTACACTTATGTACTAGTGTTTACGCACACACACACAAGTGTACACACTTCACATACACACCACCTACTGCACTATGATGTGATTCCTGCTTTTCACTTAGAATTTTCACTTCATACTTCTTACGTATTTTAGATGTTTTTAGATCCAATTTCCATCATATATTACTCTATTGCACAGGTTAAAAGAAAAATATTTTTAAAAGTCAATGAAAATACAATTCCATAATTGCCACTCAGATGTTGTTCCATTGACTGATTCCACACATGGTAAATTATAAGGAAATATATATATATATATATATTGGAAAAGTATGATTCATATTTATATTTTAACTAGTTTGAAAATTTCTTCTTCCTCTCCATTCTTTTTTTTTTTTATATTTTATTTTTTGGCAGACACAACATCTTTGTTTGTATGTGGTGCTGAGGATCGAACCCGGGCCGCACGCATGCCAGGCGAGCGCGCTACCGCTTGAGCCACATCCCAGCCCCCTCTCCATTCTTTTATATTGAGTGGTGGTAATGAACTTGAACAATGTAATCCATAGTTTATATCACAATGGATTTAAGTCAGAACTAGAAAGTGAATAGAAATCAAGGTTTTGAACTTGAAACTG
This sequence comes from Urocitellus parryii, assembly GCF_045843805.1. Lineage (NCBI taxonomy): Eukaryota > Metazoa > Chordata > Mammalia > Rodentia > Sciuridae > Urocitellus > Urocitellus parryii. The sequence goes on from NC_135538.1 coordinate 44,350,528, forward strand.
GATGCAGTAATAAATTACATTTTAGTTTTTCTTTGGGGAGTATGTTTTGCTGTTTAAGATATATCTGAAGAATATTGGGCAGACATACTGAGTTAACTTAAGTAAAGAATATATGTAGCTGGGCAAGCAAAAGTGTGGACTATAGTGGTCTTAGGTTGTTTTCTTGCTTCTGTTTGGGCAGTTCCTCATCTTATAAGTCAGAGCTCACTACTCCCTGCAGAAACACAAAATGTTGGGTATTTGCTTTCCAGGTTACCTTAGAATATGGGCATATGCTCTAGACTCAAACAATGGACTTTGAATTGGGAGCAAATTTTGCAAATAAGAAGAGGGAACACCTCAAGGATAGCATAGTCAGCCACATCCACAGTAGTAGCCAAGGTATAGCATCAACAATGTCAACTGTGAAAGCTGACCCTATCTGACACTAAGTGGCAGCAGTAGCAATGTCTACACAGGACCAGTATTGTGATGTAATTTTGGTTGTATTCCCAGATGCACTGCCTCTGAGCAAGGTTGTTATCTTTGACAATTTTTTGAGCTAACCAATATATTTCCAATAACTCTCTTTTCTGACCAAATTGAGCAGAGCCAAGTTGTATTATTTGCAGTGAGCTTCCTGGTTGACATTGATCTTCTGTATCAAATTATGAGATGTTGTTCTAAAAGAAAAAATTGCATTTTGTAGCAATAACACTATTTTTAGAAGTTTTACTTTTTGATGATATTAAAAGTTAGGAAGACAAATGTTTTTCCACCTACTAGTAATATTGTTTGGGTCAATCTCCAGCTGGTACACAAATAATTAAAGAAGAAAACATCTCTTTTTCAAAGTATAGAAATTTTTTAAAAAATATTTGACTCTATGAAAACCAAATCTCAGATTTAGAAATGGAAAAGAAAGGCAATGCCTTCCATGTTGTTTGTGGTGCTAGACCCGGCTTGTTATTGCTCTAGAGGGGCAAATAAGAGAAACCCTTTTTCTTACAAGGATTTAAAAATTTAACATTGAACTGGCATTGAATGGAATGTAGTAATTTCAGCTGTTTTTCCAATCATCTCAGGTAGAGGTCTCTGTTTTCCTTCCACCTCATCTCAACAATTGGGGACACATGATTCCCACCTTCAGAATCTGTTTATGCCTATTTGTTAGACCCAATCCAAAGAGAATTAAAAGGGTTTAAATAGCCTTAACCTCACAATTTGGTATCCCATGAGCTTGGCATGAATCTAGCATGTGTACTAAGGATGCACTAATGTACAAAAAAGCCAAAGTTCAAACTTTAATGGATATTTTTTTCTAATGATTTCTATCCCTGCCTCCAGCAAAAGTCCCACATGCCCCCTACTATCAAGGTAGCTTCACTTTATCTTATTTCCTCTGTAGTGGTACAGCTCACTGCCAACTGTACTATGAGCCTAGGAGTGTAGTGGGAAGTTTTAATAGGTCTGTTAAAGAACCTGGGCATTGTTGCCTTTTCTATTCGGAAGGTTTATTTTTTTTTTTTTCACTTCAGACATCTAGTTTTATGCTTTCATGTAATTGGTGTAATAAATAAATTATTTTCTTGAAGAAACAAAATCCAGATGCTTCAAAGTAGTGAATGAGGGTGAATCTCCTCTTGGTAGGGGAGATTGTACTATATAGTCTCAACTCTTAGCTCTGAATACTATCCTTGGAGATTATTTTAATGATTGTATTACCGCTGGCTTTGGAAGGCAAAGATTGGTTATCTGCTTTCATTTCTTTGCTCCTTATATGAGTACATGGCTCTTTCTTGAACACCATTTAGTTCAACTGAGACCCTTAGTGTCCTAGTTAAGTTTTACTAAAGGTTAGAATCAGCCTCCTTATATCAGAGAAAACATTCAGCATTTGTTTTTTTTGGCATGCTTCACTTAGCATTATGTTCTCCAACTCCATACATTTACCTGCAAATGTCATGATTTTATTCCCTTTTATTGCTGAGTAATATCCCATTGTGCATGTATGCCACATTTTTTTTTTTTATCCATTCATCCACTGATGGGAATCTAGGTTGGTTCCACAGCTTAGCTATTGTGAATTGTGCTGCTATAAACATTGATATGGCTGTGTCCCTATAGTATGCTATTTTTAATGCTATTTTTAAGTCCTTTGGGTATAGACCAAGTGGGATAGCTGGGTCAAATGGTGGTTCCATTTCAAGTTTTCCAAGGAATCTCCATACTGCTTTCCATATGGGCTGTACCAATTTGCAGTCCCACCAATAGTGTATGAGTTTACTTTTTTTTCCCGCATCCTCACCAACACTTATTGTTGTTTGTCTTCATAATAGCTGCCATTCTGACTGGAGTGAGATGAAATTTTAGAGTAGTTTCGATTTCCATTTCTCTAATTGCTAGAGATGAAGAACATTTTTTCATGTATTTGTTGATTGATTGTATATCATCTTTTGAGAAGTGTCTGTTCAGGTCCTTGGCCCATTTATTGATTGGGTTATTTGTTATTTTGGTGTTTAGCTTTTTGAGTTCTTTATATACCCTTGAGATTAGTGCTCTATCTGATGTGTGAGGGGTAAAGATTTTCTCCCAGGATGTAGGCTCTCTATTCATCTAATTGATTGTTTCTTTTAAAGAGAAGAAGCTTTTTAGTTTGAATCCATTCCATTTATTAATTTTGGCATTATAGGAATCTTATTAAGGAAGTTGGGGCCTAATCTGATATGATGGAGATTTCAGCCTACTTTTTATTCTATTAGATGCAGGGTTTCTGGTTTTATTCATAGGTCTTTGATCCACTTTGAGTTGAGTTTTGTGCATGGTGAAAGATAAGAGTTTAATTTCATTTTGTTGCATATGGATTTCTAGTTTTCCTAGCACCATTTGTTGAAGAGGCTATCTTTTCTCCAATGCATATTTTTGGCACCTTTGTCTAATGTAAGATAACTGTAATTATATGGGTTAGTCTCTGTGTCCTCTATTCTGTACATTGGCCTACCAGTCTACTTTGGTGTCAATACCATGCTGTTTTTGTTCAGATGTTTAAGGTCTTGTATAGTGATGCCATCTGCTTCACTCTCCTGCTTTAGCTATTCTGGGTCTCTTATTTTTCCAGATGAATTTCATGACTGGTTTTTCAATTTATATGAGAAATGTCATTGGGATTTTGATCAGAATTGCATTAAGTCTGTATAATGCTTTTGGTAGTATGGTCATTTTGACAATATTAATTCTGCCTATCCTGTTTTATCTCTTTATTGTTGTTTATGTCTCCTTTTTTCATATTTATCCTTCATTTTCCCTTCTAATAAGTCAATTTTCTTGGAAAATGCCTCACATTTTGGCAAAATGGTCACCGGAAGTTTTGGAATTATGTTAAATAGCAATCTTAATAAAAAGAAAACGATTTAACCTCTTCCTAGTGGTTTTGAAGAAAATTACAAAACATGACTATGATTGACCTAGTCTGTATCCCTGAACCAATTCTGGAATTGATGGGTAGACTACTGTAAATTGGCCAGCCTGGATAATTTTAATATGAAATTTAAATTTACCAACTACTAAGCAAGGGGAAAATGATGCCTTGAGATTAACAGTCCCACCAGGGAGCATACAGGTATTTCCTGAAAGAAAAACTTTAGTGCATTCAAAACTTAACAGATTTGGATATAATGTGGTATACTCAACATTCATTCTGAAGATAGAGGTCCAAAAGAGCAGGAGAGTATTAGGGTTACAGTGAGGCATGGTACCTTGATAGGGTTTACATGCCAGACACAGAATTGGGAATCCCAAGTTACAAGATTGGTTCAGGCATAGCAAAGTGATGCATTGTATCATCACAGGCATAGAAAATGGTCTCCAAAATAGCAGGCAAGTCTCTATTCTAAATAAGATCAAATGCTAGTGTCACTTCAGACATAAAAAGTTGCTTTTAAGTAAACTTAACAAATCAGAAGCAGGGGATAAGGAGATATAGCTACACTTGGGACAAGAACCACAATTAGGTGACTCTACTGAAGGTGGAAAGATAAAGGGTGTGCTCTTAAAAGCAAACATAGTGTGCAAAGGTGAGAAAAATGTATCACTATTGTAATTCATTAATTACAAATACTCCAATGAATGAGTTGTACTCTTGGGACTTCAAAAAAAAAAATCTGATTCCTTTGTTGTTCACATGTTACAATTGCCTTAGCCTTGAAACCATACATTTGAGCTGTGTTAGTAAGAAAGAAGGTATACTCACACCGCACTGATCTATTGTTCATTTTAGCACTGTGGTTACTAGTTGCTTGATTTTCCATTCCACAGGAAATCTAATGAAGTGAAGAACTCCTTAATTTTTTTTTGTGGGGGGGTGGGCACATTCAGTAATAGAAATAGCTCCCTATATCCTTCCACTCCTAAGAGGTCAGTTCCTCACAGAACAGCCGAAATGACCTATTAACAACTGAAGGTTGAAGGTTTGAAAACAAGCTAATGTCTATATATATGAATTGTAAGTTTCCTTAGCAAATAACAGCCATAAAATTTATGATATATGAACTTACTTACAGAATACTATGGTATAAATTTGAAAACCCAGAATTTAATATGAAATAGTTTGAGCCTTAAATTCAGATTATTTACATTTTTCTTTTTTTTTTTTTTTTTTTTTTTTAAAGAGAGAGTGAGAGAGGGGAGAGAGAGAGAGAGAGAATTTTTTTTTTTTAATATTTATTTTTTAGTTCTCGGCAGACACAACATCTTTGTTGGTATGTGGTGCTGAGGATCGAACCCGGGCCGCACGCATGCCAGGCGAGCGCACTACCGCTGAGCCACATCTCCAGCCCCCTATTTACATTTTTCTAAAACTGCAAGTCATAGATCTAATCTGGCTTCCTCTGAGAGCAGAGGAGAAGACAAAGATGTGGCTTCAGGTCATGGGATTGGGACGTGATTCCAAGAACCAAAAGTAAGGGAGTAGAGAGAATCAGGAGAAGAGAAGGCAATCCAAAGGATCTTATCTAAATCTCTGCTAAAGGTAACGGGACTTATTTTTCCTGGAACATCTGGGAAGTATAAATGTCTTCCAAAACTTTCTGTTTGAAAAAAGAGTGGATGAAACACGGCTTCCATGTTGGTTGATGACTGACATTTGTCCTAGGGTACATAATGGCCCTGAAGAGCATCTCTCTCCACTACCATACTCACATTACTGATTTCAGAATATAGGAGATGCCCCGAGGCAGAAAACAGAAATAATTCTGTACCTGTGAGAGGTGGTATATTGTCAATGAGAAGGTGAACTTGAGCTCTTAGGACAACTGTTATGGTTTAGATATGTGATGTCCCCCCACAAGCTCATGTATGAGGCAATGCAAGAATTTTCAGAGGGCTGGGGATGTGGCTCAAGCGGTAGCGCACTCGCCTGGCATGCGTGCGGCCCGGGTTCGATCCTCAGCACCACATACCAACAAAGATGTTGTGTCCGCGAGAACTAAATAAAATAAATATTAAAAATTCTCTCTCTCTCTCTCTCTCTCTCTCTCTCTCTCTCTCTCTCTCTCTCCTCTCTCACTCTCTCTAAAAAAAAAAAAAGAATTTTCAGAGGTAAAATTATTAGCTTATGAGAGATGGGAACTCAGTGGATTAATCCACTGATATGGATTAACCGAGTGATAACTATAGGCAGGTAAATTGTGGCTGAAGAAAGTAGGTCACTGGGATGTGCCTTTGTTGTTTATACTTTGTCCTTGGTAAGCAGAGCCCTCTGTCTGCTTTCTGGTTGCCATGTCTGAGCTGCTTTCTTTGGTCACACCTTTCTGCCACAATGTTCTGCATCACCTCTGACCCAGGGCTATGAATTTGGCCAACCATAGACTGAACCTCTGAAATCGTGAGCCAAAATAAACTTTTCTTCTAAATTGTTCCTGTCAGATATTTTGTTCACAGTGGTGATAAGCCAACTAAAGCAGGAACTCTCCACTGAAGCTGCAAGTAAAACAGAAGTGAGTGAAAATATTAGCTATGTGGTCCCAGTTATCTTCTACATCAAACAAACATACTTGAGGACCAAATCAGGCACATGACTTATCATTGTTTGACCTGTGGTGCACTTGACTTAGCAATTCACACTGAATTCATAGCATGATCTAACTGATTTTTTGGAGATTCTAGAGGTAGAGCATAGAAATATTAAAAAGAAGGGATAATTCTGCTTTATTTATTTATTTGTTTATTTATTTATTGGTACCAGGGATTGAACACAGGGGTGGTTAATCACTGAGCCACATCCCCAGCCCTATTTATTTATTTATGTGTTTGTTTGACAGGGTCTCACTAAATAGCTGAGCCTGGCTTTGAACTTGTCAATCCTCCTGCCTCAGCTTCCCAAGTTGCTGGGATTTCAGGCATGCACCACCATGCTCAGCTAATTCTGCTTTTAATTTGTACATTAATTTGAAAAATTAAAGAAACATCTCATGCTAGGTGCTGGAAATTTATTAAAAAAGATTGATATACATGTCTTTAGATAGTACTCTGGTTGGGGGATAGTAAACAATAAGTAGTTTCAGAATTTGAGTTGGCAAACAGAGCAAGGTAAAGTAATAGAAAAACATGGCTGCTACTTTAGATAGGGCACTCACTGAAGACTTCTCTACATGAATGACATTTCTGGAGATAACTGAATGAGAATCAGCCCAAAGAACATTAGGAAAGGGTATTGCAGGCTAAAGGAATAACCTAAGAGCCCTGAGGTTAAAATAAGCCCTAATGTTTGAGGAGCAAAAAGCTCAATACAAGTGAAGTTGAACAGGAGAAGAGAAATGGTAAGAGGTAAAATGAAATGTAACCTGCAGGCTATGTCAAAGAATAAAGGCTTCATTCTCAGTGTGATGGGAAGCTCCTGGGAAATGTTATCAGAAGAGGGATGTGATCCTATATTCTGTCTTAAAAGTCCACTGTGGCTGCTGTGTGGGAAGTGTGTTCATGCAGTTGTGGTCCTTGTAGTTGTAGAGCAGAAGATGCCTAAGTCTTTGTATGTTCTATGAACAGATAGATCTCTTGGCCAACAATTTGCATAAAATGCATGTAGGCGTCCACACAAAGACCACACAAGTGTTCTTAGCAGTATTGTTCATCATAGCCAAAAAGCTAAAACAACTCAAAACCAAAATATGTTTATCCTCAAGCATATTGATTTCTTAGTTTCAAAAATGTAGAAGAGTGAGATTTTAAATTCCATTAAAATCAGCTGAAAGGAAACATGTACATTATAATGCCCTGCTATATGATTTATGAGGCTGTGGGTTACTATGAGTCCTATCTTAAGGGAGATGGATACACACAGACATGCCATTCAGAGGTATGAAGAAACTTCAGCCCTATTGGGATAAGTGCTGAGGGCCATTGCCAAGTAGGAATGACGCATCGAAATTTCCTTGCCAGCGTACCCCATGTTGCTTAGAGGAAGGACTCGTGGAAATGGACTTGCCTTGGACATTCACTGTGACATTGCATGTATGCTTGAGAAAGGTGACCCTGCTCAAGGACCAGGGTGGATCCGGGTTTAAGGAGGATCCTACTGGATTAGGGCGGATCAGGTTTTAGGGAGTATCCCGCTCCTTGGGTTTAGGGCGTTCCTGGTTTAGAACAATCTGGGTTTAGGGCGGTTCCAGGTTTAAGGTTATTCCTGCTGGGAATAGGGCGTATCCTGCTGCCTGAGTTCCCGTTGAGTTCTCGTGGGATTTAGTAAAGGTTTTGGGATTCAAAGCCTGGTGGAGTACGTGAATTTTGCAGCAGAACCTGGATTTCCCCAGAACGTGTTTGTAGAGGGCCGGTGGGAGTTCGGGAATAAAGAATTGCTGTTTGAATCTACAAAGCTGTGAGTGGCTCATGATTGTGTGCCCAGCCAGACTTCAGCAGATAAGTACAGGAAGAAACAATACTTAGGCTTCATTTCCTTCATTATGAGTACACTCTTAATTTTTTGATATTTTTTACAGATATTTTTCAAAATATCTTTAAGCTTTACACATGCTTGTTAAAACCCCAATAATGAGAACCAAAAATCATGAGGAGCAAAAATTCCATATAGAAGTAGGGTGAAATTTATAAATGTAGTCTAGGGGAACTATATCTCAGTAGAAAGGGTTTTGTTTGATGTTTTGATTTTTAATTGCTGTTTTTTTTTTTTTTAAAGGGTGTGAGTTTGTTTTAGCTTTGGTCTCCACTTCCTGTGTAAATCCTTTGGGATGGATGTTTAGTATAGATATGAAATCATTGGGGAAAACTAAACAAAAAGAATTTGTTATTACTAAAAGTTAAACATTTGTTTTCCACTCTGTGTTTTGAAAGGAAAGACCGTTTGGCAAGGCAAAAGGGAACTTTGGCAAAATAGGTTGCTTTGGGTCCTCCACATAGGCTCCCTCAAAACAGAGCTCAGTTTTTAGAAAGATCCTTTTCCAGTGTGGAGCAGCCTATGAGCCAACAAATGCCTCTTTACTCTGCAGCTGACATTTGCAAGAAACAGCTGATTAAGTTTAGGGCATTTACTGAGTTGATTATGTTTTTGAATCCTGCCCTTTAATTAACTAGTATAAGGGTTATGAAACTAGGCAGCTGTAGAAGACTACACCCAGATACATCCCTTCTTATTTCAGTAAGAAAAAAACTGAATCTACGGATGGACATTGATCTGTCACCATATGTTGACCAGAAAGTGTGATCATTGTCAAACTCACCAGGATGCTGCAACGATTTACCAGCATTACTGTCGGAGTTGAGGAAGTAAAAGGAAGATTGGTTGCAGTCTGCCTTGGGGAAAGTTACTTTTCCTGTCCTCCTGGGCCAAATGATTCCGTGCAATGGATCTAGTAAAAGGCAAAAAGGGTTTCATATAGAAATGTATACAGTTCAGATCCTTTCATAAAAATGTTCAAAGGCAGGAAGAAAACTCCACCACCTTGGCATGAAAAAGGTTAGATTCCTCCCCAGACACTGGTTTGGATGTCTTCCCCAAAGAAAGCTGTCTGATGAAATTGCTGCCATCTTAAATGGCAAAACCACAATGCACTATATTAAAAAGTAGTTATCAGATTTTTGTAGTCATAGTATGAGATCTCTCAAAATCATCTTGCCTGCGTTCTTCAGAAATTTGCATACTTTTGTGATTCAGGATCAATGGCTCCTTGGAGGCCTCCAGGAAGAACTAGTCTATAACTTCTCTTAGTAGTGACTTGATGGCTCCAACTTCCTTAATCTTAATGCCTGATAAAAACTGGTACTCTTTCAAATCCAGGCAATATTGCCCAGTTTTGATTGTTCTGTTGTTTTCCTTGTATTCACTGTGGTTATTATTAGCACTCTGGAACTTAAAAGAAAGACATAAATTTCTAGATCCACATCCTAGACATGTTTCTGTATTGGAACACTGAACTCTAAAAATAGCATTTTGGTACGAATTACTTGCTACTTAAGAGCAACACTTTAGAGCAAGCCAAGTGTGTGTGTGTGTGTGTGTGTGTGTGTGTGTGTGTGTGTGTGTGTTGAGGAGACAGGAGGATTTTTTATTCTAGCTGGTAGTTTTAGGACATATTGTTTGAAATTTCACTTATCTGAAACGTAAGAAAATATGGCTAATTTAGCAGTAGAGAAGAGACACTGTGCTCCTTGTGCTTTAGATGACAAATTACATGTTTCCTTAATCCATGGTGAAACATCCCTTCTTTAAAATTTCTTTATGGAATTAAACTACGGACCCTGGAGGGGAAGCCTGTGTGTACCTACAGAGAGCCCATGTTTCCGAATTCCAGTGTCTAGTATAACCTGGGTTCAGTGTCTAGTATAACCCATGGCTGGGAAGTAAAAGGAATAAAAGGAATTAATGAATTAGTAAACCTGTGTTTAGAAACTGCTGTGACTATGAAGTGAAAGACTTATTAAGTCAGTTTATGATATTTAGCTTGAAAGAAAAGCTGCTTGGTTTTGTTATCTAAACTCTTAGATTCAATACAATATTCTTCCTTGATTGTTTTTGTTTTCCTAAGAGCAAAAATTTTGAAGTGAATATTAATGTAGATAAAAACATTTTAAAGCAACATGGTGTTAAGTGAAATACAGAGACAGGCATGATGGTGTATGACTATAACCTCTGTGATGTGGGAGGTTGAACTTAGTGAGACCCTGTCTCAAAGTGAAAAATAAGAGTTGTAGGTGTACCCTGGTATCAGTGATACCATGTCCCTGGGTTCAATTCCCAGTACTGCCAAAAAAAAGTTCAATGCAGTTTTTATATTAAAGTAAGTTTGATCTATATTTGAAACATATTTATAATGGATTGAATCTTTTTTTTTTTTGTACCAGGAATTGAACTCAGGAGCACTTGACCACTGAGCCCCATACCCAGCCTTATTTTGTATTTTATTTAGAGAAAGGGTTTCACTGAGTTGCTTAGCAACTCAGCTTTTGCTGAGGCTGGTTTTAAACTTGCAATCCTCTTGCCTCAGCCTCCCAAGCTGCTGGGATTATAGGCATACACCACTGCACCTGGCTGGATTAAATTTTCTAATCCCTCATCTGAGATATTCTTAAAATTCTGTCCCCAAATATACCAGTTATGTTGCAGGAAAATTTTAAGGGATATACAAAGTACTATTAAAAGAAAAATTGCAAGAATATAAAAATTCAGCAACTTGAGCTATTTTGAAATCTGTTAAGTCTTTTTCTTGAAAATATTAACATTGGGTCTGATTACTATTCATAATGAACACGTGGAGTTTCTTTTTATTCCAGATCCCTGATAATTAGTATTCTGACCTACCTAATTCCTTCTTTCTTAACTCCTGTCTCCCTCACTATTTTACAGATGAGCCAGAGAATACCTCGGCACCAAATGCTCTAAATAAAACCACAACACGGTTCCTGATTTAAAAATTAAAAAAAAACAAACCATGGCTCTGTTAATTGTAATTTTCTTCTCAAGAGGTATCTACATCTTTCAATTTTAACATTGACTGCATTCAGTTTTTTAAGGTCAAGAACTGTAGTTTTCTATGTTGAATTACTGGTAAGACACTGGCAACCAGTGAAAGTTCTTTATGGACTGGACTCAAAAGCTCTTGTGTACTGTCAATCCAGTATTCATTACTCAAAGCAAATGTCATATGCACAATAGTTCTATTGTGGATACAGAACCAAGTTCCATTTCAACAACAACGCAGCGGTAAACTCCTCCTCATCTGGTCCTATGCTGTGGACATCTGGTTTTAGTCAGGCATTTTAGAGTCATCTCAGACATCTTTATTAGCTTTGTTGGATCATAAGTTTTTACAGAAACCAGACTCTTCAGGAGCAAACTATTTTCTTTCCTATCTGCTACCTAGTTCTGAGTATGCATGACCATTTCACAATCTCTCCTAGTACCTGACTCATAAACTAATATTCTGGTAGAGTTTTGCTCCTTGGATAGAAATTTGATAGATTACCTCCTAACTTTTTATTTTCTCTATTTTCTAAATATTTTATACAGAGCTTGCATTAGTTTTTAGGAAGAAAATAAACTTGGGGGAAAAAAAAAGAGTAGTGCCAAAGAGTGCCAAGTGTTATCTATGCCAGTGAAATTCTGATCTACTTTCCTGTTGCATTATGAAACTACTTCAGAAAGAATTTTACTTCTAATTAGAAATATGCAAAGTACCTCTTTTTCTGCAAGTATGAAAATGTTGTCCATATCTCTCTCTGCTCTGTTCCAATGTAGTTTAGAAAATGAGATTTCAAAATGTGTAGACAGGTGGTTTGCAGGCCACATCAAGCCCATGTCTTCATTCTGTCTGATGACCACAAGATTTAAATTGAATTAAATATATATCCAATGGACTCTTAGTTCTCCACTGGCTCACCGCACATTCAGGTAATTTTTGTGACCCCCTGAAGGCATTTGATTTTGATGCTTTTATGATGGAATTGAATAAGACATAAATTGACATGATATATCATATGCCAGGCAAAACAACCATCTTATACTAAGGCTGTTATTCTGTTCTTCATCTTGCACATGGAAAAAATGAATTTTTGGGGGGGAATAAGAAGCTATATTCAATTCAGAATCCACAGCCACATGCCTTGTGTATAACCTAATAATTTTCTCTTACAACTCCCTTTTTAATCCATTCTCAAAATAATATTCCTGGAGTGTGTGACTTACACTTTTCATCATTGTCATATTTTTGTTGTTGTTGTTGTTAACTGTGTGACCCAATCCCCTTCAAGTGTTAAGGAAACAAAAATGGATACTGCTGAAGGTATTGTACCACCAGAAAGAGTGCTGACATGTAAATTAGAGCAGGAGTGTGAGAGTTGATACAAAAACGTTCTGTGGAAAGCAGAGGATGAGGATTGGGATTGTGCCTGGGAAAAAGTTTTTCAAAAGTGACAATGGAGCTGATTCTTGAAAGAAAAGTAGACACTCAGCTGGTGATCATGTCAGACAAAAGCATTTCAATTCAAAAGAAGAGCAAATGCAAAAACGTGGATTCAAAGGAAGTCTTGTGAAATTCTGGGAAGTGCAAGCAGTTTGGTTTGACTGGTCCACCAGAGAATAAAGAATGGGGAGAAATGAAATACACATTCATTGGCTTAATGGCTCATTTGTCTGGTGACTTGTTGTTTTAAGCATTAAGGATGTAACAACAATTTACATCCTTACAGGATTTATTGCACAGATTTCACAGTCTAATGTGGAATATAGAGTAGTAAGGAGGGAAAAAAAGAAAGTGTGATATGTGCTATGATAAAATAAGTCCAGAGTTCCTGAGCCGAGGAGGATGTGTAGAGATAGACAAGTGTGTGGTAGAATTCCTGATAATGCTGTTCAATTCTACCTTTTGAAATGAAGGACTTGTTTATCTAGCTTTTGCGTGTGCTGCCAGAAAATAATCTGCAAAACATAGTATTGTCAAAAGCCATACTTCCTTTCAGAGATATATTGCATCCAATGCATGATCCATGAATCCCTGGCCCACTTGGTCCAACCTGGAACAACTCTGGATGGCCATTCCAGCTATAGAGCTACATATGCGGTGGGCTGAGAGGCCTTTGTTGGGGCTGGATCACAGCTCAACTTGTACCTCTGCCCACCCCAGCCTCCTCCATTCTTTCACAGGTTTTGATCCATGGGGAATTCCCTAATAAATATTGTTTTAGGATGAAGTTTCATTCTATGTAACTTGGATTTTGTGCTGTAATCAAATAGAGCCAGAGAAGGTGTTTAGCAAGGAAACAACTTAATTGTATGTATAAGTGTACAGGGGCAAAATCCAAGAGAAGGAGATTAATTAAAAGGATGCTATAATCATCCAAGCAATAAATGTTTGAATGTAAATAGAGGCAGTGACCATGGGGTGGAGAAAAGAGATGAATGCAATATGTATTTAAAGCAATATCAGGAGGATCTGGTGATTAGTTAATTATAGGTGGTGGGCATGGTTAAATCATCTAAGTGTCCTATGTTTTTGGCTTGGCACAGAGAATAAATTTTGGTGCCACTAATCAAAATAGAAAATATAGGGGAAGAAGCAGGGTCATCAATAAATATGACAAGTTTACTTTGGCCAGGTCAATGCAGTAAGATCAGGTGATGCTTGGCAGATGGTTAAAATTATGCATTAAGATAACAAAAGCAAGGTCAATGCTAGAGATAAAGGTTAGGGAATTGTCAGCATATATGTGGTAGTTAAATTCATAGTTGTGAAAGAGCTTAGGGTGTCACTGTTCTGCTCTAAAATGGTCAGATCTCCATATTGCTTATGAAAGCAATTTCTGACTCCTCCAAATGGCATTCAGACACAAAAATGATGGTTAAGCACTATGGACAGTGGCAAGATTGCCTGTATATCCCCACCCCCTCTTCAGCCCACTCTCATTAAATGGTTCCATCATCTCCCCTGTCTAGATTTTATGCCTTCCCTCCTATTTCTCTCTTGGACCATATCTAATGCTTAAAGCAACTGTGCTTAAAACCATCTGGTTCAAACTTTTCCTTTCTCTTTTCTTCTCCCTTATTTTTTTAATCTGATGAAGAACTTGAGGCTTAAGAGGCTAAATGATTTGTCCAAAGCCACCTTCCCTGGCAAACAACATATGTGAGAAAACCCAGATTTCCAGGATCATGACATAATGCTCTACTGAAATAAAATACAGAGTAGAGAGACTCCACAGTTCTCCAAGCAACATATTTCAAGCTAACAGACATTTCTCAAATAAAGACATGCAAATGATCAACAGACGTGTGAGGAAATGTTCAACATCTCTAATCATCAGGGATTGCAAATTAAAACCATAATGATATATCATCTTACACCAATTAGAATGGCTACAATAAAAGGGTGAAAGATAACAAGTGCTCATGAGAACGGGGAATAAAAGGAACCCTGGTGTACTTTTAGTGGGAATATAATTAGTATAGCCAAACAGTAAGTAAGAAAATTAGTTTAAAAACTAAAAATAGAATTATCATATGCTTCAGTAATCCTACTTTTGAGTATATAACCAAAGGAATTGAAATCTATCTTTTAAAGAGGTATCTGTACTCCTTCATTCATTGCAGCATTATTCATAAGCACCAAGATATAGAGACAACCTAAGTGCATGTCAATGAACGAATGAATGAATGAAAAAATAGTATGGAATACTCTACAGCCTTAAAAGAAGGATATTCCTTAAAAGAATATAGAATATCCCTTAAAAGAAGGATATTCTACAATTAACTATAGTATGGATGAATCTGGAAGACATTATGCTATGCCAAATAATCCAGACATGGAAAGGTAAATACTGCATGAACTTATATGCAAATCTAAAAAGTCACATACATAAATTCAGAGAGTAGAATGGAGATTACCAGAGGTAAGGAGAAGCTTGGGGAAACAAAAAATATTGGTCAAAGTATACAAAACTTGTTAAACAGGAGGAATAAGGTTTAGTGACCTATTTGCACACTAGGTGTCTATTGTTAATATATATTTCGAAATTGCTGAAAGAGTAGTTTTAGATGTTTTCACCATACACACAAGAAAAATAAGTAGGTGAGATGATAGATATGTTAGTTGCCATAATTTTATTATTCCATTATACCATACTGTATCATATAAATATATACACTTATTAGTTTGATAAAAATACTTTCAAAATGACTAAAAATAGTAAAAAAAAATAAGAATTCTGATTCTCTATATCTTGGGGAAAATATTTTATTATTATTCATCATTTCTTTTTAAGGTTAGATAACCCAAATCTAATACACCATTGTTTTTTTCATCTTACTCACTTTTTATAATTTTCCTCAGAATTCTAAAGTATTTTTGAGCTTGTCTTCAAATTCATTGATCTGATTTTTGGCATTTTCTAATTGCTTCCATTTCATTTTTTCAAAGCTTGTAGCATCATGTTCTTATATCTAAAGCAATCTTTTCTAATATCAAATTACTTCCATTTTAAAAGACCATGTTAGTTTTTTGACAGATCTACTAGAATAAAATTAATTTACTACAAAGTTTACTCTTTTAAATCTGTTGGTTTTAGGATATCCAGAGTTGTGCAACCTTCAACACTATCTAATTTCAGAACATTTTCATTATCCCCAAGGGAAACCCCATACTAATTAGCAATCATTCCCTGTTTCCTCTCCCCTTCAACCCCTGACAATAATTAATCTACTATTTTTCTATGGAATTTCCTAGATATATGACATTTCATATATATATGTAGAATAATACAACATGTAGTCTTTTGTGTCTAGTTTATTTCACTTAGTATAATGTTTTCAAAATAAATCTGTGTTATAGCATGTGTCAGTACTTCAGCCTTTTTTATTGCTGAATTATATGTCCCTGTGTGTGTCACATTTTGTTTAACCAATCATAAGTTAATGGACATTTAGGTTTTTTCCAACTTTTTAGTTATTATGAATAATGCTTGTATAAATATTGCTGTATGTATTATTGTGTAAACATGTTTTCATTTCTCTTGAGTAAATACCTAGGAATAGAATTGCTGGGTCATAGGGTAACTCTATGTTTAACTTTTTGAAGAACTGCCAAACCATCTGCCAAAGTGACTGTACCATTTTATATTCCCACCAGAAATGTATGAGGGTCTTAACTTTTTCATCCTTGCCAATAATTTTTATTGTCTATATTCTTCATCATAGTTATTCCACTAAGTGTGAAGTAGCATTTTACTGTGTTTTTGATTTGCACTTACTTACAGAAAATGTTGAGCATCTTTTCATATGCTTATTGGTCATAAGCATATCTTCTTTGAAGCAATGTTTCTTTGGATTATTTAAAAATTGGATTATCTCTTTATTGTTGAGTTGTCAAAGTCCTAGAAGCAAATCATGTTCTATTTATATGATTTATCTATTTATTTTAAAAAATATTCTCTCATTTCATGGGTTTCTTTTGAAGCACAAAAGGTTTTGATTTTATGAAGTTCAATTTATTTACTTTTATCTTATTATTTGTGCTTTTGGAGTCATATATAGGAAGCTGCTATCTAATCCAAGGTCACAAATATTTATTCCCATATTTTCTTTTAAGAGTTTTACAGTTTTAGCTCTTACAACCAGGTCTGTGATTCATTTTATGTTAAAGTTTGCACATAGTGTACATATGGTATGTTCTTTTGAATTTTGTTGATAACCCAGTATATTTCAAGTACTTGGAATTTAGAAATCTTTCTAAAGTTTTTTTTGTCTTCTTTTTGTTATTAACCATCTCATGGGTGAAACATTTAAATTCATCCCTTTGGTTAATTCTCCTTTTATAGGATTAAACTGAGTCTTTTTATTCAATAGATGCTTTATATATTTATTTACGGCATTCATGTCCATGAATGGATTCACAGTTAATGTCAGAATTGTTTGAGGGTCATGTTCAAATGTTAAGTTCAGTTAGTGGGAGAAGGGAAAATTTTAAAATGTACCACAATTACTTTTAATAAATTTGGATTCTAGGTATCTGTGGCAGTAAGACACTATGTAGTATGCTGTCTGGGGAGTCCATGGGATATTGCTCTGTATTATGACTTAGATGTGAGGCATCCTCCAAAAGTTAATCTGGTGAGGATTAACTGGGTGGTAACTGAAGGTGGTTAGGGTGTGGCTGAGAAGGTGGATCACTGGGGGCATGATTTTATACAAGGGTGTACCAGTTGCAAAATATATTTTGTAACTGCCAAGTGGAGTTTCTCTCTGCTTTCTGATCATCATTTGAGCTGCTTGCCTCCACCACACTCTTCTGCCATGATGTTCAGCCTCATCTTAAACTCATAGGAATGGAGCTGGCTGTCTATGGACTGAGACCTCTGAAATAGTGAGCCCTTGAATAAACTTTTCCTCCTCTACAGTTTTCTTGTTGGGTCTTCTAGTCAGAGCAGCAAAAAGTTGACTAAAACACCCTTTGTGAACTCCAGTATTACTGGACTTTTTGTAGATGATGGTAGGATTGGTATTTGACTCTCTCTGACTGCCCTATATCTCACATTTGCTTCCAGACATAGAACACTGTAATAGAAATTCCCTAAAGTTCATAGCAGGCACTGATTCTTAAACCCCCACCCCCTACCTTTCCTATTCCGTTGGATATTCAGTGGTGGTTCAAAATACAAATTCAGATCAATATCTTGATTTAGAACCTTTCTTCAGCTTCTCATTTGGATGTGTTCATTACTGAATATTCTGGGCTTCCATCTAGTGACCCAGATTTGCTCATGTTTTTATTTTCCTCACCTTTTTTTAAAAAAAATTGTTGAATTTATTATTTAACTAGTACAGAAAAACATAAAGTTATCTATATTAACAGGACACTGAGAGAGAGAGATGTTTTTTAAAGTTGTTTTTTTTTTTTTGTAGTTGAGTATGAACAGAATGCCTTTATTTTTACTTTATTTGTTTATTTTTATCTAGTGCTGAAGATTGAACTCAGTGCCTCACACATGCTAGGGAAGTGCTCTGCCACTGAGCTACAGCCCCAGCCCTTGGGTAATGTTTAAAGCAGTTTAAAAATATCTATCTCCTCATACATCTACCATCTCCTTAAGGTAAAAACTTTCAAAATTCATGCTTCTAACTTTTGGATCAGAATCATACTTTGTTGTTATCTATAGTCATCTTTTTGTGCAATAGCACACCAGAATGTCTTGTTCCTATCTGACTATGACTCAGTAACATTGATCATCTCACCCTAGGCTCTTATGTTTATGCTGAGGTTTCCTATACTCATCTGTCTCAGCTTCCCTGCCACCAACCTTGGTGACTGATTTCAAGCATTTCACTCAAATCAGGAAACCTGACTGTGCTTCCTCTGAAGGTCTTAGTACTTCCACATTGCCTGGCCTTTCCTTCTTCTCCTAGACAGCCTCAGTGACACCTAAGGTAACCAGGTCTTTGTAATATAGAAGCACCTAACACACAGGAGGTTTTCTTTTTCTTTTTTCTTTTCTTCATCCTGGGATTTTCCCCAGGGTTTTGCAAAAGCTAGGCAAGTGTACTGAAAACTACATTCTCAGCCCTTTAAATTTTTTTTTTTTTTTTTAATTTTGAACCAGGGTCTCACTCAGTTGCCCATGCTGGCCTCAAACTTGTGAGCTCCAACTTCAATCACCTGAGTATCTGGGATTACAAGTATGGACTTTGATACACAATATAAGATCCTTAAAGATGCTGAAATACCTGTTTCATTTTTATATTGCCCATTGCACCCTGCCTCGTGTAAACACACGTTAAACAAATGTTAAAGGAAAAATTAACTTCAATATTACATCGAATCTTTGGTGAAAAAAAAAAAAAAACCTTTCTCCTTATTTCAAACAACTTGAAGAAAGATAGGTTTTCTCCTTATATTTATAGATTTGAAATGATATAAGTGGTTATCAGAATTTGTACATAATACCTATCTAGAGATTACTTAGAATACAGAAATACCAGATCCTCAGCAAGTTTTAATAATAAAAGAGTTGATTAGCTGGGCGCACTGTAATCCTAACACACCTGTAATTCTAGCAGCTTGGGAGGCTGGGGCAGGAGGATTGTGAGTTCAAAGCCAACCTCAGCGAGAGCAAGTTGATAAGCAACTCAGTGAGACCCTATCTCAAAATAAAACACAAAATAAGGCTGGGGATGTGGCTCAGTGGTTGAGTACCCCTGATTGCAATTCCCAGTATCCTCTAAACTGACAAATAAATAAGTAAAAGAGTTGATTGATTAGTGATGAAATTGCACTTTTGTCTTCAGTATACTAATTGAAATTAATATTTTTCTTACTTATACATTCTCACTTATTTTCCCAAAAGGATTTAAGGGAACTGACATAAATATATTTGATGTAACAATACTTAACTCAAAATCCATAATTTATAAAGAAATATAAAAGAATAAAAATAGTGTAGGAAAAAGAAAATGAGTTCAGGAGGGAATTTCATAAACAAAATGTATAGGGGTCACATATAGTCCTTGCTTGTGCAGGGCCTCATATTTGGCTTTGACTTTCCCAAGTCATTTCAAGAGGTCCCTACCACCAGTTGAAAGGTAGTGTCTATAAGATTTATACCAACCAGTTGCTCAGGATGCAAAATTTCTGCATTTACTGGAACCTGAGAGAAATTTCTCCAACAGGTTGCCACAAAGATTATACTGTAAATCATAATGACTACCATACTTACAGCCAACAGCACATTTCAAAGAAGTTGATTCTCAATATAGGCTAAGGACACAGTTCTTTACACAGAAAATCAGTAAAATACTTTCTGATCCTATGGTATTCACAACACCAGCAATAGTCCTGTTGGTGGTACTAATGGGAACATTTACACAATCAACCTAAAATATCTAGATGGTTCCAACATAGCTCAACAGCCTCAAAAAAGTAAAAGAGCAAGAAGTTTATTGTAGCAGTCAAATTTCTGCTGTAATACTGCTGCATAACAACCAGTCATTATTATTAGAGGTTAAACAATGTAAATATTTATTTTTCTTGCTCAAAGGTTTGATTAGCTCTTTATTCCCTCATTCTTAAACTAGTGAGTATCCAGTATATTATAGAAGCAAAAGTAGTAAGACCGCTTTTAAAAAGCTTCACATCTGGGCTGGGGATGTGGCTCAAGCGGTAGCACGCTTGCCTGGCATGCGTGCGACCCGGGTTCGATCCTCAGCACCACATACCAACAAAGATGTTGTGTCTGCCGAGAACCAAAAAATAAATATTAAAAATTCTCTCTCTCTCTCTCTCTCTCTCTCTCTCTCCTCTCTCACTCTCTCTTAAAAAATAAATAAAAAAATGTTTAAAAAAAAAAAAAAAAGCTTCACATCTATTAACTTCAACTGGCCAAAACAAGTAGCCACTTCCCGCATGAAGTAGGTGGGGAAATACATTCTACCTACTCAGATGGGAGATATTGCCAAGCCACTTGACAAATGTGTGACTCTAGAACAGGGAGAGTGAAGAATTGAAAATAATCTAATTATTACAGCCATAATTCTTTTTTATATTCTCCTTCATCTTTTATTTCCCATTTCATACAGTCATATGTCACTTAATAAAGTCTGAGAAATTGACTTTAGACCATTTTGTTCTTGTGTGAACAGTATAGAGTGTATGTATTTAAAAAAAACTTGGATGGGATGGGCAGATTGCTCAATGTAGCCTCCTGATGTGGTTAAAAAGATGTATGTGGTTGCTGCTGGTGTAACATGGCATACTGTATTACAGTAAACCTTTTTTAAAAAAAAAACTATATATATATATATATATATATATATAAATAATTAGAAGGCATATGCTCTAAAATAAGGATAAAAAGTATTGTATGCTAAGTACATAAACCAGTAACAGCCATTTATTTATTTATTTATTTATACCAGAGATTGAACTCAGGGGCATTTAACCACTGAGCCATATCCTCAGCTGTATTCTGTATTTTATTTGGAGACAGGGTTTCACTGAGTTGCTTAGCACCTCAGTTTTGCTGAGGCTGGCTTTGAACTCGAGGTCCTCCTGCTTCAGCCTCCCCAGCTGTTGAGATTATAGGCATGTGCCACTTCGCACGGTAGTAACAGTCATTTAGTATCATTAAGAAGCATTATGTACTTTTATGTATAGATATGCTATACATTCATATGACTAGCAATGTAGTGGTTTGTTTATACCATCCCACTACAGACACTCTACCATGTCAGGATGGTTACAACTTGGGTGAGTTTTCCTGTTTTGTTATGATCTTATGGTTCACCCGTGTACATGTGGTTCATCACTGACTGAAACAGTGTTGTGCAACACATAATTGTACTTCTAAGAATTGTACAGAGTTGGATCTGTAAGGAAATTTGCAGGTTGTCTAGGGTGATCATTTCACTTTACAGATGAGTTATCCAGGGGCCCATAGAAACTATGGGATTGGGCTAAGATCACACAATAAGTTTAAAGGTCTTCTATATGAACTAAATGCTATAACTTTTCTTCTACAATCTACCTCTAAACATTCAACATGTAATTCTTAGTTTAGTTTGAGAGATAAATATGCAAGGTTCTGAGCTTCAGTTTTCAGAGTATAAGCCTGGATTGGCTGTGGATATGAAGACCTTTAGTAGTACTGTGGGTGGGGGGACTTTAAAATTTAGGCTCTGATTTAGAAAAATTGATTTTTCATAGAATGACTGCTCTGTGAGTATGGGTGTGGGGGGGCAGTGAATTTCTTAAAAAAATATTTACAGCCTCCTAGCTGTTGTTATTAAATAGGCAATATTTCCAGAAGGAAATGTTTGGTTTGTTTCCTAGTTGCTTTCCATTGTCCCCACATTTCACGTAACAAAGAATCAAATATAAGGAAGGGCAAGGGGTGGGTAGGTTGAAATGGGAGTGGAGGGTTGCCAGAGATGGAGGAAAGATATAAAATCGGGCCTTTTCAAGCTGACTTTTGTTTTTTTAAGTTTCCTAATCACCAGTGGCAATGTGTTTGGCTTGCTCCTCAAAAGCAGATCTGAGCTGGTTAGCAAGCTAACAGTACTGGAGGAGGGACTGTTTTGAGAGAAGGGAGCAGCTGTTCTTCTGGAGCTCCCCAGCAGACAGGGAGCCTCTCCATTACCTCAGTGTTCCTAGATGGTATTGCTGACAGCCCTTGTTCTGCTCTGTTTACTGTTCTAATTCCTAGGTCAGTTTGACCGGATATTATATTTTTTAAAAAGACATAAAATAGCTTAAGATAGATATTATTTGTTATTAATATCCTGTCCAAGGCTGAAAGTTTCTTTAACATTTCATGCTTTTACTTCCAGTTTGTTTACTTCTGCAAATGAGCTCTCCTGGCAAGAAACTTGACTCCTGCAGATGATATTATCTTGGAAGAATGTAGGGCTAGGCTACAGGGTAGTTTTTCTGAGAATCAATGATCTGACCACATGCAATAAACAGAGCTGGGATAATTAGCAACCTTTCAACATGAAAACAGAACAATAATTTAAATACATAACTTTAAAATAGAAATACAGAAAAAGATGCAAAATGTTTTGCAATAATGATTTCCTATCTTCATATTTTTGTGTTCCCTTTATTTTAGCCTTGAACAGATGGTCCCCCAATTTCCAACTATGATCTCATTTTTAGCATAAAAACATTTCACAGAGCTTCACATAATAGTAGTTGTACTTTTAGTAGAAGTTGCCTAAGAAAGTATATAAGGGCAAAACACATTGCCATAAACTCAGTAATGCTTTTTATTAAAATCATACCTTATTGAACAAGAGGACATCTATATTCATTTTAAGACGAGTTGTACATATCAACGCAAGCCACCTTATGTAGGGTAGATAAGCATACCTCATGGGACTGTACGTCCCCTGGTAGTAATTTTAAAGCTCTGCAGACATCCAAGCAACATGGGTTGGTATCTAAAGTTTGTCTTTCATCTTGTGCCTGTCAATCTGGGGAGTTGTCCCTTTTAATCATATCATTTGCTCTCCTGTCTACATGGGCACAGCAAACAGGACATATATAATGAATGGAGCCTAGTCTTTCTAAAAGTCAGAATATTGGAATTGGAGCCTTTTTTGATTATCTAATAATATAATTTCTGAGGAATTCAACTTCTTTGAGACTGTTTTACCTTTCATAAAACTAGGAATGGGGCTGGTGAGATACTTGTTTAGCTCAAGTCAGCATATCACTGTGAGGATAAATGAGAATGCATAGCACTTAGTCATTTAAATAATAAATGTTGGCTGGCCCATCAATATTTTCATAGAATTTTCCCATTTGACCTGAGTGACTTCCATGCTTTCTAGGCTGACTGTGGGCAGCTGTAGACAGGAAGTGAGAGGTCTGAACAGTGAACAGGCTGGGAGGATGATCTGGGGTTAAGATTTACCTCTGTCATTTCTGTGAATCAGCTAACCTCTCCCGGCCTTAGTGAACTGAGAAATGGACCAAAATCTCAGAGGTGTTCACTCCTTGCAATGGGGCTCTTTATTTTCCCCTAAATGAAGTTGGATTGCAGATATCCAAAATATAAACCAGATACCAAAAATGATGCAGGTTTTTAATAGGCTGTTTAAAATGTTTGTATGTGTGGTGGCACATGCTTGTAATCCCAGTGGCTTCGGAGGCTGAGACAGGAGGATTGATCACGAATTCAAAGCCAGCCTCAGCAAATGTGAGGTGCTAAGCAACTCAGTTTGAGACCCTGTCTCTAAAATATATATATATATATATATATATATATATATATATACATATATATACACACACACACACACACAAAATAAGGTTGGAAATGTGGCTCAGTGGTCCAGTGCCCCTGAGTTCAATCTCTATTACCACCACCACCACCACCCCACCCCACCCCACCCCCGACAAAAAAGCTCATTGAGTGCAATTGAGGCCCTGGAAGTACAGCTTGGAAAAAACTGGTTTATTTCATGCTCAAGATCCAGTTCTACAAGAAGACATATTATTAAAGTGAGAGATGTTCCTGCCCAAATATTGCTTGTTATCATTTACATGGGACATTTTGCCCTGATGTTCAAGTCCCCTAAGGAAATGGAAACTTCAAGCAGAACTTGGAGTATAAAAGAAATCAAAGTGAGTTCTGTGTTCTCGAGAAGCAATGATGACCTAATTTAATGCCCTTCCTCATGTTAATAATTTTTTCTCTAGAGACCTGGGCCAGAGTTGGGTTTGGGGGCACAGATCTGTAATCCCAGCTTCTTGGGAGGCTGAGGCAGGAGGATCACAAGTTTGAGATCAACCTGGGCAATTTTGCAAGACCTTGTCTCAAAATAAAAACTTTAAAAGGACTGGGGATACAGCTCAGTGGTAGAGAGCTCCAGTACTGAAAAAATAACTAAATAAAAGGAACTAGGAGAGAATCTAAATACTTACCATAATCTCACCCTTTAACCTGCCTGTTTATGCCTTTGATAGAATTCCACACACCTATTACATGATTCTCCTCTGGAATTCAGGATAGGGATCATGGACTCAAATCTTTGAGTTTTCAGAGATTTAAATGTTTTTATAGAATTCTGGCCAGGCTTTGCTTATCCATTTCCCCTGTCAGAGTTTGTCACCCTTGGAGATAAAACTATTTATCTTTTTCCAAAATAGTAATTCTTAGACATTTCTTACATTCACTGATTGAAAAATCTGACTTTTTCTAGCTTCAAATATCATCAAATGCATAACTGTCTGGTAAATTAGTCCTGTGATAGCATGCTCTGAACTGCAAAGTCCCCACAAGCTTCAGGGCTACTAAAGATGAAACCTGGATCTGAAAGATTCATCTTTTCTCTATGCCTAATAGTATCTGACATTCAGAGGACATTCAGTCTTGAATGACTGACTGGCAAAATGAATTGAGTCAATTTGTGACAACTCATTCAATGGGAAGAACTGAATAACATGATTGTTTCTGAAAGCAGCCATTACAAAGTTTACCACTTGATTTGACACTGAGTAAATCTAGTTATAATGGTATAGACTCCCACAATGCCCCTGTACTCCAAGCACCCTCAGAAAATTTGAGTTACCAACCCACTCTTGGGTTATTTTCAGGGTGCAGACTGCACTGTCACCCAGCAGCAGATCTCATTTCCAGCCATGGGAGAAAGTGAGGGGAGCTGAGGCTTGAGGATGGTGGAGGAGTACGGTTAATGATGAGACCACAGAGACACAGTCACCGAGGTTCTCTCCTGATCTTCCCCCTTGTTAGCTACGTGATCCTGAACAATTTACTAGCTTTGTATCTATAAAATAGATATCAGCTAATGTGAGGATTTTATGAGTTAATGCCCTAAAGCTTTTAGTGCTAAGCATGTTGAAAATATTCAGGAAGTTTTGATTCTTAAGCATTCATTCTGGTGTAGTGAAAAGAATACAAGTTTCGCATTAGACAAGCCAGGCTTTTAATTCAGGCCCTGGCTCTTTTTCTTTAATTTCACTAAACTTGTTTGGTCCTGTGTAAAATGCGGATAATAACATACCAGTGGAACAAAATGCTATTTAAACTTTGCAGACTATAGGCTTCTGATTTCTAGGACTCATAAATTTAGGAAAACACCTTTATGGGTATGAAGGAGGAAGCCTCAGGCAGAGAATAAATTGCTTTTGCATAATAAAATAAAAAATTATGAGCATCCCAGAGCTGAAGGTGAAAGCAACAACACTAGGAAGTTCAATAAAATCGCCCAGTTTGGAACTCTATTGGTAGCAATAGTCTTAATATCCGATATTAAATTATTTGTTACTTGGCAATAGAATGGACCATTGCTTACTTTTTCCCCCTAAGTTAAAGAGCTGTTTGTTTCCCAGGTAGTCATATGTGGGTGATACTTTGGGAATAAAGGGATTGGGGTGATGCTTTATAGTCTTAGGTGAGGTGATAACAGCAAAAAAAAAGGAAAGCAAACACAGGGAGAGGTGAGGACAAATGGAGAATTTGGCCTGCTAAGTAAAAAGAATGTGAAGCAAAGAAAGAAAGCTGGAGATGTGGGAAGAAACAGTGGATTTTTCACCAGCATGTGAGATGACAACTGGAAAGTTATATTTTACCCTGATCTTAAAGGATTAAAAAACCAGAATCAATTGAAGAACCTCAGTTCCCTGGCACTTGAGTTACAGACTCAGCAGGATTCTTAATGACAATTAAAGGTAATGGATATAAACTCCCAGCACAGAGTAATCATTTGATAAATGACAGCTATCATCATTCATCCTGTTAATTCATATATTATTCAAGAAATATTTATCTAACCCGAGGAAGCTGGACTATGAGCAGATGGTACACGGTAGAGGCAGTGAAGTATATCAAGGCTGAGACTTTCCTAACATCCTTCCTCTATCTTCCTACATCTCAGCCACCTGCCTGCCTCTTCTTTTTGTACATGAAAATATACTCCCTAAAGGAACGGTCTGGGCTTCCAGGAATGCTGGGGCTGTGCCTTGTGGAGAGCTCAGGCAGGCTTGTGTTATGGTAAAGAATTTTATCTAAGTCATATTCACAATTTAGAGAATGCCTATAGGCTGAAAATTTTTAAATTATTTCATTAATCAACTCACTTAAGAGTGACAAACAGTGTTCTAAAAAAACATAGTTATTTAACTTGTGATCCATTTTCCAGTAAGTGACTACCAAGATAGCTGGAGCACAAGAATAGGTAATGGCTTTGTTTTCCCAAGATGTAGTCATTGCCATTATTTTTAGATAAAAGATTTAGAGTCAGAAGCACAACTCATAATTATGTTGCTATGATTCTACAAGAGGTTGTTTTGTAGAATTAATTCAACTGTGAAAACTTTAAAGCCACTACATTTTCTGAAAAAAAAATCAGAAGATAAAAACTGGAAATAACATATTCCATGACATGCAGTGTTATGTTCCTGAAAACATCTTAGATCTTTCCACTTTGCAGCTTGCATGCCCCCTTCTCTCACCCCTGTCCTAGTCTCCACATAGTTTTTACCCTGCTCTGCCAACTGTTGAAGCACACTGATGTCCTCTCCTCATGAAGCATTCCTGTTGCCCCCAGCTTGATGGATTTTTCCTGTCACTTCAGCACTGATTTGTGTATTGTCTTCAACTTTTCTTAGAACTCTTTGAATTCTAAGTTTGTATTCAAGTTTACTTTCAGATGTGTCTCACTGTTTCCAAAGCAAGATTTGTGCTGTATGGTAATTTTACATTTCAAAGACAATATGGCAGATCAATATTATCAAAGAACCGGAAGACAGAAGTAAAAAATTTAATCTCATTATCTTAATATAAATACTGAACTCCTTGCTTTAGGATATTTCTTCATGAACTTTTCTATGCTTACTTTTTCATTGACTTAATCTTAGAGGATATGCAATTTCATATCCTGATTTTTTTCAGTTAATGTTACATCACAACCATTACTCAAGTTGTTATAAAGACTTTGACAGTTACAAAGGCTGCAAAATATTACTATTTCTTTATAGTTAAACTTTTAGATTATATTACACTAGCATAACATTGTATTTGACATCTTTATGCATATATAATATATAGTTTTTCAGTGCATCTCTGCGAATATGTGTATTATATATTTTTAAAAATGTTTTTTTAGTTGTAGATGGACACAATACCTTTATTTTATTTGATTATTTTTCATGGTGCTGATGATCGAACCAGTGCCTCACATGTGCTAGCCAAGTGCTCTACCACTGAACCACAAGCCCAGCCCCTTTTTATTTTTTTATTTTTATTTTATTTTTTTTAGAGAGAGTGAGAGAGGAGAGAGAGAGAATTTTTAATATTTATTTTTTAGTTCTCGGCGGACACAACATCTTTGTTGGTATGTGGTGCTGAGGATCGAACCCGGGCCGCACGCATGCCAGGCGAGCGCGCTACCGCTTGAGCCACATCCCCAGCCCTTGATATTCTTTTCTATCAGATAGAATTCCCAAGGGAAAATTACTGAACCAAATAATGTGATTTTTTTTATGGTTTTAAATGATATATTTTGTTAAACTGCTTTCTAAGGGAGTTGAACCAGTTTATATCATCAAAAATATATTGAAAGGGTAAAGTTTCTAAGCTGGAAAGCTTGAATGTAAAAGATTAGGTATTATTAAGTTCCTCTGTTACACCCAGAACTTGGAATTCCTGAGATAGTTAAAACAACGCCCTACTGGCCATTTAGCCTAGGGCCCTGTGCAGTTCCTCACAGGGCCCGAACCAATCAGTTTGAATGTGTAACCCGCTTACGAATGACGAAATCACCCCCGCCCCACCTGTTTCTGCCAATGATTGTGCCAATCACGTCTCAGAGTTGTTGTTCAATTTCCCCTCGCCTCATGATGATTTGTTCTGATGTATGCAAAGCCCACCGCCCTCTCCAAAAAGTGTACTTAAGCTCCACCTGACTTCCGTTCTGGGCTCTGGGCTGCTCTCCTTTCTTGAGTAAGCACGCAGCCCCAGCACGCTGGAATGGATCCCCAATAAATCCCCTTTTGCCAATTGCATGGAGTAAGTCTCTTGTGTGGTCTCTCCCTCCGACGCTCCGCCGGACCCCTCTTACAGTATGAATGTGTCAGTTTCTTCCAACCATCATCAGAATTATTTCCTAAAAATGCAAACTTTCATATGAGTGAAATGGGGTGATATCAGTTTACTTTAATTTTTTAGTATGACTATTTTAAGCATACAGAAAAGTATTGAGGAAAAAAATTGTATAACTCATGGACCTGGCTTACCAAATCTTAACAAATTTCTAAATTTTCTAAATTTAATTAAAATAAAATTTTACGTATATTGAAATCTGCATACTCCCTTCAATTCCAATGTCCTCTTCACCTTACTGTACAGAGACAACTGGAATTTGATGTTTGTCATTCTTTTGCATTTCCATTTCGGTATGTTATTAAATGTTTGCTTGTTAATGAAATTGAATGTTTTCCCCTATAGTATAGCTAATATTAAAGTGCTCAGGTTTTAGAGTCAGGTAGAGCTCTTTGAATTCCTGCTCTGCTACTTGCTAACCACATCTCTTTAGACCGTTCTATGCCTCAGTTACTTCATCTATAAAATGAAGATAATAACAGTTCCTTTTTTTTTTTTTTTTTTTTTTTTTGTACTAGGGGAGCTTAAGCACCAAACCACATCCCCAGTCCTTGTTTATTTATTGTTTTGAGGCAGGATCTGTCTAAGTTGCCTAGGGGCTTGCCAAATTGATAAGTCTGGCCTCAAACTTGTGATCCTCCAGTCTCAGCCTCATGAGTTGCTGGGATTATAGGTGTGTACCTGGCTCTCTTCCTGTTCTTTATCAGGTTGTTTGAAGTTGAAACAGGCAGTGCATGTAAAGTTCTTTGCATATTACTCATCATTTAATACTACCTTATAATTTATTCTAGTTCCTTGTGTGAATTATTTTGTCCTTCATAGAAAGATGAGATTACCTGAATTATGAAGCATTCTTCAAACATGATCATATTAACTTCACACATGGCTGTATGAGGCTGGGGCAGGAGGATCACAAGTTAAAGGCCAGTCTCAGTAACTTAGTGAGGTACTAAGTAACTTATCAAGGACTTCTCTCAGAAATTAAAAATAAAAAGGGCTGGGGATGTTGTTCAGTGGTACAGTGCCTGTGAGTTCAATCCCTAGTACAAAACAAAATAAAACAAAAACATCCCACAAACACAATGGCTGGATGAGCTTGTATTACAATGATCCCATTTGATGTCCAATCCTGAGTCTCTGGTGCCAGCACTTCATTCTTTGCATTTATCTGTTGCAATTCTGCCAACTTTGAATTTAACAAGTCACTTCGTGGTACAATAGTAGTTTTAGTATTGACCTTTAACACAGTCATTGTAGAGAGACTCCAGTGTCTCTCTCACTTAGGATTGCTTTCTGAATTTTGTGTATAAATTTTTTTTCTGAATATTGTGTATAAAAATATGTTATTGCTTCTATAAAACTAAATATACTTATTAAGTCAACAAATAATGTTACTATTAATAACATCATATTTATATTGTTAGATATTAAGAATCTCATAGTATTTTACTTTTTTCTTACTTTTTACTAATCAAAGTAAAAATATAAAATAATTTCTGCATCCAGATTTTAGTTCATTAATGTGTCAAATCTAAACATTTTAACATAATCATAATGATCCTAAATATTTATTAATAGTTTTATGAAGTAGGATTAAAATTTTATAAATCATAAATCAGCAAAATTTCCTTGTATAAGTAACTTCCCTTTAACTTTAAAAGAAAATTAATAATAAACCTCAACGGAATGTACTTGTAAACCATTTTTAGGACACCTTTTTAAAATTGTTTTCTCAAGGCACAAGAAAAAGTACTCTGGATATAAATTATAATAGACTCTTGAATGCATTAATAGACCATAACAATAAATATAAACTTTTTTAAAAGTTTAAAGTATTAAACTAAAAGAAGTATTAAACTAAAAGATTTGAAAATGATATCATATGGTGATTATATTTTACTCAGTTTATCAATATTCATTTTTTACTTGAATATTTTGACATCTCTCACTTTAAGTGACATTCTCCTGATATTTAAGAAAACCAGATTCAGAGGACTCATGGTGGGAGTTAATAAGGCAATTAAAGACAGCAATACAAAGTCCCTGAGTATGGTGGGATGAGGGACCTGAAAGGCAACATGGGAACAGAAAGTCTCCAAAGACTCAGGAAAAGTTTGTGCTTTGGACATGCAATCATGCAAAGACAATGCTGAAATAGACACTGAAGTATTTCAGACACACATTCCATATAAATCCCACAAATCTAAGTCTAGTGTTTGTTTAAGTTTTTTTTTTTTTTTTCTAATAGGAGAGCAACCTGGCTCTTTCCCCCCACCCCCAGAAACCCCGTGTTTGGGTAAGTGGCAGGATGAGTTACAGGGAGTCCACACAAACCATTACCTTATAAATGACAGTACAGCCCTTCTCTTGGCAATCTGCCAACTCACTCAGCTACTCCCTGTAGCAATCCTCTGAGTCTGGCCTTTTGCCAGCATTTGAAAAGGGATCAAGGCTTGTGAACTCCATGGTGGCTTTCCCTTGAGGAGTCTCCTTCAGCTGACACCTTCTCCAGGGAGGCTGGCAGTCACCTCAGCAGACAGCCACCTTGCAGTCTACAAGGTTTCCCTCTTATGGAGGTTATACCCACAGCCAAATGCCCGTGTATATACAATCAAACCATCTTAAGGAAATTCATCCTAAACTCCTGGATGAGAAGGCAACAGAAAAACTCCTGTGGCCAGACCCAGCTTCATGTTAGCAGGTAGATCTACTTAAGGGGTGATAATCACCTTTGCCACGGAAACCCAAAGATGCACATGCTCATCTGCTTGCCACAACTCATTTCCTCTAAGACATTTTAAGCCATCTGTTCTAAAAGTTGGTATGTGGGAAGATGGAAAATTCTTAAAAAAAAAATAATGTGATAAAACCCCAATCAAAACTGAAGCAAATGCAGCATTGCTCTTCTATAATTTTTTGGAAAACAGCTTCAGGGAGTTAATCCTGCAGCAGATTCAGGAGCCAAGCAAATTCGGGGCCATTTTAGGGCAAGCCAGGGTGGGATTAGATGTTCCAGCCTGCACTGTTCTCCTAAGCCTGCTGTGAGCTGAAACTTAGATGTTGGGCCTGGGCCAGAACCAGACTGACCTTCAAGGGAGAGTGAAACAGGCAGCAGCACCCAGACAACTGCGGAGACAAATTCTCCTGCTACCCACCAATGCTAATCAAATGCTCCCCCTTTTTCCCAGTGTCACTATAGCTCCTTCCTGCTGAAATCATAGACCTTCCTTAGATTCTGAAATTAAAGGCTAACCACCATGCTTTTTGGTCTTAATTGAAAAGTTATCTTTTAGCTAACTTTCACAGTAAGTGAAATAACTTGCCTAACTTCATTCAAGCTAAAGTTTGCTCTATAATTTTATTAGGAGATTATGTATAATGGCAAAAAACTTAATTATCTTAAATACTAATTAAAGATTTTTAGAATATGCAAGTTATCAAAGTGTTATATAAATTCATCTATAAGTTATATATATATGGATCTTTTGTAATTTCTTTTATTTTGTTATCATTCATAGTATATGTATGTGTAAATTAATTTCAGATGCTTTGTTCCTTGTTACTTCATTTTGTTCTCCGAGGGCATTTATGATAATGAACCTATTTGATAGTCAGGTGGCTCTCCGTGTTTTTATTTTTCAGTTCAGTACCTGGTGATTCGAGGTGTACCAAATGTTAAAAAAAAAGTCTCAATTACTATAATGAATCTATAGATTGGTTATTCTATCATATTTTAAAATAACATTTAAGTCTTTTGCATTTGTAGAAAAAAATCTGTAATGTTATTATTTCTGAATTCACTTTTAGGCAGTAAGTTAAAAAAATAGACACCATAACCTAACATTACAAAATATTAGACATATTTAAGGAAAACCTTGACTATGGGAAAACATAGGCCACTTTTTTTTGTTGTTGTTGTTGAGACTGCATCTTGCTAAGATGCTCAAGTTGGACTTGAACTTGAGATTCTCCTGTCTCAGCCTCCTGAGTGCTGGAATTACAGGCACATGCAACCAAACCTGTCAAAAGATCAATTTTAGTTAATTTAGTCTACATTTGTCCAAATAAAGTGAAACGCATTTTTTTCTAAAACACATCTTCAAAAATGTGTTTGGGACAAACAATGAAGCATCTATGTTCATCAAACAAATCCTTCTCAAGTTCAAGAATTAAGTTGACAACAACACAATAATCTTGGGTGACTTTCACACACACTCTCTCACCACTGGATAGATCTTTCAAACAAAAGTTGAACAAAGAAACTATAGATCTCAATAATACAATCATAACTTAGAGTTAACTGACATATTTTATTCTTCAACAAGTGAATACACTTTCTTCTCAGCAGCACATGGGTCCATATAATATGCTACAAAGCATCTTTGAGCAAATACAAAAAAGTAGAGATACTACCCTGATTCAGTTAAAGTTGGTATGTGGGAAGATGGAAAATTCTTAAAAAAAAAATAATGTGATAAAACCCCAATCAAAACTGAAGCAAATGCAGCATTGCTCTTCTATAATTTTTTGGAAAACAGCTTAAAGTTAAAAACTCAGCATTTTATCTGATCATAATGGAATTAAATTAGAAATCAATTAAAAAATAAAAACATAAAAATAAGTCCAACACCTGGAGACTAAATACGTTCTACTGAATGAACAATGGGTTGCAAAAGTCATCAAGGAGGAGATTAAAAATTCTTAGAGGTAAACAAGAAATGGACACAAAATATCGAAATCTCTTGGACATTATGAAAGCAGTACTAAGAGGAAAGTTCATTGCATGGAGTTCATTCCTTAAAAGAAGAAAAAGTCAAAAATAAATGACTTAACATTACAACTCAAAGCCCTAGACAAAGAAGAACAAATAAATACCAAAAGCAGTAGAAGACAGGAAATAATTAAACTTAGAGCTGAAATAAATGAAATTGAAACAAAAGAAACAATTGAAAAAATTGACAAAACAAAAAGTTGATTCTTTGAAAAAAATAAACAAAATTGACAGACTCTTAACTATGCTAATGAAGAGGAGAGAGAAAACTCAAATTATTAACACATGTGATGAAAAGGGTAATGTCACAACAGACACTACAGAAATATAGAAGATAATTAGAAATTATTTTGAAAACTTGTGCTCCAATAAAATATAAAATATTGAAGGCATCAAAAAATTTCTTAAGTCATATGATCTGCCCAGATTGAGTCAGGAAGATATACACAATTTAAACAGACCAATATCAAGCGATGAAATAGAAGACACCATCAGAAATCTCCCAACAAAGAAAAGCCCAGGACTGGATGGATACACAGCCAAGTTCTAAAAGACCTTTAAAGTAGAACTAATACCAATACTCTTCAATTTATTTCAGGAAATAGAAAAAGAGGGTGCATTTCCAAGCTCATTCTATGATGCCAATATCACCCTGATTCCAAAACCAGACAAAGACACCTCAAAGAAAGAAAACTTCAGACCAATATCTTTAATGAACATAGATGCAAAAATTTTCAGCAAAATTTTGGCAAATCAAATACAAAAACATGCACCATGATTAAGTGGGGTTCATCCCACTTGATTCCTCATATGGAAATCAATAAATGTAATTCATCACATCAATAGACTTAAAGATAAGAATCATATGATCATCTCAATAGATGCAGAAAAAGCATTTGAGAAAATACAGCACCCCTTCATATCTTAACATCGTAATGGCTATCTACACTAAGTCCTAGGCCAACATCATTCTAAATGGAGAAAAATTGAAAGCATTCCTCCTAAAAACTGGCATAAGACAGGGAGGCCCTCTTTAACCACTTCTGTTTAACATAGTTCTTGAAACACTTGCCAGAGCAATTAGATGAAAGAAATTAAAGGGAAAACATACAAAAAGAAGAACTCAGATTAGCACTGTTTGATGATATTATGATTCTATACCCAGAAGACCCTAAAAGTTCCACCAGAGAACTAGAATTATTAAATTAATTCAGCAATGTAGCAGGATATAAAATCAATACCCATAAATCAAAGGCATTTCTATATATCAGTGACAAATCCTCTTAAGGAAATAAGGAAAACTACCTCATTTATGATAGCCTCAAAAAAAAAAAATACTAGGAAATCAACTTAATGAAAGAGGCAAAAGACCTCTACAATGAAAACTATGGAACCCTAAAGAAAGAAATCAAAGACCAGCTTAGAAGATGGAAAGACGTACCTTGCTCTTGGAGAGGCAGAATTAATATAATCAAACTGACCATACTCCAAAGGACTATACAGATCAAAATCTCAATGGCATTCCTCATAGAAATAAGCAGTCATGAAATTCATCTGGAAAAATAAGAGACCCAGAATAAAAAAAATCAATCCTTAGCAGGAAGAGTGAAGCAGGTGCCATCAGTATATCAGACCTTAAACTATACTACAGAACAAAAGTAACAAAAATGGCATGGCATTGACACCAAAAATAGACTGGTAAACCAATGGTACAGAATAGAGGACACAGAGACGCAAAATTTACAATTATATTAGACAAAGGTGCCAAAAATATGCATTGGAGAAAAGATAGCCTCTTCAACAAATGGTGCTGGGAAAACTGGAAATCCATATGCAACAAAATGAAATTAAACCCCTGTTTCTCACCATGCACAAAACTCAACTCAAAGTGGATCAAGGACCTAGGAATTAAACCAGAGACCCTGCATCTAATCGAAGAAAAAGTAGGTCCTCATCTCCATCATATGGGATTAGGCCCCAACTCCCTTAATAAAACCCCTATGGCACAAGAGTTAAAATCAAGAATCAATAAATGGGATGGACTCAAACTAAAAAGTTTCTTCTCAGCAAAAGAAACAATATGTGAGGTGAATAGAGAGCTTAAATCTTGGGAGCAAATTTTTACCCCTCACACATCAGATAGAGCACTAATCTCTAGGGTATATAAAGAACTCAAAAAGCTAAACACCAAAAAAAAAAATAATAATAACCCAATCAATAAATGGGCCAAGGACCTGAATAGACACTTCTCAGAAGATGATATACAATCAGTCAACAAATACATGAAAAATATTCATCATCTCTAGCAATTACAGAAATGCAAGTCAAAACCACTCTAAGATTTCATCTCACTGTAGTCAGAATGGCAGCTATTATGAATACAAACAACATAAGTATTGGTGAGGATGTGGGGAAATAGGCACACTCATACACTGCTGGTGGGACCACAAATTGGTGCAGCCAATGTGGAAAGCAGTATGGAGATTCTTTGGAAAACTATGGAGTGAAACCACCATTTGGCCAGCTATTCCTCTCTTTGGTCTATACCCAAAGGACTTAAAAACAACTTACTACAGGAACACAGCCACACCAGTGTTTATAGCAGCACAATTCACAGTAGCTAAACTGTGGAACCAAACTAGATGCCCTTCAGTAGATGAAGGGATAAAGAAAATGTGGCATATATACATAATGGATATTACTTAGCAATAAAAGAGAATAAAATCATGACATTTGCAGGTAAATGTATGGAGTTGGAGAAGATAATGTTAAGTGAAGCAATACAATCTCAAAAAACCAAATGCTGAATATTTTCTCCGATATAAGGAGGCTGATTCTTAACGGGGTAGGGAGGGGAAGCATGGGAGAAATAGACAAACTCTAGATAGGGCAGAGGTATGGGAGGGCAAGGGAAAAGGGCATGGGGTTAGAAATGATGGTGGAATGTGATGGACATCATTATCCAAAGTACATGTATGCAGACACGCATTGGTGTGAATATAATTTGTATACAACCAGAGATATAAAAAATGGTGCTCTATATATGTAATATGAATTATAATGCATTTCGCTATTGTATATTAAAAAATCAATTAAAAAAAGAAATACCAGCCCAGGAGCTAAGGTAACAACCACAGGGGGAAAAATGTGTTTGGGACAATCTGATGTTAGAATTTTTAGGTATAAATGACTAAATATCAACTTATAATATTTATTAATCTACACATAAGTTTTATTAAATATACCTATTAAGATTATTTGCTTTTCCCTACTTTTATATTTAACAAAAATTTAGGATCATACAATGTTAAAATTAGTGTACAACATTTTAAGGTGATATTTTAAAAGTTTCTTTTAAAATACAGGCATTACATTTTACAGATTAAATTTGTCTGGTTACAGTAAAGTAGCTAGTCTTCCACACTTGTCTGAAGTTTTAATTTTCTTATGCTACTTAGGTTCTCCACAAAAAATTGCTACATGAATAATTAATGAACACTTTTCATAACATCACTCTGTTTTTTACATATTATTTTGAGTCAGAAAAAAAAGCCAAAGAAATTATGTCCCTCATGAACCTGAAGATTTTACTAGAATTGTATTTGGTTTTCTGAATATGTTGTCATACTTGTAAAATTCCAGACCTCCACTGATATCTTTGTAAAAGGACCTACTCCTTAAATTAGCCCTGATCTCTCTAGGGATTATTTTAGTGAGGTTAATTCTATTTACAGTTCCAGAGATCCCTACATTCTTCCACTGCGTAGGCAATATGCTGAAAATTCTTTGGAAAGAAAACTCACCAAAGTTAACAGAATGTATTGCATTAATTCTCTTCTACTGCCTAAGCTTTTATCACAAAAACTGTCCTAATGATTTAAAATTATTTTAGTGAAGCTGTAACCAATTAATTACTCTTAACTAACTAATTAAAATCTTGTTGACCTCAATGAACTCAATAAGTTTTACAAGTTCATAATTTGCTCTTGGAAGTACTTTAGATAGTGGCAATTTTTTTCTAATTGGGGCAGTAATTGCCAGGCCAGCCCAGTCAGAAGCTTTGAGGACCTTTTCCTGGTAGTTTTATTTGTGCCTGAATGGAGTTCTGAGCTCACCTAGACCTTCTATTCTTTGAAAATCTTGCCTACTTCTGTTCAAAATTTAAGGCACTTTTTATGTATGCACTTGTTCTCAGTCTATGTTGCCATATGCTCCCTTCCTGGGAATTTATCCTTGTATACTGTCCTCTCTCAGAAATATTTTCATCCTATTTAAAACAAATACAACCCCCCCCCCCCCCCCGCCCATCTATGTCTATCTTCTTTGTTGATTGTGTCAGTTGGGTTCTGTAGGAAGCAGATGCTAGAATGGAGTGAGGAGTGTAAGATGTTTACTGGTTACCCAACCTGTGAAAGACCACAGGAGCAGGAAGCAGGATTGGAAAGGAAGGCTCCAACTACAAGGCAGATGCCACAAAGTCTCAGGCAACCCAATGAGGGAGAGAACACAGATTGAGGATTAGAAGGTTCAGCATTGGAAAGAATGGCCAAGTCTTCTCTCTGCATCATACTGTCATTGGTTGGGGATCTCTGGGAATAGTGCAGCCTCCACTCAGCCTCCACTCTTTGAACATCAGGTCTTTCTTAAAGGCAATTCGGACACATACCTCCAATATTGCCACTGCCCCATCTCTAAAATATTTTTTTTAAGAACTCTTGTTTATTCTACATTTTTATTGGTGCATCATAGTTGTATAAAATTATGGGATTTGTTGTTACATATTAATATGTGAACACTGGATAGCAATATAATTTGTTCAATATTATGCATCACCTCTAAAATCTTAAACTTCAACATCCTACTCTCACTCTAAAGTCATATCATTCCAAGTTCATTCCCTTACACTGATTATATTTATTCTTTGATAGTGAAATGTCTACTCCCTTATTTTCTCCACTTTCTTTTTGCATTTCAGCCTGCTCTTGATTTCAGTATTTTTCTAGATAGGCTACACCTCAGGTGCCCACTACTTCAACCCTTCTCTTATTAACATTGTTAAGGACTTTGCCCCCCTTTCCTAAGTGCCTACACTGCAAAAATCCTGTTCGTCTATCTTCCTTTCTCCTTCATACTCAAACTGCTAGCTGCAACTAAAGAAAATCATATAGTGCCACAGATTAATGTCACAGTTTCCAATCTTAGCTGAACCTTAAACACTACATTCTAGAATTAGGAACTGCTTCCCACATGGCATCTGAAGAAAAATTTTGTAATTTTTATTTACAACATGTTAAAGAGCATGATGGAAAAAGCCTGGGCTTTGGAGTCACATGAATCAGATTTGAAGTCAAACTCTTTACTTCCCATATATCCTAATTCCACTTCTCTCCGTCTTTTTTCACAATCTCTAAACTGGAGCCAATATTAACTATATATGACAGTGAAGATTACATAAAATATGCAACTGGTTTAATGCAATGTCACAAGTTCCTGAGCATATATATTTGAAGGTCTATTTTCTTCAATAACTACTACCACTGTATTCCACCAATAACCCCATTTTCCACTGAGTACATCTCTATCTAATTCCACAATATTTTGGACTTTTCAGTTATTAAACGGTTCTGTTCTCCATCAGTGCTGGTCAGAGAGGAGGCTTTGTGTGTACGTATAAGTGTGGAGATGACAAGATTTGCTTTTTTGGCCTCTCCTGTATCTTCAAAGGAAGGCAGGCAGGGAAGAATTTGTCTCCTTATGTACTGTCAAGATTGCTGTGTCCTTTTCACTGTAAGGGAGCTCACTTCTTTTCATAGGCTGGGTTTGAGTAGTTGGTGACCTCAAGTTCTATGATAAGTATATCAGTTAAGCAGTTCCAGTAAATATTGATGGTACTTTGAAGTTCATGTGCTGGTTGAATTCTACTTTTCCTATCCCAACTTCCTATCTGCTGACGGGCTGCTTTAATGTTCCATATCTTACCTACTTTCTCATTGGTCATTGCAATCTAACTCTGGAGGCAAAGGTACAGATGAGATGCATTTTCTATACCTAATAGGAATCAGAGTCTTGAGATGAGGTGTCCTTGTCTTCTTGGCTTGGCCATTACCAGCCAGCTACTTTCCCTAATTTTCCTCCCTTCATTTTTTTTTTTAAACCTTTTTTTTTTTTTTTTTTTAAAGAGAGAGAGAGAGAGTGTGTGTGTGTGTGTGTGTGAGAGAGAGAGAGAGAGAGAGAGAGAATTTTTTAATCTTTATTTCTTAGTTTTCCTCGGGCACAACATCTTTGTTGGTATGTGGTGCTGAGGATCGAACCCGGGCCGCACGCATGCCAGGCGAGCGCGCTACCACTTGAGCCACATCCCCAGCCCTCCTCCCTTCATTTTGATAGAACTGGGAGGGACACCAAACCCAGCAGCTAACCAGACATCCACACAGGGATTTTGGCATACAACCTAGAGTGAAGACTTCTATTAACTTTTCCCCACTTTGGGAAAGATTTCTGAACAGTTTACTATTTCACCATAATCCCCAGACTAATTAGTAATCCCGAAGGGTCAGGAAAAGATTCTAAATAGTACTTTACTCCATTTTGATACGTGTTTAGAAAACATGATCTACAACTGATCTGGTCTATAAAATTGTTATTTTTTTCTTATTGGTATTTAACAGAGTTCCATTACTTGATTTTATGGTAATCTGTACCCCAATAGAGGTGCACAGATGTACTGTTCTATGTATTTTACAAATATTAACTCATTTAATCCCATAACAGTCCTAGGAGGTAGTTAGAGTTATAATCCCAAATTACAGATGAGGGAATTGAGCCCCAGATAGGTTAAATAACCTACCTGTCTCCTAATAACTATTGTATATCTAAATTGTATTTGCCAGGAATTCAATTAATATTTTCAAATCCATCTTCAAAAAAGTGTTCTATTTTTTCATTATTATGATTATTTGGGATTATAACAACTCCAAATAAATTGGGGTTGCATGTCATTGTTTTCTGATCTGGAAAAGGTTGTAAATCATTGTACTTATATACCTGAATTATCTAGTTGTTGGAATTTTTCATAATCCTTTCATAAAATTTTTCTATCTAGTGGCAACCATTCTTTAGGAACTGTTTCAATTGTTATTGCTTGGTTTAATTTTTCTACATATTGTTTACAGTTTTTTGATCTTTTATCTTTTAATTTTAATTTGATATATATGACACAGAATGCATTACAATTCATATCACACATATAGAGCACAAATTTTTATTTCTCTGGTTGTATTTTTGATCTTTTATATTGTTAAAAATATAAAAATTTCTTGAGATTTTCCCATATTATGCATGGGATTTTCTTCTGTTTTTAAAATGTTGCCACTATGCATTGTCACGCCTCTCTGGTTGTTGTTTGCCCAATCTAATAAATTTGAATCAGAAAAATAAATATAAGATAATTCAATTGAATCAGACCAGAGATTAAAATGTAAATTTAAGAGTTATGAATGATTTTTCACTTTAAAATAATGTTTTTGTGCAACATTTTAAATAGTGTTTAATATAGTTTGATATTAGATATGGTGTTTTTAGTATTATTTTCTTCTTGCAATCTAGTTTCTGTCTTTAAAAAGTCTCCTCCCCAAACATTAAGTACTTAAATTTCAACTGAGCAACCATACTTATAAATATGTAGATATACACAAATATTCAGTTTTATATAAATCACATATATGTAGGTATACACATAAACATATATTATTTTCATCACTTGTATTACTACTGCTTAGTAGAACTGTTACCAAGATTGAGTTTCAACAATAATAATCTTTGCTTGTAAGATTCTCCTTGTAGTCTTAAAATAATATCACAACAAAACAAATATATGCCAGTTTACAATATCAGGGCTAGTAATAGGTAGTCCTTAGGTTATCTATCTTGTACTATAATAAATTTTAATCATTGAATTCTGAGAAGCATGAATCTTTCCAAATATACATGATGCATAGATGTGGGGAAAGCACATTTCAGTACTCAGAATTCATATGATTGAAATGAATTTCTAATTACAGATCACTTCATCTATATAATATTCTTTCTTACAATTTCAATGACCTTAATTGCATTAGCTCTTTATCCCCCCAGTTTAATCACAGAAATACAAAAATTTTATCTTGGTTGCTAAGTGCCACAAAAGTAACATGTTTTTACTTTTTGCTCTTATTCTGTAATAGGTATTGACATACTTTATGTAGCCTCAGCTTCACATGTACTTCTTTGTGGGTAGTAACATGTCCTTCACATTGATAAAACATGTAGAAAACTTGAATGATTTTTCTCTGTTTAGAATTGGGTGGAAATTGGCAGTTTTTGAATTAACAAATGAATGTATTTTAAACTCACAAAGGATTAAGATATGTGTAATATTTCATACATTTCTTCGAACTGTATCAAAAAGTTTAGTATTTAATAAACACTGTGCCCAATGACTATGTTAACTATACACCATGAAAAAAATGTATACTTGATATAGTGTTATAGTTACTGTTTTTAGTATTTTAACCTATCTCATTCAAGTGTCATATTAAGTGAGCTAATACATATTTTAATCAGAAAAATGAAACAAATACATTTTTTTTTTCTTTTCTTTCTAGTTTCTGTCATTTTCTATCATCAAAAACATTTGGCCCTTGGCCAACATCTCATGATTTGGAAGTTTACTGGAGGGAGACTAAATGTACTCTGGCAATCAGATAAACTGCAACGATGTGGTGAGAGGATACACACGTAAAGGTAATTTGACTTTCATTAAGTTTTAAGCGGTACTTCCCAATTGCAGCATCTTTAAGAAAAAATTACAAATACGAGGACTTTGCTAGCAAACTTTCAAACAGGAAAAGCAGTTCTGGACTCAAAGCCTCTGGAGGTAGGGACTTAGATCCAGGTTTACCACTGATTGATCCCTCCCAAGGCAAAAAGGGCCTCTTACTGTGATGCTCGACCAGTATAACTCAAATGAACTATTCTGTACCTAAATACTGGTAGGATCATCATATTTTCAACGAGAAGATTTTAAAATAATAGAATACTGCATTTTTTGGTCCTTCCTTAGGAACAGTTCAGGAAAAAGGTGAAAACTGATCAGGAGCAGGCAGATGCTTGGGTGTAGGTGGCAAGAAGGAAGGTTCTATCATTGATACTTAGGTCCCGTTTTGACTCAATTGCCTATCTGAAATACTGGGCGACTCGTTTATCATTATGCTTCCCCTTGAAATTCATTCCCTGATTCTAATTACCCTCAGGTCCTTTTCAACTTCCCTACCTTTTTTTCACATACATTCCTGTGTGGTAGATATTTTGATATCTGCCTTATATCTCTTTTTCCCTTATGAAATTAAATCACCAACCGAGGTGATGCAAGGGCGGGACCACGTCTCTCAGAAGGTTAGGAGAAGGGCGTGAGACATTACCCTAGGGAGGGGCCGTGGATTACAAGATAGAGCCCGGGGCCAATTTAAGGCCCTCTAGTTGTCTGGCAGTGAACCGAGACTGAGAAGACGGGTTAAGAATGAGTTGCGGGACCCGCTATTTGCGGCAGAAAACGCAAAGCCGAGGAAGGGCGCCCGCCTGTTTGCAGAACCCGCCCCACGCCACGCACGCCTTAAGTAAGTCCCCTTGGCCCCGCCCCTACCAGGCCCCGCCCCCTCCCCAGCTCCGGCCTGGGCCTGGCTCAGGCTCAGCGGGCGGAGGGGGTGGAGAGAATCCGCAGCTGCAACTTCGTTGAGAGCCTTTGAGCCCAGGCGCAGCCGGGGATCGAGCTGCCGTCACCGCGGAGCCGCGGCTTCCCCGGCCCCGGCCTCAGCCCAATCGACTTGGCCATGGCAGCTGCCGCCACTGCGGCGAATCTGGCCCCTGTGCTCCCTGCCCGTCGCTGAGCAGCCGTTAAGCCGCCAGCCCACCCTACAGCCGGAGCCGCCGCGGCCCAGGTTCGGCACAAGTTTCCGCCCCTGAAGAAGCAGGAGGCGAAAGCTGGAGAGGACGGACGCAGGGTGTAGGAAGCCCCTGGCCCACACGCCCGCGATGTGGGGCCGTTTCCTGGCCCCCGAAGCCAGCGGCCAGGACAGCCCTGGCGGGGCCCGTAGCTTCCCGGCCGGTAAGGAAGGGCACAGCCCCTGGCTGGGTGGGGTGGGGGTCGCAGCAGCCTAAGGTGCCTCGGGACCCGCCGCCGCTCCCCTCCCTGCTGTGGCCTTCCCCCGGCCGCCTGCCAGACGCCGGCGCGTGCCCGCGCCCGCCCTCCGCGTTTCCTCGGCTGTCGGCTCCTGGCCCTGCGGGCTGACATCTGGCGGGCCAGAGCCCCGCATCTCGGCAGACCATCCCCGCCGCTGCCGCAAGTCCGCACCGCGCCTTCTCGGGCCGCAGCCCCCACCCTCAACTTCCAGCTCGGCTCGGGTTGGGCTCTTTTGTCCCGCTTTCCTCCTCCCGTTCCCTCGTGGGCTGTGTGACCAGCGTGATAACGGGGCTTGCTCCGCGCTCAGAGGGACCGGGACTGGAAGGTCGCTGCGACCGTGTTGCGGCGGCAAAGGGGCGCGGGCGGCTCTGCTGTACCCACGCATCTAGCCGCTACTTGAGGGGGCGCCTTTGGGGCGGGAGGAGGCTGTTGGTGCTGTGGGCGTGGTGAGCGACCCCCGACGGGATTTCGACCCCTGCAAAGAACCTAGTCGCCGCCCGCAGCCCCCTCTGGTGAAAGGGGAGGGCGCTTCCTGCAAGATCCAGTGGATGTTTGAGCTGTAGGGCTGTTAATGGGTTT
Organism: Urocitellus parryii; assembly: GCF_045843805.1. Taxonomy (NCBI): domain Eukaryota; kingdom Metazoa; phylum Chordata; class Mammalia; order Rodentia; family Sciuridae; genus Urocitellus; species Urocitellus parryii. The sequence goes on from NC_135538.1 coordinate 44,394,684, forward strand.
GACTCTTAAGGCCCCTTGGTTTGGTGCGTTCCGTGGGTGTAGGGGCTGTTTGGATCCCACAGCCTTTTCATGCTTGCATCACCCAGAAATTGTATCGGAGCCCCTAAATTAGAATAAACCCTCCCCTAATTTGGCATAAAAAATAAAGCTTGGTTTGCCTGTGACAAGTTATCTAACGATGACAGTCCCTTCAGCCACTTTAATCTTAACGGAGTTATGAACCCCTTTGAAAAGCTGAAAGTTTAACAGACTTTTTGTCCAGAAAAAAAGAAAAGGCCATATATACATACACAAAATTTCTCCTACTGATTCAGGTGGTTCTGGGACTCTTGTTAAGTAACCTTTTTCCACATAGCGTTTGAGGTTGACTTGGGTAACTTAGAGGCATTTTTATTGTATACGTTTTCAGAGATATTATTTACAAAGCCATAAAGCAAAGCAGCATTTAGAGAGGTCTTTGTATGATAATATTTAATGCTATTGAAAAATCAGGTACATTGCTATTGAAGTTTAATGCGGTTCTGTGGTGGTTTAGGTATTTGGGGTGTAATTTTTAAAAATTTAGGTTTATAACATGCATTTTTAAAAAGCCAGAGTTATATTTGAAATCATTTTCTTAAATTTAGACCTACTTTTTAAAAAATACTTTTCCATTAAATTTAATTTTAATATTAAAAAAAATATTTTTCATTAAATTTAAATTTAATATTTTTCATTAGTGTGACTTCAGTAAAAACAAACAGCATCAATATATGTAGGAGATTTTCTCTAAAATGTATGCAATTTGTCTTAAGAAGAGAAGCAGTAGTTGAGAGGTTTCTGATGCTTATCCAAATATTCACAAATCCTGACATCTAAGTGATTTGAGTGATGAAGAAGAGATTTCACTATCTCTAGGGTCTGGAGAGTAGTTTCCATTTATCCATATGTGTCAGATGTCATCTCTAATGTCTTTGTAACCTAACCTCTTAAAATGTATTTGTGAATAATGATAGGTTGTTTGAAGGTACATCACACAAGCGTTGAATCAATTTCCCATTGTTTTCTATTAAGAAAACATCTTACTGTTTAGAAGTTAAGTAATGAAGAACTGATGTTATATTGCAGTCTCTAGACATTTACTATGTCATAGAATATAGTGAAAGAGGATTATTATCCAAATTTCAGAAATTTGGGCAGTACATATTTACAAAAGCATTTATCTCAGCTTTGACAGTGATAAACTGTTGGTAAATCATAACATTGCCTTTCTAATGAAAAATGTTTTCAGCTATATGCTGGGAATGGATTATTTTTACAGAATTAATGAAATTATTGTTTGTTTATTCTTATCCTGAGCAAACATATACACTTGAAATTGATTAAAATCAGTTTTTAAAATTTATACCTTACATGAACAACTTTTGGTTTTTATCAATTGAGCAGACAGTAAAAGTCAAAATTATGACTTCTGAGTTGATTGATGTGGATTTTTTTTTGAGAATCGGAAGAAAATTTATATTTTTGAAATATTGGTCAATATATCTTTTGACTAACTTGAGCAGTTTTAGGGCTTATCTGAAAACAAAGGGAATGAGTCTTATGCTTGAATTTATCAGCAATCTATTGGGTCCTGAGGGCCACTGTGAAAGACAGTGATAAGTAAATAATTTCTGGTATTAAAATGAGTCTTTCTCAATATGTGGGTTAATTCTAGGTATCCTGAAATTGGTTTGTTTACACAAATAATTAGACTAACAGGAAAACCAAAGGAATACAGAACCAGTTTTCTAAATGGAGGGAACTTTCTTTTTAAGGAAATGACTGTAAAAGAACAAATAGGAATACTAATTGTGGTTTGGAAAGTACTGAACTTTTGGCCTTTGTTTTAATTTTGTTTTGGTTTTACCCATAGTTTATCAGTTTTATGGAGTAACCATGTTATAAAATAAAATGAATATTTTCTTATGTTTCCATACTAAGATCACATAAAAACCATCCTTTTTTTTTCTGTTGACAAATACTACTAGAAGGCTAATTTTAAGTAGCAGTGGTTATATCTTTTGTGCATTTCAATGACTATATTTGAATTTACTCTGTTGTTCAAAATTTATACTAATTTCAAGTGTGGATGAAGGATATATGTATTTCTCTTAGGTTTTTGAAATCTAGCATGATATGGTCAAGTGTGGATGAAGGATAGATGTATTTCTCTTAGGTTTTTGAAATCTAGCATGATATGGTGCTATTTTGAGTACTTATTAACATCTAGTGATATTGAATATGTTCCTTTTTATAAGTCATTTTAAAGCTATTAACATATTCAATCCTTAAAACAATTTGAGATAGAATTTTATACTTTTAAAATGTGTTATAAGTGTTAATAGGAAAGGCTTACTTGAGCTTTAAAAAATGTCATTTGTCCATTGGTTGGAGCTTTAAATCTGCTTTTTTGTAGTTGATGCATTGCCATAAGGTGTTTAGTGATGTCATAATGATAGTGATAATAACTCTTAAGATTACATCTAATAATAAGGTTTGCTGCTGTGGTTCTGAATTAGATGGACCTAAGAGTACTACGGTAACAATGAAACATAACTTTTTAGCCTAAACTCACCTGGAAATGTTCTTTCATAATAGGCATTGGGGTAATGTCTTTTATGAAATGAATTTGATTAATAACTGGAATTTGATCACTTTGGCTTGAATGAAGCTAGTAAATTGATCTGAGGCCGATCAATAAATGGTGAGTTGATAATTTCTGTTGTCATGTTGTGAATATTTATGTATTTATGAACAGAGTCATGGTTTTTGTTACTGAAAGAAATGTATGTATGATGTACTCTGAGAAGACAATGAAGGCTTGAAGTCTCACAGATATAGTATTTTACTGATTTTAGCTTAATTAGTTACCACAAATTGTGAATTAAAAAAAGAATGATCATACAGATAAGTTTTAAACTCAAATATATAACTGTGTTAAAGGTGATCATATTTTATACTTTCATAATTTCAGAATATTAAAGCAATATTCTAAGAAGAAATTTATTGTAGAAAGTCTTTTATTGGTGCATTATAGTTGTACAAAATTATGAGATTTGTTGTTACATAGTCTTACATGCACATGATATAATTTGGGCTGTATCACTCCTTCGCATAAGATTACTTATTTTAAGAATGAGAATGATTAATGTAAAAAGAACATCAAATTGCTTTTTATACCAGTTTGTTTGCTTTGACTTTCTGTTATTCTTTAATTAAAACATTTATTGTTACTAGCATAAAGCTTGTCATCTTTTTAATGTGATTTATTCTGTTAATGAATATTAATTGTATGCCAGGCTTTGAGGATACATTGATGAACTAGAAAGATAAGATCTGTTATAAGGAAATTTACATTCTAGTGGAGAGGAAATGGTAAGCAAATAGATAATGAGAATAGTCCAGCTAATAGAAGAAAAGGGAACTGGTTGGTATGACATAGGATTTCTAGGCAGAGCTACTTTGGGTAAGCTGGTCAGGGAAGACCTCTCTAAGGAGGTGACACTTGGCTGAGACCTGAGTGATGAGAAAGTGCCAGACATAAAGGGAGGAATGAAAGGGCTCCAAGATGGAAATGAATTTGGAGAGTGTAAGGACTATCAAAACTAGTGAGTCGAGAGCTTAAGGAGTAGGAATGTGAGGTTAGGAAGGCCTGATAACAATTTAAGGCATTATAAGAAGTGAGTTTTATCCTGTGAGAGGAAGCTGGTTATGAAAGGATAGGGGAGATGGCCCAGTTGTTCACTCAGCACATTGAGTGTCTACCAAGAGACAGGCAGTGTTTTGTGCACTGGGGATGTGAATAGAAACAGAAATTCTCTATCTTTGGTGTTTATAGATCACTCCTAGCTGTTCTGTGGGGAAGGATATTGGGGGGGGGGGCAGTGAACAGCTACAGAGAAGCCAGTTACTGAGCATTGCAGTTATTAGGTGAGAGATAATGCTTGGATTAGAGTGGTTTGATTAGATTTGGAGAGGAGGTTTGATTTGGAGTATACATGAAAATTAAAGCTGATGGGATTTACTGATGGTTTGGAGGTGGCAAGTGAGGGAATGAGGAATCAAAAACAACATCTTATCTTATCCTTGGCTTCAGTAATTATATAATGATTTCTGAGATGGGGAAATTGGAAGGGTGTGTGTGTGTGTGTGTGTGTGTGTAAAATAAGTGCAATCAGGGGTTCTGTTTTATTGTTTTAGTCATGTGAAGTTTTAGATCCTTAAGATTCAGGTGAGATTGAGTAGAAAATTGGTTATACAAGTTTGGGTTCAGTGGGGGAGATCCTTAGATTGTGGGGAAGATATAGGAATTTAAAGAGTTACTTGTGCATAAATGGTTTAAAGATCTTGGATAAAATGTTGAGCTGGATGCATCGTATGGCAAGATTATAGAGAAGACAGCAGAGAATATAAGAAATTGGAGAACTAAGCTCTGAGACACTAACATATTCCTGTTTAAGTAGAAGAAGATGACCCATTTAGAGAGACTAGAATGAAGCAGCCAGGGAGATAGGAGTAAAACCAAGAGAATGTGTTCCAAAAGAGGTGCCTAAAGACCGGAATGATAAAGAAGTTCTCATGCTTCCAAGAGGCCATGTAAGATGAGTCAGGAGGAAATGAATCAGTGCCACTGGTCAGCTTCAGTGAGAGGTTAAAAAGTATTAAACTGGCAGAGATCAACTTCATTGCATAGAGATCAATACATAGGTGCTCAATAAATGTTTGAATTACTGCCCCCCCCCCTTTTTAATTGCTTTCTCTTTACCATATCTCAAGCTGCCGTGACCAACTGCCTGGGTTTGCTTATGACTTTTTAAGTTTTAAAACCAGAAATGTCCTGGGTTTGCCCAGAGTTGAAAGATTTCCTGGGATGCCCTGTTTAGAGAGAGCAGTGTCCAATCCTTGACAAGAGTGCTCTTGCCCAGAACATCTGAACTGGTATGAACAGTGTTCCATCCCATCAGAATAAAGGATTATTTTAGCCAGGGGACCAAACTTTTGACTAGTTTTATTTCATGCTTAAATTAACTTCCCAATAGATTGAGAATCTCTCCACCTCTGTTTTTGCTTCTTTTCAGTGATAATTTAAAACTTTATTAGGTAGTGCTAAATTAATTCTAGCAGTTCGTAGGATTTTAAGTTAAAGAGGATAAACTCAGAAACCTTGTCCTATGCCCTTCTTTACATAGTACATGTCTAGTGAATACAATTTGATTGCTTTGTTGATGCTACTTTGAAAATATTTTTTATATTAAAGTTTAGAGCTTTACAATTAACTGCAGTTTTTAGTTATTCTTTAGGAAGAGCCAGAATGAAAGCTTTGGACTATGTTTCTTGTAGTTTATATTTTTCCACTATTTAGTTACATTTCTTTGGTAGAGGCAGAGATTGTGTGCTTAGTGACCATAGAAATTGTGTACTTGTTGTCTTGTTGGACATTTCTGAAACTTTTTCAACAGTTTCTTGTGGATTCTCTCTCTTTCTTTCTTTCTTTTTTTTTTTAATAAGAGAGAGTGAGAGAGGAGAGAGGAGAGAGAGAGAGAGAGAGAGAGAGAGAGAGAGAGAGAGAGAGAAAATTTTTTTTTAATATTTATTTTTTAGTTTTTGGCAGACACAACATCTTTGTTTGTATGTGGTGCTGAGGATCGAACCCAGGCCGCAGGCATTCCAGGCGAGCTCACTACCGCTTGAGCCACATCCCCAGCCCCTCTTTCTTTCTTTTTTGTCAGATGATCTAGAGTTTCACCTCTGGTTAGAACCTAACATTTCATGTCTGAGCTGATCTTTAGGTTTCTATGCAATTGGAGGAGCACAGTCTTTAGGAGCCCCTCCCCACTTCATGCTACCTGTTGTTTGACTGTTTTTCTTTTCTTCTTTTTTTAAAAAAGTTTTTTTTTATAGTTTTAGATAGATAAAATACCTTTTTTTTTTTTTAATCTTTATGTGGTGCTGAGAATCAAACTCCTCACATGTGCTAGGCAAGTGGTCTACCACTGAGCTACAACCCCAGCCCATTGACTGTTTTTCTTGATACATTTTGATTATCCTTCATAAAAGTGGCAGGTGTTCAGCAGAATTTTTAGAGTGTTACGACAATGAGAATGTTAATGTACACTTTGGCAGTAATGCACTGAAAAGCTCAATTAAAAATTAAGTTATTTAATTTTGAGAACTGAAAAATTCCAGATATTTATAAATTTCTTTGAATTTATTATGAAATAGTTTAAGACTGATTATTTTTAAATTTTGCATTAAAATGTATTGTATGTGGTATGAATGTTACTAAATATCAGGAAATAAATGGGTTATTCAGGGAAAATATCCTATTCTGCTCTGGAGGTTAATGGCTACATAAATAAAAGCATTCATAGCATTCATTAGCTATCATTTGGGAAAATTCATTCTGATCTGTGTATTTATTTTCTTCTTGGTGATGATGATCCTTCTTAGTTTTGGCATAATTTGCTATCATGAAGAATTTTTTCTCTCTTTGGTGATAAGAAATAGCTACATTCTAAGACAAAGATGAACCTCTCTGGAATACTACTTGGTATTACTCCCTTATATTTCTGGTGGTTTTATTAAAAACATACTGTTTTCTGTTTACTGTATCTCATTTTAATAGTTTCTAAATAGAAAAAAAATTATGAAAAATTACATTTGTAGTTCTAATTATGCATAGCTACCAAAAAGTTTTATGAATATGGTATTTTAATAACTAGTAGATAGGGTCTTTGGCCTATCAGCATACTGAAATTGCCGAAGCCAAGTGCCAATGACTCGGCTTGGCACAGAATCACGAGCCACCACACAGCTCTGTAGGTTCAAACAGCAATTCTTTATTCCGGATCTCACACCAGCCTCCACACACGTTCAGGGGCAGTCTCGTTCTGCCGCACACTTCACCTACTCCAGAGGCTTTTTCCAAAATCCCATTTGAATCTCACGAGAACTCAACGGGAACAAGCAACAGGAACACCCTAATCCCAGCAGCAATAATCTTCAACCTCAACTTCCCTAAAACCCATATTCTTAAACCGGGAAACGCCTTAAACCGGGAACACCCTAAGCCCAAGGACCGGGATACTTCCTCAAACCTGCAGGATACTTCCTCAAACCTGGATCCACCCTCGATCACCTTGAGCAGGGTCATCTTTCTCAAACACACAAGCAAGGTCGCAGCAAATTTCCAAGGCAAGTCCATTTAACATGGGGTACACTGGCAAGGATTACGATGCGTCAATACCTACTTGGTAATGGCCCTCAGCATGAAATGAGCAAATATATAACTTTTTCCTGGAAGGAGATGGTCTTATCTATGTTGGTTGTATTCTAACTTTCTTGAGTTCTTTGTTATATTTAAGAAATACCTGGTGAATATGTATTGGTTTGAATTTTTAGTGTTTTCTCTAAAGGTAAACTATTCATCTGATCATTCTTCTTAATTGAAGTAATTTTTTTTTAGAGAAAGAGAGAGAATTTTTAAAATATTTTTAGTTTTTGGTGGACACAACATCTTTATTTTATTTGCATGTGGTGCCAAGGATTGAACCCATTGCCCCGCACGTGCCAGGTGAGCCCATCCCCAGCCCAATTGAAGTAATTTTTAACTATAATCTAAACCAACCTACTTTAAGTCCCATGTTATAATAGAATTGAAACTAAGGAAATTCAGAATCATATTTGAATAATCTATTTTTATACTTTTTGTATTGCTTTATTTAATTTTTATTTTTAAATTGGTAAGTAATATTGTATAATTTATGAGGCACAATACGTTTTTTATTTATTGTACAGAGTAGAATGATTAAATCAAGCTAGTTAACATATGTCTCACATCAGTATAGTTTGTGATGAGAATTTTTAAATCTTTTTTTTTTTTTAAGCAGTATTTGAAATATGCTATACAGTTGTTAACTGTGGTCACCATGAAGTGCAATCGATTTTGGTGAAGTAGAAAACATACTTGTCCAGTGTAACTAAAACTTTGTACCTTTGATCAATGTCTCCTTTTTCTTTATCCCTTTCTCTACCCTTTTATATTTAGAAAGCCACAACCTCTGGTTACTGATTACTTAAATTTTATTTGAGTCCTTAAATATAAGAAAACTAATTTGCTTAGATTGAGCTAGATTTTAACATTTATTTTTTAAAAAAAATTGTTTTATATACTTGTAGATGGACACCATGCCTTTATTTTATTTATTTATTTTTTAATGTGGTGCTGAGGATTGAACCCAGTGCTTCACATATGCTGGGCAAGTGCTCTGCCACTGAGCTATAGCACCAGCCCCTCAACATAGTTATTTTTGTGTTTATGTGACAAGTAAATCTGATGCTACTAATCATATTTTAACTGAGTGGAGCCATACTCAAAGATTATTTAACATTAATTTCCAGTGTTGGAACCTGGTCCCATTTCATGATTGTTTTTTTCTTTCCTTTGACCTAAAATTTTACCTCTGGTTGGAACCTAACATTTCATGTGTGAGCTGATCTTTGGATCTCTATGGGATTGGGGAATCACAAGCTTTCCAAGCCCCTCCCCTTTATGCTTCCTGTTGTTTGACTGTTTTTCTTGATACATTATGACTGTCCTTTATAAAAGGGGCATTTTTGACACTGTAGAAAACCAATGACTCCTCATTTTTTAAATAAGTTGAGAAATTTAAATTAAATGCTCCTATTTTGTATATGCATTATCTTTATAGTTTTATTGACTTTTAGATGTACCTTGAAAAACATATTTTAACATTTATAATGCATATCTGGATGTGTCATATAATTCATGGTGTCATTTAATTGATACTTTCTTTTAGTGGCGCATATATATATATAATACATCTAAAAATTATTTTTTTTTTGCCTTTGAAAGTGTGTGAATTGTGTTGACTCCCGGTATACCCTTTCCTTATCGAGAGCTTCATTTGAAAAGCATTATCTTTACCTTTAAGGGAATTGATTTATTTTTTTTCAAATGGAAATGCTAGGTGAAATATTACTATTAGATCTGATTTGAGTCATTTTTTTCCTCTTGCAGAGGGAATGATGAAGAGTGCATAGGAAGCATAGCTTGGCTATTTTCTTGTATATTTGTACTTATATTTTCAATGTTAGTATTGATTATTGGTATTTTTAATATTCAGTTTTTTCAGCTTCAGCTTTCTCTGTAGTAATGTTTTTAAGCCTCTAATTCATTCTGCGAAGGTTAATTTCGATACAACTACATCATATAATATGTAAATCTGTTTAACCAGGCACAAACTACAATGCATTGCAATACTTAGATTAGTGAAGGAGGATTGCGCTGTCAAGCCCCTTGTGAGAAAAACCTTCCCTTCCTACCTTGGTTTACCTTATATGTATGAATGTCATACTCTGATAATACAAGTGAGGGCACTAATGTTAATCTGTATGTTAAATATTAGTAAAATTTAATACATTGTATTTTACTAAAAATAATTCTAAACTATAGACAGAGGTTCTTCTGGCAGACTGATGGTAGATTTCCTTAGTATACATGTAACCACATTAGAGATCATTGTGGTAGAAAATTTGTATGCTTTTTTTTCCTTGGAATACAGCTGTTAAAGTAGTGACTATCATGGCTGGAGTTGTAGCTCAGTGATGGAACGCTCACCTAGCATCTGTGAAACACTGAGTTTGATTCTCAGCACCACATAAAAATAAATAAATAAAGTCATTGTGTCCATCTACAACTAAAGAAAAATATTCTTTTAAAAAGTGATGAATATCAAAGACATGGACATTGGATTTGTTTTTTGAAGGAGATAATATAGTTTCTAATGAGAAAAACTTTTAGTCAGAGAATCTGCTGATAATCCTTGATTGACTAGAAGGGAAGTCAGGTTTAAGACCTGTCTGGGCAATTTAGTGACACTCTTTCTCAAAATAACAAGGGCATATATATGAAGGGAAAAGAGCAAGGTTAAATCTTTGAAGGGAGAAGTATTTACTATACCTCATGAGGAACAGAAGAATTAAGTTATGTGGTATTTGTCAGATCATTTTTTTCTTCTCTAATTGTTAAAGTTATGTAAATTGACTACACAAAAAGGCTTAAAGTGAAGGTAAGCCTTTCCATCTTTCCTTCTTGCCTGTCTTCTTTTAACAGTTTTTTTTTTTCCTTTGGAAAATTTCTATACATATATAATAGTAAAAATAAATTTATCAAGGTTTTAATTATATGAATACATAAAGATACTTTAAAAGTGCCTTGCTCTTTTCCCTTCATATTACTTTGAATAATCCTATAAATAGTGTCTAAGTACAATTTTTTTCTCCTATGTAAGAAACTAAGGCATACAGGGACTAAGTGATTTACTTGCTGTCTCACTCTTAATAAGAGGTAGAACCCAGGTAGCCTGGTTTCACAATCTATATCTATTTCCATCAAGCTATACTATTAATTCTATAAAAAGAGAAAATTAAACTGATTGGAGTCACTTTCCCTGGAGATAAATAGTACTAAAATGGAGTGGAAAACTGGGATGAATTTAAATATTTTTATAATAATTTGTTTCTGCCATTTTAGCTAAATACTCTCCAGTATAGTACAAGATTTTCTGCTTTTTTTCCTGTTATGGCTAACATTAATATGAATATTTTCTTTGTGGTTTAATGTCTATGTTTTGTGTGTGAGAGAAAGACCGGCTTTTCCATGTCTTATCTGACCTATTGGGGACTAATTTATTAGGAACTTTTGCAGCTCCTTAAACTCCTCATCCAGTTCCTTACAAACACTAGTATCTAAGCAAACTTACCAAATCACTGCCTCCAAACAGTTCAGGCTCCTTCATGATTCCAAGTTGTTCCAACTGAAATAAAGTTCCTATATTTGTTATGAATTCTGGCCATTGGCTCTTCAAACCATTTAAAATTACTTTTTTTAAAATACATTTTTAGTTGTTAATGGACCCTTATTTTATTTTTAGTTATAGATGGACACAATACCTTTATTTTATTTATTTTCATGTAGTGCTGAGAATCGAACCCAGTGTCTCTAAAGTGAGCAGCAAGCTGTCTACCACTGAGCCAAAACCCCCATCCCTAAAATTACTTTTTAAAAAGTTGCTTTGGTAAATATTTACTGGTCTTTAAATAGACACTTAAATGTATACTGACTTAAGGGTTAGTTTAAAATATCCTGGATTTTTAAAATAAACAAACAACCTCCAAACAAAACCCTTGTTTTAATCCTTCTTCTGAAGGGAAGGATATTTTTGTAGCTCTAATTGTAAGGCTTCCAAAATTCTAATTTTATTCAGTGAACACTTATTGGGTACTCAGTGGTAATAATGACAACATTTATTAAAACCCTGCCTTAGTATGCAGCTCTGTGCTAGGTGCGGCGTGTATGTATGTACGTGCACGCGCGCGCACACACACACACACGGGTTGTCTTTCACTGTTCCCAGCTATAATTTATATATCAGTAAATTCTTTGATGAAATTTTGAATAATATACTGGGAATGAACAAATAAGTAGTTATTTAATGCTTGATAGAAGAATCAGTTAAGACAGTAAATTAAAACTCTTAAAGAAATTAGAGAAAGGAAACAGCTTGGAATCCTGAAGGAACCTGAACTGTTTGGAGACTGTGATTAGGTAAGTTTGCTTAGACACTAGTGTTTGTAGGGGGCTGGATGAGGGAGGTAGGAGTTGCAAAAGTGTTAGAGAATGAGGTTTTCAATTGGTGAAGAACTTTGCTAGAGTTCATGAGTTTATGACTTTTGTTTAATGTGCTGTAGGGAACCCACAGAATATAGAAACAGGAGACTGATATAAGCATAATTGATTCTAAGAAGGTAATTTTAATAGAAAGGGTAGAGCCTGGTTTGGGTGGAGTCTCAGCAGGAGGATTGCTTCCAATAGGTCATTATAGCTATGCCCCCCAGAATATACAGCCTGAGATAATGCCAGTAGAGAGGAGAGATCTAATCTAGTCAGAGTACAATGAAGAGTTTCAGACTGATTAAGTATATGGATTAAGAAAAGAGTTTTGTTGTTGTTTGTATTACTTAGATTTATTTCTTCAATTCTAGGTTATATACTGATATGTAGAAATGGGAGAGTTGAATGCTGCTGTCTGAACTTTGTGTCAAAGTTGCTTGTTAATACTTCAGAGATGTTAAAATGTAAAATGTTTGTAAACTCTGATAAATGGTAAAAGTGCTTTGATCTTTTCAATATTATTCTGTTGCATTTTATTTAAAATTTTTGGTTACTAAGTTGATTTGAAGACCTATTAATTGTGGTAACATATTTTGAAAAACATGATTTGCTTTTATGATTTACATATTCAACTTTTATGTAAAATTATAAGTCAACATTGACAGTGATGTTTTTAGTTTTTCCTAGCTTAGAGTTATCATAAACTATTCAACAAGAAAATTAGTTGTTATTCTAAATGCAGTTATAGGTATATGTTGTGAAATACTTGATACTATTTGCATTTTTGCTTCTAATAAAAAAAAAAAACTTTAGGGCTGGGGTTGTGGCTTAGTGGTAGAGTGCTCGCTTAGCATGTTTGAGGCCCTGGGTTCAATTGTCAGCCAGCACCACATAAAAATAAATAAATAAAGGTATTGTGTCCAACTATAACTAAAAAATAAATATTTAACAAAAATTTCAGAAAGAAAAGTAAAATACAATAGATCATTTCTTCATTTGATGCCAGTTTTCCTATTTCAAATGTGAGAGTACTGACTTTTAAAACATTATTCCTGGGCATTCACTGTTCCACTTAAAACAGATGAAATTGGTATTGAAAAGTGTAACATACTGTCTTCCAAAGAGAAGTTCCATTGTATAATCTTGAGATCTTTGCTTCCCCCCCCCCCCCCCCCCCGCATTATTTAGGAATATTAGTTTTGGTAATCAAACCCATGTGGATAGACCTTCCATATTTAATGCAGTGTGTTACCCCTGTACAAATGGAAAAAAAAAACAAGTTTAATGTTTCTAGACCAATATCTTTGCTGTTCTTATATCAATAATTCTGTCTTTGTTCTATAGATAACAGTTTTATAGTTATTCAATTGCTTTAATATGGTATGACCTGGTAGGAAATACTTTCTTGCCTGAGATCAATGAGCCTTATTTTTTTAAGTGCATTTAGCACATATATCTAGAAACCAAGTATTCCTATTTAAAGAGCCTAGTCTTATAATGAGTCTGTGAGAAAAATGTTCTTTTTTAAATCATTGGTAAGCATATTTCACATATAGTTTTTCTAGTTTTGTTTTTGGTTTTTGGATTGACTTGTCTAGAAACACAGCAGCATTTTCATGCTGTGAATTCCTTCAGTCTACACTAAAAGATTAGAATGTTATTTTGCTCATGTTTGTTACATCATCTTAAGGGTTTTAGGCACATAACATATTAGGACTTCATATTTATTTATTTTTAAATTTTTTTATTTGTTCTACTTAGTTGTACATGACAGCAGAATGCATTGTACACAAATGGAGTGCAACATTTCACTTCTCTGGTTGTACACAGTAATAATGGCTTCTTTTTAAAAAAGTGATTATACTTAAAGGTGAAGACAAATGACTTCAGGGTGGATGAAATCAACTTGTACAGATAATTCTATCATTTGTTTCTGTCATTTTGGGAAGCCTGCATAAATTGTTATGCTTTCTTTAAAAGTTCAGCAAAAACATGATCATAATGATATTTTCATGTGTAAATTAAACCATTTAATTTACTGATTTAAAAGGATAAGGTATTCTAGATGGAACATGTTGTCCCCGCTGATTGATCTAGTGGCTTCTCTGCTGTGAGTGGACTAGAGATCTGTTTCCTTTCCCTGGAACTCTTGTGATGAGGATACCATCCTAGCAAAAGGAGGACAACGCTGGTCTTTTGTCAAGGTGTATGAGTTACCATGCTTCCCCAGGGAACCTTCTGTAGCTTTAAAAAGCTTCAGCATTTTTTCTTATGAATTAAGCTAATTATGTATGATATTATTGAAAGACTTGAAGCTATCTCAACCAAATAAAGAAACAGTTTATTACAAGGTTTTTATTTTGAATTCATAGACTTTTTTTCATTTTTATTCATAGACAAGATTATTTTGTGTACATTATAGTTTTGTGTTTCTGAACATTTTTAAAAGTTGTAAGTTGTTGGATTCTGTTATATTGTAAGTTACACATGACAGAATGTATCCATTAATTCCAGTCTAGGTCAACTAAGATTAAGGTTGTATTCTCATTCCAGGAGAAAATATCTTCTAAGATTTCAATTAAGTGGTGCTTAAATAATAAGTAAATTATGGGCTTATCAATGGTGGTTAAGCATTTTCAAAAGATAAAATAATTTTTCCTGATTATCAAAGTAAACTAATTAATTAAAAGGAAAATAGAAGCACGAAAGTAAAAAAATCACCAGTAATCTTACCACCAAGAGAAAATTACTAGAAGTATTTTATTGTATTTCTTTCCATTTACTTTGTGCCTTTTTTGTTTGAATCTTCAGTATATGCTGCCTGCAGCACTAAAAAAAGAACTGGGTGGGGCACATGGCTTTTGCTCTCAATGGCTATCACTATAGCCTAGGAGAATAGATACATAAACAGAGAAATTCAGATTGAGGTGGTGGGTTCTGAGTTAGACATAGGCAAAGAAGAATTCAGAATTCTTAGATTATATGAGATCTGAGGTTATTTGTGAATGTTATATGTTAGATTTTATTTCTTGCTATTTAGATTGACAATGTAAACTTTTTATACTTGTAGGTCCTCTTTAGCATTTTTAAAAATTTTGTTTTTATTTTTTTTTAAGTTACACATGACAGTAGAGTCCATTTTGATATATATCATGCATGTATGGAATATATCTTGTTCTAATTAGGAACTTAGTCTTGTGGATGTACTTAATGGTGGGGTTCACTGTGGTGTATTCATATATGTACATAGGAAAGTTATGTCAGATTCTTTTCACTCTCTCTCCTGTTATATGATATTTGTCAGTAAATGGATGGAACTGGAGACTATCATGCTAAGTGAAGTAAGCCAATCCCAAGGGTGAATGTTCTTTCTGAAGTGTAGAAGTTAACTCATGATAAGGTGTGTGTGTGTGTGTGTGTGTGTGTGTGTGTGTGTGTGTGTGAGAGAGAGAGAGAGAGAGAGAGAGAGAGAGAGAGAGAGAGAGAGAGAGAGAGAAGTTCAGAGGATTAGCCAAAGGGGGATGAAGAGAAAAGGGGGTGAGGATAGGAATAGGAAAGACAGACAGAATCTGATATAACTTTCCTGTATACATATATGATAACATTATTTTAATGACCTACTACAAATGTTGGATTCTTTCTTTAAGGGTAATATTAATGGAATGAGTATAATCTACTTAAAGACTTATTGCCTATTAGTTCTTCCAATGGTTTTTTTTTCCTCCTTTTTTTCTGATATCAGAGATTAAACTCAGTGCCTTTGCATGTTAGGAAAAGGCTTTATCATTGATCAATATCTCCAACCCATTTTTAAAATTTCATTTTGAGATAGAGTTTCACTAAATTTCCTAGGCTGGCCAAAATTTACGATCCTCCTGCCTCAGCCTCCAGAGTAACTGGGATTAAAGACTGTACCATAGCAATTTTCTGAACAAGTTGACATTATCTATAGGAATATATTGGGAATATTATAGAAATATTGCATTGTTCTTTGTTTTTGTATGTTTGCTAGGTTGGTTCCTGAAAAACATGTCTTTTGAACTTGTTATTTACCAGTGAGTCTGGATTTTTTTTTTTCGTAATTTTTTGTACATCTCTGTTTTTCTCCTTAAGGTTTTTCTTCCTTTGTCCATGGTCTGTTTTTTGAGGTTTGCATAAGTTATTTATAATTTTATACTAAGACTTCATATGCTATATTGACAAATACTTCTAGTATTTGCTTCTAAATTTTTTGATAGGCAACAGATTGATGACTTCAAGTATTAATATAGTTGCTTATTTTTGTGTCCTTTTATTAAAGCTGGAAATATAAGCTTATAAGGTGGCAGCTCACTGAAGGGAATTCTGAGGCCATTTCCCTGAGTAGCTAAGTAAATAGGCTCAGCTTAAGATTTTTCAACTTTATGATGGTGTGGAAGTGATGCACATGTAGTAGAAACTATATTTTGAATTTTGATCTTTTCCTGAACTAATGATAAGCTCTTCTTTACTCTGTTGTAATGATGTGCAGCAACAGTGAGCTGCAGCTCCTCTTAGCCATGTATTTGCAGGGTTGTAAAAAATTGTTATTCCACTATGTTGTACTGTGTTGCTAAGCTGTGCTGTATTGGTAAGTTAAATATATTAAATACATTTGTAACTTGTGCTGTTTTTAATTTGTGATGAGTTTTTCAGGATACAATCCATCACAAGTCAAGGAGCACCTATATTCTGTAATCCAAAAATAGAATTGAGTTTCTAGAGAGATGCAGTGGTAGACCATTTATTTTATGTAATTTCTTTTATATAGCTTTTTATTGGGAGATAGATAACAGATAATTGAGCTTGTACCCATAAACTTGGAGACCTTTTGTGTAGGTGTCGTATGAAGTAGACAATATTGAGCTACTATGAGGAAAATAGAGGACTGTGACCAATGTTCTCTTCTACAGAGAAAACTATATCCCCACTTCTATGTCTGCAGGTAAAGTTTGAATTTGCCTAGTTTCGCCATTGTTGTATTTAGGGTTCTCTAGCGAAACAGAATCAGTAGTATACAATTATAAGAACGTAGCTTGTGAGTTATGAAAGTGGACAAAGTTGGCAAGATGGCCTAGATTTTGCAATGGTATATTTATAGTCTGAAGACTTGTAGGCTCAACATTTAGGAAGAGCCTATGTTTCAGTTCAAGTCTGAATGCAGGAAAAGCCAGTGTTTTAATTCATAGGACATGAGGCAGGCCTCTTTTTTTTTTTTTTTTTTTTTTAAATTCTACTCAGGCCTTCAACTGATGGGAGGAAGCAATGGCATTATAAAGGGCAGTCTGATTTACCCCTTCTACTATTTAAGCATTAATCTCACCCAAGAACCCTTATAGAAATGTTTGTCCAAATATCTGGGCTCTCCATAGCTCAGTCAAGTTGACACATAAAATTAACTGTGATTCATATTTGACATTGTCCAAGAGTTTCATACCATACAGATAAATGAGGTGGAGGTGTGTTGTGGGTTAAAGCATAGCATAACTTTATATTGTTCAAAGTAGTTACATTGTCTAAAAAGAAGAATTTTTATTTAGTGTTTTTTTGTAGTTTTGTAAAATTTTTTATTAGGAATCTATTGAATTTCTATATTTTGATCTATAGCTGGTTCCTAATCTCAGAATAAATGTTGATATAATTGAAAAATTAATATACATAATTTCAACATGTCCCCCCATAACTGATAGAATGAAGACTGTCAGTAATAATAACAACAACTAATGATGGAATGAATGTCTCCATAATATATTTGTTCCTTTAGCAAAACCTTGTAGTCAGTGTTAACATTTTGGTGTGGGGCTCCCTGAAAGCTCCTTTTTTCAAGCAGTGTATGTAAATGTACAACCTCTTTACCAACCATAGAATCATCTTATATATTTAGCTATGCCAGTTTTTTTTCCTGTATATATTTTTTATATTTGGATATCCTTCATGTTAAAAAAATAGGTTGGTACATCCTACTTTCATGTGTATATCTAAAAAGAACAAACAAGTTGGTAAAAATAATTTTTAGCACTTGAGCATTATCAACCAATTTTAAGGTAAGTAGAAAGTTTTGGGGCATTTATTTTAGGCTGTTGGGAATGTCCTTGGACTTTTACTTAATATGTTTTTAGGATAAATTCCTAGTAGAAGACTTTGTTTATGTTAAAGTTTAGTTACCCAATTTTGGATTGATCTTTAGAAACGTTGTACCAATTCATATGGCTACAAAAGTGTATAAACATTCTCCTCACTTTGATAACACCCATCTTTCAGATATTAATGTGGTAACTTAAAAAAATCCTAAAGCTGTATCATCTTTTCTACTTACCTCATTATTAGTGAGACTGAACATTTTTTTAAACTTTATTTTCCATTTATATGTCTAGTAGCCTATATATATCGGTTGCTGGGTATGTCCCTTGTGAGAAAAGACGTGGACTGGCTGTCTCTCCTCTTTTTTTACTGGTGCTGGGGATTGAACCCACAGCCTTGTGCATGTGAGGCAAGTACTGTACCAACTGAGTTATATCCCCAGCCCCTGGTTATCTCTTTTGAAAATGTTGTAGAGAGGACCATAAGTTGAAATATTACCTGATTGAAGTAAGCTTTTTAGTACAGATCATAGGCCCCATCCAGATCAGAGTTAGAAAAGATCTGGTGACAGACTACTTTCATTTGGTATTTTGTGGGTGTATTTACTCAGATAAATTTTCTCATTCTGAGAAAGGCCTAGAATCTACAAAGTGTAAAGTGGCTGTTCTGGAACATAAAGTGGGTGTAAATGTCTCTTCAGCCAATTTTGAGTTCTTATTTTAAATGTATGTAGTTTTTTGCTCATGTACTTCATAAGCCTATAAAACCCAAATTTAATTCATAAATTATATATGAATAAAACTTCAAGATAATATTTACATGGCATTTTTTATTAAAATATTACTGTCAGGAATGATATTATAGAAGTAGCACCAAGTATAGTTTTATTTTTAATTTGTGTATTTTGATTTTTTTTTTTTTTTGATACTGGGGATTGAACTCTGGCACTCCACTGAGCCACATCCCCAGCCCTGTTTTGTATTTTATTAGAGATGGGGTCTCATTGAGTTGCTTAATTGCTAAATTGCTGAGGCTGGATTTGAACTAAGGAACAGGAGCTTCAGCCTCTCGAGCCACTGGGATTACAGGTGTATGCCACTGTGCTTGGCTGTATTTTGATTTTAATATTAGAGGATGACTATTTCTAAAAGTGTGGTAAAAAATAGTGTAATTTTATGCACACGACATAGTCATTTTGTGATCCTTATATTTAAACTGTTAGAAGGCATTCTTTCTGTGCCGCTTTCTTTCTCTCTCTCTCTCTCTCTCTCTCTCTCTTTCTTTCTTTCTTTCTTTCTTTCTTTTGTGTTTGTGTGTGTGTGTGTGTGTGTGTGTGTGTGTGTGTGTGGTGTTGGTGATTGAACGCAGGGCCTTGGACTTGCAAGGCAAATACTCTACCAACTGAGCTATATCCCCAGCCCCTGCCAATTCCAATAGGATGTTTCTTGATAATTCTGTAAAACTTTTTCATTTCAAGTTAAAAGTGCTGAGTGATATCATTTGCTCTTTATGTACAGTTGAAAACATAAAACACAAATGGGAGCATTAAGATAGGTGATAACAGATCTGTTTTAAGGTAGCTATATAGATAAAGCAGTGTAGAAATTATGCCCAGATTATTATTCATTTTAAAGGTGGCTGTTCAAATAATGTATAATGTGTTTATTAGGATTTTTAAGGATTATCATTGAAATGAAAACCTAACATTCGTAAGAGAACTTGTTAAGTTCCTGGAGTAAATCTGTAGCTCCAATTTGAGAATTACTGTGTTAGGTATCAGCAAAGATAGGTGCTTCTACAACATTTATATTACATCCAACAGATTTTAAATTGTTCTAATTATTATTAAAAAAAAAAACTTCTGTGTACTTGCTCCTTATTTTCTTATCCCTCCCCTCCCCACCCTCTTTCTGTCTTCTTTCTTTTCTAGGGATTGAACCCCTGGGTGCTTAACTGAACTACAATCTATAATCCTTTTTATTTTGAGGCAGGGTTTCAACAAGTTGCTGGGGGTCTCACTAAATTGCCTAGGCTGGCCTTGAACTTATGATCTTCCTGTCAGCCTCCTGAGACACATTGCTTAGTTCTGTACATAACTTGTTTGTACTGGCACTGTTTTGAGTAGTATTATAGAAGACAGTAGAATAATGAAGTAAATAGAAGAATGGGTAAAACAGAAAAATGGTAAATAAAAGTAAAAAATGTACAAATGAAAATAAACTTCGAAAAGACATAAATTAGCTAACAAAATAGAGATTCAGTGTAATTCAAAAAGACAAATTGAGATAAGTAGGAAAATACTGTGCTGTTAATCTTTTAGCAAAAGATAAAGTCAATTTAAAGGGTTACAAAATAATTTAAAATTTTAAGTGATTATGTTATACTAGGAAAAAATTTACTTTTTATCTTCTACGATGAGCACATTCTTACTTTTAATGTCATGCAATATGATTAATTAGACTTTCCCTGAACTTCAGTTTCACAGCTAATGCCTGTATATGGAATCACAGATGTCTTATAATAATTCCTGATCAGAGGGCTGACATTTGAAGAAAGATTTAACATTTTTAATAGGACAACTATACATGTTTAAAAGTTCTGTATCTGGATATAGATAGATTTAACCTTTTTAAAATATATCTGTACATGGTTAAAAGTTCAATACATAGGCGAGGTGTGTGGTAGCACATGCCTGTAATCCCAGCAGCTCAGGAGACTGAGACAGGAGGAACCCAAGTTCAAAGCCATTCTCAGCAATTTAGTAAGGCCCTAAGCAACTTAGTGTGACCCTGTCTTAGAATAAAAAGAGTAAAAACGGGCTGGGGATATATGGCTAAGTGCCCCTGGAATCAATTCCTGGTATTAAAAAAAAAAAAATCAATACCTAGAAATAGAATACAGAGTTCTTTAACCAGAGGAAACTGCAGAATTAGCATTGAATTGATATGTGTGTGATATGTAAAGTTTTCCTGGCAAATTTAGAGCTCATTGATTATTTTTATTTTGAACAGAAAAAACCCTATTATATCCCATGTGTATTTTTTTGCAAAGTAAAACAAAACTGCTCTCTCTTCAGACATGATATTACATGTGTTAATTGTGCATTTTTTCCTTTATAGGCCCAGATTATTATTCATCAGCATGGTTACCTGGTAATGAATCATTGTGGCAGGCCACAACTGTTCCATCTAACCATCGAAATAACCATATCAGGAGACACAGTATAGCTTCTGACAGTGGAGACACTGGCATTGGAACTTCCTGTTCTGACAGTGTGGAAGGTAAGCTAAAATTATTAGTATTTAGATATGAATTTGTGGAGATTGGTTGTGAATTGAGACTATTCAAGGGATATATTTTATTGTTCCAAACTAAAATAATAGTGTGTGTTTAATAATACTCATTGTTGCTGTATATCAAGTTAAATTGTTTGTCTTGTCATATTGCACGTTTTTCTTCCTTTTCTTAACATTTTATTCTTATATAATTGTAGGATTACATGAGTTTTAAGAAATAATATTTTAAGAAATAATATAGAGATTTCATGTATCCATTCTCCATTTTTCACCAGGGAATATCTTACAAGATGTTATAGTATCACAACCAGGATAATGACACGGATACAATCAAGATATAGAATGTTTCCATAAACCAAATGTTGCCTACAATCACTTCTCTCTCTACCTCCTCCATTCTCATTTAACTCTTGGAAAGCAATAACCAATTTTCCATTTATAATTTTGTAATTTCAAGAAGGCTGTTTGTAATTGGAATCATACACATAGCAATAACCTTTTGGAATTGGCCGTTTTCTCTGGAGATTTATCTAGGTTGTTGTGTGTATCAATAGTTCATTCCTTTTTAATGATGAGTAATATTTACCAATGGTGGGGGTGGTATTAGAGAGACCACACTTTAATTTATTAACCCATTGAAAAACATCTGAGTTGTTTCCAGTTTTGGACTGTTATGAAAAAAGCTGTAAACATGTACATGGAGGTTTTGTTATGAAACATGTCTTTTCTCTGTGGTTAATGTTCAGAAGTACAGTTATTGGTCTCTGTAGTAGTGGTAGGTTTAGTTTCAAAATTTCCAATCACATTGTTTTCACTATCATTTTCATCAATAATGTATATATATCAATGATCCAGTTTTCTCTATATCCTTTCTAGAATTTGACGTTTTTCAAATTTTAGCCATTCTGGTAGGAATATAGTAATATATCATTGTGGTAGTGAGATATCATTTTTTAAAAAGTAGACTTATTTTTAGAGCAGTAGAAAAATTTATTGAAGGTATAGATTTTCTCTATGTACTCCCATCTTCACACAGGTACAGCCTCCCCAAATATCAGCATCTCCCACCAGAGTGGTACATTTATTAAATTGATGAACTTACATTGATATCTGAAGAATCTGTAGTTTAGTTAACAGTTTACTCTTGGTGTATGTTCTCTGAGTTTGGACAAATTTATAAAATCATGTGTCCACTATTGTATGTAATACAGAATAGTTTCACTGCCTTAAGCATTTTCTGTACTCTGCCTTCATCTTTTGTCCCCTGCCTAACCCTAGTAGTCACAGTTTTTTTTGTTGTTGTTGTTTGTCTCTATAGTTTTTCTTTCTCCAGAATGTCACATAGTTGAAATTGTAAAATATAGCTTTTTCAGATTGCTTCATTCATTTAGTAATATGCTTTTGGCACTTATGAATAAAGCTGCTATAAATACTCATATACATATTTTTGTGTAAATATCAGTTTTCAGCTTCTTTTGGGTCAATACCAAGGAGCAGGATTGCTGTATCAGTAGGAGTATGTTTAATTCTGTAAGAAACTGCCAAACTATCTTTCAAAGTGGCTGTGTTATTTTGCATTTCCACTAGCAATAAATGAGAATTCTGTTGCTTCACATCCTACCCAGTGTTTGGTGTTTTAATTTTCTGGATTTTTTCCTTTCTCATAGTTGTACAGTAGAATTTTATTATTTTAATTTGAATTTTACTGGTACATTATGTGGAACACTTTATCTGCTTATTTGTCTCTATATCTGTTAAGGTGAGGCATCTTTTAAGGACTTTAGCCCATTTTTAAATTGTATTTTTTGTTTTCTTACTAAGTTAAAGGTTCTTTTTCTATTTTGGTTAACAGTCCTTCATCAAATGTATCTTTTGCAAACATTTTCTCCTAGTCTGTGGCTTGTCTTCTCATATTCTTGCCATTGTCCATTGTCTTTTGTCCAGAAGAAGGTTTTAATTTTAATGAAATTCAGCTTATTAATTATTTCTTTTGTGGAACATGTCTCAAGGATGTGATCTAAAATGTAATTTTTATAGACAAAGTCAATTAAATTTTTACTGTGAGTTTTCTAGTTTTGTGTTGTTTTGTGTCTGTGAGTTTTTTTTTTTTTTGGGTGGGGGTAAAGGGTGTAGTTGTGCCATACTTCTTGGGTATTCTGTTACATTTTTAACAGTTTTTTTCTCTGTTTTTAATTTTAGAAGTTTCTGCCCACATATTGTCAAGCTCAGAGATTCTTTGCTTAGCTGGTCCTATTCTACTACTGAGCCCATCAAAGGCATCTTCATTTGTATTAGAATCTTTATGATACCTAACATTTCTTTTTGATTCTTTCTTTATTCTTGCATGCTATTTACTTTGCCCATTAGAGTGCTTTGCATATTAAACATAGTTGTTTTAAACTACTGGGTCAATATCCTTGCCATATCTGGGTCTAGTTTGTTTCTTCAAACTATATGTTTTGCCTTGTAGTATGTCTTATTATTTATTTATCTTTTTTATTTGTATTTTTGCAAGGTATCATAACATGCTGAGTAATATGAACTATGGTAAATGATTCTTTGACAATGTAATGGTAGTAAGGTATGAAGAGAGAAATGTTTTATAGTTTTATGATTAGGTCTCGGAGTTTTGATAAGTCTGTGCCCTAGGCTGTGATCTTTGTAAGTGCTTCTCAGGATTTATTTTTTAAAAGTTTTTAATTTTGCAAATTTTCATCATTTTGAGTGGGAATAGCAGATCCTCATAAGAATGAAACTCTCTGCTGTATTTCAAAATGGTTCCTTTCTCCATCCCCTGTTGGAAGCATGAAGGGATTTTTCTCTGATATTCACTGTGAGAACCAGATCAAACCCCAGATAGTAAAATCTCACAAGTGTGGTGGTCTTCCTATGATAGGGTTACGTTGAAATTTTTATTTCTCAGAGTGGTCCACACTGAACTCCAGCAATTTGTCAGTTACAATTTAGGTTTTATATTCAGGTCCTGGTTTCCATGTAGGCTTCATCGTGAGTGTTTTTTCCTGCAATAAGTTGTGATTCTGTGCTTACCTGTTGTTTTTATATGGGAGCATTTTGCCTTATGACCTCAATTCTTTTTGAGATCTAAAAAGACTTGTCCCTTTATAGTTTGTTCAGCTTTTTGCTTGTTTAGGGTGGAATAGTGCCTTCCATCCAAGGTGCTTAAATGCCAGCCTGAATTTTTTTTGAGGCATTTTTAATTTTAAATGCTAATCACTTGTTGGGTGTGTTATTTGTGATTTTTTTCTTCCTTTGCATAATTTGTCTTTTATCTTCTTAACAGTATCTTTTTCAGAGTACAGGTTTTAAAATTTGAAGTCCAGTTTACCAATTTTTTTCTTCTTAAGGGATTATGTTTTTTAATGTCAAATTTAAGAACTCTTTCCTTAATCCTAGTTCTTTGAAGTTGAAGGTTTTCTCATTTTTTCTTAAGTTGATGGTTTTCTCATTTTTTCTTAAGTGTGTTTGATCATATAATGTTTTGTATTTAAGTCCATGATTCATTTTAAGTGTGTGTTTAAGAATCTGTAAGTCCTCTTTACACTCAATTAATTTGCTAAAAGAAACCAAAACAGAAAAATTGTTACACTTGTGGTTCTAAGTAGCTTCTCATTGTGAAGTTATGTGGACAGTGTTTAATTCTTCCAGCAATGATGTGGATGACACATGTGGAGTATTGCTGACCAGATAGATTCACTCAGTCTTTGTGTCCAGGGTTTTGTTTGTTTGTTTGGTAGGTTGATTATATGGGGCATGGTTGACTATTTGCATCCATGACCTTGGTCACCAGCTCTAAAATTAAACAGTCATGCTAAGGTCAGTTGCTTTTAGGAACCTTCCATAAATCCCATTATTAGCATAAACTGTATGGAGTGACCTAAGACCTCCGGGTACATAAAGACATACTTACTAGGCAGAATATTCCAAGAGTTTAGAGATTACCTTTTAAGAGCTGGACAAGGGCCAAAACTTTGTTGGAATGTACAGTGTATGGAATTTATAGTGTATGTACAGTGTATGTTGGAATGTACAGTGTATATTAAACTTTACAGTGTGAGACATGAAGTTCAGGTTTTTGCATAATCTTTTTTTTTTTTTTTTGGTACCAGAGATTGAACCTAAGTGTTAAACCACTGAGTCATATCACCAGCCTATTTACATTTTTTATTTGGAGATAGGGTCTTGCTGAGTTGCTTAGGGCCTCACTTACATTGCTGAGGCTGGTTTTGAGTTTGTGATCCTCCTGCCTCAGCCTTGTCAGCAGCTGGGATTATAGGCATGTGCTACCATGCCCAACTACATAATTAATCTTTGTGTAGAATGATTACTGTCACTTCATTCTTTTTCAAAATTGTTTTTATTCCTTCTGGTCATTTTGTTTTTCTACTTAAGCTTTGGATTAATGAACAAAATAGGATACAGAAATATTTTTGAGAGCTTAATAGAAATTTTGTCTGCATATTGGTTTGAGGAAAATTGACATCTTTTGAGTTTTTTTTTGCCTATGAACATTGGATGTTCCTCCATTTCATTTAGATCTTTGATTGTGTTCACTGTGTTAAATAATTTTGATGTCCTTTCACTGAAATATTTTGTTTTTTAAGAGTGATTGTAGATGGCATTGTACATCCAATTTTATTGTCAGTGTTATAGAACATAGAGAAGTACATTTAGAAATATCTTTACAATGCAGAAATACATCTGATTTTTTAACATTTATGTGTATCCTGTCACCATTAGCTCATCTTTTTGTAGATTATTTGAGATTTTCTTTTGAGATGAGGTCCTGTTGTGTTGTCCAGGCTGGCCTTAAGCTCCAGGACTCAAACAGTTCTCCTGCCTTAACCTCCCAAGTAGCTGGGACTCAGGCATGCACCACTGCGCCTAACTTGATATATATACTTACATCACCTTTAAATAAGGATGATTATCCTTTGAGTTGTGTGACTTTTATTTCCTTTTCTTGATGTATTGTAGTTGCTAGAATATCCAACAGCATGTTGAATATTAGTAGGAGTGGGTATTCTTGCCTTATTCTTGATTGTATAGGTATAAAATGTAGCATTTAATCTTTTATTGCTTTATTGTTAAATAACAGTAACACATTTTTAAACTGTAGGATTTTTTTATAGAGTATAATCTATCATTTTGAGGAAGTTTGCCTCTATTTGTAATTTCCTAATTTTTTTTTTTTATGTGGTGCTGGGGATCAAACCCAGTGCCTCATGCATACTATGCAAGCACTCTGCCACTGAGCCACAATCCCAGCCCTCCTAAATTATGAATATATTTTGGATTTTGTCAAATGCTTTTTCTACATAAATTGATTTTTTTTTTTTTAGCTTGTTGATATGGTGGTGGATTTCATTGTTTGATTTTTCAGATGTTACCAACTTTTCATCCCTGGAGGAAACTTCTGTTGGTCATTGTATAATTTTTTAAAATATTGCTGAATTCTGTTAATTTATATTTTATAATTTTTTTCTGTGAGGATATTGACCTGTAATTTTCCTTTTTTTTTTTTTTTTTTTTTTTTTGGTATAGGGGATCTAACCCTCAGGAGCTCCTTACCATGGAGCTACATCTTAAGCCCTTTTTATTTAAAAAAACATTTTTTTTTTTTTTTTTTTTTTTTTTTAGATAGTGTCTTGCTAAGTTGCTTAGGACCTCACTAAGTTGTTGAGGCTGGCCTTGAACATGTGATCCTTCTGCCTCAGCCTTCTGAGTCACTGAGATTATGAGCGGGGCACTCTTGTATTTCTGTTTTTTTTTTTTTTTTTTTTTAAATAACAGGGTTAATACTAGCCTTTAAGATGAATTGGTTAAGTATTCTTTACTATTTTGTGGAAGAGTTTATTAAAAAATGATGTTTGTTTTTAGAAAATATTTGATAGATTTCTTCAGTGAAATCATTTAGGAGTACAGCTGAAGATTTCTTTTTTTAAAATTTTAAGTTATGAATTTCCTTAGTAGATAGTGATTCAGATTATCTGTTTCAAATTGGGTGAGTTGTGGTAGTTTGTTTTCTTGGATGAAGTGGTCCCATTGGTTCATTTTATCTAACTTGTCAAATTTATGTGTGCAGGGCCGGGGTTGTGGCTCAGTGGTAAGAGCACTTGCCTCTCATTTGTGAGATACGTGATTTGAGCCTCAGGGCCACGTAAAATAAATAAATAAAGTTATTGTGTCCATTTTATTTGTATAAATAAATAAAATTTATGTGTGCAAAATTGTTCATAGCTTTCTGTTTTTTTCCCATAGCATTCTTTCATTATCCTTTGATACCTGCAGTCTCTGGGGATATTCTCTGTTTAATTTCTGATAGTGATAATTTTTGTCTTTTTTGTTTTAGTGTACCAGTTTGTCAATTTTACAGACCTTTTTAAAAAACTGTATTATAAATAGAACTTTATTTTCTATTAAATGACTCTCTCAGACACTGTTTTTGTAGCTGAAGGGAATAGGGTACAGGCTCTTTATTGCTAGATGGAGATAGAGGTCCAGGTTCCATACTTGCACTCTGTTGATACTTGAGGGATAGGGGAGAGCACCATTTTACTGCTGGGTGGAGATGGAAGTCTAGGTTTCACATTAAACCACTGTCACCACAATGTGGATTGCTTTAACTGCTGGGAAATGATGAAAGTCCAGGCGGCCTACCTCCTTTGATACTACCTGAGTGTGTGTGTATATGTGTAGGTGGTGCTACCATACTGACGGGCCTGGGTGAATGTTCTGTCATCCTAAATGGCCTTTTAAACCATTATGGTAGGCTTCTTGGGGTGCTTGTAAAAAAGCATTTGACAAAATCCCAAAATATATTCATAATTTTCAAAAACCATTAGATTGATGAAGTTGGAAGTCTAGGTTGTCCTTGGCTTTTGTTGGTATGGATGGAGAAAGGGTCGCAGTGTTTTCTGTGATGTTTGGCTGATGAAGAATAGTCATTGTATGAAGTTTTCTGTCTTATTAATCTTCCTCTTTATTTGTCCTTTGGCTCATAAGAAGAGGGTTTTCTTGGGACTTTTTTGGGCAGTTCTCCTTGGTTATGTAGGATTGCTGGCATCTTCAGCCACAGGTCTTGAAGATATGAGACAAAAAGGCTGGAGAACTCACCATCTTTTTGTCCCTTGCTTCCAAAGGTCCCATAATCATGTCATGTCTTTTCTTCATCCTTTAGGTCTTATATTTTAACATACAAAATTTAGAATGAAAAAGCTAAAATTTTTTAGCTTTTATATACTTTGTAAAAACTATTGGCAAAATGTCTTTTCTATTTTCCCACTGTTTTTTTAATGACTATTAATAAATATTTTGTTTAATTATTACTATTATAATATTGCTAGCAAGTATATAGAATATAGATTTTATTATGGGTTTGTATCTAATTTCAGTGAGCTGTCTAAAACATCCAACTTATTAAAGGTGATAATAAAGCTAATAAAATGGGGCAGATAAATAGGACTTTGTATTACAAAATTTATTGAATGAGAAAAGTTGCTTAAATTGAAAGGAAAAAAATAATTTAAATACATAGTGTTTCTGTTTTCTTTAATTTTCTTTTTTTGCCTTTTTTAAACATAAAATTTTATATACTGTTTAAATAGCTTTATATCCTTTTTGGATAAATACTATTATTGGAACTGTTGAATTTATTGCAAATTTGTCATTCATGTTTGGGTCCTTGAAATCAACTTGACAGGGTGTATTTGCAGTTGTGTAAGAGAATTTTGTACTTAATTTGTGTGAAATAGCATTTTAATATAGTATTCTATACTAAAATAGATTTCAAAATCTTAAGGAAAAGTATTTTTCAGGAAGGGAAAAAATCAGATACCTTAAATTCTCTCTAAAGGTGAGAGAATTTATTTTCTCCTTAGAAATTTTTTTTTTAATTATCTCTTTTTAGATAACATGACAGTAAAATGTATTTTGACATATTATATATACATGGAGTATAACTTACTCTAATTAGGATCCCATTCTTGTGGTTGAACATGATGTGGAGTTACACTGATCATGTGTTCATATATGAACATAGGTGCCACAATCTGGCTGGGCACAATCAGGAGCCACTTGTCAAAAGAAACGAACTTTATTTTTAGAACCACACACTGCCAAACAAAACTGCTCCTCAGGAAAACCTTCAGAGCCAAACTGTCACCACCGGCTTCCAACAAGCCTCTCAACCTCCCCCACTCCTCCTGCTCTTGAGGCAGATTGGCTGGGTCACATGGGCGGAGCCAAAAAAGTCCCCCAATGAGCAGCTCCGTAGTCTGAAAGGGCGGGGAAACAGCCCAATGAGCATCACCACAGAGGAGCCAATCAGCTAGAAGTTGCTGGGGCCGCTGTGAGCCAATCATCAGCTGGCAGTCTGAAAGTTTGCTGGGGCCCCTTCGGCTGTGGCTCTCAACATCTCACCCTCTCTGTTTAAACAACAAGCATGTGGCTTAGGGACCGTGCCTGCCTTAGGTTGTCCAATAGTACGTATGGTCCTTACCCGTTATCGTATGAGCTGACCTCAGGGCGTCAGCCTCCTGTCTTAGGTTGGTACCATTGCAATTGGATCTTACCCGTCACTGACTACCAGTCCATTATACAGCCACACCTGTGGATAGGTCTTTGTACCAGTGTGTGGGGGGGTGAGGTTCTTTGCCTCACCTCTGTTGGCCCCCAAATTTTAGCTGAACGATCATGACAAGCAGAAGGGAGGAAGATAAGCCAATTGACGGCTCCTTTTGGAAAAATTGTACCACCGATGACAACATCAGCAAAAATACCCCAACACTACCACAAGTTGCTGCACCAACAGATAGTTCACAATGCATACAGGTGAGTTCACAATGCATACAAGTGATACATAGTCCAGGCAAGTTCTGCAAGCAGTTCAGTGATGGCTATTGTAGAAGCTGTAGATTGGTTTTATCTTTGTCTTCACCGGCACTGGGATGAAGACAGGAATTCTGGCAATAATGGCTAAAGAAAAAATTATGTAACATTCCAGAAGGCACTAAAAGAAAACAATTTTCTTAACAATTTACATTGTCTTCACCGGCACTGGGTTGAAGATAGGAATTCTGGCAATAATGGCTAAAGAAAAAATTATGTAACATTCCAGAAGGCACTAAAAGAAAACAATTTTCTTAACAATTTACATTTTCTTGAACAGAATTATTAAATATAATGAAAAGGAAAGGTGAAAGTAAACAAACAGATCTGTTAACCTCCTTTTTTGTTCACATATTAAAACAATCCTCAATAGTTGTTTACCCAATTTAAATTAAACCATTTAAATCACATGAATAAAAAAAAATATTTGGATCCATTTTTTCATGAGCACTCATCATATATGATATATGGACATACGTGCATACAAACATACAACATAAAACACAAGTGTGCACACAACACATAACATAATAGTAAAGGCCTTATAACTTTTTACAGGTGATATCTCCATTGCAATGTTTAAAAACTCTATAGTCAAAAAATAGAACTGATCAGCAAAACATGAACCTAGGTATGTATGAGATCAAAAAACAAAATAGAACTTCATGATGTGGGAAAGGGCAATAATAAAATAGATATTGAAAAAAGCATCCTGGTTCTGTCACAGATGTAAGGGTAGCCAAACTGGAGTTCTGGATATCAGCTGTTATGGACTTGAGCCAAATCATCTTCTTTTTGGTCTGTAGAAATCGCTTTAGTTAATCTCTCTGGAATCCAAATTGGCTGCTGTTCTCCCTGTGGAAACACATAAACAGACCCCAGACTCCAGGCAATCACTGGATCATGACCTTTCCATTGTCCTGTTAGAATATCCTTCCAAAGTACCTTGGGCTTATGTACATTTTTTGGACACATAT
The DNA here is from genome assembly GCF_045843805.1 of Urocitellus parryii. Classification (NCBI taxonomy): domain Eukaryota; kingdom Metazoa; phylum Chordata; class Mammalia; order Rodentia; family Sciuridae; genus Urocitellus; species Urocitellus parryii. The sequence continues at coordinate 44,425,679 of NC_135538.1, forward strand.
GCCTTTCTGCAGCACTAAGCCCTGATGAATCCAAATTTAAAAAGTTTAGAGTAAAAAGGGTTATTTTAAGTTTATCTTTGGGGAATATATACCCCTTCCCAATTCCTTCTTTTTGCTTTAATAAATACATTTTAATAGTTTGATGAGCTCTTTCGACTATGCCTTGTCCCTGTGGATTGTATGGGATTCCTGTTATATGAGTAATGCCAAATGTTGAGCAAAATTGTTTAAAAGAGGTAGAAGTAACCAGGGGCATTATCTGTTTTTAATTGTTTTGGAATGCCCACAGTGGCAAAATTTTGTAAGCAATGAGCTATAACATCTTTAGTTTTTTCTCCGGCATGAAGGGAGCCCATCAAAAATCCAGAAGAAGTATCAACTGTAACATGCAAATATTTTAATTTTCCAAATTCTGGCAAGTGTGTGACATCCATCTGCCAAATATGGTTAGGTATCAGTCCTCTAGGATTGACTCCAAGATTAACTTGTGGTAAAAAGGTCACGCAATTTTGACATTGTTTTTATTATTTGTCTAGCTTGTTCCTTAGTTATTTTAAAATGGTTTTGTAAAGTATTAGCATTGACATGGAACTTTTTATGAAAATTTGTAGCTTCATCTAGTGTAGAGAAAATATGTATGTCATGTGTAGTTTTATCTGCGAAATCATTGCCTAAACTAAGGGCTCCAGGCAATCCTGTATGTGCCCTGATATGTCCTATAAAGAACGGATCTTTTCTGTCCCAGATTAGACTTTGTATAGTGGAAAGAAAGGAGAAAACAGTAGAGGAAGGAGAAATCCTACCAGCATCTTCAAGGGATACTATAGCATTAACTATATACTGATTATCGGGAAATAAATTAAATACAGAATCTTAAACATCACAAAAGCTTGTAATACTGCATTAAGCTCTACCTTTTGAGTTGATTGTTTGGGTACTAAAAATGTAAAAGTTTGATCAGGTGCAACTATTGCTGCTGTACCATTATTTGACCCATCAGTGAATATATTTGGAGCATTCATGATAGGTGTTTTTCTTGTCATTTTTTGAAAAATTACAGGATGCGATGACCAAAAAGACAATAAAGGATTAGATGGTAAGTGCTTATCAAATGAAACATTAGATTTGCACATGATTATTGCCCATGTATTTAACTCATTAGCTAACTCATCAATTTGATTCATAGTATATGGAGTAATAATTTTATTGGGAGAAATTCCAACACTCCCTTTGCTGCTTTTATTCCTTTGAGTATTAATTGTCCTACAGCCTCAGGATACCTAGTAAGAATAGTGTTAGGAGAATAAGATAAATGTATCCATAATAATGGACCTTCTTGCCAAAATACTCCTGTAGGAATATTTTTTGTTGGTAGTACAATAAATAATAAAGGCAAACTTATATCAATTCTATCCAAATGCATATTTTCCATATACGTTTCAATGATTTTTCATGCCTTTCTTGCTTCAGGCGTTAACATGCGGGGTGAATTTGGATCTGATGGACCTTTTAGGATATCAAATAAAGGTCCCAACTCTCCTGTTGGTATACCTAGATAAGGCCTTATCCAATTTATGTCTCCTAATAACTTTTGAAAGTCGTTAAGTGATTTGAGTTGATCTACTCGTATTTCAATTTTTGGTGGACGGACCATGGTTGAGGATAATAGAACTCCTAAATAATTAATTGGAAAATTTAATTGTACTTTATCTATTGCTATCTCTAGATTATAATTTTTTAGTAAGTTTGTAAGTGTGGCATAACATTCTAGCAATGTGTTTTTATCTTTGTGTGCTAATAATACATCATCCCTATAGTGAAATATTTGTAGTTCACGATTTTGATTTCTAAGTGGCTGGATTACTTTGTTAACATAAATTTGACACATAGTTGGGCTGTTAGCCATCCCTTGAGGGAGTACTTTCCATTCATATCTCTGATCAGGACCTTCATGATTCAGTGCAGGGATAGTAAATGCAAAACGTGGATTATCCTCAGGATGAATTGGAATTGAAAAAAAACAATCTTTAATATGTATAACTAAAACATACCAGGTTTTTGGCAAAGCATACAATTGAGGAATCCCCGACTAAGCAGGTCCCATAATAACCATCTCATTATTAATGGCTCTTAAATCTTGCAGTAATCTCCATTTACCAGATTTCTTTTTGCTGACAAAAATGTGAGTATTATGGGGAGATACAGAAGGTTGTATATGTCCTTCCGCTAATTGTTGTTTGACCAGGTCATGGGCTGCTTGTATCTTTTCTTTAGTCAGGGGCCACTGAGGAGCCCATACTGGTCTGATTTCCAAATAATTTTTATTGTCTCAGTGGCCCTTTCTGAAAATCCAACCCATGTCTGTCCGTTCCTTGATCTATTTGTATTGGTGCTGCTATACCTTGTTCTTATTTTTCTAATATTTTTCCTTTCCTAAAACCTTGTCTAGTCATAATAGTGGGTGCATTTTGGTTGATGTTATTTGTTAATGTCAAACCTAATTGATCTAGGACATCTCGTCCCCATAAATTTATGGGAAGATGATCCAATACATATGGCTGTATAGTTCCTTCACATCCTTCAGGATCCTTCCAATCTAATACCATTGCACTTCTATGGGGATTAGTCGCCACTCCTAGGCCTCGAAGCGTTTGAGTGGCTTGTTGTAATGGCCAATGTTTTGGCCACTCTTGACGAGATATGATGCTAAGGTCTGCACCTGTATCCAGTAGCCCATTAAATTCATGTCCTTGAATATTTAGTTTTAGCATGGGGCGAGAATCTAAATTTAAAGAAAGCATAGCCCATTGTGGATGTGTAACTGACGTGATTCTGCAATCTGCATTTGGGGTAAATTTGGGAGTTCATAATCCACTTCAATCTAATGTATGAAATATGATATGTCAAGAGCTTTGTAATGTTGTGAACAACCAATAAAAAAATTAAATTAAAAAAAAAGAAAAGAAATCATAGCCCAATCTACACCTGTGGAGCCTAATCCCCTGCAACCTCTTTCTACAGTACGACTGGAAAATTTATCATGTAGGCTGGGTATTATTAGTAACTGTGCTATTCTATCTCCTGGTGAAATTACTGATATACCCTTTGGAGAACTGGCTATAATTTTTATTTTACCTTCATAATCGGGATCAATTACCCCAGGACTTATCATAAGTCCATTTAGAGTGCAAGAGCTGCGTCCCAGTAATAAGCCTACCGTTCCTTTGGGAAGAGGTCCTTTTACCCCTGTGGGAATGATTTGAACTCCCATCTCTGGAGTTAGTACTGCTCTGGTGTCCAACCCTGCGCTCCCTCTGGTTTGTCTGATGAGGGATCTGATGGACAATGTGTCCTGGGTACTATCCTGATGGGGTTGCTGGGTTCCTCCAGTGCTCCGTATATTTGTGGTTTTGGGCCCTGGAGCATTGGGCCCCGCTGTCCAATTTTTGGCAACAGAGCCCGATGCCTTTCTCCACGATATCGTGGATAAATACCTGGTCCTTGTTCGTTTTTTGATAATGGAGTACCCTCTATGGTGGTTTGAGAACGGCATTCATCAGCCCAATGTCTGCCTCTACGGCATCGTGGGCAAATACCCAGTATTCTACTCCTTTGATACCTAGTTTTGTTAAACCCTCCTCCTATGGGGCAATTCCTTTTAAAATGTCCTGTTTGTTCACAACTGTAGCATGTTATTGGCCTGGCATCTAAAGCCTGTTTTACTGCAGCTGCCACGACTTGCTCTTGTTCATTAAGGTCTCTACATAATTTAATATATGTGTTTAAATCTTCATGTTTCCATGGTCTAATGACTTCTCTGCACCAACGATTTGCTTGCTCATAAGCCAGTTGTTTTATTAATGGCATTGCTTGTTCTTTATTCCCAAAAACTCTGGTAGCTGTTTGAATATAAGCCTATCTATAAATTCAGCGTAAGATTCATTAGCTCCTTGTGTTATCTTAGATAATTGACCTTGTAAACCTCCATGTCCTTGTAAAGTCTTCCATGCCCTAACCGCCTCTGCAGCAATTTGTGCGTATACGCCAGGATCATATGCAATTTGTTGCTGCTGATCCTCATAAGGTCCCTTTCCTAACAACATATCTAGATTTTTCTGAGGATAACCAGCTGCTGCATTTCGCCTAGCCGTCTCCTTGCAAAATTCCCCATTGGCAACCTTCCATAACAGGTATTGACCTCCATTTAGCACAGCTTTACACATATTAGCCCAATCTGCTGGCGTCATGTTCAGGTTGTTAATGGATTCTACCAAGCTTACAGTGAAGGGTGCTTGAGGACCATAGGTTGTTACAGCCTCTTTTAGCTGCTTCACTATTTTGAAATTTAAAGCATGGTGAATTCGCTGCCCTCCTACCTCAAATACAGGGCATGTTAATACTTGAGATCCTGTCTCAGGATCCCAACTATCAACTGCGGGGGTTGGGCCAGCCTATGGAGGTAGCCTTGTTAGTTGGACATTTACGTCCTCTGGTGATAGAAAGGTGTTAGCAGTCTCCTGTAGAGGTGGCGCTGTTGGTTGGACACTTTCGCCCTCTGGTGATAGAAAGTTGTTAGTAGCAGTCTCCTTTTGTAACTTTCCCCCTGATGGCTTTTTCTGCTCTAAGCTTTCTTCCTCTATTTTTGTCTGAACTGAAGGCTTTGGACTAAGCAAACCAGATACCAACACCCACAATGTCAGTGTGCCAAGTGGCAGAGTTCTTGGGCTTTTCTTTTCTATTCTTTTTAAATCTTCACCATGATGGTTCCATTGTGATATATTTAACAACTCCTCCTTAAAAAGCCATGGGCTACATTTTTGTATTGTATCAACATATGCCCTGACTGTTATTGATTTTACTGAGATGCCTCCTTCCTCTAATAATTTACTTAACACTCTTTCAGTTTGTTTTTTTACTAATTTCTGATCCCATATTTCTACTATAATACAACCAAACAAGATGACGCCAAACAAAACCGAGACAGAATGAAATAAAAATGGAACAACAAAAAATCATTATAGCCTTTCTATCCTCCTGAAATGTCCCTAAGCCACATGCTTGTTGTTTAAACAGAGAGGGGGAGATGTTGAGAGCCACAGCTGAAGGGGCCCCAGCAAATTTTCAGACTGCCAGCTGATGATTGGCTCACAGCGTCCCCAGCAACTTCTAGCTGATTGGCTCCTCTGCGGTGATGCTCATTGAGCTGTTTCCCTGCCCTTTCAGACTGCCAGCTGATGCATAGGAAAGTTATGTCTGATTCATTCTGTTATCTTTCCTGTCCCTGTTCCCCCTCCCTTCCTTCATCCCCCTTTGTCTAATTCAATGAACTTCTGTTCTCCTCTCTGACCCGCCCCAACCTGCTTTTTATTTGTTAGCATCTGCATATCAGAGAGAACATTCAGCCTTTGGTTTTTGGCTTACATCACTTAGCATGATAAACTCCAGTTCCATCCATTGACTGGCAAATGCCATAATTGCATTCTTCTTTATGTGTGAGTAATATTCCATAGTGTACATGTATCATACCACATTTTCTTTCTTTTTTTTTAAGAAAATTTATTTTACAGTAGAATGCATTTTTGACATATAGTACACAAATGGAGCACATTTCTCATTTCTCTGGCTGTGCATGATTCAGAGTCACTCTACTAGTGTAATCATACATGTGTATAAGGTAATAATGTGTATCTCTTTCTACTGTCCTTCTTATCCCCACTACTGCACACCTTCCCTGACTCCCCTCTGCCCAAACCAAAGTTTCTTCATTCTTCCCTATCTCCCCATCCCACTATGGATCAGCATCTTCTTATCAGAGAAAACATTCCACTTTCGATATTTTGGGATTGGCTTATTTCATTTAGCATGATATTTTCTAGTTACATCTATTTACCTATATATGCCATAATTTCATTTTTCTTTAAGGCTGAGTAATATTTCATTGTGTTTATGTACCACATTTTATTTATCCATTCATCTGTTGAAGGGCTCCTAGATTGGTTTCATAGTTTAGCTATTGTGAATTGAGCTGCTATGAATGTTGATGTGGCTGAATCACTGTAGTTTGTGATGTTAAGTCCTTTGGGTATATACTTAGGAGTGGAATAACTGGGTCAAGTGAGATAACTGGGTCCAAGTTTTCTAAGGAATCTTCATACTGCTTTTTAGAGATGCTGTACCAATTTGCAGTCCATGTGAGTATATCTCTTTCCCCACATCCTCGCCAATATTTATTGTTATTTGTATTCTTGATAATTGCCATTCTAACTAGAGTGAGGTGAAATCTCAGTGTTATTTTAATTTGCATTTTTTAGCTGCCAGAGACATTGAATATTTTTTCATTTAGTTGTTGACCATTCGTGTTTTTTCTTCTGTGAACTGCCTGTTTAGTTTCTTTGCCCATGCATCGATTGTGTGTTATTTTGGTGTTATGTTTTTTGAGTTCTTCTATCTGAGGTGTACAGGAGGCAAATATTTTCTCCCATTCAGTAGGCTCTTTGTTCACATTGTTAATTTTTTTCCCTTGACTGTGAAGAAGCTTTTTAGTTTAATTCTTGATTTAACTTCTTGCACTTTTGCAGTCTTGTTGATGAAGTCAATTCCTAAACTGACATGATGGAGAGTTGCTATTCCTATTTGCTGATTACATGATTCTATGTTCAGAAGACCCCCCCCCCCCAAAAAAAAAAAAAAAAACCTCCACTAGGAAACTTCTGGAACTAATAAACAAATTCAGCAAAGTAGTAGGATATTAAAATAAACATTGCGCTCCCGTGCACGACTAATGAAAGCACAAAAAACATGGCAATTAATCTAAAAAAAGAGGTGAAAGACCTCTACAGTGAAAACTACAGAACACTAAAGAAAGAAACTGCAGAAGACGACCTTGGGAGATGGAAAGATCACCAATGTGCTTGGATAGGCAGAATTAATATTGTCAAAATGGCCATATTACCAAAAGTGCTATACAAATTTTAATGTAATTCCTATTATGGTTCCCATGGCATTCTTCAGAGAAACAGAAAAACTGTCATGGAATTCATTTAAACAAACAAGAGGCCCAGAATAGCCAAAGTGATCCTTAGTGAGAAAAGTGAAGCAGGAGACATCACAATACGAGACCTTAAATTATACTACAGAGCTAGAGTCATAAAACCCCATAAAGACCAGTGGAATAGGATAAAAGACTCAGAGACAAACCCATATAAACAAATACAGTTATCTCATACTACATAAAGGTGTCATGAACATACATTGAAGAAAAGATAGCCTCTTCAAGAGGTGGTACTGGGAAAACTGGAAATCCTTATGTAGCAGAATGAAACTGAACTCCTCTATCTCTCACTCTGCACAAAACTTAACTCAAAGTGGATCAAGGAAGGACCTACATATTAATCTAGACTCTGTACCTACTAGAAGAAAATGTAAAAAATTGTTTTTAAGGGCATTACTTTTAGTGAATGACTGGTAATATTCCTGAAATATCTAGTAAAATGTCCCTTTAATAGGTTATTTTTTTCAAGCTTTCAAGTATTTTAAGTAGATTTTTTTAAAGTTATGAATGACAAGATTATGTTCAGTTGGTAATAAGCAGAGTGTTAGAATTGGAATGGACTTTAGAAGCAATATAATAAGTCAGGATTTTATGCAAATAAGCAAACTAGTTCCCAAAAGACGAAAATACTATTTTTAATGTGGTAAAGTGATTGAGCTGTGTTTAAAACTTTTGCACTTAATTATTTTTACAATCTTGAATAATTTCTCACTCCTTTGAGCCTATTTTTCAGTTCTAAATTGGACATGATAACTTAAATTTATCATGAGGATTTCATAACATGACTTTTAAATTGCTTGGCATAGTTATTTGCTTAAGAAATGATCTTGTTCTCCTTCCCTGCACCTTTACTTTTTTTCAGAAGTCTTTCCACTCAACATTTTTCTTCTGAGGATCACCTCAGATAAATAAATAGGGATACTTAAACTGTCACCATCAACAATTTTGTAACTTCTGCTTTATTTTGAATTTATTATTTATTTTTTTGGACAGGGCTGATGTGTACTGAAGTGGTACTGAATGACACAGTGATATACACACACATACATAAATATACATACATATATGCCCCACTGTTGTGTGTGCATATACATTTTTATACACTGTATATATTATATATATATATATATTTTTTTTTTAGAAAGAGAGAGAGAGAGAGAGAGAATTTTTAATATTTATTTTTTAGTTCTCGGTGGACACAACATCTTTGTTGGTATGTGGTGCTGAGGATCGAACCCGGGCCGCATGCATGCCAGGCAGGCGCGCTACCGCTTGAGCCACATCCCCAGCCCCTGTATATATTATATATATGTATATATATATCTGTTTCTATATATAGATTTGTAGAAATCTCCATTGTTTCACTCAGCAAAATTGAATGTGTGTGTTTATATTTATAACTCTAATCAGTTTACTGTTCCTCTTTTCAGTAACTGTTTTTTTACCTGATATTTCAAAGGTTTAAATCTTTTGATGTTTCTTTAGAGAGAGAACTCTGTCTTTGCTATATTCCCAACTCTGGTATTTATACTGTATGTACTATTCTGCTTTAAAATTTAAAACTCTTCACTTTGTTTTTATTGGAACCAGGAATTGAAACCCTGGGACGCTTAACCACTGAGCCACATCTCCAGCCCTTTATTTTGAGACATGGTCTCACTGAGTTGCTTAGGGCTTTTCTATGTTGCTGAGGCTGGGTTTCAGTTCACAATCCTTCTGCCTCATCTTCCCCAGCCACTGGGATTACAGGTGTGCGCCATTATGCTAGACTTTCTCTTCACTTTTTACTTGGGAATTTTGTTGTAATCTCATCCTGATAGTCCTGAGTTCTCTCTTTTGGTGGGTTTCTGTTTTTACTTTTCTGTCATTTCACTAGATTTTGGAAGGGAGAGAATATACTTCTTTGCACTTAGCATTGATATTGAAGCAGACATTTTGTCATGTTGGTATAAATGGGAAAAAAATAAAATGAGGAGGAAAAGAATTTGAAAAGCGATCGTAAAACTTTTCTTCAATGCTTGCTGCTACTATTATGTATTCCTTCTACTCCTTTATCCTGATTTATACAAGTAATACATGCAAATTTAGAAGCATATAAAAATTAACATAATTCTAAAAGCATACTTGTATTTGAAATGTTGAATTAATGATTTTAAAAATCTGAATCTATTTAGAATTATATAATTATTGCTTTGTTTTCTGAAGTCTTCAGTGTTAGTAATTTGGCACATTCTTCCAGATCTTTTGTCATACATTTATTAACATATAGTATTTTAAATAAAACTGATCATCTCATATATTTTTTATATATTTTTTCTTTTTTAGCCTCTATATTGGATTATTTTTTCTTTCTTTTAAAAAATTTATTTCTTACATACATGACAGTAGTGGAGTGCATTACATTCATAATTATCCATTCACAGCACAAATTTTTGCAACTGTGTATATAGAGTATGTTCACACCAAATTGTGCCGTTATACATGAGCTCTCTTATTTTTTTTTTGCATACAATTCTTAATACACCTTTATACCATCATTTATCATATCTCTGTTTGTATATAAGGTATGTTGACACCAAATTCACATCTTCAAACATGTATTTTGTATAATGATGACCCTCTCCTTCCACCATCCTAGCTATTCCCCTTCTCTCTCCCTTTTTCTCCCAGCCCTATTCCCTATCTAGAGGTAATTTTCCTCCCATGCTCTCCCTCCCCTCCCCCACTTTGAGTCACCCCATTTATATCAGAGAAAACTTCCCACATTTGTATTTTTGTGATTGGCTAACTTCACTTAGCATAATCTTCTCTAATACCATCCATTTCCCTACAAATGCTATGATCTTATTCTTTTTTAATGCTGAGTAATATTCCATTGTGTATAAATGCCACATTTAAAAAAAGTCCATTCATCCACTGAAGGACATCTAAGTTGGCTCCACGGTTTAGCTATGTGAATTGTGCTGCTGTAATCATTGATGTGGCTGTGTCCCTGTAGTATGCTGTTTTTACATCCTTTGGGTATAATCCCAGAAGAGGACTAGCTGGGTCAAATGGTGGTTCCATTCCCAGCTTTCCAAGGAATCTTTCCAAATTGGCTGCATTAATTTGCAGTCCCACCAGCAGTGTGTGAGTGTACCTTTTTCCCCGCATCCACACCAATACTTTTGTTTGTCTTCATAATAGCTGCCATTTTTACTGGGGTGAGATGATATCTTAAGAGTGGTTTTGATTTGCATTTCTCTGATTGCTAGAGATGATGAACATTTTTTTGTATATTTGTTGATTGATTGTATATCCTCTTCTGAGCATTGTGATTGGATTATTTGTTTTTTTGTTTTTTTGGGTGCTTATCTTGTTGAGCTCTTTATATACCCTAGAGATTAGAGCTCTATCTGAGGGGTAAAAATTTGTTCCCAGGATGTAGGCTCCCTGTTCACCTCACAGATTATTTCTTTTGCTGAGAAAAAACTTTTAGTTTGATTCCATCCCACTTGTTGATTCTTGGTTTTAATTCTTGTGCTATAGGTGTCTTATTAAGGAAGTTGGGGCCTAGCCCCACATGATGAAGATGAGGGCCTACTTTTTCTTCTATTAGATGCAGAGTCTCTGGTTTAATTCCTAGATCCTTGATCCATTTTGAGTTAACTTTTGTGCATGGTGAGAGGTAGAGATTCAATTTCATTTTGTTGCATATGGATTTCCAATTTTCCCAGCACTATTTGTTAAAGATACTATCCTTTCTCCAGTGTATGCTTTTGGCACCTTTGTCTAATATAAGATAGTTGTATATTTGTGGGTTAGTCTCTGTGTCCTCTATTCTGTACCATTGGTCTACCAGCCTGTTTTGGTGCCAGTACCATGCTGTTTTTGTTACTATTGCTCTGTAGTATAATTTAAGGTCTGGTATAGCGATACCACGTATTTCACTCTTCTTGCTTAGAATTGCTTTAGCTATTCTGAGTCTCTTATTTTTCCAGATGAATTTCATGATTGCTTTTTCTATTTCTATGAGGAATGCCATTGGGATTTTGAACAGAATTGCATCGAATCTGTGTAGTGCTTTTGGTAGTATGGTCATTTTAATAATAATAATTCTGCCTATCCATGAGCAAGGGTAGATCTTCCCATCTTCTAAAGTCTTCTTCTATTTCTCTCTTTTGTGTTCTGTAGTTTTCATTGTATAGATCTTTCACCTCTTTTTGTTAAGTTGATTTCCAAGTATTGTATTTTTTTTGAGGATATTGTGAATGGGGTAGTTTTCCTCAATTCCTTTTCAGAGGATTTGTCACTGATATACAGAAATACCTTTGATTTATGGGTGTTGATTTTATATCCTGCCACTTTACTGAATTCACTTACTAGTTCTCGAAGTTTCCTGGTGGAGTTTTTTGGGTCTTTTAGGTATAGAATCATATCATCAGCAAATAGTGTTAATTTATGTTCTTTCCTGTAGTTATTCCTTTAATTTATTTCATCTGTCTAATTGCTCTGGGCAATGTTTCAAGAACTATGTTAAATAGAAGTGGTGAGAGGGCATCCATGTCTTGTTCCAGATTTTAGAGGGAATGCCTTCAGTTTTTCTCAATTTAGAATGATGCTGGCCTGAGGCTTAGCATAGATAGCCTTTATAATGTTGAGGTAAGTTCCTGTTATCCCTAGTTTTTCTAGTGTTTTGAACATAAAGCGATGCTGTATTTTGTCAGATGCTTTTTCTGCATCTATCGAGATGATCATATGGTTCTTATCTTTAAGTCTATTGATGTGATGAATTACATTTAGTGGTTTCCATATGTTAAACCAACCTTGCATTCCTGGGTTGAAGGATGCATCCCACTTATCATGGTGCATGATCTTTTTTTTTTTTTTTTAAAAGAGAGAGTGAGAGAGGAGAGAGAGAGAGAGAGAATTTTTTTTAATACTTATTTTTTAGTTCTCGGTGGACACAACATCTTTGTTGGTATGTGGTGCTGAGGATCGAACCCGGGTCGCACGCATGCCAGGCGAGCGCGATACCGCTTGAGCCACATCCCTAGCCCATGGTGCATGATCTTTTTGATATGTTTTTATAGTTGATTTGCCAGAATTTTATTGAGGATTTTTGCATCTATGTTCATTAGAGATATTGGTCTGAAGTTTTCTTTCTTTGAGGTGTCTTTGTCTGGTTTTGGAATCAGGGTGATATTGGCCTCTTAGAATGAATTTAGAAGTACTCCCTCCTTTTCTGTTTCCTAAAATAGATTGAAGAATATTGGTATTAGTTATTCTTTAAAGGTCTTATAAAACTCAGCTGTATATCCGTCTGGCCCTAGGCTTTTCTTGGTTGGTAATCTTTTGATGGCTTCGTCTATTTCCTCACTGTTTAAGTTGTGTATATCTTCCTGGCTCAATTTGGGCAGGTCATATGACTGTAGGAATTTATCGATGCCTTCACTATCTTCTATTTTATTAGAGTATAAGGTTTTATTAGAGTATAAGGTTTCAAAATAATTTCCGATTACTGTCTGTATTTCTGTAGTGTCTGTTGTGATATTGCCTTTTTCATCCCGCATGCTAGTAATTTGGGTTCTTTCTCTTCTCTTCTCTTCTCTTCTCTTCTCTTCTCTTCTCTTCTCTTCTCTTCTCTCTTCTTCACATTCTTCCAGATCTTTTGTCATACATTTATTCACATATAGTATTTTAAATAAAACTGATCATCCTATTTGTGTTTTATATATTTTTTTCTTTTTTGGCCTCTATATTCGATTTTTAAAAAATTAGCTGTTACTATAAAATTATTCACATGATCCAATCCAAATCACTCAGGGCTCCTAGAATTGGTTTGTTTTCCAAGGAGACTGAACTACTGAGGTAAGTATAGGACTGACTACTTTTGGCAGGTTTCCATGAAAGTCTGTTTTTCTTTCTTTCTTTCTTTTTTTTTTTTCTTTTGTGTTGGAGGGAACACAGAGAATGAATAAAAGTCTTCAGTCTTCTTGCTAGTTTATAATATATGACTAAACAACAACTCAAGAGAATAAAACAAAGCCTAGTGCTCTTTATCTATTTTCAATTTTGTAAATTATGACACTGCTTTATTCATATAAAATAGCATCTGTGTTCATTTCTTAAGCTCCATAAATTCTTTATCTTTTAGAATTTTCTTTATAGTATTGTATAACATACCAGCAAACTCACTTATTGTTTCATGTATTAACAAAGAACTAGGTGGGGTTGTAGCTCAGTGGTAGAGTGCTTGCCTAGCATGTGTGAAGCACAGGGTTCGATTCTCAGCACTACATATAAATAAAGATCTATTGACAACTAATAAAAATATTTTAAAAAGGACTAGGTGAAGGTCAAATTTGAGGGTAACAGTCATAACTAATGGAAGTTAACAAAAATTTAATACCTTCACATTGACCCATTAAAGGAAAATGTAAAAACCATGCTCTTTATCCCGATAAAATTACTTGGTAAATTATTCATTGAAAAAAGCAGTGGTGTTTGCTATCAATAGCATTAGGTTTGGGGCTGGGGTTGTAGCTCAGTGGTAGAGCGCTTGCCTCGCATGTGTGAGACACTGGGTTTGATTCTCAGCACCACATATAAACAAATAAATAAAGGTACATTAATAACTAATAAAAATATTTAAAAAACATATTAGGTTTGAAGTGCAGGCTCTCCACCTCTCAGGAGGATATAATAGACAGTATTCTGTAAGGTGATTCTAGATGGAATCTCAGAGAATAGTTTGTTGCTGGAGTAGTACATACCCACACGAAAGTGAGTGATTTATTGCAGGTAGGAGAATATGAGTGTACCAGTCTTTCATGTACAAAGTTTAGTTGGAAATAGAGTATTCAGGAGGAAAGAACCCTTTTTGCCACAAGTTTCTTAAGTTTGACTGATCTTTCCAAATAATGTTATTATGCTTATATTATATAATTCAGATATTTAATGTATAATAGTAAATTTTGGGTTCTAATTCATTCCAGTTCTTATTTCTCTTTGTCTGCAAAAAATGTAAATTTAATTTTTTGAGTGTACATCAAAGTACATGGAATAGTATTTATTTAGATTTCATGGTACATTACTTTAAAAGTGCATCTGGAAGTTAGTCATCCATGAGTAAACAAACTGGTGGCACTGTCTAGTTAGATTTTCTCCATCCTGTCGTTTGATTATAACTTATGTTCCAAGCAGTATTCTTTGGCCACTGCAAAATCTTTTAGTATCCTATGAATCTGAAAAACAATAGCTTTCTTTTTTACTTAAAAAATTACAATCTGTAGATTATTATTGAATAAACTAATAGCAAAAATAAATGTTCTATGAGTTATAATTATCCTAGTTTTCCAATAAACATAAATAGTGCTGCTTCTCTCCTTTACAAATCTGGAACTTTTTCCTTTTGTTTTGGTATCAGGGATTGAACCCAAGGCATTTAACCTCTGAGCCATCTCCCTAACCCTTTTTATTTATTTTTTAACTTTTGAAACAAGGTATTGCTAATATGTTTGGGGCTTGCTAAGTTGCTGAGGATGGCTTTGGACTTGTGATCCTCCGAACTCAGTCTTCTGTGCTGCTGGGATGTGCTGGCATGCCTGGCTTTGATCTGGAACTTTTAGTAGTTCATTCATGTATTAACTTACTAAATATTTATTGAATACTTACTGTGTTCTAAGAACTGCAGAATTGCAAATAAGATCAATGTAGAAGAGAGGATTATTTAAATCTCAGGAGGGAAGGTGTTCCAGTACCAGAAAATATTCTAAAATTGCTAATGAGCAATTTGCTTTTGGCCATCATATTTTGAAATTTCAAGTAATGCTAAATGAAAGTGTGAGATTTTTGTATTTATAAAGATGTTGAGACAGTAATTTAATATTAATAGTGATACTTTTTGGCTGTGTTTAAATTTATTCATGGGGTTCCAATGCCAGGTTGGTAGAGAGTTTGTATGTGCTAAAAAGATAGATTTGTCCACAAGATCACCAGATTGTAACGTATCTACCCAATCACCAGTTATTTCCTAGTTTTCTTTCTCTGAGTCCTGGAGGCCAAGGGAATAGCTGCCATTGACACAGAAATTAGTTTGAGAGGGAGTTGTTGAAGTATGTAGCACTTGTGTGGTTCTAGAGTTGAGTGGCTAAGGATGTAGCAAGAGGAAACAGGAAATGTAGAACTGTGAGGCAAGAACAAAAAAGAACAAAAAACCATTAACAGAAAACTTGGCTTAGTTGTGTCTATAACCTTCCTCAGGATAGTATCTGGCTCCTGTATCAATAAATAGCCTTATGCTATTTTTTTTTTCTCACCAGCATTTCAGATGCATTTTACTTTGAATGGTTTAACTTTTCAAGCCATATCTTAGATCTTTCTTAAGTTACAAATAACCTGGTTGGAGATCAGAAATGCCACCTTATTTGTTTAAGCTTCTCATCTGGCTTTATATAAACATAAAAATGTTTTTAGGGGCTGGAGTTATAGCTCATTGGTAGAGTGTATGCCTAGCATGTGTGAGGCACTGGGTTCTATCCTAGCACCACATAAAAACAGATAAAGGCATTGAGTCTATATATAACTATTTTTTAAAATATTTTTAAAATATTTATTTTTCAGTTGTAGTTGGACACAATACCTTTATTTTGTTTATTTATTTATTTTATGTGGTGCTGAGGATCAAACCCAGGGCCTTTCACGTGCAGGTGAGCGCTCTACCACTGAGCCACAGTCCCAGCCCACAATTAAAAAAAATATTTAAAAAAGTTTTTTAGTTGTGAGTAGTTATTAAGAGACAGTGTACAAGAATAGCCCCCAAATTATCTAGTTTTTGAAAAGTAGATTTCTATAATTATTTAAAACAAGAATTTTTTCTGTCTTAATAAGATTTGAAATAACATCCTGAGATGCAAATAGGAAAATATAGCCAAGAAAACAAGATGGTTGAGAATTCTGATTAGATAAAATGAGAACTACAATTTGCACAGAATTATATACAATTGTTGTTATGGTTAGTTGCTTAAAGAATGGATAATTTTTTGTGGCTGGAGATGTGGCTCAGCGGTAGCGCGCTCGCCTGGCATGCGTGCGACCCGGGTTCGATCCTCAGCACCACATACCAACAAAGATGTTGTGTCCGCCGAGAACTAAAAAATAAATATTAAAAATTCTCTCTCTCTCTCCTCTCTCACTCTCTCTTTAAAAAAAAAATAGAATGGATAATTTTTGCTGTATGGAAACAAACAGAGATTTCTTACTATCATTAAGATTTAAGATATAAAGAATAAAAGTAAGCAGTCAGGATAGTATACTTTTCATGATATTGATACTTGAGGAAATTGTCTTAATGTTCTTGATCATTATTTTTGTATTAATCTTCATTGTAGTCATCTTCAGACTGTACAGCTACCATAATCCCAAAATAGGAGTTAAAATTTAGTTGTGTCCTTATAAACATTTAACTAATTTTTAAAAAATTCCAATAATATTTGTTTTTTGAGTGGATTGCACATACTGTGACTGCTATATATTGGTGTATTTTTTAAAAATCACATTGTACACTTTCTTTTTTTTCTTCTTTAAATTTTTTATTTGTTGTTTTTATTTTCACATGAGGTAAAATGTATTTTCACATATAATACATTCATGGAGTATAACTTCCCATTTTTGTGGTTGTACATGATATACATGATGTTGCACTGGTCTTGTATTCATATATGACATAGGGAAATTATATTGGATTCATTCTACTGTCTTTCCTATTCTCATCTGCCCCATTTCCCTCCACTCTGTCCTGTACAATCTGGTGAATCTCCACTCTCTCCCTTGGACTATTGTGACTCAGCATCTGCCTATCAGAAAGAATATTTGGCCTTTGGATTTTTCAAACTTAGCAGGATAGTTTGCAGTTCCATCCATTTTCCAGCAAATGCCATAATTTTATTCTTTATGGTTGAGTAATATTCCATTACATATACATTTTGTACATGTATCATACCACATTTTCTTTATCCTTTCCTCTGTTGAAGGGCACCTAGGTTGGTTCCATAGTTTATTGTGAATATTGTGAATTGAGCTACCAGATTAGCAGGGGAGGTGAAGAGCCAGGTGGGTTACTGTGGCCAGTAGTCTCCTGGGTAAACTGTTCTTCATGTTTGGTTTTCTCCTGAGCACTTGGCACACTCTGTCATGCAGTGTGGGTTTGCCAGACCTGTATTGCAGGCCATAACTCAGGTATGCCTTGACTCTGCTTCCTCAGCTGTACCCCCTCCCCGCAGCTGCCGAATGGTTCCTTTTTCTGTCCTCTGCACAAGGTAGGATGAGATGTGGTTTCTTTCCCATACAAGGCTGTTGTGCTGCCCACCTTTCAGTTTAGTCTGGCAGTATTTTTGATTTTTTTCACTCTCTGTAACCAAACACCTTTTAGTCCTCCAAAAATGCAGGTTCCTTTTAATTCCCTTATTCCTCCACTGTGCTCTGAGATTACTGCTCTGGGTGGCCTCCAGCCATGGCAGCACTGGAGGTGCTGGTGATTTCTTCTTTATTTTATTATATCGAACCTCCTGAGTCCCCTATCAGCTTTGAGTGTCCAGTATTAAATGACAGTAAATTCCTCCCACTTTTATTTTCATTCCCCCACCTTGCTGAGAAAGTTGCCTGCTGACTTTCTTGGTTTCATGCCATGGAGCAGCCAGGAAAGCAATGTACATTTTACACTTTCTATTCTGCTTTTTTAAGGTTTTTCTTCTGGTCTTTCTTGCCTTCTTGTTTTTCTTCATGCCGTTTCATTCTGGTTTGTCAAATGCAACTTACAAACTATTACTATTCCGATTTTAGAGATGACTTTATTAAGACATACTTCACATACCATACAGTACACCTACTTGATATATACGATTTAATATTTTAAATGCACATTCTTGGAAATATGCAATCATCACCACAATCTGATTTTAGAGCATTTCTATGACTTTCATAAGAAACCTATTAACTCATTTCTTATACCCTCCTCCTAGTCCGAAATAATCCCTAATCTTTCTATCTCTAGAGATTTCTTTGTTCTAGGCTTGTCACTATCTGATATGTGGTCCTTTATGACTGATTTCTCACTGAACATAGTGTTTTCTATCTTTATTCATGTTGTACATGTATCAGGGCCTCATTTCTTTTTATTGCCAAATTATTCACTGTATGGATAATACATTTATTCATTCATCAGTTGATGGAAATTTGTGTTATTTCTATCTTTTGGTTCTTAAGAATAATGCCTCTGAATATGCTTAACATGTTTTGGTGAGGACATTTTCATATCTTTTGGGTATATTCCTAGGTATGGAGTTGCTAGGGTTATATGATAACACTAACATTTTTGGGAATTGCCTGTTCCCTAAAGGGGGGCAGGCAGCACCATTTACATTCTCACCAGTAGTCTGTGAGGGTCCTGGTTTCTCTCTATTCTTGTTATCTGTCATTTTGATTCTGGCCATCCTAGGAGGTGTTAAGTGCTATTTGCATTATGGTTTTGATTTGTATTTCCCTGATAAAAAATGATATTTAACACCTTCTCATGTACTTTAATAAGCCTTTTGTATGTCTTTTTTGATAATGTCTATTCAAACTATAACCATTTTTAATTGAGTCATTTTAATTGTTTTGAGTTATAAGAATTCTTTAAGTAATCCAGATAAAAGTCTTTATCAGATAGATACATGACTTGCAATAATATTCTCCCATTTTTTTTACTTTGTGATGTCATTTGGAGCAAAAAAAAATTAAATATTGATGAAGTCCACCTTACCTTTATTTTTGTTATTGTTGCTTGGGCCTTTGATATTGTATCTAAGAAACCATTGCCTAACTCAAAGTCCTGAGGATTTACACCCATGGTTTCCTCTTAAGAGTTTTATACTTTTAGGTATTATATTTAAGCCTGTGATTCCTTTGCATTCATATTTGTAGAGTATGAGGTAGGGATTCAATTTTATTATTTTGCCTTTGGTTATTCAGTTGTACTATCTGTTTAGTCATTAGTATGGAAATTTGTAGAAATAATATACCCTGACTGTAGAATGATAATCATGATCCTTAATGCTAATCACAGCAGGTTTTGAGTTACATGCCATAGTTGCTTAATATTTTGGTTCTCTTTTTTAACCTAAAAATTAGATGTTCTTTTTATTGTTTTATTCAGTCATTGTTATTCTTGTAATTTTAAAAAGAAACTAAAGAAATTTTAGCAGTTCCTTAATAAGTCTGTTGGTTCTGAGTTCTGTTTTTGCTTAGCTGAAAATGTATTTTTACCTCAATCTTTAAATATGGTTTCCCTGAAAAACAATTTGGGAGGTCAGATATTTGCTCTTAGTCCTTTGAAGATATTAGTCTTTTGTGTTCTGGATTCTGTTGTTACTGAGATGTTGGCTATCATTCTGATAGTTTTTTATGAAATAGTCTGCCCTTACTTTAGACTCACTTCATTATCTGATGTGTTTTAGTTTCTTTATGATTTTTTTGGTTTTGTTTTGATACTTGGGATTTAACCAGAAACATCTTACCACTGAGCCGCATCTCCAGCTCTTTTTATTTATTATTCTGAGAGAGGGTCTCACTAAGTTGCTGAGGCTGGCTTCTCTCAAACTTGTGATCCTCTTTCCTGAGCCTCCCAAGTTGCTGGGGACAAAATGTGTTGCACCACAGTGCCTGGCTTCTTTTTAATAAACTTTAAACCTGCTTTGTTAGGTATATAACAGTGAAAAGTAAGAGTTTTATTGCAAATAATATGTTTGTATTGCTTTTTAAACCTAGTACAGTACTTTATATGTAATACATTCTCAGGAGATTCTTTAGTTGAATTATTGTTAAATTATTTTCTATAGCTCTTTTCCTACCAGAGTTTGGTTTGGAATATTTTAAAATATTTACCTAAATGTCATGAGCCATCCATGGGCTGTGTTGAGCATAGTATCTCCTGAGGGGATAGGTCCCGCACTGCAAACTTCTTGTTAGAGAGTGATCACATGATGCAGATGAGCCTCTCCCTCTGGCTTTGCCTAAGATCCCACACAGCACCTGAGATGGGTGTGACTTGCCAAGTCTGCCGACCACAAGATATCTCAAAGCAAGACTTCACTCTTGAAACCTCATCCTTGCCTCTGAGTCCATGCTATAAAATAAAGAAAACATGGTCGGTCGGTCTGTCTCTCTCTCTCTCTCTCTCTCTCTCTCTCTCTCTCTCTCTCTCTCGTGGAAGTTTGACCCTTAAGGTCAAAGAGCCATCCTGTCCTCAATTCCAAAATTATTTTTGTGTTATGTGATTTTTCACTGCCTTCTTCTTAGTTTAATGTTGCAGCCAGCCATTTAAATCCAGTTTGTCTCATCTGTGCAAGTCACAGTTGAGACCTAAAGATATAGGGAATACTTTGAAATATTAATTTATTAAGAAAAATGGGGGAGTTAATGTGGTATGCTTTTTTTCCCCCCCGTATGATATGGTATGATCATGACATTAGCAGGAAAGGGAAAAAAGTTTCATGAAATTATAAAACTTAATCATTGTCTTTATGGTTAGTTACCACGTTTCTTTAAAAAGCAAAATATTTGTCATAATATTTTGTATTGTGATAAATATATTAAGCTATTAAATTTTAAATGAGAATGTTTTGATACAGGATTATATAGTTTCCCAATTTTTTTTTTTTAATGTGGTGCTGGGGATGGAACCCAGTGCCTCACACATGCTAGGCAAGTGCTTTCCCTAGTTTCCTAATTATTTTTTTAACTACAGAGACTTATGATTTATTGTTATCATATAGATCTGTTGTAGGCTTTTCGCATTTAATTCCTTTTTACAAGAGAAAGTATAAAGCTGAAAAGAGTGTGGAAGGAAGGAAAAAAGGAAGGATAGAGAGAAAGAAGCTGTATCTCAATATTTAAGAGAAGATAGAATGAATGTATTCACAATTAAGAATTTGTGAACATAACAGTAAAACAGAAGGTTGGAATTTTGTTTGGAGTTTAGAAATATGTTACCTTAAATATAGTTCATTTATATTATCAGGTTATTCTGATGTCCTTTTCTTATATTCTTTCCATATTAGCTTAAATTTGTCTGAAACAATTAGCTTTTCTCTACCCTTGGTGAATACTACAGACTCTGTTCTTTGGTTTTTATAAGGACTATTTTCTGCTCCTTTGAGAATTCACTGTTATAACTTAAATGTGGGCTAGATGCTATCCTAATAATTTTTTACTTAAATTAGTTAAACTTAAAGAAACAACAACTAGTTAACTTAAAGCACCTTATGAATTGCATTGCATTTACCTCTAACTGTGGTTTCTTAGGGCAAAGTAATATTTTTGAAGTGTTAAAATTAGCATTTTATGGACTCACCTCTAATATATAATGGTCTCTTTTTTCCCAGACATTTATGTTGTCAAATTCTTGATTCCCTGTTCATTTTTTCTTGTTATGTGTGCTTTTGTATGTGTGTGTGTATTTGTGAATGGACTAAGCTTTGATCCTTAGTTTTGACAGTCATACTGTAGAACTCAGATACTGATCATGATTGAACTGGGGATATGATATTTAAGTTTGAAGATTTCAAGATGATTGGTATTAATGTGGATGAAATAGCAGAATCACTTTTTTAAAAATGGTATTTCTTGGGTCCTTTTCTATTACACTGAATCTGAATTTCTTCATGTAGGTCACCAGATCCCAGTTAGTTTTTTGTTTTAAAATTTTTTTCAGTTGTAAATGGACACAATACCTT
Organism: Urocitellus parryii; assembly: GCF_045843805.1. Classification (NCBI taxonomy): domain Eukaryota; kingdom Metazoa; phylum Chordata; class Mammalia; order Rodentia; family Sciuridae; genus Urocitellus; species Urocitellus parryii. The sequence goes on from NC_135538.1 coordinate 44,447,483, forward strand.
TATTTTGTTTATTTATTTTTATGTGGTACTGAGGATCGAACCCAGAGCCCCACACATGTAAAGTAAGTGCTCTACCGCTGAGCCACAACTCCAGCTCCCCCTCCCCCAGTTAGTTTTTTGTGTAGCAAAATTTGAGAATTTCTAATAAGGTATGTCAATGGAGTAAATTCTGTGCTCAAGGTAATATTCTATGAATAGCATTAATCAATCACATTTGTAAATACTAGTCTGGGAGTAAATACTTGTGTGATGTGGAATTTATCACTAATTGTTGATTTTATGTGCATTTGGGAAATACAGAGCTACTGAAGGCAGATGGGAAAGTAGTGCACTATCACATCTAAATAATAGCTAAGCCTGATGATGATTATGGTCTCAGTGCTTTTAGCTGTAACATGGAAAATGAGACAGTCCCTTGATATATTTTTCATTCTTTAGTTACAGTGTTCTTTGAGATACAAAGCCATAGAACATCTTTGCAAAAGTTTGACCAAATGGTAAAATTATGTTCCTTTATAGAAATTAAAATAAGACATTATATAAAGTAACATGTGAAAGAACTTTCTTTTTTTGACATCCTTTCACTACATAGGGTTAATTTTGTTTATTAAGTTTTGAGTATACTCTTCCAGACCTTTTCTCTGCTCATGCACATATGTGTTTATACATAAATATATGTGCATTCACATAAACATGTGCATTCACATATACATATTTATCTTTTAAATATTGACATATACATATTGTTCTTCATCTCCAAAGTTCATAACAGTTACATTTTCTTATCATCATAGTATATTAACAGCCTTTAATAATTTTATGATTGTTGTGGGGAAATGTTTTTGCTGTTAGTGAATTTAAACATTTTTGTCTTCATTTTTTGTTAAAAAGTTCAGATATTTTTAAGAGGCTATGGTGATTTTAATAAATATTCCTTTAGTAATGTTTATACAAACATTTGTAAAATATAATAGTACTTTAATCTATTAATACAAATTTGCCATAGATGTTTTCTCTTTTTATATTATACTGTAGACTTTTGGGAACATTTGTCCTATTTCTATTTAGAACCAATCCTCAGCATATTCCTGTCTACTTTTTTTTTTTCTGATTACCATGATATTCTGTTAATCTATCGCGTTGTCAGCTGTTTTACTTTAATTCATTCTTTACTACAGGAATAATTTTCTTTAGTATAGCTTTAATCATGGCATTCATTCCTTTGTTTGGAAACTTTCAGTGATATCATATTTATTGCTGAACAAAACCTCTTTCCTAGCAGAGCATTTGAGATTTGTACAGTTCTACTTCATCTTTACCTTTCAAGAATTACCTTGAGCAACTTTCCTTGAATCTTACTTCATATTGTAGATAAACGGGATAATTTGTTTTCCTTCTTTTAGAGTCATATTCTCCTGGCATCATACTTTTATCATTCTTGTTCTTAATCAGCAGCAGAAGCTGAGTGGCTGATTGAACAGTTGAGGAATTTATTTAAGGGTACTTGGTACTTCATAGACTTTCTGGGAGGATTGAATAACCATGCTTTAGGTTAAACTTTCTGGTAACATGCCTTATATCACACCAAAGAACAGCTATGTTTCTGCTAACCAAACACTGGAGGAATCTACTAGTGCTGCTTAACTGCTGCCACTTATTGTTTAGAAACATGATTTTGTGCCCACTGTGGGGCCTCTTCTGGTGCTGCCTTTGTGGAAAACTGATGCATTTGCTATTGCCTATACCAGCTATGAAATGCTAACTCTACCTAGAGCCTATTTTTTCAAACTGAAGTGTTTTGCAGGAACTTCTGAATGTCTTTATCGTAGGTACAGGATGTATTGGGAATGTGAGTTCTAAAATTTATTTTGGGAGTTTGAACTCAAAATGTGAGAACTTTCCAAAAAAATGGAAAGACTGCAGAATCTGATGGGCACCCTTTATACATGATAAATTCACTCTGATACTTTTGCTCATATCCCTCCATTTGTAATATGTTTCACTTTTTATCTCTAGGTGAACAATTTCTGTGCAAAGACCAATTGGAATATCATTTTAAAAATTAATCTGCCTGGCTCATACTCATCTGAATTTTCTTATGACATTATAAACATTTATTTACTTTTATTTCTTTAATAAAACAATATCACAGCACAGAAGTGGTATTTAGATATACTCTGGTATAGGAGACAAACAGATATAGAAATATATAGAATAACATGTGAAAGAAGCCTTTTACCATTCATCTCCAGCCTCCCACCAATTCAGATTGCTGTCCCATTTGTAAATATGCCCTGATAACATTATGATCTTTGATTTTAATTTGGTATATATAATGATGATTTGGCTCTTTATGATAAATTCATTGAGTGTAGAGACCCTTTTTGTTTTCTGGTCTTTCAATAGTAAAACTATTCATATGTGTAGAGTAGTAGATATAGGGACTTTTGAAATAAGGCAATAGATATTCAGACATTTTGAAAGTAAAAATTTACAACTTGGCATTTAATGAACATAAAGAAAAAGACAGGCATTGGAGTAGATGCCAAGATTCTAGCTTGGGATTGTATCATTGATGATACATTTAAATGATATTGGAAATGTCGGAACTACTCTGTCTCTGCAAATTTTTCCTAGACCCTTTCTTATTATTGTAGGTGCTCCTTTATTCACATTTCTGAATTAGAGTTGGGGGAGGTGCTAAAAAGTTCAGATTTGCCATAGAGTTCTACAGTTTAGAAGAGACTAAAAAATACCACCTTCACCTCGAGTTGTGTCTGAGACATAACTTGTTAGAGTATAAGTAAAAACTCTTAATGTGGAGATGGATTTTGTTTCTTTTAAAGGCACAATACTTTGATTAAATAGGATAAATATGGAAATGTTTCCCAATCATTTTTTATCCTTACTTATACTTTATTATGTAAGCATATTTAGAAAATGTTTTTAAAGTGTGTTAACATTTCTGATAAACCTGAAGCTATAGTAAGAATTCCCGTTTCCTTATTTTTGAGGAAGTACTGAGATAGAGATTTAGGATTAGGAGAGAGAAATATTGAATCTTGAAGGAAACACCCACAAGTCACTGAGATACAGAAAACACACTTTTAAATATTGAGCAACATGTCTTTAGTCCATGCCCTGGTCCATGTTCTTGTAAAATGAGGGAAACACATATGCACTTTGAAAACTGGCGTGAAATTGTGCTACCCTGTCTTCACCTTCCATACAGCCTCTGGTGCATCTCTTCTATAAATATTCACCCCAACCCAAGTCAGGGTTTCTTCCTCTTGAGATAGCCTGCACTCTCTTTTGAGTATATCTACTTTCCTAAATAAACCTCTGTCTATTACTTTGGCTAATACTGGAATTCTTTTCCATTACCTCTGCCAAGAACCCAGTGCTCCTGAGTTGAACTCCTTGGACCCTCTCCGGAGACCTCTCTTCTCCCATGGCAATACCTCTGAAAAGACATGATGGGAAACTGTATTCAGATTTCTCTCTAGCATTTTGCCTTTTATCTTATTCTCTTTTATCTGTTAATTGTAACTAATTTGGCAATCTTTTCTCTTTCCAGATCATTCAACTTCAAGTGGCCCGTTATCTTTTAAGCCTAGTCGATCACTGGTTACTCTTCCCACTGCCCATGTGATGCCGTCTAACTCCAGCGCTTCAATTTCCAAACATAGGGAATCATTAACATCAGATGGCTCAAAATGGAGTACAAGCTTCATACAAACTTTGGGAGACCACAGTACGGGGGAGCAGGACTCTTCACTAGACATGAAGGACTTCCGGCCTCTTCGGAAATGGTCATCTTTATCCAGACTCACTGCCCCAGAAAACTGCAGCCAAGGTAGCACTGTACACAAGGAAGAATTGAGGAATGGTTTGGAAAAGACAGGGAGAGGCAAGACTTTAACATCACAATTAAGGACTATTGGGCCTAGTTGCTTACATGACAGTATGGAGATGCTTAAGCTAGAGGACAAGGAAATAAATAAAAAACGGTCATCAACTTTGGATTGCAAGTATAAATTTGAGAGTTGTAGCAAAGATAACTTCAGAGCCTCTTCCTCTGCTCTTAAGAGACAGACCTTAGATATGACATACAGTGCCTTACCTGAGAGCAAGCCCATTATGACAAGCTCAGAGGCTTTTGAATCTCCAAAATATTTAATGCTTGGTCAGCAGGCAGCAAGTGGAGTTCCCATTCAGCCTTCTGTGAGGACTCAGATGTGGCTTACAGAGCAGTTAAGGACAAACCCTTTGGAAGGTAGAACTACGGAGGACTCTTATAATTTAGCTCCTTGGCAACAACAGCAAATTGAAGAATTTCGACAAGGAAGTGAAACACCAATGCAGGTAAGGCTCAAAACCTAGTATTTGCTTCCCTCCAGTGGATGTTGTGCACTTTGCAGGAAGCATCACAATCACTGATTATTTTGCCTTTTCTGTCTTCTGGAAGCATAGATGTTATAAATTTGAAAAGTTTTGCGTTGATTAAAAAAACTTACAAAGAAATTAGAACTAATTAACTTGAAAAACTTAAAATTTCTACCTTAGTCTTTTCTTTCTCACTTGTTAAGTAGGCATAAAAATAAATAAAGCAAAGCATATATTTTAGGAAACTTAGAAACAAAGAAGCTGACACGGTGTGATAGAAAGTTGACTTGGGATTACTAGATCTTGGATTTTATCAGATTTAGAACCTGGATGATTTTTAACATTAATTTCTCTGGGCCTCAGTTCCTTCATCTATAAAATGAGAAGGTAGAACTAAAGTCATTTTTAAAGTTTTGGTTACAGATGATATGTGTTTAGGTTTATAAATCCAGACATGCTTTTTTTTTATTAGAAAAATCAAGTGTTGGTTGTTTCTTAATCAGCTTAAGGAAAAGGCTTTATGGTCATATAATATATAAAGAAAAAGTAGTGTAGAGTCCCTAATGGGTCTACAGAATAACATAAATGTATAAATTTCTTGATCTGGAAATGTCAACTGGGAATTTTAACCAGGAAACCAATTTTCTAACATAAATCTTGTCATCTACTTTTTATTATCAGAATTTTCTGAAATGAATTCTATCAAAAATTACAAAATTTCCCTAGAGTTAAAATTTTAAATTACTATTCATTACTACTAACAGAGATCACTACTAACAGAGATCACTTATCCAGGAAGATTGAACCCAGGTTATCATTCCTGGTAGGCCATTTTTTATAATCTTGATATTTTATATATTTAAACCACATAAACAATGCATCATTTGGATGTTTAAATTACAAATTTTAAAAGAGTGCTTTAGCCAGATTTATTTGTGATTTATTCAAGTGATTAGAAAGATAGGATACCTTACTGTTCAAATACTATAACAGTTTTTAAATGCTTGTGATTATTGAAGAACAAGGATCAGACAGTTGTCTTTCTAGCAGGTGTCTTTACATAGAATTGGAGCTGTTCATGGGGATGAGTATACATACTACTCCAAACTGAAACACAGGGATGAAAAGAGAAATGTAACTGACAAAATTGGGCTAATTTAAAGGAATGAATATTAATTTACTTATCCTTTTATTCTACTTGGAGGAACGTCTGCTTTACCCAAGGTTTTCTCTAACTCTGAAGCAATATAGAGAGGTTAGGGAGATTGGAAGTGTATTGTGGAGAAAAATTGATTTTTAAATTTCCTTGCACATATTGGAAGAATGAAGCTATTATTGCATGAAACAAACGTGTATGTGTCCCAAAGTTCCCTATTTCTTGATTAACGTTTTACAGGATGATCTCTTTATATAGTAATTTTAAATTTGAGAGTGGAATGATGAATTCAGGTAAAGAACACTAGATAATTCAGTTGCAATTTATGGGGTATTGGTGGGGTGGGGAAAAGGGGTACTGGGAATCAAAATGGCGTCATGCATACTAGTCAAGTGCTCCACCATGGAAGCTATACTCCTGGCCCTTCTGTTACAATCTTTGAATCACTGTTTCTCTTCTAATTTATTTCATGGTCTATTACAGAGAAAGATTATTAATTAACTTCTCCTTGGTGTCTCCAAGTATTATCTTTATTTTACACATTCTTCTCATGATTATTTCTTAAAAATCTCTTTGAAGCATTGACTGAACTTCCTTTTAGTGTAGTTTTTACATAAAGTGAACAACCTTATTAAGGATCAGTCCATCTGATAATCAGGATTTTTTTCAGTCAAAACTGCTCAACTCTCACCATGGGAAAAAAATCTTCTACATCAAAGAAAAGGAATTTGGCTTAAAGTCATGATCTGATAACACAATAGATTATATAAAATTTTGTGGCAGCTCTCAGAGTGTTGATCTCATTTGCTCTTCACAGTTCCACTATTCCCCAAAAGTTAATTTGTAATAAGGAAGGCTTGCTCTCTTTAGGACTTAATCCAGAACAATTATTGAGTCTGCCACACAGACATAAGTTCATTGATTTTCTTGATTCTTGCTAAGTCATCTTAGAGTTGAGGTCGTATAGAACTCAGATGCATATCCCTTTATGAATGAAGAGAAGCCATATATGCCCCCAATTGGATTAGAATATAGGGCTCCATATGCAATTTCTATCCCTAGTCTTTGGTTCTTTTCTTCTCTAGTCCATTACTCCCCACCCTGCCATGACTGACTCTAAGCATTATGACAGAAGAAAAAAGCAAAATCTTGACTTTTTTTAGGGAAATATACTTCCCTTTCCTTCCAGTGCATTCCTTGCTTTGGAGATAGAGGGATATCTGTTGGGTTCCTACACATCCACAGTGGATCTCCCCAACAGTAGTAAAGTAGTGGTGTATTATAGTTTAGATATTAGGTATTCCCCAGAAGGTCATGTGTGAGAACAATGTAAGAAAGTCTTTGAGGTGGAATGATTGGATTATGAGAACCTTAACCCAATCAGTGTGATAATCCCCTGAAAGGGATTAACAGGGTGGTTAACTAAAGGCTGGTAGGGTGTGACTGGAAGAAGTGGATCCCTGGAGGCATGCTTTTGGGGTATATATTTTGTATCTGGCAAGTAGAATCTCTCTCTCTTTCTCTTTCTTTCTGCTTCTTGGATGCCCTTGTTCCCAGCTGCTTTCCTCTATCAAACTTTTCTACCACAATGTTCTACCTCACTCAAGCCCTGAGTAATGGAACCAGCTATCTTGGCTAAGGCCTCCAGAATTGTGAGCCCCCAAATAAACTTTTCCTTCTCTGAAATTGTTCTTGTCAGGTCTTTTTGTTTATCCCTTTTTTTCTTTATATTCCCGGAGATATTTTGGTCTTGAAATCATTAAAAAGTGGAAGATGAAATTTTGTGCTTATTTAAATCATAAAGTGACTTGCTACTAATCAAAATATTGATACCTGATTTCAACATTTTAATGGAGGTTTTTCTCCTATATAAATAAAATAATTTGACAAAATGACCTAAAGGATAACCTGGGAGTGTTTCATGTATTTTATTACATTCTTAAGTTTTCTTATTTTTATTTTTTATCTTTACATTCTATTTTTTTTTACTGTCTGATATAATCTTGGTGGATATTAGGGCATTTTCTATAGATGGGATATTAAATTATGACACATTCATTAGCTGATTTTATATACACATAGTAATGTGTCTGATTTTCTATTTGTCACCTTTTCTATATAATTTGGCGTATAGCTTATTTTAAAATGTGTGGCTACTTAACACAAGTAGATCCATTTTGAGATTTATCATATTCCCACTTTGTTAGAAAAATCAAAAATAATCGGGAGACTATTAGAATATAGCAATTCACTACCTGATATAGGTCTGCCCTCTTGTGTTTATACTAGGAAATTGTTTATATTTTATTTGGGGAAAGTCCCCTCAAAAACCCTCTACAGTATCAAAACTATTTATAATTAGAACATTTTATAGCAAACGTCATTCCTGAATAATGGAGCAGTTTTACTGAGTTCAAGAACATTCATTTTAACATAGGTGATTCTGATTATTTGCATTAAATATAAATTTTTAAACAATGAAAATATGAAAGACAGCATTAAACATTCAAAAATTAGTCATTTTTGTGTCCTATAAATTAAGATTAGAATTCATTCCAAAGGAGAAAGTGTTTGAACATTTAGTACTTACAAATTTTGGCACTTTAGTTATAGATGGACACAATACCTACCTACCTACCTTTCTTTCTTTCTTTCATGTGATGCTAGGCTTGAATTCAGTGCCCCTCACGTGCTAGGCAAGCACTCTACCACTGAGCCACAACCCCACATTGTTTTCTTACAGCTTGCTCTTTATATAACATGATAAAATGAGAGTTTCATTTAAAGAATAGGATTTTTTCTACATTTTAATATAAATTATAGTATTCTGAAATCTTTGAAGTATGAGTTGTTAATTTTTATGAAAGAATAAAGAACAAAAATAATCTTTATTTGCATTTTACTGAGGTAAAACTCCCACCATTAATAGTTTGAAATTGATGTTGTAATGAACAATATAATAAAGCACATAGAACTTATCAGTTGAAGTTTTCTGTTTTTTAATATCAGTATAGCTAATTATAGAATTTGTATACTGTTGCATAGGTAAATTCTGAGACCAGTGAAGTTGAGGTCTAATATAGGATTTATATGTTTTCTGGCTAGTATGAGACCTTTTTACTGTCTGCTCCTTAAATATTTACAAACCCAAACTGTTCCCCTTTCTATCTCCAGTACTTCTCAGGATTCCAAGAACTTAAAAGCAGTGTCTCCTTCACTATTCAGCCAACAACACTTGTCAATATTGATGTTTCAAATTCTTTTAGTAACCATATTTTGGAAATTTTAAGCTCTCATGATTTTAAGAATATACTATGGAAAGTTAGATATTATAGCTCAAATAATTTGCTACAGCTTTAAATTAGTTAGACTCTATGAGTATTAGTAATTATGGCAATCATACTATGAGATGTTAAGTTGATCACCAGTTCCTATGGCTAACTTACAAGTCGTAGAATTGTATAATTATTGAAAACATTAAGAGAAATTTTATTTATATAAGATTATGGTCTTACCCTTATTTGATTCTCCTACACTTCAAAACATGTTAATATAGTATAGAAAATAATATAACTATTTTAGAATGGAGTTACTACCAAGACTTCTGTATAATAATGATGTAGTGACAATAATAATAATAGTAGTAGTAGTAATAGATGTGAGGATCAGTGAGCTATTTTGAATAATAATACTTCATTTGTACTATTATTTTGGCACTTGTAAAGACCTGAAAAATACTTACAAAGAAGCTTTTACTGTGCAATGTAAATAACATTTGCCCCAAGTTGTGAAGCTAAAATTTTATATATGAAGTGAATTTGTTAGTAGGGCTATTTCAAAATTAAACTCCTACTTCATCCTCAGAAAAGATTTAGGAAAGAAATTTATAAGCCATTTTGAGGAAATCAACAGTTACATTGTACACATGTATAGTCAGTTTTGAAAATTAAGCCCTTTTCATGTTTACAAGATCTAGCAAATGCATTTACTAACAATTTGTTTTAATTGACCTTTTCATAAAGAAATTCTTCTACTTGGGAAGCGGGCTCCCCTGTTCATGGGATGACATTTTAAACCAAAGTAGTAAGTTGCAGATCTGGAGTTTGCTGCAGAACTTCAGAGAAGCATCACGATGATGCAAATCAGCAAGAGACATATTAAGATGAGACAGAAATTGATAAACAGGTTCTGGAAATTTTGACGTGCTTGTTGAGGCATTTCAATAGTTGAGGCTCTTCTTATAGCAGAGCGAGTGAGGTATTGGACTTTCTCCATGATGCCAGGAGGCAGGAAGTCAAGTTTTAAGTGGTCAAGAGAAAGATAAAAAGCTGGCAGCCAATCTGAGGTAACCGTCTCCTTTTAGGTAGTCTGGAATGTAAAAATAGTAAATGGATTAGGATCATATGTATAACCTGTTCTCTGAATAGGTAAAACACATGTGCATTAATTGTTCTTTTTCAACACTATATTTTGTATTTATAACATCAAATCTCTATAATGTGTGTGTATGTCTGTGCATACATGTGTTTTTGTCTTTTTGGTGGGAAAATATCATTACAATCTCATTTGTCTTTGTGTTTGGGTTATGGTACAGCTTGTTTTGAGCTATTCCTTTTGGCAAAAATTCTTAAGTCTGTTTCTCTGTAAATATAATTGATATATATTAAAAATTCCAGAGCTAATCTCAGGGAATAGAAGTGCATTTAAAAGTTATTCTTTAGATCTTAATTTTAGTCTGAAATATATTTCACTTGTTTGGCATTCCTCTTTAAGGTTTTATAGCTTTGTAGAATGTTACTTTAAATATCATTTCAACAAAATTTGTTATTATGTACTGAGGACTGTCAAGCACAATAGGTTTAGTAATTATTATTATCTTACTAGCTACCATGGGCAATTCTGTTCACAAATGTCTTGTACTTATGAGCAGTGGTTTATGTCAAGCCCTATTTCAGAAATCTCACAATCTCTTGCTGCTTGTGGGACCTAAGCTTTGATAATAAAAATAAAAATATATCATAGAATGAGTTAGATTAAAAACTAAGTATAGGGCTAGGGATGTGGCTCAAGCGGTAGCGCGCTCGCCTGGCATGCGTGCTGCCCGGGTTCGATCCTCAGCACCACATACAAACAAAGATGTTGTGTCCGCTGAAAACTAAAAAATAAATATTAAAATTCTAAAAAAAAAAAAAAAACTAAGTATGAATTAATTGTCCAGATGTAATGAGTAATAACATTTGAGAATTTTCTGTTTTCATTCAGAATCCTTATGTCAATTTTGGGGGTGGGAGGGGTACTGGGGATTAAAACAGTGGCACTAAACAACTGAGCCACATTCCCAGTCCTATTTTGTATTTTATTTAGAGATAGGGTCTCACTGATTTGCTTAGGGCCTTGCAAAGTTGCTGAGCTGGCTTTGAACTGGTGATTCTCCTGTGCCATTGCGCCCAGCCCTTCTATGTCAGTTTTGAAGTAGGAAAAATTAAAATTTTTAAGAAAATATAGCTAACTGTCCAGAAATGATAATGGTTAGCATTTATTGTTACATTATTGTTAACATGTTATTACTATATTGCCAGGTTTCATTTTTCACTTGGTTTCTAGACATTCTGGGAAAATCCACCTAGAGTGCCATCCTAAACCTAATAGAGGCATATGCTAAAGAGAGCAAAGCAGAGAAGAATGGAACAGGGAAGACATATATGAGGCACATAACTAGTTGGACTTTGGCATTTGGTTTTTTCAAAGAAACCATGTGGTATGTGGTGGTTAGATTCTGTAATCTTCAGTACTTTAAATTGTATAACAGAATGGGCTTCCATATGACTTGAGTCTCTGTCCTCCATCATAGTATAGAGCCATAGTAAGGAGTTATACAAAGCCAAATTTTATCAAACTTTATTCTCTTAAAGAGTTGACAACAACTTATATTTTGTCTAAAATACATTCTTTGTTGTTCAATGCAGGTGGCTAAACTTATCCGTAACATTTCCCACTTGGAAAATAGCAGCTTAAACTTGGCATATATTTAATTATTTTTGTTTGAGTTCTCCAGATGAAAGCAGAAGTAGGGGGTATTTTCTTTTGTTCTTTAAGAAAATGTAACTTTATGTTATTTCTGCTTATATTTATTTTAATATCTAGTGGATTTATTGTAGTGAATTACTGTAGACCCAAGTGAAATTATACTATTAGGAAATCATTGGAGGATTTTCTTTATTCCTTTATATATTTGGAGATATATCAGAATACAGTTGAAGAATTAGCACTGATAACTTCTATTTGAACTCACATATTTTTGTGGAATTTCAGGGCTTTTAACTGGTCTTAAAACATCAATTTTTAAAAATTATTTTAAGATAAACAAAAAATGGGAAAAGAGGGAGCTAGCTAGCAGTTCGTCATAAAGCATATATAAGGAATCATCCCCTATTCTGACTGAAGAATGATACCTTCAGTCACAAGAAATATGTTTCTATAAATCTATATTTCCTTTAAGGATTTTTCGTTCTTTGCACATGTTTCGCTCTTCTGCCTGTAATGCCCTCAACCCCTACCCCTTTCCACCTTTTGGTTTTCTGCCAGGCAAACTCCAGTTGATATTTAAGGCCTAGTTTAAATATCATTTCCTAATAAAACTTTTCATTATTCATTAAGGTAGAATTGGTAATCACCTCTGCTGGTTTTTAGTAGGACTTCAGTGTATTTGTTTTTAAATATCTGTCAGTTTGTGTCTGTAAATTCAGTTTACATATCAATATCTTCAACTAGACTTTTAGTTAATAACTAAAATAACCATGTATTCATTTTGTATCTTAGCACTCAATGCATAATTGGCACTGTTTGATTAAATCAATAAAGTTGAAGATTTTTTTTGACTAAAAAATTTAGAAGATTCTCAATGATCAGATTAACCAGTTAGAAAAATAGAATTCAATAATTAAACTTGTAAGCTCTAATATGTTTTTCAAGTCTCCTCCAATCACAGATGAAGAAAATGAGACTTAGAGGATTTAAATCTATGTTTATGTATGGTCTTCTGATTAATACACTATTAACTTGAACTAGGCTTTGTGTAAAAAAAAATGAGTTTTTGGTGTTTGTGAAATACAAAGAGTTACACCCTAAAGAGATGAGGTCTCTACTTACAAAAGTATGATTAATATATTTTAATAATTTATTGTTTTTGTAGTGCTAGGGATCAAATTCAGGGCCTCATGCTTATGAGGCAAATGCTCTATCACTGAGCCACATCTTCAGTCCTTAATTAATGTATTTTAAAGATGATTTTAAGATACTGTAACAGCCAACTATTATTGAAGAAGAGTTTGGTCCTGGAAACAAATAGTGCTTGTTGAACTTAGACATTTAATGTCACGATTTTAAAGTGATATGTGGTAACCTTTATAATCTTAGGCTACAATTAAATTTGCTTTACATGCTGAAATGTTAGTACATATTTTATTTGGAGGGTTCAATTTATTTTATTGTGTTATAATCTGATGTGTTGTTCTAACTCTGCTGAACTTCTAAAATCTGCATGATAATAAATAAACCACTTTTCATCCCTAGAAGATAGGGCTTTCTTATATATCTTGAGAATTGAAAGACTGTGTATGAGAACTGCATATTTGCATTTTTTGAATTATCTGATTCCTACATTACAATTTATGGCATAGTTGTCAGGTGTTTATTATTATTATTTTTTTCAGCACCAATTTCTCTCCTATAAGTTTTGAAATCTTGCAGTCCTCTTTTTTTCCCTTAATTATAGCCAAGATATTAATAGCATAATATTTAATGGAAAGTGTGGAAAATGGCTTAATTTTATGTTATCTGATCTTTTTTTCTGAACTTGCATCTGGCTTAAATGGCCTAGGAGATTGAATTTAGTCCCTTGTCATCTTTATCGTAAACATGCACAGAACTTAATTTAGAACCCCCCTCCTTTAAGAATGACTGTAGGTATATATTGGGTGCTTTGTGACAGAAAGAATATTTGCAGGTGCATTTAAAGATTAATCATCCAAGCTGGGTGCAATGACACATGCCTGTAATTCCAACAGCTCAGGAGGCGGAGGCAGGAGGATCACAAGTTCAAGCCAGCCTCAGTAACTTAGTGAGGCCCTAAGCAATTTAGTGATCCTTTTCTCAAAAACAAAACAAAACAAACAAACAAACAAAAAAAAAACAACACTTTTTTTTTTTTTTTTAAAGTGCTGGGCATGTGGCTCACTGGTTAAGTGCCCCGGATTAAATCCCTGATAATTTTCCCTGCCACAAAAAAAATCCACATCTTATGTATTGTAGTACTGAAAATATGTGTTACTTGATAGAAGTTGGTTTATAGGAATACCAGATCCTTGTCTCTTGTTGCATGTAAGAAACAGGAAAGTACCCACAGAGTATGTTGTTTGTATGTGAGATCCATTAATATTCTAATATTCTAGTATAGGAAGGGTATAACTAACTTTTTACTCTTTGGGGAATTTATCAAGTCTTTTCTCTTTTGCTCAAAGAAGGCATTGGAAATTGAGAAAAAAAATCAAGATAGAGTTTTATGATTTTTTTTTAAATTGAAAGAAGGAAAGATTCAGCTTTCTGAATCTATAAGCTGATTCTAACTGGTTATGAAAATAATTATATAAACATAAAAATCAATATATTCCTTAATACTAACTTGACCCCCAAAATGCAGTGTCCTAGCTTTTAAGCTCTGCCTTGAGGACAGTTCATTAAGCTGTAGCACAGAGAGAGATTTCCCTCTGAAATTGGCATGTGGCTGTTATTTTGTCTTCATTACTTTCAGTTCTTTACATGTTGAAATAATGTTTTACAGTTAATTCACTTGCATTAAAATTAGTTCGTTTTAACTATGTATATGTGGAACTTTTTTAAAGGAGAGTTGGAGAAGGAATTTGGGAGAAGTCTTAGGGAATGATGATTGGCATTTAATAAGTATATCCCAATCAATGTGAATGAATCTAATTTTTTTTTTTAAAGCCCCGAAGATGGAGTACACTTTACAAAGCACTAGAGGTCCTCAGTTGACTGTGACTATACTGAAGTGGAGATGTACACCCAGACTTTATTTTTAAGTGTTTATTTGGTAATACATGCTTCAGAATTATGTAGGGTAAGAATATTGATGAATTATTTCTGGAGATGTCCAGAGAGACTGCTTCTTATCTGATACATGCCACTGTAATTTAGGATTATTTTCTTGATTCTCTGACTCCAAGTTTGCTCCTTTGCCAGTACAAGCAGCATTCTGTCAATTCACACTTCAAATGAAAGTGAATTTTATTCATAAATAAATAAAAGGAAGATTTCACCAGTGTGAGCAGCACACACCTGCAATCTCAGCACTTGGGAGGGTGATTCAGGAGGATCCCAAGTTCAGAGTCTGTTGTTTAGCAAGGCCCTGAGCAACTTAGCAAGACCTTGTCTCAAAAAATAAAATGACGGCTTGGGAGGCTAAGGCAGGAGGATTGCGAATTCAAAACCAGCCTCAGCAAAAGGGAGGCATTCAGTGAGACCCTGTTTTAAAATAAAATACAAAATAGGGCTGGAGAGGTGGCTCAGTGGTTGAGTGCCCCTGAGTTCAATCCTCAGTCACTCCCTTCTAACATAAATAAATAAATAAAATGGGCTGGGGATGTGGCTCAGTGGTTAAGTGCCCCTAGATTCAATCCTTGGTATCCTCCTCTCCAAAAAAAAAAAAAAGAGCAAGGTTCCTTTATTCAAGTACTTCAAAACAAATGGACTTGAATATTTACATGGTAGAATAATTGAAACAACAATGAAATTGAGGAAAACTAAGGATATAATATGGGAGTGGAATAAACTATGGTTTTTGTGAAAAGTTTCTTTTATTTTTTTTGAACCCAGAGTCATTTTACCACTGAAGTGTACATCTCTATTCCTTTTTATTTATTATTTTGAGACAGGGTCTTGATAAATTGCTGAGGCTAACCTTAAACTTGTGATCCTCCTGCCTCAGCTTCTCAAGTTGTTGGGATACGGGCATGTGCTACTATACCAGACTTGTGGAAAGTTTCCACAAAAATTAAGCTGGATTATAGGTATCAAGCCTAAATGGTTTGAAGGTATGTTTTCATCACTTAAACAAATTAAATAACAGGAAACTTTAATTTGATTGATTGTGTTTTTCAAAGTATGTGTGATAATTTTGAATTTTTTCCTACTAGTGTTTATTGCATTATAACTAAGGACATCTGTAATTTTCTTACATCTGACACTTTAAAGATGATTTGTAGAACATATATTTAGCTTATTAAAGATAAAATGTATAAATTAAATTTAAATGAAATGAAGTGGTTTTAAATTAATAGAAGTCTTAGTTTGCCTGGTAAAGGCCATTTGCAATATATATCACTTTCTATTTGTTTTGTCAATGTCTTGATTTATTATTGTCATGTTCATTAGTGTATAGTGCATATGGTTTAGAGTCAGAACCTAGACTCTTGCCAAGGTCTCTCTATTCATAGTTTTGTGAATAGGGGAACCTTTTGCATCTGTTTCCTAAATTATGAAGGAGAGATGCAATACAAAACCCAGAGAATTAGGAAGATTAAATGAAATATGTGTCCACAGTGCATTTAAGGAAAGTCTTTTTCAATAATAAAGAAGAATGTTTAAACTTACTATCTTCTAGAATTACCATCTGTTTAAATAGGAAATCTATACTTTGTTTTCAATTAAAGTTTTAACATATAACATAGTAAATACATTATATAATACGTTTAAAATACACTAAATTTTTAAGACTATACTTTTAGGATCTTTGTTAAATATACTAATTTTTTCTTGAGTCGTTTTATTTAAGCAGCTGTTCTACTGTCTCCAGTCAATAAGATTAATAAACAGTGTGTAACCCAAATACAGTTATTTTTCTGTATGTCTAAGATCCTATTAAAATAATTTTGATATGTGAACTTGAGGAAATGATAATGATGTGATGTGAGTTTTTTTTGTAAATAAGCCAGCTCTGTCACCTGTTTTTAACACTTAACATTTCATAATTTACAAATCTTTCATATTTATTCCATTTGATTTCATTTAACACATATTTTAGCACATACTTTTTAAAGCACATGTCTTTATAAATGATGACAGTATGTGGATGATACCTTAGAAATGCACTAGTTTGGACATGATGTCTGGACTATGGCATTATGTTTAAAATGTTAACAACACTTAGTGTTGTTAACATTTTAAACTGTTAGCTAAATAGTGTGTTCAGACTTACAGAAATTATATATACACTAACAGTAACTTTAATAGAATTTCTGCTCTTTATCTACTTTTTGGAGTAATGTGATATGAAATTCTGTTAAGAGTGAAATAACTCAACAAATACCCTGTTTACAGTGTGAAAATGTAATTTAAATCGTATTTGAATACAAGTACATAAATATGCATATAAACTTGTGCTGAGTTAGTTGTATAATATACCAAAGGAAAATATTTTATGAATATAAATATATTGAGTGGCAATTAGAGTGCTTCAGTTTTAGACAAAAATTAGAAATACATGTTTTCATGTGTTAAGCTGCTTATGGGATTATAAAGTTTGTATTTGTCTTGAGTGATGGAATTAACAACTATCATAGGAATTGAGAATTCTAAATGTAGATTTTATTTGATCATATAGGTAAAATATAAAAATAATGAAATAAAATATATAATTTTTCATATGCTCTGACAGATTTAAGGATGAGGAAACATTTGATTGTGGCATCTCTATTCCTAGGTATTATTTTTCTTTTGTAAATTTACTGGAGGAATCTGAGAAACACTGGAGTATAATAACTTGACAAAAGTGTATTCATAGGCAGAATAAACATTTTATCAGATTTGCTCAAATGAGACTTAGAATGTTTAGGTATCAAACATTTTTAAAGTGTTGAATTATTCTATAATTTCAGAAAAACTTTTATGTATGTTTATGACAAGTGTTTTAAAATTTTTAAACTTGTTCTTTATGATATAGTATTGAATTAAATAGAAACAGTTCAATTTATTAAAGCCTGGAATTTTTAGAAGTCTTTATTAACAGTTAACTGGACTTTATAGAGAGGAAAAATCTTTAAGGTCATTTTAAAAGTATCGTCTATTCTTAAGCTCTATTTTATTAGTATCACTGTAAGAAATCATAACAATATTGGAAGAGGTATTGTGATAATGTGCATGTTGTCACACAACTTTTGATATTATTCCAGATGTAAATAGCTCACTATATTTCAGCAGAATAACATATAACAAATTAAGCCATTTTTTTCTGGTATAGAAAAATTAAACCACCCTACTACCAAATAAGGTAACATAATTGGAAGATTCTTAAATTGGCAGAAATTCACTCAAAAAGCAAAATATAAGTGAAAGTTAAAATAACAAGTCAATAACCAGTATCAAAAATGAATGTGATGCTTTTCAAAATTAAGTTTCATTTTCACTGTCACAAAATGGATAAACAATTATTTAGAAAGTAAGAATTTTTGTCATAGCAAACATTTTATTGTAACTTAAAACTGAAATATAGAAAATATGATTAACACTTTTTTTAAAAGTTCAGAAAGTATGAATTATAAAAATCAGTGAAGTCTGTTTCTTACCTTGGTTTCTGTGGTCATCACAATAAAGAGTATCAACTTGTGTGAAGTCTTATGGGTGTTTAGCTGGGAGGTTTTCTGACTGTTACCAGGTTTATGTGAAGGGTTGGAGTAGGTGGAGGAGAAAATCTGTTCTAGGGAGGCCTTATGATGTCACACAGGAATTCCGAAGTTATGATTGGTTAGTCATAGTCATATCACAACCAACCTTTAGAACTTTATTTATCTTACTTTAGGTATAGAAAGGTCATTAACACTTAGTGCTTCATTTTTTTTTTAATTTTTAAAAAGTATGTGGCGGATACATGAAAAAAAAAAATTAAGCAAGCTGGGGCAATAGGAAGCTGTCCTTAAAAGATTTTTGCATCTCACTCTTAGAGATAATTGTATATTGATGGTAATGACTTTTAAGAGTTAAATAGTTATTGTAATAGGAATTTTAATACAATGAGAATAATAATACAGGCTTCAGTGGAACAGCTTTCATTGATTTTTTTTTTTTGCTGCTGTTTCTTTAATATTGCAGTTTCATAATGGTAGCTTCTAGCAAGACAAAAATGTTTTTACAGAATCGAATTTTATACCTTTTCCTAACTTACGTTGTTATTGTGCCTTATATCTATGTGTATGGGGGAGGGAATGTACATGATAAAACCAGGCTAATAACTGTTTTTGGTTAAAAAACAAAAGCAAAAACACAGCTTTATCTTAAGAACTAGTTAAATTTTGTTTTTTTAGTTAGCAGTTTAACAATGTATTTATGAATAATAATTCCCAATTTAAACTGATATGTATCATCCCAAGAAAAATAACAATTTAAAAATTTAAGTATTTAAGATTTTTTAAAAATAACTGCACTAAATTACCACAAAATCCTACTACATTTTTCTTAAAGCTGACAAAATAATAAGGGTAACTTAATAGCAAAAAATAATTAAAATAGCTGTAGATTCCTAATCAGTTGCATATAATAAGGCTTATGTTTATGTATGATTTGCTTTCCTATAAATTATTACATATGTGAAATTTTATTAAGTATAATCATATAACTACCTAAGACAGTTAATCAGTGAGAAAAGAATACTTTTGAGGAGGAAGGTATCTTCTATTTTCTTTTTATATAATTTTATTGTTCTATATATTAGATTTACTTAGCATATTTGCTAATTCTGATTTTTAAATTTCCTCTTTAATTTTGGAGAAACTATTTGCATTTAAAAATTTTTTAAATGCTTTATAGCAGAGTGAACTTAGCCTGCATTACTTTCTTGTGGGTAACTAAAACGTGTAGCAGCAGCTGCTTGTGTGTCCTTAAATGGAGATGATCTTGGCTTCTTCCAAAGAAAGATAAAATCCTTCTCTTGAGCAAAACTCTTGTTATTTAAAGAATCAACTAAAGCTAACAGAAAAATAATATTGCAGCAAAGATCCTCTGTAATCATTGCTAGGGAAAATTTGCAACTTAAAAGTAAACCCCATTGTACAAATAATATTTGACACTTTGCTCAGTGATTTTATTACAACCATTTTTTTTCCTTTAATTTTTACATAGTAAGGATTTCTTATTATTCTCAGTTGTCAGTAGTGACTGATAGTTTAAAACCTAGAAACCTAAAGTGGCTTATAACAATTTTCATACATGGTAATGGACAGACTGAGAATTCAGATCTAGATATGTTTACTTATAATTCCTGATAGAGTGGCATATTGTAGGTGAGAATTCAGATCTAAATATGTTTACTTATAATTCCTGATAGAGTGGCATATTGTAGGAGAGATCATTATTTGGATATAGCTTTTGTGGAATAGCCTGTATCAACTAAGAAATTCTTAAGATAAACTTAGAGGAATTATTGAATATTGTAATTATTTTTCAAAAATCTGCTTTAAGTTTGCCGGCCAAATTACAATTGAAGTTGAAAATGAAGTTTAGGAGATTGATCATTGTTGTGAAACAACTTATTCTAAGAAAACAGAATTGGTAATACTAAGTTGGATCAACCAAGAAACTGCTATAGCCTGAATAAAATATGTATTAATTATCTCACCTTGCAAGTATAATTAAAAAACATATGTGGGTACATACCTACTCTAGAAAGATAGGAACTGTGCATATGTTACTTGGAAAATGGAATAAAAAAATTTATTTTTTAGATTTGCACAAGGATGGGGAGCTTCTATGTTTACCCTTTTCTTTGGGTTAGCTGGTGATGGTGATAATCGTGGTGGTGATTTCCTGTGGAACTCTAGAAAATGTTATACTTTAGTTTTAACCTGATTGCACAAACAGAACATTATATATATAATTATATAAATAAATATATATTTATATATATAAATTATATATAGATATAAAATACATATATAATAGTACCATTGGTGAGTTGTAGTGTATTCAGTAGGGTGTTCCTCAAAATTAGGATGTTTTTAGATGTGTTTCGTCAGTCTTCATTTGGAATTGTGCTATCATTTGTATCTAGTTTTAGTCACATCTGCCCAATCTGTGGAGTGGTACTGTTGAAGGTTTAATGACACCAAGTATATATAGTGATTATCAGAGATCCTGTAATACAGTGTACATATGGTACTAATACTTATTCTGTCTTTCCCTTTAGAGGATGGATTCTTATGGTGGAGTTCAAGAGTTCTTTGAACTTAGAAAGGAAAATAATTGCATATTTAGTCTTAGTAAGCTTTTAAATGAAATTGTTTCTTCCATTTTGAAATAAACCAGAAACTGCAGAACTGTTAGCAGTACATATGACTCACCATAGAAATTTCAAGACTTGGGAGGTTGAGGCAGGAGGATCACAAGTTCAAGGCCAGTCTATTAGCAACTTAGTGAGACCCTGACTCAAAAATAAAATTAAAATGTTGCTGGGGGTATGGTTCAGTGGGTTCAATTCCTAGTACCACATAGACAAAAAGGGCTGAGGATATAGCTAGTGGGAGGATGTTTGCCTAGCATGTACAAGGTCCTGGTTTCAATCCTCAGTACTGCACAAACAAACAAATAAATTTTAGTGTAATTTGTTTCCTTTCTAGTCCTGTACATGTTATTTATTTTTTAAGAAGTTTTATCTGAGAACAGTTTTAAACTTACAGAATTATTGCAAAGATAGTATACCCTAGGTATTCTATACCCTGTTTATCCTGTTGCTAGCATCCTACATAAATATGGAACATTTTTCTCAATAATTGTACCAATGTTGCTATGTGTTTTAACTAAAGTCCTTAGTTAATTCAGATTTTCCTAGTTTTCTTTAGTGTCCTTTTTCTGTAATGGGATCCTATCCAGATACCACATTATATTTAATATTTTTGTCTCCTTCAGACCCCTTCCTTGGTTGTGACAATTTCTCAAACCTTCCTATTTTGATGACTAATGGATTTAAAGAATATTAACCACATATTTTTGTAGAATGTCTTCTGGTTGGGATTTATCTGATGATCTTCTCATGGATAGACTGGTTAATATGTTTTTGAGATGAAGGTCAGAGAAATAAAAGTGCCATTTTCATCACATTATTTATCAAGGGTATATTCTATTAAATTAACCTGACTTACTACTATTGATGTTAACCTTATCTGGTGGCTGTGTACAGTGTCTTTCAGGTTTCTCCATTGTAAAGTTGCCTTTAGACCCCGCTTCTTTTCTATATTGTACTCTTTGGAAGTGGAAGAGTATTGCTAGGTTTATGGCTGCTCCCCTGAGATAAAAGACGTATTAACAAAAGAAAAACATACAGATTTAGGTAAGCTTTGCATGACAAAGGAGGCTTCATGAAGAAATGAAGACCCAAAGTAACGGGTAAACTTCTGTCTTATGTTTAGGTTTGATGACAAGATACTCATGGAGAAGTATGATTGGACAAAGGGCAATCATCTGCTGGTAATAAATTGAGGGAAATTTAGCAAGAACTCTGTTCAGGTTCTTCTCTGTGTCTTCAGAGATAATGATGTTCCTTTTCTTCTAGAATTGGGAGAACATCTATCTAATGAGGATCTTATGATTTGTTTGAGGAAGGGTAGGTGTGAGAAGGTCACGAATGACCTTCACAGGTTACATGATTGGCCTCAGGGGAGATAGATGAGAGGGAGGTAAGAGTGACTCTCTTGCTTCTGCTGTTTACTCAAATGTCAGGACACCATGTTTTAAGGTAGTGTGTCTTAAACACCATGTACATAGATCATACTTATGCTCTACTACCTTAAGGATGGAGTATCTTAAAAAAATATTTGGAATTTCATTTATTTTATATACATATTAACATTCTGAAGACAGACGAGTAGGACTCAACAGTGTTTCCAAAACCACAAAAAAATAAAGAATTCTTGTATTAGAGGATATTTCTGTAGTTTTATGAGACAGCCCTAGATTGAGTTTTCCGAGAAAGACTGAGATATTTTCATGTTGGTATTTTAGGCCTATCTTTCTTGTTTTGTCTGTTATCACATTCCTTTGTGTCCTTTGATCTGGCTGTGTAGAACTCCCTGTGACCCTCTGAACAGGTTACTGTTCTATTTTAAGCCTTGGTATTTTTTGTAGGAATGTCTTCCTTATCAACCCTATTCCCATTAAAGTTTATCTCTTCTGTGAAGCTTTCCCTGTCTTATGCCATACAGTGTTGGCAAACTATAAATTCTTCAATTCAGTAACTCATTTGTGCTTTAGTTTTTTTTTTTTATGGTACCTTGTGTAGATCTGAACCATAGTGATTCTTTAATACTCATTGAATGAAGGATTGAATAAGTTAATAAAGTAGGGATGGAGAAAGATTGCCAGGTGGTTCTGTGTTATCCTACAGAAATATTAGGTACAGTTCAGAAATCCTTCTCAACTTTAAACTCAATATGGTGAGAAGGGGGGGGGATGAATGATTAGGACACATAAGAGTAGAATAACCAAGAAAATATTTTTTCTGTAAGTTCACGCTTTCCTGAACTGAGCCTTTTTAAAAATTAAGGTAACTTTATTTCATAATTTGATTCATAATAGTCCTTGGTACTTATAAATTGTTAACATTGATCTGTGATAGTCTGCTTTTATTTGTGAATTTAATTTTAATTTTATTTTTGCTAATTTAGTAACAAGCCCCTGTGGAACCATCACCCAAAGCCAGTGTACTGACAATAACTCGTATGTAACCATATGGTCTTGCCATGTTCTCCCTATTCTCCTCATTCAAGAAAATAGTTATTTTGGTTTCTGGATTAATTTAGTTGTTTTTGTTTTTATATAGTTCTGAGACATTTTTTGTTCCCTATAAGTGTTTATAATCTTTATGTAACAAATATCATGAGTATCTAATGTTTTGCACTGGGTATTTGAACTCTCAATTTGTAGTGGTATGTCAGGTAGTCAAAGAAGCTTTAAGGTAGACCAGTTTTTCTGGGACCTTTGTGACGAGAAGTTGGGTTAAATGGTAACTAAATTAAACCATTATTAATATTTAGACACATAAATAAGAGTAACATGCAAGCTTTGAATGATTTTTTGTGTGTGTGATTTAAAGTATTTGAGGGGATGACATATATATACCTGCAAGAAAGATGTTACCTAACTCTTTAGGGTACTTTTCTATTAAAAGTTTGAGGATTTCTCCCTTAAATTTTATAGCTGTCTAAGAAAGGATTAATTGAGAAAACTTTCAAGCAAAAATGAGAATGAGAATAGTGGTCTAAGACAGAAAGGATAAGAACTCCCTCCTTAGGGCAAGAGGGAAAAGATAATAGGGTTTTTCTTCAAGTAGAAAAAAAAAATAACCTCCAGATTATTAAGATTATTTGGAGGAAGTGAGTTCACTTTTAGAATTGATTTATTAAATATAAATGAAGACCCAAACATTTTATTTTTTTTTATAACTGTCTGAATTCTAGGCAGAATCTCTTTTCTTATTAAATATTCCAATTAGAAATGGGGAAGATATATCAAGAAAGGCCAGACAGTTTAAAAAGAGAGTTCATGTAGTTTTGGACAATTTTTGTAAAATTTATAAAACATATCCTAAGTAGTAGAAACACTACCGTATGCTGATACTTGTTTATCAGTATACAAGTAATATGGAAATAAAACTTTTAACATTTGAAAGTTTCCTATTTGTGCAGTTTAACACCAGAACAAGGAAATTTGGACTTGAGTTAAGTGAGCACATATAATAAG